>NW_019641694.1:0-639382 GCF_000599845.2 Trichogramma pretiosum
TCGTAAAATGCATTTTCAAAAACTTTGGGCGCTAACTTAACAAGTCTGCTGAGCGAGGGGTAAGGAGGCAGGTAGAACAGCTGATTGGTTCGAGGCATGCGCTTTTTGCTTCGCCGATCCAACTGCCATCGCTTCTGCACAGCCGAACAGCCCGAAGAGAGCTCACCTCCATTTACGTCTACGCTTTGTATCGATCTCGCCTCGGCTAATATTACTCTTATGAATTGTTTCATACGCTATTACTGCCTGAGACTATCAATTCTTACACACAACTCCAACAACTTTTTTTATACACTTGTGTGCAAGAGCCATGTTCACATTTCGGAATGATAAATATTCGCAATTATGAATATTCGGAATGTGTAAAATTCGGAATGTTTGAAAATTGGAATATTGAAAACGGAACATGAAAAATTCGGAAAAACAAAATTTCGGAATAAAAAAATTTCGGAATGAAAAAATTTCGGAAAAATTAAAATTCGGAATTCACAAAATTATTAGTGGAAAATATAGATCATAAAATTTCCCACTAACAATTTTGTGGATTCCGAATTTTAATTTTTCCGAAATTTTTTCATTCCGAAATTTTTTTATTCCGAAATTTTGTTTTTCCGAATTTTTCATGTTCCGTTTTCAATATTCCAATTTTCAAACATTCCGAATTTTACACATTCCGAATGTTCATAATTCCGAATATTTATCATTTCGAAATGTGAACATGGCTCGTGTGCAATTTTTCAATCCATATGTTCTTTTAATCGATTTCATGTAGATCGTACCGCAAATGTAATGAATGCATCACAATAGTTTATATTCTCAGAGGTCCTCAGTTATTAACTAAATTTATGTTCAAAAGTCAAATATGAAGAAGCCAAACATGAAGCTGTGCAAGCATTTAATTACTTGAGAATAGGCTGCATAATTACAGCTCTTTAATCTTTATTTTAAAAACCTTTGTGCGGAAATAAGTTATTGTTCTTGCATGTAATATATTTATTATAATATAAATATTGTTCGATGTAAGTTGGCAAACATTGCGAGATTTACGCGGTTCGAAGCTAATCTATTTCCAGAATGAAAGCAGCTCACATACAGAGCAGCTCGCGGACACGTTTAAAAATGTACGTGCTTCGTATTCCGTAACCAAAAAAGGACGCTCCGTTATCCAAAGCGCGCGTACACGTCGGCCGTCATCTGTTTGCACATCCAAGAAAGGCGGATGTGTGTAATATACACGAACATCAGGCACTGACACATGAAAGTATCATCGCGCAATATCTGTCGCTTCTCCAGCTGCATATAATTCAGTGTACTGAATATAACAAAGAATAATAATATATTAATGCAAAGCCGTTTCGTAGACTCTGGGTAAAAGAGTCAGGTACATAGAGTTATAAGGCGTATTAATAATAAAAAAAACTCGGTGATAAAACGGGATATTTTTCACCCTAAAGCTGAAAAAAATTCTAAATAAAACTTATAGACGTCTGTGTGTACAATGCTTAGCCTTATGGTGGTACACTATTACAAGATTATTCAAGTCGATTGCAAAGCGAGTCGTAAAAGATCGTATGCATATAAAGTCAAGAGAGAATGGCAAGTTGAAAAAAATCCATCCACTCAAGTGCGGTGTGCTCGATGCAGGAACTTTCACTAGGCTAGCGAGCACACCTGTATTACTGCCTTGACTCATTCCTTCTCTTGCTCACTTTATCGATCACATTTATAATACTTGTATACAGAGAGGCAGTTATTCGGCAAAATAGATAAAACTTCCGTGGCGATTATTATTCCATCTTTCGTATCAAAAAAAGAACCTAGTGAATTATCTTAAATAATTACGATAAGCGCACTAGTTAAAAAGATGGATTTTCACGAGACTCAACAAACAAAAAGCTCTCGTTTTCAATTTTTTCAGGCGTATTTTTTTAGTAAATTTCTCATAGTATCTCAATAGTAACATTACTTTTCATAAGAATTGAACATATGTACGACTGGATAATACAATAGATGCTGTATTCACTGCAGAAAATACTCTCGAAGCTGTGCATTGCTTCGGCCTTTCACTTAATATGTAATATACCCACATGGTACGCAAGTCAGGTGCGAGGGAGATCGTAAAAGCCCGTATTATTTCTGCACTACAATCGGTACAACAATAAATCGTCTTGGATCAGACTTTTGAGGGTCTCTACGGCAATCATATTATAATCATGCTATACAACGATGGTAATTTCGAATTCTAAACTTGATTTCTACCAAACAATTAGCGAACCTTGAATAGCTATGACCGATATTTATTTTGTAGCTCAACCGAAACTGTATTCAGCGGCATCTTAAAGAAACTTTTTAAAGTACAAAAACTGTTGTCGTATTGTTAAAAAAGTTTTTAAAACGCGTATGTATCCTATATAAATTGATATTTTATTAAATTTTTTTCTGTTATAAATTATTATACTTGCTTATATAATGTAAATGATAAATTCAATAAAGTGGTGAACCTTATGCGTGTGCATGCTATTATGAAACGACGATTTCAGGTATAATAGAAAGTGCATAAGGAAGTGTTGAATTGTCAAGAACCTGTAAAAAAACGTATTCTGCAAAGTTTAATACAAGTGTCGTGAAAATTAATTTTAAATGTAGCTTTATTGTTTTCAAAATAAAAAACATAAAGGAGTTACAATTATATCCAGTCGTTAAAAACGAATTTATTTGCGTTAAAATATTCGTATGAAAATTTAACTTCAAATTTTTTCAGCCCAACTTGGATATTAAGAAATATACATTTGTGGCATTGAAGCATTACGCAATAAGAAAGTGTTGCAGGCATCAAATAAACAGTCATCAGTGACACCAAAACACAATGCAACATGTCGGAGAATTCATTATTGAACAATCAGCTGTTATAAGATATTTTGTTTATTTTTTATCAATCCTACATATAAATTTTATAATCGATTACAAGATAGTTAAGCTCTCAATAAGTTAGTACAGAAATAAGCCTTTTTTTGGTAAATGTCAACGAGTATAATTAATTGTCCTTAGTCAATTGTTAGAGTAGGTACGATTGTAATGAACCAAGCTTCCAGGTGTGCAAAATATAGGGCAGGAGGTGAAGTGTAGCGCACAGGGTCTACTGCATATATATATCGATTTGAATATCCAGCAGTGCAGCGAGTGCTAGTACCTATATAGCGTTTCCCAATGACCCACTTACACGAAGTAGCATTTTCACAAAACCAGGTCATCGTTGTCGCATAGGTACTTTACTGTACGGGGTTGTTGCAGAAATTAACTTTGCTGCACTATATTTTTGTGCAATCTTCTTCGTGTCTTCGCTGTAGTCCCATTTAATTGAGTCAAAAGTCTATATATTGAGTCATTTCATTCTTTTTAGTTTATGTTAGGATTGTCTAACATTTAAGGATTCTGAGTAAAATTAAGTAGAGTTCACTTGACTTGGTAAACGTTGTTAGAAAGTTGATCACAACAGAGGAATCATGTATCAATAAGAAGATAAATCAATTAAAAATTCAACGTTGATTACAAAGTGATCGATGAATCATCCTAAGATTAAGGATAGTTAACGATCAATGCAAAATCACTTTAGGATTAGTGAGAAACTATTTCATGAGCCATATTGCTATCTACTACCTATAATATTTACTTTCAGTATAAATCTTAGAGTTTTGAACATTTTTTCGAGTTTCAATTTTTAACACCTCAAATTATCTCATATACTTTCTTTTTATTTCTAGTTAAAAAATAATTTTGAAATTTTGAAAATTTTTATGATTGTACAAAATAGTTTTTTTGTATAGAAAAGTTTTGATTAAAAAATTTTAACCTTAGTTTTTATTATTTTAGATATCATAAAACTTACTTCTAAAATGAAACCACTAGTTCCTAATATTTGAGTTTAGCTCACCCGTAACAAAAAATATTCATTATTAAATAATATCAGTATTCAGTATTCAAAGAAAAGTTAAATAATGTAACGACTGCAAATTGTAAGTCTTAAATTATAAAATGTCAAAAAAGCAAACTAATTTTTTATTCTACAATTTAAAAGTATAAAAATTGATAGGTCGATTTTTGTTGGTTGTTATTTGATCTAATAATAATCAGTCTATTTAAGAAAAGTTTAAAATGAAGATAATAATGTCTTGCAATTAACAGTAATTGGATTGGTAAAAAATAACTGCACGTTATAATAGCAGAGAGAAATAAATAGATAACGGATGTTATATGACGGCATTTATGTGATGCTAAGTAGTTGGTACACTTGAGTTTAGAAGCAGAAAATGTTTCTTATGATGTGTAAGTCGATTAATCGCATGCGCTATGCTATGCTTGGACTTGGTTTCAGACAACTGTAAAGAGAACAAAGGCACTTTTTTACAAAGTAGTACGAGAGATCTAAATGCACTAGAAATGCTGGAAAACAAGTAGGTTGGATGGATATTTAAATGTATGCGGCTGTTACGACCTAAGAAACAATGTTAATCTCAGAAGGAAATTTTATTTTTAAATTTGTCTCACATAAATTGAAGGATTTTGTGCTACTTTATGATAATTAAAAACTCACGACTCTGGTTCAATAGCTAATTAATATAAATAATGTATACATGCATTTCGTTACTATAAATTCTAGGCGCACGTCTTTTTCGCGCAATCACTCGAGCGAAAGTATGATTTCTCAATATGACCTTACGATGTCTTATAACAAATAGGGGAAAAAAAGAATAGGCAAAACCAATTGGAAGAATGATTAAATTTGCTAGCACATGGTGGATTAGGATGTAAAAAAAGATGGTTTAGTTGTAGGTAAAAGTACTGCAGCGAGTCCGGTGTCAAAGAGGTAATGAGGACAGCAGGTGGGAAGTGTCAGTCGAGGCGCTGCTGGATCTAGGTTACTCGAATATTATGCAAGCAAACTATGCTGAAAGAGAGAATTGAATTGAATTGAATTTTATTTGATACGGACCTCGGGGTAGAACCCCATGTGGCCCACATGGCAATAAATATATACATGATATATATTTACATTATTTGTTATAACAAAACACAAGAATAACATAAACAAAGCATGTAGACTGAGTAAAAAGTACATGAGAAAAAAAACTATTGCATAATGTGTACAACTGCAGTACAGAGCAGTATAAACGGTACGAAAAATTTACGCTGATTAAAACTAGAAGTATCAATAGACGGGCTGTTCTCTCTGCATGCCAAAATGGAAGTGCGTTAATGAGTGCAAGGGAAATGAAGAGGCAATGAACTATGAGAAGGAGGGAAAAAATTGAGTGTGAGTGAGGCTGAAAAAGGATTAGGTTACTGTTAAACTACGAGAAAGTTGAGTTGTTAAAGTGAGCTTGGAGGGATGAACGTATTTTTGGGCTTGATTTGGATGTTTGTAATGACGGCAGAAGAGGAATGGGTTTGAGACAGCAAGAGAGACAGCGGTCCTCAAGACGTAGCGGCAGTAGTTTTGGGTAGCAGGTGGTCCGTCAACGAGTTTGATGCAGCTGCAGGAGGAAGCGAGATGTTAAATTGTATCAGATCAGCTTCCGAACTGATTAACTGGTGTTGAGAATCTCGTGAACGACGCATGTATATGCGCATATCACGAATCACGGGATTTGGAATACGCTTCTCCTTTCTTATGGCCCAACACTTTTGAAGAAGTCGGTACTGTGCTGGTGGTAGTAGCGGTGATAGGTTGAGCTGGCTAGTGGTATCCTCGCGCAGTGCGAAGATGTTTGACGCCTTCATAGTCCGGAGACTCGGTGCCGCGGCGAGAAAAGTCTCACGCGCTATCGCTGACGCAAGGCGAACGACAATCGCTCTCCCATGACAGGCATCCGTGCGCACTCCAGCGGTAACCGTGGCAGATGAGGTATTGGGCGGATCTGCTCGTCCAGCAGTCCACGGGCGCACAGAGATGACATGAGGGTTGAGACGCTCCAGCTGCAGTGCCTTGAGTATGTTCTCGGTGGTGGTAATGTCGGGGGTAGAAACAGACGCAGGAATCCCGGTCACACGGACCTCACAGGAGTCGACAGTAGGTGTTGAGCAGGTGGGCGGCACATCTGTATCACGCACAGTAGAAGTGAATACAGTCATCCTCCTCTGCAGTTCAGACAGCATTTCACTGCTCTCGTTCTGCCTCCGTCGAAGTTCGTTTAGTTCGCCAGACACACGCTCGTCCAACTGAGCTACAGTGCGAGAGTTCTGAAGTATAGCAGCACCTTGTTCGATCTGGGTCTGTACAGCTTTTTCCAGCCTCTCGTTAATCATGTCCATATGGGTGATCAACCTATCGAAGCTGGCATTCATATTGTCCTCGAATTTCACAAAGAATTTCACAAACCAAGCCGGTGGAGTGAGGTCTGCATCTGATGTGTTTTTGGCTTTATGTGAATTCATGATTTATTAGTTTTACTAGTCTTTGGACAGACAAAACATCCAGTAGACACACCACCCACTATAACACAACCCCACTGTACACACGATTAATTCGTCGATAATTATCGTGATGTGACGAAGTCCCAGGAGATGGCACGATCCTATGAGCACTGGTCGTTATTTTCTTTTCTTGGCTCCTCTGTTTACCTGAACCTTGGCTCAGTGCACTAGCAGACAAGAGATGGCGTAGCTCCGTGCGCAGGACGAGCGAAAAATCGGGAGCGTTTTGCGCTTGTTAGCCGGACCAGCTGATGATGAACCGAAAAAGATGGCCAATTTTGACTAACCTCTTAGGCAGAATTTCCAGCAGATTTTTCCGGTTTTCACAGCGTGCAAGGGTGGAGAAGCTTCAAGCTTGCGGCCACGACCTTGCGATGAGTAGCGCGCAAGAAAATTCTGTAAGAAAAAACGCCCGTGGGCGAAAAAACAGCAGAAACGATACGAAAAACGGGAGCTCGACAGAAACGTGTGTGATCGTACTTACAGAGAGAGAGAGAGAGAGAGAGAGACAGCAGCGCACGAGCCGGACTTGTTACTGCGCTCTGCAGCGCTGCCACATTCACATGCTTTATGCTATTCTTTTATCTATTATTTCAATATAATTTTCAGTTAAGCGCGCGCGTGCCGTTGAGGCTCGTTCAACGTGTCTCGCCCGCGAGCACGGTCTAGCCTTCGGTGGCGCAACCACAGAGAACCAGCGCGGGGCTACACGTCGACTTCTTGCATGCATCGATTAACTTTTTAAATAAAACCACAGTGAAAGTGTGAGTGCGATTTACGTCTAATTGCTGAAACAATCGTGGCTTACAACAGTGTTAGCAGCTTTATCTCGAAATTTAAGAAAAAATGAAAAGCTGCAAACAAAATTTTTTATTCAGGTCCAAGAAGAAGTTATAGCAAAATCTGCTTTATTGTCGAGATCGAATGACTTTTAAAATCTTGTAAAAAAATGAGTACACGAGATCAAACAAAAGTGCAAACTGTCAGTTGCTGAATATGCCCCTCCCTATTCTCTACGGTTAATTTATTGTCAATTATATGGTGAATATTAAATAGCTTGAATGACATGTCACGCTCTATAACTATTTACATTTTTTGTCTGTGGACGTGTCGAGATTAGCAGAAATCGTTTTTACCACTACTTATGAAGTCAAGCAGGAAAATTCATACTTCACATGTTTGAGTGCAACCTCTAAAGATTGTCTATGCATTATACTTAATTTCAAAACTTTAAACGCAACTTTATCCAACATTTTTAAGGAATGGATTGCGAAAAAGTTACTTTCTAAAATATTAAAAGTTATGAAAATATATAATATAAATAATTTTATCAGTTGCAATTGTCTGCTGCTAATCTACTTACGAATAAAGCAAATGAGTAAAATATATTCCGAAATGTACATTCATTACAATGGGGACAAATTTTAAATCAGTGAACTTTGTTGCTTTCGATAAGCGCGTGTTTGAAATTCTGCACTTAAACATAAACATATGATCATCAAAGGCGATATTAAATGCTGTTTCACAAATACTTTTATACGGCTTAGCATATGTGCATTCATTGGGTAGAAGTACGACTGTGTTGTATGATAATTTCTATACATTCATTTTTGCGAGAGATCAGCCATAACTTAGTCTAAGTAAATGTACAATATGGCTATCGAAATCTACCGCTTTTTGGTCAGCCACAGATAAAATACTCCGAACGAAGCCTTCTTTTGGATTGTTCAAAATGTACAATGAGACAAGGTTGGGAACAAATTATGTGAAGGCTTACTTTGTCTAATCAGTTAACTGTCGTTTTCATTTACAGCTCGGCGCAAAGTATATGTTCAATACTTTCAAAGTACACATATGTTTAGGCTGTGGCTGTACTTAAATAAATGTGCACCAACGTTCCAATCGAGTCGAGACTCGTCGGTTAATTTTTATCATCGCTGTCAGATAAAAAGTGACGAGGCTCCGTAAGTGTGCTGATTTTAATGGATCGTACGAAAACACGGGAAATTCGCTAGGCGTTAGGCGAATGGCGAGCTCGTAACAAGCGCGTCGAGCGGCCGCCGTAAGCGCGAGTGAAAGCGAATTACGCTCTCGGAGCAGCGCGCAGAAATAAACGAGCGAGCACGCCATGTTGCATGCACTGAATAATATGCACTATTCGCCCATCATTCTCTTTCTCTTTCTGCTGTCCACGCGCTCGCCATTTGACTGCGCGGGCCTCGAATGCTTTGATTATCACAATTGCAATTTTAATTTTTACAATAGCCGCATAAGAAGAAGTTAAATAGAATTCAAGAGAAAAAATGCAATAAAGCCAAAAAGATTTTAAAAAATCTAATCATAAGACAGCTGAAGCTGCATCTGCCTGTATAAACAATGCAGCAACCAATGACAGCAGCCAGTCACATCGCGTAAAAGATTCTGTCTCCGAGGAGTTCATATTCCTCTTTATTCATGAATTCAGCCCTCTAACCGACTCACGTCAAGAAGTTTTACTTAAAAAAAATAAATGCATGTACATTGAAGCTGGAATAAATCTTTATCTGCGCAAAGACAAACCATTTGCACCGCAAAGATTTTTTCCATTCTTAGCTATCCTACTCAGACTTAATGGTAGGGTTTTGTGAACTAGCTTGACTGGTATCACCTGCGCAATACGATATTGGAAAGAGATTGTACGAAGGTTTAAGATTTGATTTCATAACTTTTATGTATCCATTTGTACACAGTGTACGTGGAAAACAATCGCTTTTGTTCGGCATTTTTTATTACGAGTCCTGCGATAACCAGGAAAGGAAAACTTTTTCCAGTGTCGATACTCGAATGCTGTTAGAAAAGGAAAATCGGATTAACGCACGAAGTTCTGTAGGAAAAGTTAGGGAAAATATTTAGCCTTTTCAAACAGAGCTTGGTGGTATGAGAACTGAGCATTGAAATGTACAAAATGTAACTCGCAAGAAGCGAGCCTGAATACAATTTCGGGACGTTGTACAATTTTACTCTCGTTTCATGTACGGAACTCAAAATAACAGCCATCAAGTGTGATGAAATATTGCATCTAGTGTAACAACTAGGTGTATGCCTCAGCTGCTCTATCTGCACGTCTAAATAAAATTGCCATTATCGTATATTTTGAAATTTATTGTATTTTTCGCTTTTACGTTGGTGTCTCAAGATGGAGCATTTGAAGACTCGATAATCAGTCTTGGAGTGCATTATCTCATCTTGAGTGACTTTTGCAAGAGCAGCAGTTGGTAGCAAAAAAGCGACTCGTTAAAATGTTAATGTTTATAGTAAGCTTCCTAAAGCTGCGAATGTTTTTAGATATTGAAAAAGAAAAGGCTGCGTTGGATTTCTAGGCGATCTTGGTCGCACTTCGCACACAGTACACACGTGTATAATATAGCGCGTGGATAAAGCTAAAGCGCATATAAATACATGTGTACGTGTGTGTGTGTCGCTCGCTCGTGCGACGACTCACGAGGCCAAAGCGTGCTCCGTCACAGCAGCGAGCGACCTTGCACGAGCGCGAGTCTTGACAAAAATGCTAGATGCAAATTATTCCCTACGATTCCGCTGTCTCTATCTCGCTAGATCCTGCTTCGCTCGGCGAAATGCACGTGACGACGGACTCGATCGAAATTCGCTCCGTCATCCACTACTTTTACAATTTCTCGACATCAGTCGCGCATGTATCCCCTAGTGTATATCAGCCTTGCTTTGTATGCGTCGCCGATTGGCTCTGCGTTACGCAACTATTGGCTCGGATGAAAAGTCGTCATTTTTATTGATTAAAAAGTCCAATCAAACCTGGCATAAGTATAATATGATTAATGGGCCAATTTTAGCAAATGCCAAATTATGTCTATTTAAATAGCATCGACGTTTTTACAATCGATCTTGTTTAATTTTTTCAACTTGAATTATTGTTACTTTCAACTAGGGAATTTATATAGGGAATGCTGATCATATTCAATCAATAATAAATGTAATATTATTCTGTAAGTTGAAAAAAAGGTTTATAAATCAATACAAAATGTATCGTAATTACAATGAATTAAACGTGACTCAAATATATTAATATTAATGAGATCGAAACATCTGGATCGTTGCTTGCTTTGGCTATTCGCATCGAAATATATTTAACTATGTAACACCTCATAGACTCGCTGCCTTGTACGTTTTTTAAAAATATTTTACTTTAAATGAGTTTGGGCAGCTACATGAACTATAGAGATACATTTATTTCTAAACATATTTTATGCGGATTTTTACAATCGAACAGAAACATTAAATGACAGAGTAGCTGAAATAACAATTGGATCAATGATCATCGGCAAACAGTCACATAAGCGATCATAACTGAGGCAATTTTGCGAGCTGCGTATGGGGAAGCCGAGGGAATGACTGTGACTCCGACGAGCTCTGGAACAAAGACTCGCTGCGAAGAGATTGAATTTTAACGAGTTCCGCACACTGTACAGAAGTAAAAAAAAAAACGAACAAAGAGCTTCGACCCTGAATGCATTAATGCATCTGCATGGCCTCGCGTGGCTGCATCGTACCATACGTGCCGTGTACTACTCGAATATTGTCTTTTTCCGCGAGCAACATGCAGTGCGGCATACTTTCTGCCACTGTTGCTGCAATAGCCATTAGAATTGCGTAATGGTCGAACTCTGAGAGGATTGGCACATACTCTTGTCTTGTGTTTTTCGCCGCGCCCAAGCGAACCATCTGAATTCTATTATAAGAGCGCCAACTTCCCAGGGTGCTTTTTGGATAACTTCCTATCGACTGCAATCAAACGAATACGTTGATTTTACTATTTTGGACCCGATAACGCAGAATAACGGCAAAATTTGTAGCTACATAACATACAACGTCTCTTGAAGCGCATATTCGATAGACGATAGACGATAATGGCTTTGATCTCCTTTTCGAACTGGAGCAAATGAAACATTTTCAACATCTTCACTCAGAAGACGCGATATTGATTTGTAGCGAGTTCGGTGCATACGCCAAAAATGGATGCAGCTAATTGCCGCTTGAATTACGTTGTAAAAAACTATCGAGCCTCGATCGGTCACAATTGCAAACGTGACTAAGCTACTGCAACGCCGTTCTTTTTCCTCGGGACATGGTAAATCGTTCTATCGATATAAGCCTCACTGCTCTAGACCAGATTTATACATGTCAGGGATGTGCTAGGTACACTTTCAGTTACAGGGTAGAAATGAAGAACGACTCGAGCAGCAACTTGAGTCACATATTCTAGTCATCGGATGGCAAGTTAGCTAGATGGTGAGATAAATCCTGCCACGTGTAGGTATGATCGTTATTTGCTATTAAATATTTTATTGCACGAGCATTAGAACTTTGTGGTTGGATAATTCAAAGTTGCAACTTGATGCGCTCTGGAATCGATGCGACTCGAGAGCTCGCCGGTTCACTGGCAAAAGAGACAGTAACTGAACTTGAACGAAGCAGACTTTCATGCATCGAAGAAATTATCATTCTCTCTCTTTCTCTTTCTTGTAGAATTGAGAGAGGAAACGCGCCGTATTATGGTCAAGCTCAAGCCTGCAACGACCTGTTCAATTGTGCAGAATGGCCGGAATGCGGTACGCGCCAGTGTCTCGGATAGATATAGAGAGTTGCGCGACTCTTCAGGTATATGACTCGATCAGAAACACGGAATTGTGTTTTCAGCGCAATTGCTTAGTTTTTTGTCAAAGAGAAACATTCAAATACTACACAATTGGAGCGTCTAGCGGTTCTTCGTTTTCTAAGCTAATGCAGGATTAGTATTGGAAAAGTCACCGGAAAGTTTCCATTTGAAGTTGTGCGATTTTATTCGAACGCATCATAATGTCACTGTGAAAAATTGCGTAAATCCATAGGTGACTTCGCAGGCCTTCTAGAGTATTACATCAGGCAAGGTCAGCAATTTCATATTATAAAAATTGCCTTGAGACGTATTCGAGCTTAGATACGTGGCTTGAACGCAATATATTTTAAAGAGCCTAAGAGGTTCGAGTGCTTGATAGTACGATAATAATGCCTTGTATTTGTGCTAAGACGTAATGTTGATATGAATCTTTATTCTTTTTTATGCTAGTAGAACGAAATTTTTGTAGGAAATCATTATTTTAGAAATTCACAATTGTAGTTCATCCATTTAGCTACACAAAAGCATTGAATTTCAGCACGTAAAATTCAAATAAGTTGGGAACATTCCACTTCAAGAAAAGCTAATACTGCTAAGAACCTTAAAAAAATAAAACGATGTACGACATTTTAATGTGCTTTCATCAGCTTTATTTTTTTACTGTTTACTCACTAATTTTATAACAAAATGGAGACCGACATGAACTTTGAGCATGTTTATTCGTATTTACACTCATTACTTGGCCATTCTTTCTATAATATTGAATTGATTTCAGCAGTTATAAATAAAATCAGAAAAGAGGAGTACAAGCTCATTGTTGAAGTGCATCGTTTAAAAAAATATATACTTTCATAGCGCAAATATGTAAAAAGCTCTCAACGTTGGAGAACACGTACAGAGGTAAAAATAAAAGCGTGCTAAAATGATTGGTTCCCGCCTCCCCACTGAGAAATCTGTTGTAAAGTTAGAGTATGAGAGATGAGCTGTAATTATGGGTTAGTTTTATACAGTATCAACGAGCCGAGATCATAGCATTACTTATTGTAACTAGTGGCAGCTAGATTCAAACGAGCTTGATAAGTTCGTACCTCCATGTACTTTCAAAATATGCATGCGAGGGAGAAAGAGATAGAGAGGGAGAGAAGAGAGAGATTCTATGTGCGCACGAGATACGATGCATCCACAGCGCATAAGATTCGCCGAGCGATGTAGGTCAGCTCGTTTACTCTATTGTGAATGCAGCAGCAGCAACAGAAGATACAAGCCGAGTCTTTCTTTCTTACATTCTTCCAGGCACGATGCTTGCGAAGAAACAGCGTCGCGTTGATCGCAAGTTTGAGGAGGGTCCGCATTCGTTTCTCCTGGAGAGATTTCTTCGTTTTTACATCTTTCTGTACGAGCTTCGCTGCGGCTGAATTTCGTTGCTTCATTCTCAAAAGCGTAAGCGTAGAAGTCGATTCTGCGGATAGACAGCTTATAGCAATTCTCCACTCAACGGTACCGTTGAGCCAAGGTGAGAGATCGATCGTCGAACAAATGTGCAGCTCGCCGCACAAGAGTAAACAGCGCTCGGTTTATATTATTTATACAACCTTGTCCTCGCGAATCGAGGATGAGGTCTTGGAAAGTGCATATAAGCTCGAGCGGAGGCTTCCCTGCTGTACTTGCGCGCTCAACAAGTGCGAATAACGGTACGATCGATGATTCGCCGCTTTTACTCGAGTCACTTTCGGTTCGCTGCTCGATGAGTCCGATTCGCAGGGCTGGACGAGTCTCGCAGTGATCGAGGTGTAGCTTTGGCCACTTGCAAAACTCCAGCGCCAGAGGTACCGTAGTGCCAGTGCCAGCCAGGCCTTTACAAGAGGCGCAGAGTGCGCCATCGACGGCGATACGCGACCGTCGTTTGTTTCCCATGCGGCCGAGCAGGCCATACTTGTTACCGACGCGAGGAAACCTCTACGGCAAGTTCGGAAGATACTTCATCGCTTATTATGCAAAAATACCATTCTTTGTACTTTTTCAACGAAAGATGCATATCTTATTTATTTTGTTTTTAAGAAATGATTCTACAAAAATTTCCTGCTAATTATTGCGCAACTTTTTATGAAAAAAAAGAAAGGTTTACGTCAAACAAATCGATTCGAGGTCATCGGAATTTTTTAATTTAATAAATTACCTTATGGCAAAGCCCTATATTCAAATAAAATCAATAAATTCACCGTGATTCAGAAAAGACAATAGGTATTATGCAAATGGACTGACAAGTGTTGCAACTTCATCTTCGGTTTCTCATTTCATACTTTTTCGTTGTTTTGAAAGGAAAAATAATTTAAAGACTCAATGAGGTAACAATTGAAACATTTTTCAATAATCATTCGTACATTTTTCTTGATTATATTTTATCTGTAATTTCATACCAGCTGTTAGTCGAGCTCGGCATTTAAAGTGAAAAAGAAACTAAGCGGAGACAAAGAGACAGAGTAACATAGGCGCACGTAGAGTCGAGGGTCGAGCAAAATAAGCAAGAAACGAGTAGAGGGGATTAATAAACAGTAATAGAAGCAGCGAGTGGAATACCTACTTGGATAATGATTCGCTCGAAGCATTAATTTTCTAGTCGCAGGATTTTTTTCACGAGCGACGCCATAAAATAAAGCAGTCATATTTTGAGGTTGATGAGTGTTCCGATGTACACGACATCGATCAAAGGATTTCGTCATATTAAAGGATCCTTGGTTCGACTATAATATAGTTTTCTTTGCTTTCGAAATAAAGGTCGTGCAGGAGGTTGGCAATTCGAGCCCGAGACGAGGCAATGAGTCGAGTAAATCCGGCGTGTAGTTATACATTGGAAGAAATTTGGAGCTTGTAGAGTAAATCGCGAGAAGGACTGGATGCGTCTTTGAGCAAGGGGAGGGCAGTCAGGCAGGTCGGAGCCGCTAGGTTTTTTTGTTTGGGTTCTCCTGCTGGACTCTCGAGGCATCGAGGGGGCTTGCGACTCTGCCGTGCGCGTGTGCGCCTATACGTGCACACACATAGACCGATACATGCGCGCGCGCACACACATACATGCACGCGCAAACTATACAGCTTATACAGAGCATAGACTTATACAGTCGGACGGACGGCTCTCTTTGTTTTGATTCTCCTACACCGAACTGGCACTGCGCGCACAGCTTTTAAATCGACGACGCAAATGTAAATATTGAGTAGAGTCTCGTGAGTTTTGCAATTTACAGCTATGAAGATAAGACCAGAGATCGATGAATCGAAATAAACAAGCGAGAATAAAAACTAAGGAGTGATTCTTTAAACTTATTCGGAGCAACAACGGTTATTCGGAGAGACTGTTATCGGCGGCGTTGGCCGAGTCTGGTAAAGCAGCAATAGACATGGAACAATAAGAGTGCACTACTCACCGATTTCGACTCTTCGTCAGAGGTGATAGACAAGGACGCGACTGTCTCGCGTACCTCGGAGAGGTCGGCGCTGTTGCCGATGATTCTCCGATGGAGAGCTAGAGAGAGCGAGAGATCAACTTGTGATTAAAGACGAAGCGACGCAGGCCGTACACAACTGCAGACGCACATCTGCTGTTGGTCAAAAGTTCAGGCAACGAGACTCGCGGGTCAAATGTTCACGATCGAGTCCGGCTCCATGGCTCTTTAAATCGAGCTCCTGTATTGCTTTCTCTTTCTCTCTCTGTCTCTCTCTATCTCGTTCGCTCTTGCAGCGCTGTCACTGGCAAACGCGAGCCTCCAGCCCCGTTAATTCTATGGCTATTCTTCGTGCTCGGAACAATATTCGCTTGTGGAAATCCGAAACGCAACGCAGTTGAAGAAAATTCGCAAGCTTCGATTCTCGATTAGCTGCAAGCGTTGCTCGGATAGGTGTAGGCTCGCGAGCGAGTCGCTGCCGATGATGCATATGGGCAAATAAGAACTTGGAGCTGCACAATAGCCACTGGCACGTCACAAGCTCGCACTGCACACGACTCGTTCTCACTTGGTTCTCCTACTGTGTTCTTGTTGTTGTTGTTGTGCTTGAAAAAAGGAGCAAGCTACGTTACACACGCGCAACACACATTCACTGCACAAATGACAGACGACACTGGGCTTACAACACCGAGCTCGCGCATACACAACACAATTGCAACCTCTAGAGACATGAGTCGCGACGCAGCTGTTGTTGCTGCTGCTGCTGCTTATGCTTATGCTCATTCGAGAACGAGGAGCCTCGACGACGACGGCGACAATTGGTGCAGACACGAGTCCGGACGAGCGACTGCTCGCACGAAGCTGGAAAACTAGGACCGATCGCTGGCTGCTTTAGAGCCAGATAACGGGTGCAGAGCAGCGCAGATTGCTTCATTGAAACTGCTGACTTTAGCACTGTACGAAAAGGCACAGCACCTCGCGCTCGAACGTCTCTTGCCAACTGACGGCTAGACGCACTCGACTCGAGGCTCTCTCGTCTCTCGTCGCGACTCGCGAGGCTTTCGACGACGCACCACGACCCCCCTCCTCGTTGGTCTTTTCTCGGCTCGTTCTGCAATGCGCGACTGACTGGCCGCGCTCCGGTTGGCTGATCGTCACTGCGAACATCGGCACGGGTTTTCTGACCGGGACAGGCCCGCGAACGCAGTCCACCGCGAGTGCACTTGCAGATCTTCGCGGAGATGCCCGACTGGCCGAGCTGCGCCAGCAACCAGACGTGAACGCGAGCTTCGGAGCTGCCAACACTGCCACGGCTTCGTCGGCTTGCCTCGCACTGCCATCGCATGCCATCCACTCGCGCACGCTTTACTTTCGACACCATATCCATCGACGTTCGACTGGCACAACAGCTTTTACCCGTCTAACGGCCACTGCACTCGTGGATATTCCTGCTTCTTCGATACATCTTTTTGCACATTTTTATCTTTCGAGCATATACACTTCGTTTCTTTCTTTTAATCCTCAAATTGAAACTTATTAATATTGATGCTCAAACAGCTCGTTCAAATATTGTTTATTCAAACATCATTCGATTAGTGCTTTGAAACAATAAATATGAATTTTCTTTGCATTTATAGTTATTGATTCTTAGTGGGAGCATTCAACAATATAATACATTAAATTGTATTCGTCACAACTTAAAAACTGTAGGTCCAACAGAATACGTACATTATTCTTGATAATCAGTTTCACAGTTATTATCCGTAATACAGCTTTTCACATTTGGAAGAATAAATAATGTATGCAGAAATTTCAAGGACAGAAAACAAATGCCATAGGACATCTGGTGTAACGATTCGATTAATTTTGTTAATATAGCAAATATAGCATTCTTATGCTAAATAACGATTAAATAAATTAACAATCAATCTTGAAATACATAACTAATTTATCTTTTAAAACGATCAAAAAATCTTCAAGACGTATAGATTAGATCTTTTGAGAATCAAAAACGATTTACATATGATATCGTTAGTTAGTCAAGTATCAATTAGAAAATCATAAATAATTGAATTGATTAGTGCGTAATATAGTTATGATTTTCCACTGATTTTGGACCTTTATACGATCAGCTGAAACATGCGCATAATCGTTTTGTCAATGGAGGTGAGCACATAAGTTTTTTAGCTTGAAAGGAAAGAACAGATGGAGCTAAAAAATACTCAAACGCGAAGGCCTTTGTGCGCTTTCAAGTTTGTTTTTAGTACGAAAATGCTACAGTCTTGGGAAAAATTGATTTTAAAAAGCTTGGAAAAGCAGTGGCAATGTGGGTATCGCGGGTGCGGGGACTTTTTCAATGGAATGTAGGGCCTTTTAAAGAATAAAGTAAGAAAAAAACAAGAGATGCTGTACCGGAGCAAAGGCGTATATGATGTCAGCGACCCTTTGTCCCTTACTTTTTCTCTCTCTATCGCTCTCCGTCTCTCTCCCGTAGCAGTTCCAGTCCAACCTCTTTTTTTGTGCTTTCTCTTGGCCGCGATGCGTCGACTAGCCTTTTACTGCCTCGACTTGGCTCTATATACAGTGACTCAAACGGCTCGGCCAGCCGAGCTCTGCAACTATTGCGCCACACATGCCAAAGACGAGTAAAAAATCTCAACCGCATTAAAAATCCGATGACCGATATCGTTTCGAGCCTTCACCACATTTAGCTGTGGAGTTTTTTCATGCGAGCCGATTTACACACTGAGAAAGCAAAACAAATGACAGCTTTTGTTCGCATTCAAGATAATCGAAAAAAGGAAAATTATTATTCATCAAATCCCTATATGATTATTTTTGAATACACGTTTACGGTTTGCTCGAGTCAATCATCGCTTGCAACAAGCTCAAGACAACATTTGGAGCCATTTGAGAGCGGACGCAACGCCGAAGGATATTTGAATCAAGCACGCCTAACAAGTGCACACCTGTTTTGAAAAACAAAGAAGCCATCGGGTATCGTGCTCTTAAACAAGCGGACGAAGCAAGTACAAAATTTGCATTTTTTGGGGCAGCGAGTCGTTGTAAGAATTTACGAGCTGTTGCGGCTCGATCTGCTCTCTCGGCATTTAAAGAGCTCGGCTACGTCGTAACAGGCACCAAAAACAACTTCGACTGAGCAATTGAGCATTAAAGAAAGATGTGGACATTTCTGCAGTTGGCCAGAATGTCGATCATCTGACAGTTCGGATCGTCAGCTGTAGCTCGAACTGCTGCTCTGTTAGTTCTTTGTTTACCACGCCCAGAGGTCGCTAGTGTGCACAATGTTTTCATCCTCGCGAGCGCAGATGATCGCCATATTATCATTATTCTGTCGTACGAAGCGACAATTGTAATGGCACACGCACCAGTTACCAACTATTGATAAGAGTGTCAGCAGATGCTATACTAATAATTATTCATAATTCAACACTCGCCGCATGTGGCGCTCACTTCTTATATACAACTGGCAAATTGTGCAGAACAGTTAAAGTTAAAGTTTCTCGAGTCTTGGCCGGTGGCTGTGTTCTTGAATTCGCACCAATTTTTTTACTTTCAAATCATCAGGTGAATAAAATTTCAATTTCTTCAATTCAATACAGTAGAATCGTTTTTCAGTTTTTCGGTCCCCTTTCCTACGTAACGGTTTGTTTTGCAACAAAACCAATACTTACCAATATTTATTAGACTTTTATTCGCTTTGAGGTTATCTCATATCATACGTTTTCACGTCATTGACTTTTCTTTTGAAAGACATTTTGTTTATAAAATTATTATACTTTATGTTACTTGTTTTTTTATTCTTCGTTCATAACATTCTTCGTATAAATTAATATCTATTTTAAATGTTCGCTTCATGGAACATCGAAAATAGGCAGTCTATTATTGCTATTAAATTTTTCATTTTCATTAACTTTGCCATTTATTTGTGTATGCAGAATGTCTGGAAGAGAAGGAGGTAAAAAGAAGCCCTTGAAGGCACCCAAAAAAGATAACAAAGAATTGGACGACGATGATAAGGCCTTCAAGCAGAAGCAAAAGGAGCAACAGAAAGCTCTGGCTGAAGCTGCAAAAAAAGCAGGACAGAAAGGACCACTTGTGACAGGTGGAATCAAAAAATCTGGAAAAAAATGATCCATTCTACTTTGGACTGCACCCATACACATCTAATTCTTGTCCTTTGTAAAATAACTTCAATTTTTAATTCTCACCAAATTTTATTGTGCACATACAAGGTTAAATTTGGTGTACTTTGAATATATTTTAATATGTTTAGTAACTTTCTTGTAAATCATGAACATCTTGTTGATTCAAAAGTCTGACCTTTATCAAAGTTTTTTTGTACATAAACGAATAAAGTTACTTTTAAAACGACGTTATTAATTTGGAATTTGTTTCTTTATTCCATTTCTAGATTCAATCACGAAATTAAATCGGTTGAGTTTCAGTGGTATAAACTTGAGTTACATTTATTTATATACACATACACAAGAGTAACTTTTTTTTGAATTCTTGACTAGTGCTGCCACGCGCTGCGATATACCAAGACAATCGTGCGAGAACTGCTAACTTGTGTATGGATGTGATATAATAACGTCGGTTAACTGTCATAAGTAGAGTTATTGAATAGAAAAAAAATAGATTGAAGATGAATAAGATACTTGAATTTAAGGCACTATTGGTAAATGCAGTTAGGAATTTTTAATTGGCATGTATCTATCTATATTGTTAAAAAAAGATTACAGTAAGAAATAATAATTGTCTAGGTTAAACCATTATTATTTAGTAGAATATTAAGCACAACTTGCGCAGCGCAAAAAAACGAAAATTACGAGGACTTGAATCATCCAGAAAGTGGCGGACCAGATATTCCTAAATATATTGAAAGGGAAAATGAAAGCATAGATACTAAACGTGCAAGGTTTGCTCATTATTTTACGTAAACATGACTTTTCCCGCTAATCAATACTAATTCGAATGATTATTTAAACGTCATTAGATTGTTGTACCAATCACGCAAGCGCGGGATGCTGGAAAACGGTCTTTTATTAAGTACATTTGCCAAAAAATATCTAAATGATTTCAACGAAGAACAATTAAGACAATATGATCGCCTAATAAACATCCCTTCTAACGATTGGGACATATTTTATTGGGCTTCGGATGTAAAACCAGTACCAACGGAATTTCAAAACGAAGTCATGAATTTGCTCAAGCGGCATTTAAAAAATGAAAATCGGGAATCTCGAATTAGGCAACCAGACTTGTATTAAACATATTTAATAAATGTACCTAAGTACATAAAAATACCTCTAATAAACATATTAATTGTGGTCATGTTTTGTATAAAAAGTTCAACTATTTAGTAAAAACATTTTTTAAATATTTACATTGTGGAAAAATAGTTATTTTTTTCTTATTAAATAGATAATTGTAGAATCGAACCCTTATGCATTAGTTAATAATAATAAATGTAACGTATAATGTAAATGTTTCATAACAGTAGTGATGTTTTCAATTACTCAAAATAAACATTTTTTTAGAATTTAGTTCGTTATAATAAACCCACAAAACGACCGGGATTACTTGGCGCTTTTTTTGTTGGAAAGTCCATTAAACCAGGTCCATTTTTTGCTGCTGAGGGTTTACCTTTACCCTTGAATGTATTTCCAGTATTTTTAGAAGTGCTACTAGATACAACATTTTTTAATTATTTACGGGTACAATACAGAAGTAAAAATTTTACAAAAATTAATTAATATCTACCTGGATGCATTGGATTTTGTGCTTCCACCTCGTTTGTATTTTTTATGAATACTTCCTTTTGAAAAGTTGGCTTTTCTTTTTCGGCCATTGTTTGTATTTGAATCAGATTCGATCCAATCATTATCCTGATAACCACCTGATGTACCAGGTGAACTTTCATCAGCTTCTTGATCATCAAGTAAAAGAACTAAAATAATTTATACTTTAGTATCATTTATCAAAATTATTTTAATTCTAACACATTTTAAATAATACAAACCAGTTTTTTCAGCTGCATACTTCTGTGTCACATCAAGTAAAGCTTTTCCATATTTATCAAAATTGGCTTTTGTTACATGAGGAATTTTCAACATTTCCTCTTCATCAGTTGGTAGTTGTTGACTCATTGCACGAATAGCAACCATATTCATAATAGAGTTAGCAGATACATCCAATGCTCCGGCAATTCCATTGATAATTTCTGCCAATTCCATATAACATCTTTGTTTCAGATCATTTATTTCTTTGTTCAAGTCTTGTTTGTTGTCAATGGTAGTTTTTGACGATGAAGCTATACCGGGCCGCATTTGGCCTTCTTTTCTTATCTCCAAATGTATCTAGAAAAAAAAAAATTATTTTATAAGCAGAAAGTTACATCTTTTTTTGGAATTAAAATATACTATGTTACTTTTATTTCATCGGACGTCATTAATTTTGGAGCATTAGGTCCCAAAACAACATAAGAACATGCTATTTCATTGTTAATGTACAGAGTTTCTTTTAAATAACCATCAATAATTAATTTACGCAAAATTCTTTCTATATCGTTTTTCGCCCATGCTTTACCTTTGCCGTAAAAATCGTGTTGATCGTGACCTGTAAAACGTCGTAAATTTAATAAGATTTATGCAGCTTTCGAAATAATTGATTTTTGATCAAAATTGATTACCAACCGGCATCTCTAATTTTTTTCAGATTACTTCCTTTATAAACATCGGTAACATACAATAAAGTGACACAGTTGGCCCTTCTTTTATTGAAATCTCTAACAAGGGTCATTATTTCCTTGGCATGTTTCGTTACATCAACAAGATTGAATTGATCCTGAACATTTTTAAACTTGTTAGGAAAAGTTGATTAAATCGTTATAATTGCAATATGATAACATACCTGATTTTTACAGTTGTCACAAGTTGTTTGTCTTTTACTCATGCATTTTTTTCGGTCAAATATTTCTCCAAAATAATTCAACTGAAGAGTACGACGACAATCAGTTCTATTTTCACAAAAAGCTACCATTTTGTATAAATTATCCATATGTGTTTTCTGAGCTTCTAAATTTTGAGATGCATCCATTTCTATCATTTTTCTGTGTCTCATAACATCACCATAATGATAAAACATTATACAGTCTGCATTTTCACCGTCACGGCCAGCGCGACCACTTTCTTGATAGTAGCCCTCAATAGACTTTGGTAAAGTTGCATGGAATACAAATCTAACGTTTGGTTTGTCTATTCCCATACCAAAAGCTATGGTAGCACAAACAACTTTTATCTAAAAGATATATAAATTCAATTGTTTTGAAAAAATTAATGTTAAAGAATGAAAAACAATTTTATTTACTTCTTCTGTAATCCACCTGGATTGTATTTCTATTCTTTGTTGATCGGTAAGACCAGCATGATAACTTAGAGCTTTTATACCATTTGATTGCATTGTAGCAGCAAATGTATCACAATCTTTACGGGAAAGACAATATACAATCCCGCAATCATTTCTGTAACAATTTCTTATTCTATCAATAATTTCTTCAGTTGAATTTTTACCTTTTTTACTTTCTACGACGTAATGTAAGTTTGGTCGATTAAAACTTGACATGAACCTAGGAATATTTGTGAATAAACATAAATATCATTGAAAGAGAAAATAGTAGAAATAATTTATCAACACTAACCACTTTGGTGATGTCATTCCTAATTGATGAAGAATATCAGTTCTAACTCTAGGTGTAGCAGTAGCTGTGAGAGCCATAGTTGGAACTCTTGGGTACCTTTCTCTTAAAACTTTAAGTCTTTTATAATCTGGTCTAAAGTCATGTCCCCATTGACTTACACAATGTGCTTCATCGATGACAAATCTAGCTATCAAATCTCTTTCATATAAAGCTGTAAGAGCAGTGTTCAGTTTTTGCGAGGCAGAGAGTTTTTCAGGAGTCAAGTAGAGAAGTTTTAGGGCAGGCTTAACTTTAGCAAGCTCTCTATAAATTGTTTGAGATTGTTCTTCTGTTATATTACCACACATATGATAAGCTAAAATCTGGAATTTATTCACTTAATGAAAATTTCCATTTAAAATTAAAGCATAAGATTATAAATATTGATACAAACATCTAAAGAATCCAATTTTTGCACTTGATCTATAATAAGACTTTTGAGAGGCGAAACAACAATAGTTATTCCATTTGATACTAAACTTGGCAGTTGATAACATAATGATTTTCCTCCACCAGTAGGCATGAGTATGAAACAATCAAATCCCAAAATTGCAGCATTAATAGCTTGGAGCTGGTTAGGTCTGAAGCTGTGTAAACCAAACTTCTGTCTAAATACCTAAAAATTTTGATACACTTTGATATTGTTGTACTGAGATCCACGCAGTTTTAGTCAAATAACTTTTCTTAAAACTTACATTCATCATTTCTCGTGAAAAATCGTATTCAAGACCATCAAAATTACCTGTTGCTCCATCATTTTGAAAATCACCAATAAATTGACCTATTCCATCACTTTTGTCAGAGTTGCAGCTAGTAACACTTGATTCGCTATTAGCTCTTAAAATTCTTTGCACTTCAGGTGTATAAGAATATATTTTAGGTGATGCAAACGTCATATTAATTTCAGCCTTATCAAGTTCTGGAAGCTCATTCAATTGCTGCGTGAAAGTCTTTTCTACTTGTTGAGAATCATAAGTGAATTCTTCATCTGAAATTAAGCAAAAAACAAAAATAAGTCAAGAGAATTAGAAATAAATCAAAGAAAATATGTAAAAAATCTGACCGAATTCACTCCATGTAGATATTTGAGGTATTACCTCATTTTCATCCATTTTTTTACCTACTATAATATTTGTCTGTCTACTATTGTGATTAAATTTGTTTTGATTAGTTTTAATATTATTTAATTGAGGTACCTCATTTAAGGTATCACAATCAACAACAGTGGAATTTGATGATGATATGGTTTTTGAAGAAATTGAGATTGGTTTGTTTGCATTATTTGAAGAATCTATAGTTTTATGAAGTTGAAATTTCTCGTAAATTTCTTCTATTTGTCTAGAGGCTGAGGCATCAATAGATGCTTTAACAGGCATTTTCAATTGGAATTTCCCCTTTTTTTGGCTTGTAGAAGACATAGGAGATTGTTCACATTGACTGATTTTGCGTTCTAATGAAAACTCATGAGGCTGAGAATAGCTGTTAGACACCCCAGAGTCTTGATTACTGCTAGGCGTCATATCACCTTTAGCATTATTACTTGTATTAAAAATATTATTTTCTGTATCATCTTGAGATAAATTTTTACCAGGTTTCACATTGTTCTTATAAGAAGAAACATGATTGTTTGTTTCATTATATGTCAGAGAATCATTATGAAATGTGTACGAAATATCTTTATTAGTATTAGAATAAGAAAATTCTTCTTTTTGATCATTCAAAGTCTTAAGTTTTTTATCTGTTTGCAAAATTTTAGCCTTTACTCTTTGATACAAACTCCTTAATTTTTGAGATGTTACAGGATTAAAGTCAGGGAGTGATGACAAAAAATCCTTAGGTATTCTGTCAAATGCTGTGAAGAATTTTTCTAAAATTTCAATTTGAATATCTTTGAGATCATTTTTTCCAGATTCCAATTCATCTCGTGATACCTGTTGAATATTTTAATAAAATTCATTAATATACATTTGGAAAAAAATCTTTTAATCATATACTAAGAAATATAATTTTTTCCAATTTAATTGTACAAAAACTTGTAAAAAATTTTAAACTTACCGCCAGCGTACTAGAACAGATGACAGGAGTACTTTTTTTACTTTCTATCCATTTCTCCAATTCTTTATTGAAACCTAATGGTTTTAAATCTGAACTTTGACTAGAGCTCAGTATACCTTTCTGAGATATATTGAGAGGGCTCATAGATTCTATACTTGTATTGAGAACATTATTTACACAATTAGGCTCATCAGGTAAAGATGTTGATTTCTTAATTGGAGACACAAAAGAACAATCATCAACTGTACTTTCTGGTTTGACTAACTTTTCAGTAATATCACTTTTTTTTTCTTCTTTAACTTCTTTGTTAGAATGAACAAATTCTTCTTCCTCACAACTTGATGAATCATCAAGTATATCAACAAAATTATTTCTGTTTGGTGAAACATTTTGAATTTCTGTTTTAATTTTTTGTTTAAATTGAAAACTTTTTTTAAACAAACTTTTATTTCGGTTATTGATTTCATCAAGATTTATCTTTTCATTTGTGTCAGCAGTTTGATTTGCATTGTTTGTTCTAGTCTTCAAATTTTCCTCATCATCATCATCAATTGAACTATTCTGCAATAAGGTTTATTTTTAGATTTCTTTTAAACAAAAAGTTATTAAAAAATAATAAAAATTATGAAATTTTTACAATCGATATAATAGAATCCATTTTAAATACAGGCGTATGCACATCATGAACATTTGTCAAATCAATACTATTGGAAACATTAGTTGAAGGTAATTTGATTGAGTTTCCATTTTCAGTGTCATGGTCCCTCTCATTTTCACTATCACTAATAAAATTGGAAGTTTCTGTACTGGCCCTAGTGAAATCAAAATACAAGTTTTCATTGATTAATTTAAATCTAAGACTGAATAAAAAATATTCTTACAGTTTCATATCTTGTTGATTTTTAGTACTATCTTTCCGAAAAAACCCGGATATGGTTGGTTGCAGTTCACGCTTATTCGACATTTTAAAAATAATTATTCATTTATTTTAAGTAGGCAAAATGATCATGAATTCACATTTCTCAAAGTAGGTTAATTTTTCACAAACAATTTTTTCATCATTGTCGTTACCCGCATTCGCCAAAGCCATAAACTCAATTTCAATACACTTTTAAATTATACTTTGGCAACCAAGTGGCACTTTCCGCATAGGTCTTTTAGAGAGAGTCGAACAGTGCCAGTTTTTTTGTTTTTTATTTTTCAAAACTCGTTTGTGTCATGGCCCGAGGTTGCCGGTTGATGCCCGCAAACAAAACTGCCCAGTATTTGTAATAACATGTGTTTTCAAGAACGCACTAAGTGGGGGTACGGCCCACGCGACTAGCTACTGTTTCGCGCTCCTTTGCAATTCCGCGAATCCGATTCGCTTTTTTTGACGCGAGATGTCGGCGAAAAAGGAATTGTTAGATTCTATCGGTTTTTGATAAATTACCATGTTATTTTTCAGATATAAATGTAATTTGTTATGAAACTCAATACGTTTCTGAAAATATATACCTTTAAAGTCTATCAAGATTAACATAGTGTTTAATAACAAAATTGATCGTTCTTAGAAATATTTTTTAAATTATAATATTTATGGTGTTTTCAATGTTGCATCAAAATTCTGGAAAATGTATTACAAATGTTTGTGAAAATCACGTTGACACATTTTTTATTATTTTTTGAATCTGAAATCGATAATATAGAGACCTATACTATGAGATCAGAAACACGTAAGCTGTTCTACCATGTGTGAGGCTGCAACTCCAGTTCATAAACACACCAAATGACAGATGAACTTGAAGTTATAGTTCGTGTGTCGTTTACTTACATTTCATTTTAATAAATGAATACTAAGTTTGCTTACTTGTTAAAAAACAATTATTATTAAATACTTCAGTAGTTCTTGAAGTCCAAGTGATAGTTGAGTGCTGATAACAACAGTTCAACTTAATATTACATTTTTAGAGGTTAAGATGGCCGATCGTTTGACACAATTACAAGATACCATAAATCAAGTAATTTATTTATTTTAAACATATTTTCCACATAAAAGTTGAAAAATTTATTAAAGTTTTGATTTTTTTCAGCAAGCTGATTATTTTTGCAATAGTGTTGGAATTCTGCAACAATATGCATCTCCAAGCAAATTTCCTGGATTTGATAGAATTGGTACTCCACAGCAACAAAATCAATCACAAGAAGATTACGCTGCACTTTTTGCCACATTAATAACAAGATGTGCAAAAGATATTGACACCCTTATTGATAGTTTACCTAATGAAGAGTCATCTGTAGAGTTGCAAGTTGCTAGTCTTACTAAATTAGAACAGGAAAATCAAGAGGCTGCTGATCAACTTGAAGAAGTTGTAGCA
The DNA here is from genome assembly GCF_000599845.2 of Trichogramma pretiosum. NCBI lineage: Eukaryota > Metazoa > Arthropoda > Insecta > Hymenoptera > Trichogrammatidae > Trichogramma > Trichogramma pretiosum. The sequence goes on from NW_019641694.1 coordinate 27,754, forward strand.
CAAGGTGAAGCTCTGCTTCAAAGGATTCAAGCAGCATTGCAGGATATTGCACAAAGCCAACTTGACATGCAAAATCCAACTGCAAAAACAGTTATTAGTTCCTGTCAGCCTCTTAGTACTAACAGTATTACAAATAGTGTTAATGTTAAATTAGAAACTCAAAATAGTATAAATATTAAAAATCTACAATCGACAGATGTTTTGTCTAGTGCGATGCAGATTTCTTAATTTAAATTTCTCATGAGTTGAAGACTTTTATAATTGAATTTTTTACTTAGCTGTATAAATATTAAGTTTAGATAAAAAATAAAACATTTCCAACGGAATTTTTCTAGAAAATACACTCTATTTCACAAGATTTTCTTCTTTGTTTGATATATTTAAAAAAAAAATTTCAAGTTATTGGAATTATTGAAAAAAAATTGAATTCCAAGTTTTAAGATAAAAATTTTACACTATTATGCTACATCTTTTTTCTATAAACTACAATTATTTTTCCATTTGTGAACTTCTTGGGTAAAAGTATGAATGTCTTTATCTGTTGTTCTGCAACAGCCTCCAATAAAACGTACCCCCATATCTAGCCATTCTCCCACAAATTTTTCAGGACCATAGTCATCACTTTTTGGAAGCCAGCTTGAAGTCTCCTTTGAATAAATTTCACCACTGTTAGGATAGGCAACCAGTGGTATTGATATACCAATTTCTTTTTGACTGATACTCTTGATAAAAGGTGTCATAATTTTTGGAGGTAAACAATTCAAACCCAGTCCAATGAGCTGCTTGTGATTTGCAGTTTTGTAACAATTTATAATACTATCTTTGAAATTATTCCCATCAACGATACTTTGGCCATCAGTTTTACAAGAAAAAGTAAACCATGCTTTGGCACCTAAAATGAAGTGATAAATTGTGTATAAAAAATTTGATAGTAAGCCTAAATTAATAAATAAAGTATTACTTGGGATAGATTTTAGATATTCAATTAAAGCTATAACTTCCTTGACACTTGGCATTAAATGAAAAGCCAAAAAATCTACTCCAGCATCAAGAAGAGTTAGTATTCTAGCTTCATGCCATGCAACAATGTAATCGAGGGACTGTTCTTTGGCATAAGCAGGGCCAGAATATTCAGAACCATCATGCAAAAAAGCTGCATAGGAACCAATGGAACCAGCTATTAAAGGCTCAGGATTAGGAACATCCCGTCCTTTAACCTCCTGTTTATAATCATTGACAGCTTTTTGGGCTAACTCGACGGCTTTTTTCATGAGACCAATAGCTTCTTGACGGCTCACGTTGAAATTTTCCATAAAACCTTCGACCGATGCCTGATACGTAATAGTAGATATGATTTGCGAGCCGGCTCGCAAAAAATCCATGTAAGTATTGTACACGGCATCAGGATCGCTATATAAAAATCTGCTGGCCCACAAAGGGTGTCCGTCCACCTCGCAGTTAACATGCTTCTGTAACTGTTCAGCAATGCCAAAACCAAAAACTTTGACGTCTTGTATCATTGTTGGTAGGTTTTTTCTCTACTTTATAACGTAACGTATCAGCCTAACTCCGAATCTGACTGATCCGTGAGCCAAGTTTTTTCTTTTATAAATCTCAATCTCAAGGTCATTGACCTTTCTGGCCGCAAGAGGCGCGCCACTTTTAATTTGAAATTTAATATGCTCCACGCATCATCATAATGCATTATCAAAGAATATAATAAGATACATTATTACAGTTGAAGCAAAGAGAAATAATCATTTCATAACTTGCCTGAAAATCGAAAAATAACAAGTCCGGCCGAAGTAAATAAAAATCAATTTTGTTTTTTCAGATTTTATTAAATGCAGTACGTAACGTTGTTGAAAGATATTTTTAAAAACCAACTTTATTTGAGTAACGAAGTAATTACAAAAGTATGAAACTAATTTAAATCCATTGTCGTGCAGTTGAACGTCATAAATGACGAGTTATTGAAAAATCAACCTGCACAACTCACTAGAAATATATACTGCAAATGTAAAACGGAGTTGAGATAAATGTCACTGCATGTACAAGAGCCATGTACTTCAAGTGGTCGGAGAGTGGAGCTTTTTCCAATTCTGGACTTGTGCAGAGACCCGTTTGATGTCGTCGGTGGTAGTTCTGCAGCAGCCTCCAATGTAACGCACGCCAAGATCGAGCCACTCCTTAACGAACTCTTCCGGGGGGTAGTGTACGCAGCTCTTGATGTACTTGCCGGTCTCGGTGCAGAAGGTCTCGCCGCTGTTGGGATAGGCCACCAAAGGTATGAAAACTCCAGTTTCCCGTTGACTGAGGCTCTTCAGCAGCGGAGTCGTGTCCTTGGGAGGTATACAGTTGGCGCCCAGGCCTATCAGCTGTCCGGGCTTGGACTTTCTGTAGAGCTGGAGAGCCGTTTCCTTGAAGCTGCTACCATCCACGATGGATTTGCCGTCGTTTTTGCAGGAGAAGGCAACCCAGGCCTTGGCGTCTGCAAGTACACAATTCAATAAATCGATCGCATCGATTGGGTCGAAGAGTATTTATTTACCTCGAGTAACTTACCCGGGTGATGGGCTCCGAGGTAGTCGAGCAAAAGTTGGGCCTCGCGGGCAGCGGGGCAGGTCTCGATGGCGAGGAAATCGGCGCCGGCCTCGACGAGCGCGTCGATTCGCATCTTGTGCCATTCGAGGATGTGGTCGAGATTCGTCTGGTGAGCGTACGAGGGCCCCAAGTACTCGGAGCCGTCGTGCAGGTAGGCCGCGTACGAGCCAACGGAGCCGGCCACCAACGGTTCGGGATTCGTCAAGCGGTCCAGCCGGTGCCGATTCTCCAGCTTGTAGTCGCGGATGGCCCTCTTGGCCAGCTCGACCGATCGCTTGATCAGCCCGACGGCCTCGGCCTCGCTCGTCTTCTGGTGCTCCACGAAGCCCGCGACCGAGGCCTGATACGTGAACGTCGAAAATACATCCGAGCCGGCGTTCAGGAAGTCCAAGTGAGTCTTGTAGACCGCCTCGGGCTTGCTGCTGAGGTATCGACTGGCCCACAGCGGGTGATTGTCCACCTCCTCCTCCACGTGCTTCTCCAGGGTATTGGCTATCCCCGCAGCCAGTACTTTCACGTCGGTATCGATCATTTTTAAGGCGAGATCCGCCGCCGTTTCGGTCGCGAATACGCTTGCAACTTGTTTGAGAACTGGTTTTAAGCCACTTTTTACCCGATGATCGCCGAATCGAGTTCGGCAGCGCAGCTCTGCAGCAGGCGATTGCGCATCCGACCGAGCGAATAATCTAATCGAGTGCAAACGGATGATGATAAAAGCAATTCGTACGCTTTGGAGGACAGCACCTCTGAACGATCGACTTTTCGTAAGCTAATGTGGCAAGTTGCATCTCGCGACTCCAACACCGATAAGATTGCACGTAAATTGTTGCCTGAATAACACTGATGCAATTAAGCACTAACTTTATTTGATAAATAACACATTTTTATGCGCAATGATCGCCTTTTAAAAATTATCAAATGTTTTGGAACATTTCAATATTTTTCCAACGATTCTTACTTTTGTGCATGATTTCGATCCTCCAGCTTCTTAACTATAAACACGCTTTCACTTTTTCGTCAAGAGGTTTTGGATTAATTTTATATGTACATTACAGTGAATATTTTAACCAAGAGAATTATCAGATTTTATGGATCAAATTAACTATCTCATTTGTAGCAGCTCCCATTTATTTTACTGATCAGCGTAAGAATTTAAAAATTTGAACCGTAATATTTTATAATTATCACTATTGAAAATATTTAAGTAAATGTATATATTTAATTTTATTAAGAGCAATTTTATCATTTTTTTTTATAAATGAATAAATCATGTTTTTAGTGAAAAATTATTTATTTTATTATAGAAGCATCATTTGTTGAATATTTATATAATGACATTTTGCTTATAATCACTTAAAGATTTTTAATAACCAACATTTAACATTTTATAATTTATCATAAAATTCTTCATTACAAAACAATTTTTTTCATTTCTGTTTATATACAGGTTTATGGCATAGAGTTTTTTTCTTCAATGTACCTCTTACATAAATACTTCAATACTTGTTGTACTTGATTTTGTATTACTTATGAATAATCCAATTTTAAACTCACCATTGATGAGTTGATAAATTGTACTTTGGTACAATATTTAACAAACCTTTTAATGTTATACTAAATCTAAATCGCCATTTTTTTTATCTTTTAAAGTAGCTACACTCACACATGTCATAATTTAAAATAAACATAACTATCAAAGAAATATCGTTAACGTTTTTGAAAAACAAACCAGTGAAAAATGCAAAAAATGAATCATTTAATTTAAGTAAGAAACAATACCTAATTTAGTATTAAAATGGATATTTTCTGCCAATTTTTAAAAGCTTTTATCAGATATTTTTACAAAAGTATAAATATTCTATTTTTGTTATTTGAATTTCATTTCAATATTTATGAGAAAATAGAAGAATCCCTTGAATAATTTTATACTTTAAATTGCTTTGGCATCTTTTTAAATAAAATATCAATAAATCTAAACCATTGATTGCAGACCCTTTTTCCAGTTCTGTACCAGTGCAGATATCCTTTCAATAGATTGTGCTCCAGTTCTGCAACATCCACCTATGTATCTTACACCTAACTCAATCCATTCCTTGACAAATTCTTCAGGGCCATGAAAATCTTTATCCATACTCCAGCTATAAGTTGCAGATGAATATATTTCTCCACTGTTTGGATATGCAATCATAGGAATAAAAAAGCCAGTATTTTCTTTACTGATGCTTTTCAAAAGTGGTGAAACTGAAGTAGGAGCTAAACAATTTACACCACATGCTATTAACTGCCCCGGAAGAGCAGATTTATAACAACTCAATACAGTTTCTTGAAAATTACTTCCATCCGCAATGCTTTTACCATCATCTTTACATGAAAACGATAACCAGTATCTAGTGTCTAAAATGTAAAGCAAGATATAGTACAATATTCTATGAAATAGTAACGAAGAACATCCATTATTTACCTGGATATTGCTTTAAATATTCTACCAAAGCTTGAGCCTCTCTAGCACAAGGAATAGTTTCAATAGCTAAGAGATCAACACCACTGCTTATGAGAATTTCTAATCTTGGTTTGTGCCATTCAACTATAGAATCCATGTTTTCATTTTTTGCATAAGACCCTCCAGTATATTCGGAACAATCATGCAAATAGGCTGCATAAGGTCCAACAGAACCAGCAACGAGAGGCTCTTTGTTAGACACAACGCTATCTAAATTGATTGTTTTCTTATAGTCAGACACAGCTTTTTTTGCTAAAACAACAGCTTTTTTAATGAGATCAGCACTATCCTGTTGGGAAAGTTTGAGATGATCGACGAAACCGGGGATGGAAGCTTGATAAGTGCAGGTCTCGATGATATTTGCTCCGGCTTTCAAAAAATCCAAATGCGTCGAGTAAACAGCATCTGGATTGGTGCACAGAAATTTGCTGGTCCATAGTGGATCACCGTCTATCGTGTCACCGACGTGCACCGCTAATTGCGTCGAAAAACCTCCGTCGATGACTTTGACGTCTGTACTCATTGCTACTATCTCGGCTCGTTATTAATTGTTATTTGCAAATGACTCTCAAGATTCGTTGATGCAATGACGTCTATGTACATACGTACTCGTATAGGTGTATAATGTATATCGCGCAGCAAAGGTGTTTGTATACCGCTGCAACCGGTTGCTGCTTTATGATTTTATTCGCGCACGTGACGGGACTTTTTCATGTACGCGATAACCTTGGCTCTTACGGACTTTGAAGTTTTATTTGTAAACTAATACCTTGTGTGTGTATATAAATACGTGGATATATATGATAATTGTACATACATGCGACTGCTGCAGCGTAACGTTTGCCAACCTGGTATATAAAACTGACTGCAGCACATTATATACATCGTTTGACGTTTCAATTGTTTTAAGCTACTGAGTGTTGATGTATACAATGGGCAATTTCGCCACGCGCGCTACGATGTCAAATTTCAATTATTCGGATTCGGATGTTTGCCGTTAATTTTATCAACATAGTGCTTCCGCGTTGTTCAATGATGTAGTCGTGAATTAGTCCCAGTTTATTAATTGTAAAAAAAATTCACCGATCCTGCAATGTACAAGCTTATTATGTATTTTTTTTATCGCAAATTTAAATTTATCTTAAAAAACATGCAAAAATTGAACGACAATTATTGCAATAGAATTAACATTTTATCTTAAAAATTTTAAATCAAAATTTGTGTTAATTCATCGTAGATAAGCATAAAGGATGAAAATTTTATAACAATCGTTATTTTCACCAATAAAATAATAATGCCAATCGGCTCAAGCTACGCGCGAACTATGAATGTCAACATATTTTATTATTTCTGAAATCTACAGAGCAAACAAATCGAACAAATGAGTTCATTGACTGATCGAATTCAAATGTGTGCGGGTTCTACACATTTATTATTATTATTTCTCATGTATTAGTAGATAAAGTAGAAATCGTTCTCCAGTTATTGCGAGCTCTAATGTATAAATATTTAGGCGTGCGGGCACGCGGGTATTTATTCTGCGACAGTAGCGCGCGCTTTCCTTATCGAATCTGTATCGACCTTCTAACTGAAAAATCGCACATCGTGCTATTTTGTATTCCGTACAAACGAACAACTTAACTTATTGTTTACAAAATGCAAGTAAAATTCAAGTTGATCGCTGCAGCCTGCGAAAATATGGGTATCGGTATAAATGGTGATTTGCCGTGGCGATTGAGGTAATCAACATTCTTTTCTAAACCCACCTGTTGTTACATCATGAAATTCTTATGAAAGTATGAGCTGCCAATGAATTATTGCATCAATTTTTGTCATTCATATATATTTTTTTACCATACTTAAGAATTGTTGAATCAATTAATTAATTTGTGTGCAGAAAAGAAATGGAATTTTTCACTAAAATGACTTCTACAACAAAAGATATTAACAAGAAAAATGTTGTCTTGATGGGCAGAAGAACATGGGAATGCATTCCTAAGAAATTTAAACCCCTTGCTAATCGGATAAATATGGTACTTTCATCCCAAACACTGTATGCATTTTATCATCAAATCAATGTATTTTTTTATTGAGCTAAATAATTTAAGTTGACATTCACTTTTTTTATAAGTGATCTTGGAGAAGATGCTATTCCATGTAAGAGTATAGCTGAAGCTGTTCAAGAAATAACTCAAGGTTCTTTAAAAGATAAAGTAGAGCAAGTGTGGGTCATTGGAGGAAGCTCAATTTATAAAGTATTTACTTTTGAAAACTTCTAAGACCTACCTGAAATTTCTATTAATAACTAAAACAAATGTCATTACATTTCCAGGCTGCTATGGAATCACCATATTTTCATAGATTGTACTTGACAAGAGTGAAGAAATCTTTTGACTGTGATACTTTTTTCCCAGAACTTCCTGAAGGTTTAGTTTTAGTCAAGTAAGTCACAGAATTTCTGTCTTATCAGTATGGATTATTAATTACTATTGAATTAAATTTACAGAGATGATGATGTTCCACAAGGAGTTCAAGAAGAGAAAAATATACAATTTGAGTATGAAGTATATGAAAAAGTTTTAAATTAAGAGATTAAACTCAAAATTCAATGATAAAATTTGTAAATTGTATTTTTATAATAAAGTTTTATTGACACTATTCAATATAAAATAATATCATTGAGTCCCCAACAATTTTATTACAACCTACTAGTTCAATTAGCATAAGGTGGCCAACCCAGTTGTTTTCCCCCAATAACATGTAAGTGCAAATGATATACAGATTGTGCTCCATGTTTACCATTATTAATGACTAAACGGAATCCTTCATCCAATCCTTGCTCCTTAGCAACTTTTCTTGCAACATTCATAAGGTGTCCCAATATTGGTTCATCCTCATCTTCAACTTGAGATAGTTGCGAAATAGGTTTTCGAGGAATGACTAGGAAATGCACTGGAGCTTGTGGACTGACATCGTGGAAAGCTACACACTGAAAAAAAAATTATTCGTCGCATTAATTTTACTCGTAATGTCAAATCAACGCAGGCAAAATTTAGGTTAGACAGTTGAAATAAATGACTACATTGCCTGCAGTCATATAATAAATAATGAATTAAACTTTAAAGAGATTCTTACTTGATCATCTTCGTAAATAAATTTACATGGAATCTCTTTGCGCAGTATTTTTCCAAAAATTGTATCGCCGCCCGGCGTAGCAGTTTGAGCCTTTTCTACTTCGGTCGCCATTTTTTGCACGTTTGAAATTGTTCCTAGCAGAGGCCCAGGCTTCGAATATCTTATCAAGTGTTTTGACAATCCAAATGCATTCGTGATTAATTTCATCGTTACGATCAAGTATTTACTTTTTAAAAAATGAAGATAATTGTAAAGATTACATTGTTGTATTAGTAGATAAAGGTAGAACTTTCGAGAGATTTAAAATTGCTGCACTGCAATTCTGTAAACTCCCCCAAAGATAAATATGCAACTGCTAACGGCGGCTTATTTGAAAATTCAATGACTCTAATTTCTTATACTTAGAACTTTGAAGATAACAAGTCAAGACATTACTACTATCTTCAGAGAATCATTGTAGTCATAAAAATTTTAGTTTTAGGTAAATTCATCATGAATAAAAAAATTAAAATTTCATGTTCAGTATATAATATTATACAAAAGTACAAAACTTTTATTGAGATTATTATTATACAGTCTTGTTGGGATTTACAATCTATAAGTATAATTAATACAAATATTTAAAACTTATAAGGCACATATTCACACTGTTAGAATTTGTAACATGTTATAATATAAATTGTAAAATTTAACAATAGCTTGTTTGAAATGAATTGCAGAATGAATTCAAAATGTTTTATGTTTATGTTAAGTATTCTGGTACGATTAAATTTTAAGTTTGTACAATATAAAATTAATGTTTAAAATGTCCGCGATTTTATCTATGAATGAGAATTCGACATTTTAAATGTCAAACTCACTGAACAGTTTTTATACATATTTTCTAATAAAATTAAACTTAATTTGATTATTTTTCGAGATTTTAAAAATCTTACTTCAGCGAAATACACTCCTACATCATAATATAAAGATACAACCTAATTGAATATTTTAAACTATCAACAAGACACAAAACATGCATCAACTTCTTTACATACATTTGACATGAAAATGTCATATTTTTGGCTACTTACAAGTAGAAACACAATAATACATTACATATATACTTTAATAATAATAATAATCATTCCGACTAATTATGTACAAGAGTATAAGCGTTGAATTGCAAACTTCAACTTCAAAATCGACATTTCATCAGTATTTTCTTTGGGGTAAAACCTAGAGAAAATTTTTGTTGTCAAGATTGTCACAGGAATAATCATCGAGGAAATACGGATGTTGAAGACACTGGGCTGCTGATGGTCGACTATGTGGATTGAAAAGAAGCATATTGTGTACCAAGTCTAATCCGGCATTTGTCAACATCGGGATTTTTAAATTCAAAGGCGTCGGAGGTTGCACCGTAAACGCATTCCAACCAATCGATATTTTATCTGGCCATTCTTCTTCACGTGGGGTGCCAATAATTCTGTAAATTATGTTTAGTTTGTTGAAAATTGTTGTGCTCAATTTTTTTTAACAGCTTTTGATTGATTATATTAATCGTTACGTTTTCAGAGTGTAATACTCACTTAAAAATATGATCCAATTGATCACCTTCACTCACTCCAGGAAAAAGGGCTTTATCAGAGCCACCAATTTCAGCCATAATGCAACCGACAGACCATATATCGACAGGGGTCGCGTAAGCGCAGCCCAAAAGAACTTCCGGTGATCTGTACCATAAAGTTACTACCTGGAGGGAGGAAAATCAAATTAAATGATTGAGAATGTTTAGGATGAGAATAAAAAAGGCAAAAGCAGATAAATAATTCATGTACGTACAACGGACGTCATAGTCATTTCGAAGTCGTAAGTTTTTGCAAGACCAAAATCAGCAATCTTTATATGACCATCCCTAGTGACCAGAAGATTTTGGGGTTTCAGATCTCGATGCACGATTCGATGAGTATGAAGAAAATCAACGCCAAGAAGAATTTCTCTGGAGAGCTGCTGAATCTTTTGTCGTGTTTTTTCATGAGGTTGACGGTATTTCAAGTAAGTCGCCAAATCTCTTTCAACGTGTTCGAAAACCAGCCAGAGCATCAAATTGGTTCGGTCGCTGGAGCTGCGTAAATAATTTCCGTAGCAGACGTCCAGTAGCTTTACCTGAAAGACGAGAAAAATAATTGAAAACAATTGAAGGGGCGTCGTCGGCGTTGATTTGTGTTTAAAATAACGAGGAAGAGTCGAGAAAGTCGAGCGGTGTCAGTGAAAACTTACAATGTACGGGCTCTCGTGATAGTCGAGCTGCTTGAGAGTGGCGATCTCGCGGAGAACTGCAGTAGGCAAGCCGTCCTCGGTGCAGGGCACCCGGACCTTCTTGAGAGCCACGACCTGCCTCGTGACGGAGTCGTGGGCCTTGTAAACGGTGCCGTAGGCCCCGTCGCCGATGAGCAGGAGATCATCGTAGTGCGACTGATCGCCTCTCAGGGACAATTGAACGCCCTCCCGGCCCATCTCGCTGCCAATTGGGTGGCTATTGGCGTTGGATTGGGGCGGCTGTTGACGTTGACTCTGTGGCTGCTTGTGTTTGGTGGGCGAGGACGAAGCCGCCGAGTCGCTCGGTGCGTCGCTGAAGGACTCGTCGGACAGAGGTAGGACCTCGGCTGCTACCAGACTCAGTTGCAACGGACTGTTGAGGGAGCCGCTGTTGTCGCTACTCCTGCTGCAGATCTCCTCGGGACTGTCCTCGCTGAGTCGGCTCTTCTTGGCTATCGGCGAACTGGTCAGGTCGTTGCTGAGCTCCGTAGTCGGGAATCGCGTCTTGCTGGCCATCACAGCATCCTAGACTCATCTGCGGAACAGAAAGAATAAGCCGACATTGTAGTTTGTCATAAATGGATTCGAGCAAATATTTTATTTTCGTCGATTGTTGAGAAAGGACAAAGAAATAAGGATCGGGCGATTACAGTAAGACGTTGTCGGGTGCGCCGAGGCGTGCAGCCATGTGCGAGACAGGACTCAACGAGCGGCCGAACGCGCGTAAAAATACGTACGCTGGCGAGTATCCGTGCGAGTAAAAGTAGTGCGCGGCTGCAGTCGGGGGGTAGTATAACTCGACATCTGCAGCGCGAGGGAGCAGCTGCCAGGCATCGCTCGAGTCGATTCGAGTGCGTCTTACCTTCGTGGCCGTGGGCAGCTCGGGCCCTTTCTGCAGGCACCACGCGCGGCACTCATACTATACAGCAATGATCGGCCGAGTGCCTGTACACGCTCGCGTACGCACGACAGCTACGAGGCGTGACGCACGTTGCAATGTTGTATTTTCTTTCTATATTCGCGTCGGCCGACCGAAATTCAATCCCGGCTTCGACGACGTAATTTCGCATTTTTTCAACTCGACGTCACGACCAAGCACAAGGTGTTTTGATCCAAAAATAGTCAAAGCCACGCGACGAGCCATCGATACAATGACACGTCAAATTCAAGTTCATCGATGGAGCAGTAGTCGCAAGCATCATACATGCGTTTGAGCGAGGACGAGTTGAAAGATCAGAGGCAGTCATCGAGTCATTTCGTGTATCGCTCGAGCACACGAGAGCTAATTAGTGCAGATTGATAAACGACACACACACACGGTAGAGACACTGCACACGTGCGTGACATTGGAATTAAAGAGCTGTCCGTGTGTTGGACGACACTCTGCCGCAACTCGCGGTTGGCAGCTCGTGGCAGATAACGCAAATCCGAGCTAGTCTTGCCTCGCGACGCAAGAGCCTCTGGAATTTGCCAGCGAGGCATTCCGAGGCATTCCGAGGCGCTCGCGGAGGCTTTTGGAAAGCGGAGCAGCTGCACTTACGTGCAGAGGAACAAATGGTCGTTGAATGAAAAAAAAATCAAGCTATGAAGATGTTTCACTTCGATGAGTACAACTTTAGAGTGGACGATGAAACGTGACGAACTTTAAAAGTAAGCGCTTACTCTTCCAAAAGATCACTTGCAAACGAAAAACTCAAGTAGATGATAGATGTCTTTAACGACAGATGTTTTTTTTTGTATCAAGTTCAACTCGCTACAATACTCTAATGGTAGAAATTATTTTTCCTCGTACAATTACATCTTTTTTGAGGTCCAATCGTATAAGGAAGCTTTACGCGGTAAATCGGATTATTACCGAAAAATGTAGTTTATTTAAAATAGGTTTCTCGAGTCGCATTTATTCGGCAGATGTTTTGGCAGACAGGGCTTTGTATTTAGGCCGGGCTCTGTCAGTACGAAGAGGCAGCAAGAGTCGATTTAAAAAACCTTGGAGCACACGAGCGAGTGACTAATTTTCGAGTATACAGAGTATACAGCGCGTGTGTGTATACACAAAGGCTTCTCGAGGCAAAGATCGGAGAGGCAGAGCGGCCTATATAGCAGCTATCGCATCGCACGATGAATGAAATATCTCGCACATACGCACATTGCTCCGCTTCGCATGTAGTAGATATATAAGAAGGCCAGAGAGCGAGTAAGTAGTAAATAGAGACTATCGTCGCGCCGATCGATTTGCTTACTGACGCCAATTGCGGCACGTATGTTGTGACTCGCGACTCTATCGAGCTCCAGACGCGATGCGTCGAAGAGCAATCGAGCCCACTCGTTGCCGCAGTAGAATTGGTAAAGGGCCAAATATAAACAAAGATTGACACGAGTCCTGGGACTGGCCGGGCTCTAGAAAATTACAGACCAGTGCATCCGGTCGGGATTCGAGTCTCTATGCCGGCGTCTCGTCGCGTATATACAGGTACGCTGGAAACGGAGAATTAATAGAGTGGCGGAGAGAGCTGCGAATGGGCCATAGGCGTGACAACGATCCGTACGGGCCAAAATATCGCATTTCCGAGAAACGTGCTCGGCTGTTGGCGAGCGCATTTATCAATGGGGAGCTGCTATTGCGGAGCCAGCTCCTTGTGACTGCATACCTGCGCTTACATTATATACCCGTAGGCGATATAACTCGCTGGCGGACTCGGTTGTTGCATGTGTGTTGCTCTGCGCCTCTACAGACGTATACGCACGAGAATGCATGCAAAAAAGAGTCGAGGAATTTTCAAAACGACGAGGGTGCCCGCCTGTAAGCGAAGCTTTGAGCCTTTGAGGTGTGTGTGTGTGTGTATTGTACGCATATATACAACTAACCAGTCGCAGCACAGAGAATGAGAGCGTAGAGAAGAGAAAGAGAGAGAGAGAGAGAGGTAATACTATATCCGCTAAACACGCGCAGAAAGGAAGAAGCTGCTTGGATGCAATAGATGCAGCCAAGAGAGCTAGAGGCATGGTGGCGGCGCCTTAGAATTTGTCTGTCCTTTGGGAGGCCTCGAGTAGAGCCTCGAGACCAGCTATACCACGATACGAGCCAAAATACGTATGCCTATATTTATAAGAACAGCTGCTGTTCGAGAGAGCAACAGCTCAACTGCTGCTCGTGTGCGAGCTTGTCTCTTTCTCTCGCGCACACACACACACACACTCCGTTCGTGTGTTTAGGTGTGTGCGTGCGTGTATGCGTCCCCGTGTGGATGTGTATTGTGTGTACTACAAGTGTATACACATATATTTGCGCTGCGCTGCGGGACTGTGTAGCGGCATCATTTTTCCGGTCTCGCACGTACGTGCCTACACTCGCATCTCTCGCGTTTCATTACTTTTTTACATTTCACATCGTGGATCGCAGCAGCAGCTCGTCCGTTTGCGTTGTCTATCTTGTTCTCAAAGTCTACGATTGTACCTAATATGACTGCGTAAAAATGCGTACATTACGTTCTCCAGGTGTACATACCTATACGTATTCTAGTAGCGAAAAAACGTTGTTCTAGACTGTCGAGATTCGCCGTTCTCGAAGGGAGTCGCGCGTCAACTGGTAGCAGCCAACCTGCTCATACGTGTACGGAAATGCAACGCACATCGCGGCTCGCTACAATTCCGAAGTAGTGACTGCTGCTTTCGTACGCGATTATACGAGTGACAGTCCCAAGCTCGGCTTCGACGATCACGTAATCGAGAAAATTGTTCCAGCTAAGGTCGAACGTAGACGGTTCAAGTTCAAGAGTCAGTCGTAGGTGGTCGTGCGGCATTAGAGGATCTGTACGAGGCGTCGGCGCAGTCAGCATCGGTGTGACAGGAAGCATCGCAGTCACCGTGATACGCGCAGCCGATCGTTTCCCTTTAAAAGGCCAACTGTATACGAGCACGACGACGACGAGGCGGAGCATACATAGAAAGCGATAGCGTCGATGGTTGCTTGCTACGCACGAGCTATACAGACACGCGAGCTACAAAGATCTCAGAGCTGACTTGGTTGCCGAAGCATCGAGGCTCGTAGGAAGAAATTTAGACATGTGCAAAATGAGTTGTGTACATACCCGGCGAGCGCCGAACGACGGCCTCCAAGTGACAATCTGCTCTGTCGCGCAGTTTCACCGGTAGAGCTTGGCTGCTGACGCAGCATTGCACGCACGCACCGATTGCACCGAACGAGCTTGTATACGAATCGAATCGCTGTAATCCCGGGGGCTGGCGAACTCGCGGCCGCACTGCTCGACAAGGGCACACACCAACTGCACTGGCTTCGTCCGCACACTCGTGCAGCAGCAGCAGCACGCTTATTACAACTTGGGAGTTGGGAATGTAGCTCGCGATGCGCGACAAAGCCCAACGACTACGCTGAGCCGGCACTAGCCTACTGACGACGACGTGCTGACACTGGCGCGGTGCGAGCCGACTCTGTTTCTCTCTCTCTCGCTTCGTCTCTCTTCGTCTCTCTTCGTCTCTTACTCGACTGTGCTGTGTACGTACGGCGAACGGCCCGAGAAGAGAGCGAGACAGAGACGACGCTTGGCGTGCGTCGCCGGTTGCTGCTCGCTTGCGCCGCCGCTTTTTTAGAGCCTCTGTATGTAACATACGAGCGAGCCTATATAGCTGGGCCTGCACGGCCCCGCGCGTCCCGCCGCAAGCCGTGACTCGAGTCTCCGCGTCTGCAGTCTCTGCCTTTATTCCGCAGCACTTGGGCTCGCTCTTACGTGCGTGTAGCATACTGGCGTTGGGACGAAAGCACACGCTGTATTGCCCTTTGCTTGCCACTAAGAGAGACATTTGTCTCTTTACGCAAGGAGAGCAATAGCCGAGCGATGCCGAGAATTTCGACTTTAATACCTATTTGTTTTATGCAAGTGACGCAGTCTCATGTTGGAATCGTCTCGAGTCGGGGACACGCGGATGCGCGCACGCGAGCTCGAGCATGAATCAAATCCGGGACTCGAGAGTCGTGTATCGCGACTCGCCGGAAGTTCACTACTTCCATCCTTATATAACCAGTATTTTCGACGTCTAACGAGCCAAACACGCACACGCGCTGTACTATACCGTCTACGCTATGATTTTACAGCAGCAGCTCAAAACATAAATGCAGCAAACGAGGGGCTATACCTATCCTGACGAATGTACCGCTGTCATTATATCCGCGTACTTTCAGGACAGGATGACCCCTACTAAGCTGTATTTACATTTCCCCACCGGTGCAGAATTGAGCACGTACTTTTTGAACTTGCGCCTTTCCACGCTCGCCTTCGATTCAGCTCTGCGTACTACGAATATCACTACGTGAATTCACACACATTACAGCTGGGTAATAAAACGTGCATCGCTGCTGTGCCGTTTTGCCGAGCAGAGCCTCTTTAACGCAGCAAAACTCTTTTTATTCAAAACAGCCTTATCCTACAGTTTTTAACTATTTATTTTTCACGCTTCCAGAATCTTTACCTGGGCCGATAGGAGAATCTCTTTTTCACATTTTTAAATCTTCTCAAAGGTCAATGACTTTCTTTGCTCAGTCTAATTTATACACCCCTCTGATCGACATCGATCGTTTTCCTTATGTGATAACTCAATACTGATTGGAGCTTCCGGCTACATTTTTCGCCACTATAACAGCCAACGGATCTATCATTTTTTACTATTTTTCAAAATTGATTTAATTAATGTATAAACAATATGAAAAACTGATAAAAGTCTCGGCGCATGAATGAATATAGACTAGTTTTGTCTAACATTTCCCACTAAAAAGAATCCAGCCAAGAAACCGAAATGTCACTAGATAAACGCTACAATTACAGTATTTACTCGAGTTCGTGCTTCAAATTGTGAAAGACAAGACGATATGCCTAGTTTGTTTGATACTATCTGATTGGACTTCTATATTTACTTCATTTTTTTTCTTTTCAGCTCAAAAGATATCTCTAGTCAAATAATGCGTTAGATACGAAAAACTTTTCAGATAGTTTAACATCAGCCAAATTTCTTTAATCTGGAATTTTCATAACACGTCAATCGAAAAAACTTGAATTTCATATCTAAAAGTTTGTTTAAATTTAGCGGAAGCTTACCTTGATCAGTAACATGTACATAAGCCAAGGGCAATTATATACATCGCAAATAGTAAGCAATAATTGATTGGGCTTGGAAACGATTGCAAATATTGAAAAATACAGAGGAAGATGCGGCTGCTGTCGCTGAGGAAGCTGAAATTATAGATGCTGGAAGCTGTGAACTGGTTCTGCGGCCATTTTTGGGAGAGACAGGGCTCGGCGCAGGGATTATAGCACGCGCGGCGCGGGCCCATTGTCAGCATCAGAGAGAAAAAGGCGGCCTTTTCATAATAAGTAAGTGTATACTTAGGATTCGCTAGGAGCCGTGATGAGCGAGGAATAAAAATAAAAGAGGCGCCTCTCTGGGAACTCGTGTAAGCTCTTGCTCTCTCTTCCTCAAAGTATGCGACCTTCGAACCGGAGCGACCAAGACACAAGTACCATCTCCCGCGATCGGCCAGTTTGTTCACCTTTGCCTGCCGCCGCCGCCGCCGCCGCCTCCACCACCATCAAGCGTGTGGCTAAGGTAACGCTGTTCTAGCCCAAGCCAACGAGGCCTACTATTTTCAAAGATTTATGACGATTCCCAACTTTTTGTTTTCTCATTCGCATGCATGGATACAACCGCATGAGATATGCTACATCCTCGAATTTACGCATAGTCTCGGCCATTGAGTTTTATTCTGTGAGCGTGTCCTGGCCGCCACTTTGCTACGGGACAATTACATTTAACATTGTACATTTTACAAATAATGATTGCTCGTAATCAATCTCATTTTTTACGTCAAGAGAATTTTTTAACGAATCATAGCCTATTATCTTGGCATGAAAAATTCCCAATGATATTGACTAATTTGCAAATCCACCGGTACTTGGAGAACCAATCACATTATCACCACCTTTACTCGTCAATTTTAATTACATCTGTGAGGCAAATTATGCTCCTATCATACATTAAATTTATAATCCAATTTCGGAAATTAATGGGCTCTTGTGTACAAACTCACGTACGAGTTGAGGTAATACCTAAAAATTTCTGCCATGAAGACGATCGATAATGAAGAAATGTGTGACTGATGATCACGAAGGTTTTTTTTTCATAATATCCTTTGTTAGAATCAAGTGATAATTTCTTGCAATAACTGAAATTATAAAAAAACTTTTTTGTTACACGAATATTATTATTTAAAAATTAACAAAATTTACTCGAAATAAATATTGTAAAAGTTATATTTCACTCAAGATGTAGGTACGAATGATATTTATTTTATTAAAAATAATGCTGTTATTAAATTTTTATTGACAGTATTATACAGTCTAAATTAAATTTCATTTTTTTCATTTCGCAAATAACTATTAGTTTTAAGGATTAATCTTAAGCGCATGAATATTTGCATCAATTCAAAATGAAATAAATATTAAGTACATGTGCTGAATGAATTGAATAATAGTTTAAATATGTGAGGTTTACCTGTTTGAATTAGGTATAAAGATAACAATTATCTTATGTAAATATATGATAATAGAATAGTGTGGAATAGCTTAGTGAAAATGCTAATGATAGGTGTTTAAGGTACAAAGTGAAAAAGTTGCAAATAGGTGGAGTTACGTCGCGAAGGTAGCTAAAGAGGAGAGGAGGAGGAGGAGTAGGTATGCGAGCGTTGTAAAAAAGAAAGAAACTCAAAGAAAAGGTATAAAAGCGAGCGAATGGCCTGTTAGATGTGTGTAAGTAGCTGATATACAGTATATAGGGGTTTTCTCTGTAAGGTAAGTACACAGAGAGACAGAAGAAGAGAGAAAGAGAGAGAGAGAAAAAGAGTTGGCAGGGCTCTGGGTATAGTCGCTCAAGGGAAGTGGAAATAAGCTGCAAGTTAGCGCACGGTAAAAGTCAAGAAGACAGCAAGCGTCGCTAAGCGCAGAGAGAGAGAGAGAGAGGAGAGATGAAAGAATATTATGCAGAAAGCAAAGAAGCGAGAGCTACGGCAAGCGAGCTCGCGACCGGCGGAGAGAGGGCGAAAGAAAGAGGAGGACGAGAAAGCAGCGGCGGCGGGGGCCCCGCTCTGTCTGGCCGCGAGCTCGTGCTCTCTCACCTGGCTCGCTGCTTCAGTCCCAAGTGAACGACCGACCAACGGCCAACCTAGCGGCCGCCTTGGCTTCCCCTCGCGTACAAACGAACCTTATTTCTGTCAAAAAAAGCGACCGTGCAGTCGGCAAAAAGGGCCAGCTGCACGAGGGCCCCGATAAACGCCGCGCAAATATCGCAAATCCGTCCGGACACGTTGTTGTCGTTGTGCAGCGGAACGGAGCCGAGTGACGTTTCGCCAGAAATTATCAGTTCGTTGACCCGGCTCGAACGACGCGATCTATACGATAATACTGCAAGTACCGAAATTCAGTGCAAATTGTTCATAGTGCGAGTAAATGAGTTTGAGCTGTGTCGTGCGTTAGTCGGTGTGTGTTTTATTAGCTGGAGGCGACTCGTGGGATAGTAAGCGGCGCTGTTGTACACAAATAGACGAACGCGTCGTTAGAAAAGTGGGTCAGCAGGCCCGATCGCTCACGCGCTCCCAGCGACATACGAGCAACGGAGAAAGAGGCAAACAACGCACACACATACACACACACACAGGAGAACAAGAAGACGAATCGCTGCGTGACGTGCTCGGCAATCGGTGAGGTGGCCCTGCGGCAGCCGATCGATCCTCGCGAGTCCTCGACGAGGATGCGAAGCCTCCATGACCAGAGCTTCGACGGCTCCAAGCAGACGTAACCTTGGCCTTGCAAGATGGCGTCGTCCTTTGGCTAGTCCTGCATCGGCACCGCACAGCTCCAAACTCGACTCTCGTGTCGTTTTCTCGGCGTTCGGCCGCCCTTTCGCCATTCGCCCTTACTGACAGTGGCCAACGCTCTTCGTTGAATATAATTGATCGAGTTTTTAATCGAAGAATTTGAGAGAAGATAGCAGCCTATCGAGGCTCAACGGTGCCTGTGCAGTGAGTGCATTTTTAAGTGGAGTTTGGTGCTTTTCGAGGCGTCGATCGCGCGCTTCCGGGTCACCGAGCGATCCAGAGGCCGCAGAACGGCCAACGACGCGTCAGCTGCCATGGCCGGCCCGAAATCTCGCCACGTCCTGCTGCTACTCCTCGTCTGCGTATCAGCGGGTAAGTAATAATAATTATAGGGTAGAGAATCGGTAACGAGTTGAAATCGTCGACGAGCTCGCGATCGAGCTTCATCGATTAGCATCGATGTTGATCGGTGGGTGCAGCTAATGGACGTCGGCTTGACTCGATTCCGTTAGGGAGGGCCCATCTCCGAACGACAGCTCGAGACTCGTCCTTTGATCGCAAAGACTGTCGCGATCCTCTCGCCGGAAAAAATATCGCATAGTTCACACATGCAGCTATATGATGCAGGAGCCAAGGCAAAAGAGCGAGTAGATCACGACCTGAATTCCCCGTAGGCCGCGTACGCGACTATGCGCTTTGTAGCGACTACTTTGGCATACGCTACATACTTGCTTTCTCGAATCTCGTACACATACTGTGCACTGCACGAAGGAAAAGGAACGAAAAATTCATTCGCAATGCCCGCATACGGGTATGATAAATTAGTTTGAGTTTGGACCGATGACTCGTCGACATTCGAAAAAGTCCCATATCGTTAAGCGTACAAAGTTATCAAAGGCCCTTGTCAAAGCGTTAATTGTCGCGCAAATCGAGCAGTCGTGTCGAATTTAAATGCCGATCATACGCGCCAGTCGTCACAAAAAGCCAGTTGTCATTGGGTATGCCGAATTCTGAAACTGTCCCAAAATACAGAGAGAGAGAGAGAGAGAGAGAGAATTCGCTGCTTGGAATTGTTTTGCTAGCGAAGCGAAGCGGTAAAAATCAGGCAGCAATATAAAGCGGATTTCGTAGGATTGATACACAATTGCTGCCTCTAACTACCTGTATAAACACACATATACACACATACACAGATACACACAGACGATAGATGTATAAAAGCTACGAAGAAGCAACGAGACCGTAAACATTGAATTTTTAACGAGTCAAAAGCAGTCCTGGCCACTTACATACGTGGGGCATGCGAGAGCTCAGTCAGTGCGGTGGGCTCGAAAGCAGCCAGCTAGCTACATAACGGCACCGACGCGCAGCCATACACCGCGCACGGGCCCGAGCCTCGAGTCTCTCTTATACATACCTTACCTATACTTACATGTTACGACGCAAGGAAAGTCGCGCGTGCGACTCGGCTCGAGCCCCAGCCTTTTTACTGGTCATGCAAATGGTTATTGAATACGTTTACCTTCCCTAATTATTCCAAGCTAATGGAAAAGCTGCGAAAAATAGTCGGGTCTATTTATCATTTGACAATCGGTATTGCATGCATCGTCGAGCATGCATCACAGCTGTATAGCTTTTAATCTTCTTTCGCTCAATCGTTCGAGCAGCTTTTACCTTCATCGAGAATCAAAATCAACGAGAATCGAAGAGCGTAGTCTGCTGGGACTCGGCAAGCGATAAAAACTCGCTCAAACTTGTTGCTAGAAAAATTTGAACTGCATCCAAGCCGTATTCGTGGCCAGGTCGTGCGTCGGCTCGATACAGGATGCGCTTCGAGGCGAGATATGCCCACTCGAGTCGGCGCTCGACATTTATTCACGCTTCTTGAAGAGCTTAACGAGTGTCCTTGGTGAAAGCAGAGTAAATTTCGCGTGACGAGCCTAGCTGCACGCGTACCGGCCATTTTCGCAGGCTCGGACTCGCACACATGTGTGTGCGGTGCGCGCCTTGTTATTCAAGAAAGCGACGATCGATTGGCATTGCTCGCGCTACGCAACGCCAGCACCCGCATTTTAGATCGGAGAAAGACTCGACTCTGGCCAGCGCCCGATACGAAGGAAAAAAAAAGAGAAAAACGAATGAAAATAGCTATTCTTTGCTTCGAGCCTGCTCCATATATTCCTCGAGCAGTGCACTACGCCTTGCTGAACAAAAAATTACGACTTTTCTCGAGTTCGTCGGCGCGCGCCATTCTTGCACGCAGCGCAGCGTGGCTGGAGCAGCTGAAAAAACAATTCGAGCACATTCGCCCGAGTATTTGTTTTAACGCACCTATGACACGATTATGAATTTTACGTCACGTATATAGGCGAGCAGTTATCGATACGCGACGCAGCCGCGCGTTTATTATACACACAATCTTTGGGTCTGGCGCACGTTTCGCGGAATCGTTGAAATCGTTGGAATCGCTCGAGTTTGATCTGTCGCTACGGTCCCACGAGTCGCGCGAGATCGAGACGAATTTCACGATGATTAGAACAACGAAGGAAGAATCAGAGCACAGGCTCGATGATCGATCGGTAGTGCAGACACTCACCTAATCCGACCTCTCGGCTTTTCACGAGGAGCAGCATCGATTTCAAGTTTTTCCTCGGACGTCAGAATTGCGCGCAATGACGTACTTTCGACCATATAGACGCGTTGGCGCATTATCATCTGGAGAAACCAAAGCAATATGCAGCTTTCGTAAGAGCCGCGCACAAAGACAAGTCGAGCTATACGCTTATGCACGCGTGCACGCGCTGAATTTCGTCATCGCTTACTTTCGCTGCTCGAGAAAGTGACTGCACACTCGAGCCGATTTCGCCGTATATCCAACCGCTGCCAACTAACGCGACGACCAACGTGCAAGCGCATATATATCTACATGCTCTTTAATAAGCACTAAAAACGCGGCTGCTCGAGCTGTCATCGCCCGCCGATAAATCGATGAGCAATCCACATCGTTACGACTTTATTTGTGCTCAAACTGTATTGTAAGAGTTTACCTCGATGAGGATTGAAATTTTTGACATCAAAAATGAAATCATTTCAAATAGCGTCCGCAAGAGAAACTAATTTTTTCAAGCTTTTCTTTTAAATATGCTAGAAACTTATTTCGGGTCACATAATAAAAATTCAATCAGAGACACGCGTTGGCGGTCGATGAATTTAATCCGTGCTAGAAATTCTGACACTGCGATCATAAAATGTAAATAAATCAGCTACTGTTATGTGAGAGCGTGTAACTAATTTTTTCGAGCGGAAACGTGCATATATGGAAAAATATTAGTTTAAGCTCGGTGCGTCACTTCATATATACAGAGACAAGACGAAAGTGTTAATAGGCTGCCGCCGTGCTGACGCTTTCGTTTTTCTGTACATACGCAGCCAAGGTAAATATGCGCAGGCTAGTGTTGCAGTGTATATTGTCAAATGCTCAGCGTATACTTTATCCATCAATTTCAAATTCATAGACTGGTCGAAGCGAGAGGAAATATTTCGGCCAATTTATCATATAAAAGTTGACTTTTGCTATCGCGAAATCGATCATTAATGTCGATGAGAGCCGTTCATCGAGGGTCTCAAGAAGCTCACCCTCCGAGTTCAAGGTTTACAGGGGCATTTGCCCGTGACCGGAGAGATGCTCGTATTGTTACGCTCGCTGATTAGTATAGGTACTGTAGAGACTCGAATCGCTGCGGTGCAGCGACGATCGAGAGCTCGTTTGTCGCCGCTTTTAGCAGTACTACCTGAGCCATGAATTGCTTTCTTACTGGACTTGGATGATTATCGACGCAATAATTGCGTAATTCAATTGTTATTGGGGCGTAATGGGTGATAACGCGGTGACGCCGAGCGAGCAGCGACCGAAAGCCACTTCCGCTTCGATAATTTTGCAGCTGCTATTATAGTAGTAGTAGCAGTAGTAGTAGTGCAGCGAATCGATTGGCCGCGCGATCGCCGCTGAAAATGTCTCGCGCGCACGATGCCGCAAAAGACGAGTCCGGAAGAAAGCAACAGCAGATGATATCCAGCTAATTAAGTACGAAGAAAGTCGAGCAGTTATAATGCGTATCATATACGAACGGACGATTTTCTTTACTGAGCGGCATGAGTAGGCATGCGTGAGCATTAGGCCTGGCCAGTCGAAAATGTGAGAAGAACAAGTGACGTCGCTTCGCGTGAAAGGAGCTGGCAGCGGCGTTTCATCCAGTTTCTCAAAATTGTCGTTATAATTCGTCGAGCTTCATAAAACAGCATGTTTTTCCCATTCGACGATGAAATGATGCGGCAAGTAACGCAAAGACGAGTACAAGGTGAAACGGAGGATCGATAGGGCAATTATTAATGGAGAGCGATGCTGTAAGACGGAGGCACAGGCCGAATGTAGGTGAATGCGCGAGGTAAGAAGGAGCACGACGACAAGTGCCTCTCGTATAGCTACGTATACTTGGCGCGACTCGAGCGAGAGATTCGTTTACGATTATGTATGCTCGTGTCCGCGCAGGACAATAACAACCGTGTCGACGAGCAGCGAAGACGCGAGAGAAGATGCGAGAAGACGCGAGAAGACGCGAGAGGTGGAGAAGCAGCAGCAGCGACGAAGCCAGAGATTCAAGAGACCGACTCGAAGATTGAAACGAGCGAAAAGAATGAATATTGGGTTGGAATGGCGAATCCCGTTAAATCTGATGCCGTTAGTATACGCGCCGAGCGCGGAGGATCGCTGGGGACGGCCGAGTGCGAGACAGCAATTGAGCCTACGTAGCGTGGCGTATATACAGCGCTGCGACTGTGAGTTGCTTGCCGCTGCGGAGCTGTTGCCGCAGCAGTGCCCCGGATCGAGCTGCATACACACACACACACAGCTACTTATGCTTCACTCGCACTCTTTGCTCAACGCTTAACTCTGAGTTTGCGATCGCGGCTGCACTTGTGCGCCTCAGGAAGCCGCCTCTACATAGCTGATTCTCCAAGAGCCGGTGATCCTAGATTCCTAGTCCTTGGAGAATCGCGACTGCTACCGATCGATGTGCGACAAATTACTCATCGTCTATTAGCGCTCGATACTTTACGAGCTTTCGAAAATTTGCAGCTGCATCGACATCGCGAGCTCCGAGCTTTGAACTCGGCTTTATCCAGTTCGACGATCGGATACTCGAGTCAGCTTGGCTCGAAATTTGCTCGGAAAGGAAACATAGACATTCGTATCTAGGTGCATCATATGTTCATGTTTCGGCTGGGAATAAGGTCAGCCGATCCTTGCGAGTTGACACTCGGGCTCGATTGCTCCGATGTCGCACGAGCTGCTAATATACCCGTCTCGAAGCCATCCAATCAAAGCCAACAGGATTTCCAAAAACTCCGTGAATCGTCTGCAGCTGGGGCATATTTAGTCGCGTGACGATAAAACAATTGTAGCATTGAAGCGAAATCATTGTAGGCTGCTATTATGCATCGCGCGCACAGATTCGTATACGTATGTAATTGCTAGGCTATGCTAATTACACGCTTGCCGCTAAGCATGGCATCTTCATTTCTAACTTGTATGCTGTACGGCAGCCGTGTTAGCATATACATAAATCGAGCAGCTTGTGAAATTGTAATAATAACAATGCGACGCAGCGCAGGTATACAACGGGGACAGTGAGTTAACAACGGAAAAAGAAATACGAGTTGAAAGAGGCTTTAAAAGCATGCGAGCGAGCTGCACTGCCATTTGGACGAGTTGCGCACGAGTCTAGCCATACACAAACGGATATAAAACATTTCTTTACGACGCAATTTTTTCGTGCTTTACATTCAGTTGAACAGAGTCTCGACTCGACTCGCGATGCTTTTCTTTCAAATAATGGCGATGAAATTCTTGGCTCCGCGCGCGCGCCGATTCAATAAACGAGCACGAAAATGCCCACCTATATCTCGACGAGTCGAGCCGGTGCGCGATCATCCGTGTGAGGTAATTATACTCTAATATCGAAAGGATATCGCGTAATTGCGCAACCTCGAAACCCACATATCGAGCGTGCTACAGCTTGATACATGTATCACTTGCCTCGAGCTCGATATATCCACGAGATCGAGAATTCGTTTCAATCGTCCAAAGGATGAATCGACGATTCGACGAGAAATTAATAAAGCTAAGCTTGGCATTCTATAATTTGTACCGGCCAGTAATTAATCGAGCCATTCCTTTGATTTATCCGATCGGGAAGAAGCGTTAATTACTTTGGAAAGTGTGAAAAATGCCAATGCCTTTATGGAATGCGCCACTAACATAATTTTACAATTGAATCATGCGCTCGCGTATTCGATCACAACAAGTGAAACCGGGATGAAGAAGTCCGTCGAATAAATTCAGTTGATAAAAATTAAACGAGCCTCGGACAGGTGGAAGTTTAGTCGCAAGCAGATGCAATATCTGGGTATAATACAAGGTAGCATAACGGTCCCCGCGGCGAGTCCGAATCGATACGCGAGTGATAAAAGCGATCGGCTGCACGAACGCGAAGCTGCGCAGGTAAACGAGGCTCGCTGCAATCGCAATCGATACTGTAACTAGGTATATACACGCGGGCCGCTAGAGGCGAGTATCGCTACGCACAAGAGGCAATCAAGCGAGTCGTTTCCGCCGTGTCTCGATGTCTGCCTGGCTATAACTGCTGCTGCTGCAGCGGCGCGTGAATGTACATAATATTATATACGCATGCAGATCGCCAAGGGAGGGAGCATCTCAATCAGGCGCAGAGGCAGTCGTCCTGGCGGCTGGGTGTGACTGCGGGCCGTGCGAGCTCTGCTACGAACTCGTCCGCCTCTGGCCAGCTATCTCGCGGCTCGCGTATATAGGCCAGTGCTACGCAGGTATTATAACACGTAATAAGCAGCTACGGCAGTGGATGCGTGTCCGGCGCGGCCTGTTGGCGCGCTCGCGAGCCAGTGGCATAATATCGCGCTCACCTACATTCTCGTCTCACGGCCAAGGATCCCAGCCTGCAAGTAATCTCGCGCGGCTCTCGTTTGCATGATCTGCCGTACGCGCGCATAACTCGATACCTGCGCGAGTATAATCTGTATGTATGCGCTTCCGCGATGCCATATATACGCGTCTTTTTTTCCCTCTACCCGATTGACCCAGTGCCATGCGCTAGTCGCGCACTTTTTATCGCCTTATTATTTTCTAGCTATAGGCGTATCTCACGCCTAATACCTGGCATTAATTCCCATCGTGCCAATACCGATTCGCACCAGGAAATTTATTCGCAGGCGCAACTGCGACGCGTCGATTAGATTACTAGCTGCGGGATATCGCACGAGCCTGAGCCGCGTACGGCATTTCGTTTTTTTTTCCTTACACCGCACGATCGCCGATCCAGCGAGCCAATTGCCGTAGCTCGATCACATTTGCATTCTTCCTCTGCGCGCCCTCGATTTTTTTCCAGAGTATGAATTTTTCAGTTAGAGCTTGTTTTTCGATCTCGAGATTCGTTTCAAAATCCACCTCTACTTCGACTCGAAACCTTTAGTTCTCCAAGCTGGTAGATGCTTTGCTTACCAATTAGGTAGGGGCTCAGTGGCAGCTCGCGTGCATCCATAATAATGCATATTGCACAATGCACTCGAGTGTACGCGTTATGAATTATGAATTATCTCACACGAATTATATAATATAAATATTATTTTACGTGCCATTGTTGATGCGCTCGAGGTCGTTGTTGCGATACGTACGGTACCTTTTCCTGTCTATACGTGAGTCTCCGCGAGTGCGCAGCACCCGATCGATCTCCGGTGCGATGCAGTTGGAGGGCTCGTAACCGCATGGAATACATATTCACTTTACAAATCGTTGACCAGGAGAACGAGTTTAACAATGATCGGCTGCTAGTCCAAATGGTGGAAATTCCAGAGTGCAAGTGGCAGCACAGCCCTTGAAATGCCTCGGGGCCTCACAACACGAATCATAAAGCATATTTTATGCGACGCAATATTGCGCGCCATATTCCCCGACTCTACTCAATAATTGCCCGCGGCTCCTGTTTTCAATAGTGCCCGCTCGGTCTCTATGGCTAGATAGCATAATATATAGAACTTTTTTGCAGGTATATTTTATTACTCATTACTTCGCTGCCATATATGAGATGCTTAGTTGGCTATGTACTAATAGTACTATACTGCCGCCGCCGCTCTGCATATCGTAATAAAAATGTACCACATTAGCCTTAAGATAATAACAGCGTTGTTTTTGCGGAAGTTGAAGGAAAATTCAAGATTAGCCCTTGCACGTGCGCCGCTGCACTTATTAGCTCGTATAGCAAAATGAACGACTCTTAATAATCACTTGCGCGCAACTAATGCTAATATGTTTATTACGGGCTTTAAGGAAAAAATAAATTATTACGACGTGGAAGATAAAAGCTAAGGGATCGGGATGGATACGAGATTCGAGCGAAATAGTTCACGTTTAAATAAACACGCGCGGCCCATATATAAATTGCCATTCTGCATTTACTTTATAATAATAACGGGTATTTTCTCACACACACACAGGCGGCTTGACGCGTGTTTCATTAGGCGCGAGCGAGCACACGCCTCGACGAAATAATGCAGTGCTTTAATTTTTTTTGCTTCGCTATTTTACGCCAAGCACTCTTTGTCCCGTTAACGTTGTATATAAAGTTGCAACTCGAAAACATGTAGGCCTCGACTCGGCGTCGGCTGTGAGCGATCGGAGAAATGTGCACCCATACGTCCAGGACAAATAAGCGAGCTCGTAATTCGACCAGTTGAAACATTGTCCAACACATAAGAATGTCTTTGTAAGCCAGGCGAGCCAAGAAATATGGAGCATAGGATAAAAATATCCGAAAGAGGGCCAGAAGTGCAGAAATTGCATATGATTCAGCAGCTGGAAGAAAGTATACATTGAGGCAATCGTCGGAGAAAAAGCTCCGGCCTCGAGCAACATATCCTTTCTCCATCCGCGCGCAACAACGTACACAGCGAGCTAGCTCATGGAATTACCCACTTTCACGAGCTTAGCATCCGCACCTCGAGTATAGCAACGATCGCGGGAATTGCATAATAAGTCACGTGAATCATCGCGATTTGGCCCACTTATTGGATCGTCGAGTCACGACCGCGGGCCATTGACATGTCAAATTGTATCATATAGTATAGCCGAATATCGGCCGAGAAATCTAGTCACCTGGACTGCTCACGGTGCAACATAACTCGAATCTGGGCTTTTCATTGCTTTAACGCAGCTATCTAAGCCGTTGATGTATAATTAGATGCGTGCGTGACCGAAGCGAGTTAGTCCCGAAAAGCCAATTCGACGAGGATGAAGACAATGAGATTGACACAATGAAATGATGTACAGACGAGGAGGACAAAATGTTTCGTGGCGTACATCATAGCTCGGTACAATGTGCAAAGCGAAGAAAATGACGTACCGTTGCGTCGACGCGCGCTGCGCTTTGTTGTGTGTGCAGCTCGTCGTGGGCGCCTAAGCTATCGCACGCAGTCGAGCTCGGTTGCGACGCGTAAGCAGATAAGCCCGAGCAAGTAGGATTGTCGTGCGAATCGCAGTTCTGCCGTCTGAGCGGGCTCATAATAAAGCTAATCGCGCGACTACGACAAAGACTAAAGCTATACGAGTCGAAAATCTGGTGTCTGCGATCCTCCGTGCGTAAATCGGATCTTTGCGCGGCGTATACAACTGTGTCGACTTGTGTCGAGCTCGATCCGATGACGAGGATGCCGATCGCGTACATTGCACCAAGTGCGGCGCAGGTAGGTGTACGCGTCGGGGATTCCGTTAGCTCGTGCGCGGAGCATTACAGCGAGTTACGTGCGTACGATCTTGGAGTCCGCAGATAGCTCGATTAGCTCGGAGTACGCTGCAGCGACGACGATCGCGTACTCACTCGCGAGGCACCTACTTTGTACGTAATACCTACGTACGCAGCTAGCTTTATTGCCATTGTTAGCGGCACTGCTATCTCGATCCAGCTCTTTATACATCGCAAACACACACGCGCATACTATCACGAGCGATACATCCACCTGCGCGTCTAATACGTCTAGTCGGCTCATCTGTTTATGCGAATATAGATTAATGCGCGCGAGCAGCCACGAGGATCGCTGTAATTGCCTCGAAATAATTTGCTCTCACGCTTCGCATCCCCCTCGACTCGACTCTCGACTCTCGACTCGCTCGACGTTTCTGCAACTGCAATAAGACAATAGGCAAAGACAAGCTCGCGGCAGCAGAGAGGCGTACGGATCGTTTGCGGCCTTATTTGGCTCATCCTTCGCCGTTGGCTGCCTATACCTTTTTTTCCTTCTCGCCGCTGTTGCGCTTTTCTCATTTTCTCCTTCTCGTCGAATCGCCGCGGCTCGCTTTGTTCGCTCCCGTCATTTTCGCAATTCCATCGAGATGTGTATACAAAGAGGGCGAGTTTCTCGAAAAGCCATCAGTGGCCTTTGCGATGCATTTTACAATGGTAATCGATAGCTGAGCCTAGAGTCGCTTACAGCTACATTTAGTGCCGCGTTTTCCTGCGCACGTCTCAGCGCGCGTTCTGTCCATCGGCATTTCGTCCATCGAGCAGGTTTCACGCCCTGTAGTTAGGCACGAGAGTGCGGCACAGCAGCCATTTGGAGAGTCGAGCGCGCGTTACACGCGGTAAAAAACAGGCAGCATCCTCGGCTGTCACGTCGTTGTAATCGCCAGCTTACGTTACAACGGGCGTAAGTACGCGAGCGCATAACATAGCGTAGCTGCCGTAAGCTGCACCATCCCGCGCGAGCCGGCCAGAGAGAAGAAAGCAATAGGACGATCGTTCCGACATTCCGCGAGTCGTGCGATATGCACGCGCGACGACTAGCAGCGAGCCTCTGCTTCGAGAGCCGATCTAGTCTTCGCAGCGCTGACACGACGAGCATTCCTGAAAAAGGAGAAAAAATCCCGCAGCTCGTAAAGACCTCCTTGAAGCGCGGCAAAGACGTCTGCCGATAGATATAGGTGCGCGCGCTCGAGGCCCTCTCTCTCTATCTTACTTGTCCAGCTCAGGAAATACAACAACGCCTGCTTTTCTGCCTATAGCTCCACTGTATGTAATACCTGTGTAGGTATAGCGCAGCGAACGTCGATGCGAGCGCGAACATAAACATTATGAACGAGCCGCCGCCGCCACCACGAGGCACCAACTGGAATCTCTTTTGGCTCGAGAGTTCTTTGGGCTCTCTGAAATTCCACCGAGGCGCTCCGTTATTATCGCTTGTTATGCAGGGAGTGGAGGAAATCGGCCAGCATGCAAATTGCCGTCCATACACAATATATATTATACGCGCGATTGTATTTAAGTTTTTTTTTTCGAGAGAGTCGCCACCCGACTCGATTTATAGTCAGCTGCCAAGTTGCGACGCTGCAAATGCAGAATAAGCAGTACGATTTACCGATCGGATGCTAAAGGCAAATATTTCCTGCGCGCTCTTACGCTGGAATATTATGTACAGCTAGCCGCGAGAGCCCATTAGAGGCTGGCACTTTGCGATTAGTCGAGTGACGATCGTTTTGGCAATAGCTAACGGTATCCCTAAAACGCGTCACGAGCGGCTCGGAGAGCTTCGAGTCCGCGAAACTCACGGCCATTGAATTTTCGAATCATCGCTCGGTACTTACTTCTCGAGCCTCGGCTATTTATCCGCGTGTCCGTTGCTGTATATAGTGATACGTGGCTTCGGCAGCCTACTTTCCATTCGATTCGCTTCTTGAGCGCTCGACTCGCACTCGTAGCCGCCCGAGCTCCATCCTATCTACGGCTATTTATTTATTTTTCATTTAGTTGCGATCGTTATGTACGTCGATTCAGCGGCTAACGTTTCGGAACATTGACGTTCGTGCTCGGACGCTGTAAAGTACGCCCTGATGTACAGCTCACTCGATCTTATCGACGATTACCGATTCCCGCAGCGATCTCGTGGCCACCGTATACCGATTTAGACATTATAATGGCACGATAATATCGAAGCATCGGCAACACCACCGACGTTAAACCGAGAGCCTCGTCAAATTGACCATCGAAATTGCGTTAATTGTGTTTTGAGCGTGGTGGTACGCAGTCAACTAGCGCGATGCTCGCGCGAGCTGGCAATAACTATAATTTACCCGAGGTACGAAAAGCTGCGTACTACGGTCACGGCGCCATCTCAGACCGCCGCAAGAGTTAAAAGCGGGGCTCGCGCATACGCGAAGCCTAAAATTACGCTCGTGCATATATTATAAAAACGCGCTGCATCTGGCGTAATCGCGTACTCGCTCGAGATTCTGCCGAATCCAGCGGGAGTCGTTTCCCTCCCGTAAATTATCCTCGGCTTCTCGCGATAGCGACTCGTTCCTCGAGCGTTGAACTTGTCGCGAGACGCACACGTGCATACGTTGAGCCGATCGCCGACTCGATCAGCTGGCGGACGTCGCTCGAATACACCAGCCTCGGCCTAGACGCGCTAGCTGTTATTGCATTGCTCGATCGACGAACTCGAGCCGGACTCCGCTACGAGGCAGACTTGGCTCGACCGATCGAAACCAGTCGAAAGTGCAGGCGGCTCTTGGCGAGCAAGTGCATGCTGGAGCTGCACGTACGCGACGCCACTGGCCGCACTTATAGCGAGCTCGGCTGCATCGGATGCGCGACCGAGTCCAAGACGAGTCAATGAACTTGGAGCGCGCGCGCGAGCCACTATAAGGTCGATGCTGCGAGCGAAGACGCCGATCGCGACAAAAAATGTCAACGAGACTGGATGCGTGATTCGCAGCTCGATGGCATGGTGAGCTCGGAGCCGAGTGAATCCGAGATCGAGTCGGCTGCGGCCGGTGTCAAAGTCCGCAGAGGGCGCCGAGACCCATCGTTACGAGTGCGACGCAATTTCGAGTCTTGTGCCTCTCGCTCGATTCCCGCGAATTCGACTTTCGGAATGCCGTTGAGCGAGCCGGCCGATTACGCCAGGCCGACGCCGCCGCCGTCTCGATAGCAGCTGCAATTTTCTTTGCTCGAGACAAAAAAACTCCAAGGGACTCGCGTGACGCACGAGCGCAGCTGCCTCGAGTCATCGAGCTCAAAGTGCCAAAACAAAGACGCATCGCCCGATACCCTTTATCCAAATTCTTCTCACACTCGTTCGTAAAACTGCTCTCAACTTTTCGTTACCATTTAGAATTCAAATCAAAAAAATTTATACTTTGGAATTTTGTTTAGTACAGTTTTAATTGCAATGAAAACAATCGATGTTTCGTGTCGACAGGCATAGACGCGATCCAGAATGACGTTACCCCGTCGAGATCGGCGGAGAACGAGCCGATTCTGAGCGCCAGCTCGTATCGCGAGCGGACGTCCGACGGCCAGGACGAGCTGCGTTACCAGCCGCTGAGCTCGACCCACCTCTACCGCACGGACAAGGACGCGGACGAGGCGCGACTCGAGAGCTCCCGAAGCCACGAGCAACTGGAGCTGGCGAGCCTCGACGAGAGTTGGCGCTACGCCAGCCCGACCAACGGCCTCAACCTCGACGACCTGGCGGCTAACCACGATCTGCTCAGCCCGTCCAAGCGTCTTCTCGATCCGCTCGACGGCAATCAGATCGAGGTCAAGCCTGGTGATTATTACAGGTACAGTACGAGTTTTTCATTCATTATTATCGATTTATGCAGAGATATTCGTACTAACTCGTCATTCATCCATTTTTACAGGAACATCGTCCCGACGAGGAGCGACAATCTGTCGGGGGAAGCTCAAGGGGCTCCGGAGGAACGTCAGCTAGGCACACCCTGGTCGGAGCCCCAGGAAGCCCGTACTCTGCCACAGCAGCAGCAACAGTCTCTGGACAGCGATCCGCGCCAGCTGTTCCTACAAAATGTGCCCCGTCAAGCTCGAGGGGGCAGCAGCGATCGGCCACGCACGGACGAGGAGGAGGCCTCGCCGAGGAGCTTTAAGGGCGAGCACGCGCCCGTCCCGGCCGTCAACCAGCAGCGACAGGCCAATCCCGACATACAGGACATCATCACGGGTATCGTCAATATCCTTCACGGCAAGGTCAACGTGGCCGTGAATTCGGCCAAGCCGGCTCGAGCACCCGTCCAGACCACCAGGTACATACCGCGCCTTCATTTATTATGTCACGTATTATATTCGTCGTGCGATCGACGCCATAACGATACATAATATATCCTCAGTTCCGAGCTCGGCATACTCGATAAAGCAACGAATGAACCGTTGCACGAGGCACCGACATTTTCGTACGCTTGGCGAGGCTCAACGAGTTACGTCTTTACCCGACAGGCATGTACGTAATTATATAGCCACGCGTCGGAGCCGAGGAT
Organism: Trichogramma pretiosum; assembly: GCF_000599845.2. NCBI lineage: Eukaryota > Metazoa > Arthropoda > Insecta > Hymenoptera > Trichogrammatidae > Trichogramma > Trichogramma pretiosum. The sequence continues at coordinate 61,591 of NW_019641694.1, forward strand.
ATCGTACTCGAGCTTTGTTATACACGTTGAATCGTTTTCGACAGTCGCGACGGTCGGCCATAAAATCCGGAAGAATCGTCGACTCGATCTCGCATCGGCCGCGATTGAACCCAGTATACGACTATGTCGTTGAAGCAGTTCGCGCGAATTAGCGTGAACCGGTACGAGGTACGATTAGCGGAATTTCCTTTTTGCGCGAGCTTCGCGGATTCGATTTCCGGAGCGATCGATGAATTCATAACTTGGCTATGTAACTGTTTCTAATCAGTTGGACTTTTCATCGAATGCGCTACGGTACATTCGAAGGAATTCGCCTCGATCCGAGTGATTTGAATACGATTTAAATGCAACGTCGAGCGTTTACAGAATAAACAACAGAGGGCCGCCGAGGATATCGGACGTGTTGCCGATGCCGGCCGACTTCAACACGGCCGGCATGAATCCTCCGCCGCCTCTGCCCGAGGAGCCCGCGACCTTCGAGACTCCGCCGGCCCCGAGCACTCCGTCGTTGAACCAGCTGCCGCCCGACCCGCCGCAATCGGCCTACGCGCCTCCTCTGCAACAACCGGACTCCATCGTGCCGGCGATGCTTCCCCCGAGGCCCTGGGCCAATCGACATCCTCTCAAGCCCGGTGAGTATAGAAGAGCAATTTGTACCTTAGCCCGTCGCTCTTTGTCCGATCAATTCGTGCGCTATAACGATAATTGAACGTGTGCTTAGGTACGAGACGGCCAGTTCCAGCTTACAAACCGCTGCCACCGATCAGCATGAACACTCTACCTGCGGGAACGTCGTCGGAACAGCAGCAGCAGCAGCAGCAAGAGAAGCAACAACAACAGCAAGAGTCGAAAGAAAGCGTGGCGAAAACTCCACTGGCGTCGCTTCGGCCCGTTGCGATAAGCCCGACGAGGAAGTACCAGTCGACCCTGCGCACCGACAGTCCCGTGGGCGAGAACACCCTCGTGCTGGGCGCCATACCGGTCCAGCCGCTCCCCATCCACACGGTCTACGAGGAGGAGGAAGCGGGAGCCGACGAGCCGCAACCCGTAGTGCCGCTCGCCACCGACTCGTTCTCCTCGCTTAACGGTAAAGTCCGCGTGTGCAGCAACTCGTTCGCTCGTACGACACTCCGATACCGAGAACAGACTCCAATGCCATTTTCCTCTGTCTCTCTCTCCCTCGTATACGTCGCGACCTTTTTTGCGGCTACTTACTCTCATCGCCATTCCGCGCGCTTAACGTAACCGCTTGGAATTCTAATTTATACTCGGCTTCAATTATTTGTAACGTGCCGATCCGTATCGTTAACAGCAGCTAGCAAGCAAGCAGCCGTCGAGGTGGCCAGCAGCGATAGCACCAGCCGGACGAGCTACCTCGATCGAGAGACAGCTACCATCCAAAGCAGCAGCAGCAGCAGCACGACGATACTCGTCGAAGCAACCTCGAGCAGCAGCCAGTTGCCGATCGAGGCCAGCGCCACGAGGCCGAGCCAACAGCCGGATCAGCAGCAGATCGACTCGGGACCCAAAATCGACCAGTTGCCCATCGACGAGATACAGCTGCAATTGGAGCCGAGCGGAGCTCAGCTGCCGAGCAGTGGCATCGCCGAGCTCGCCAGCTCGACCCCCACCGAGGCCTTGTCCAGTGGTCTCACGAGGACGGCTTCGCTGCCTCAAAGAGTCCCGGCCATCACCAGCTCCATCACCTTCTCCCGAGGCCAAAGTAAGTCTCTTGTTACTGCTTATAATTATACAATTACTCGATTAACGCAATTATCGTGCATTAGGTTCGGTGTACACGTATCGGCCGAGGCCGGGAATCGTTTTGGACGACACTCTCGATTACACGAGCATCCGAGGAGGCGTCGCGGCGACCCAGAGGCCCTATCCAGGTCCCGTGCACCATCATCCTCATCCTCATCATCCAGTGGTAGCTCCGCCACGACATCCGGTGAGCGATCATCAGGGCCCCGACACCTTCGACGTGGTCGTCTCGGCCATTCAGGGGCCAGGTGCCGGCTCGGGCGGTGGCGCCGCCGAGGTTCGAGTGCCCGTCGCCACGGGTGGTCTGCTCCAGGGCAGCGCCGAGGAGATCCTCACCGCACCGGTCGAGGGCCAAGGCTTCGTCAGCATCGACGGCAAGCGCACCTACCTCAACCTCTTCGACACGACGAGCAGCAGCAGCAGCAGCAGCGAGCCACCCCACGTCAGCACCGTGGCCAGCGTCGCTAGCACCAGCAGCAGCAGCGTCAACAGGGCCCGCGTCCAGCCCACGAGGACGACCAGCGGCGTCGGGGTGGTCCAGGCCGGATCCCCGAGACCCGGACGACTTCCGGTCCGGCCGACCTTCCAGCGGAGGCCGAGCCAACCTCCGGTGCGCATCGACACGTGCATCGTCGGCGACTCGAGCACCTGCGACGCGAGCCAGCACGAGTCCTGCACCACCGTCCACGGGGTTTCGGCCTGTCACTGCAAGCCTGGATTCGCCAGGATCGTCCACACGCTCCCTTGCAAGAGTAAGTCACGCCTTCGTTTTTCTCTCTTCCTTTCTTGCGGCGAGTCTCGCTAATTCGATCGTCGAATCGTCAACTTGCAGAAGTCGTGAGCATCGTCGTCTCGATACGCGTCGACAAAATGTACGACCAGAAAGTCGTCTGGGACAAGGATTTGGCCGACAAGGACTCGGAGCTCTACCAGAGCCTCGCTTACGAAGCCAACAGAGCCGTAAGTACAACGTAACAAAATTATTTAAAATGTTTGAATCGACGCGGCCAATAACACAATGTACCTTTGCAGATCGAGTCGGCGATGTCGATGACGCCCTTCTCCGACGAGTACGTCGTCTCCGTGGTGAACGACATTTACGAGGGCGACGTGAGCAAGGGCCAAGGCGGCGTCTTCGTCAACACGACCCTGAAGCTGGCCTACGAGCCGCGCACGGCCAGGCCGAGCTTGGCCGGCGAGCTGCAGAAGCACCTGCTCGGGGTCATACAGCGACGCTACAACAACATCGGCAACAGCGCCCTGTGGGTCGACACGCCGGCCGGCTCGATCTCCAATCTGCAGGACCTCGACGAGTGCGCCTCGAAGGAGCTCAACGACTGCCACTCGATGGCCAGCTGCGTCAACAACTGGGGCGGCTACAGCTGCGCCTGCCAGCAAGGCCTCAAGGACCCCCACAAGGCCGATCCTCTCAAGGCGGGCCGCACCTGCCTCGGCTGTCCATCCTCGCACTGCAACAATCGCGGCACCTGCTCCTACCAGAACGACCAGATGCACTGCGCCTGCATCGGCAACTACTACGGCTCGCAGTGCGAGACCGACGGCGAGGTGCTCGGCGTGGCCATCGGCGCTACGGTCGTCGCCGTCGTCACCATCCTCTTGACCGTCACCTGCCTCTGCAGGTTGAGCCGCAGGTGGTCTCGAGAGCAGAAGGCCCTCAACCCCATTTACGGATACATGGCCGGAGCTCACCCGGGTACTCTGCCAGGTACGCAGTTCGTTATTTTTCTGTTTACTCACGACGAGAGCATCGACGTTCAATCGTAACTATATTTGCAGGAGCCATGGGAACGATGGCATCGGTGAAGCAAGGCCCGCCGTCGACTCTGTCGCCTTACATGTGGGGCCCGGTAGCCGAGCACTTGGCCCCCGGCAACGTGTACGCGGTGAGTCCTGCACGACGCGCCTCCTCCTCCTCCTCGACCTACGGCTCGAACACGCTTCGAGCCTACTACGGTACGAACGTTCGCTACAGCGAGCCAATATTTTCTGACCCGCAGACCGAGCCCATGGGCCCGACCCGACCCTCCTCGGCCTTGTTCGCCTACCCCACGCTCAGTATGCACGGCACGCTGCGCCCGGTGCCGCTGCCCAGAGTCCAGCAGATACCGCCCCGGGCCAGACTGAGGCACCAGCAGCAGCACCAGCAGCACCAGCAGCCCCCGCAGCATCATCTCGAGCCCGACAGCTCCGACTCCGAGCCCCAGGACAAGGACCGAGCGGATCTCATACCTCAGAATAACTTTCAAGTGCCAAGGCCCAAGTCCAGATCGTCTCTAGCTGTAAATATAACGACATAAGCCTATCATTCTATAATGTATACATTATACATTATATAAAATCACAATACATTTAAATGCTCATGCCATCGATCCTATTGCAGAACCAAAGTGGAATCTACTACGACGTTGAGTACGATCAAGGCGATGCCAGACACTTGTCCAAAAACAACATACCCATGTCGACTTACAGTATGGCGCCCTATTACCGAACGTGATCTCAACTATCTTGACCAGCTTCCCCATGGAACTGAGCAATGAGTCTCGATAAAGTCACGATACCTAGCTCGATCGTCCTGAGCTTTTAGTCCGCTGACTCGATCCTCTCCGTAATTCTGAGAATTTAAGAATCTCCTTAGCTTCGTTACATGAACTCGTAACGATTTATGAGCGCATGTCGCGTATCGATGTATCCCAAGGATTATTTGCTAATTTTTTAAACGTCAAATAAGACTGGCTAATCTGCCGAAAAGCGTTTAATATCACCGTCACAAAAATAATTCAAGGATCAAACGATCGGCCCTTACAGTCGTTATCGAATTTATTTTATGTATCATATCGTTGACGCATATAATGCGTATAATACTTGCAACTCGACTGCTAATGATGAAATACTAAATATAATTGTTAAGTTTTATATGTAAAAAGGAATATGTCTTAAATAATGTATGTTGTGCTATTATTTGTAATAATAATAATCGTTATTATTATTATAATTATTTCATATTACATAAGCGTATTTGCAAATCGTGAAAATCGGGAAGAATGCATATATTAAATAGACAAAGAGTAAAAGTATGCGATGATACGATACAAGCTTCGTTCGTACATTTTACTCGGTGTACAGAGTGTGACTCGCTTATTTATCTAGCTAGCTTGATATATTTGTATTCGCACGTATATCAAAGTTAGCGGCTGTAAAATAGACAATTTTCAATTTATTACACATTGTTATTAATGACTCGGTCATAAAATTACAACGACGATTAAAGTGTATAGGTAGAACATATAAAAATCACTTTGAAACTGCAATATTACCCATAAAACACAGCTTTTTTTATCAATTATAATGCAAAAGTACATTTTCAGGTTTATGTACAATATGTGTATGTAATTTGATAACATTATCAATATATTCATAAATTTGTTTACATATGCAACAGTCTTTAATGTAGAAATACGAAACTTTTCAAAAAAACTTTTATTTATCACTTTTAATAAGTTCAGATTTTAATAGTTAATTAATGAATAAATATGTGTTTCGAATAATTTTTATTGTTAAAATTGTCCGTAGACATTGTATTATAGCTTTCAATGTTTTGACACTTTTTTAAAGCGCATAGACAACTTTACGTACTATCGCGATCGATCTTTTAGAAATAACTTTTCATGTTTCTCGATTAAATTATTTATAAGAAGTCATTTTAGATTGTGTATATATTATGATTTAACAAGATACGTGTGAGTAAAACAAACACGTTTTATATATATATATATATATGTTATTAAATTTGATGAACAGGTATATATATTTTTATCATGAGTGAAAAGAGTGAAGATTTTCGGAAGGCAAAAAGTGGACGAACTTTAAGACACTGCCACGGATCGACTAAAAGAACAGTCATTCTGACAGCTTGCAACCATTCGCTTGTTGGCGATAGTAAAAATATCGAATATTTCAATGCTATAAAACCACATCGAATCTATATTTTTCTGACTTTTAAGTGGAAAATATTATGCTAATTGCTGAATGAAATCTTCAAAATATGTATAGTAATCGACAAATAACATTAAATTTAATTTAGTAGAATATGATATAAATTTCGTTGTTAAGGATAGCTAAAATTATTACAATTTTAATGCTTGATTTGTCCTTTCGTTGGTTTTGTAATATTAATTTTCGATGTTACTGAAAATCCAATGCAATAAAAACACGTTAAAATCTTATCTGGTCAATTATTTCACCAATAACTCGCCAATAAACGAATGCATTACTGTTTTTTTTATGATATTTACAAAAAGTTTGTAATTATTATATTAAGCCATTTTGTATATTTTATGTATTTACATTGAACAGGTATTAAAAAGTAGAAAGTGTAAAGTATCACAAGAATTACTGAGATAATTGTTTGATATAACATTACAATTACAACGCAAGATAATGTTCAGACAAGATAGTTGAATGTAAAAGCTTCAAAAAATTACCAATAATGTGCCACGTTTAACCAAAATTATTTCGCAAATTGCACAAATTACTCAAGCTTAAGTTTAAATATCATGAAGTTGAACGCTAAGAAAAATCTTTTTTACAATCAGTTTTAGTTTTGAAGAGATTTATAAGCGTTTTTTTCCTTTGTCAAGGAGCTTTAATTATTTTATATAATGTTTCAAGATTTTAATCCATTAATGTTGTCACAACGAGTCATTATCGACTCAATACTTATACTTAATTATCCATTTACTTATTATAAGCGCAGCTATCACATTGAATCAAACTAAGGTAATCGCAGAACATTTTTTGAGCAAACAAATTGTATTTTTGTAGAAATACGTTTTGTTTGCTTTTTGTCAGTCTTCGGTGCAATAATTATTCTTGAAATCACATTAGTATGCACCGGTTAAATTTGTATAGTTTAAAAACCAATTTTCATTTCATACTTATTGATAGTAGTTAGTATTAAAGAAGTTATATACATATATTTTGTGCGGAATGCTTTAGTGAATTATCAATTTTTATTAAAATTGAAAAATAGCTGTACTTTAATTTTTCGAGAAGTTTTGCGACTCGTTGAAAATGTAAAGCTGCATTTGATTTGAGCAATCATAAGAATTCGAAGACGACCACATAATTATGGCAGTGAAGAGAAGATTTTTTGTATCGTTTACCTTTAAGAATATTTAAAGCGTTGCAAAACCGAAAACCTCCAACTTTCCTGATGTTCTCATATAATCTTCTGCTCTCTCGTTCTAGCTCTTTCTATTTTTTATACATTTTGTTGACCTCGCTTTCACACAATTGCGCTCGACACTCCTGTGCATTTGCGTAAATTATCGCTAAAATGATAATAATGAAAGCATCAATATTTGATGAATATTTCAAAGACTAAGCAATAATAAAAAAATATTTGCATACTTGGAATTAGCTTGGGGTTGAGGAGGAGGAGCTGCATTAGTTGTAACGTTGTTTCTACTGTAAAATCGATCGAACAATTGTTTCAAAGTCATAACAGTTCCTAAACCTTGATTCGGATCCATGTCTATAAAACTATCCAAATTATCCGAACAAGCTGGAAAAAATTGTTGTTTTATAGTTTTACAAGTTGAACGTAATTTAAATGTTAATAAGTTAAAGCCTTATATCGTAACTTACTCGGTGTACAAATAGGACTATAGTCGGGAGGATTTTTAATCCAAGTCCCATCTTTTCTCTTCATATGTTGTCTATCAGAAGCAAAATGTTTGAGATAATCACTCGCAGTAACTAATCTGAACATCCTGTGCCACTCGGTCGGTAGCGCTTCATCTCTCCTAAAAGTTTCCGTTGCATATTTCCAAAAATGTGTGGGAAAAGGCAATTCGCTGTCAAGATCGTAAACCACTGCCCTTTCATCCGGAGAATAGATCAAAATCACATGGTAATCCTGAAAAACGATGAAAATGTTTGTGCATGAAAAACTACTAGATCGAAAAAGGAGACTCAAGGGTAAATGAAGTGGAGAAAAGTACAAGAAGACATCGTCGTACCCATATGACTATTTTATCCTCGTCTTTGCCAGCGCGTTGTCTCCATAAAGGTACGCTACGACCAGGATTGCTGATAAAAGCCACGTAACAGTGTTGAAGCTCCGAGCCATGCTTTGTGGCAACTTCCTGGCATAGTTTCCAAACATTTTCTTCGCTAAAAAAATATCAATATTATGCGCGTTATTCTAGCCATGACTCATAATTGCAACGTCGTAATAATATATTTTGTTGATTGTAACATTCATTTTGGAAAATTAAAAGATCATTCACAGTTGCTAGAGATTGTTGTAGATAGTAATTTTATAATCTCAAGTAGAAAAAAGCAAATCAATGACAATTAACTATGAGAAGAGGAGAATTGAGCTTTTTTATATGCGTAGAAAAATGTCCTGCGAAGAAGAAATAAGTTGTATCTAATATACAAGCCAAAGTAAAGTCTATAATATATAAACATTGAAAGATAGTGCAGTTGTATAGGTAGGGCCTATTATACTAATAAAAATACGGGCATAAATTATAAATGAGTACATAATAGCTTTGTTTCGCCTTTCGAGGGGGCGCTAACGCGATTGCGTCTAGCTATGCGAATGTATGTCACCGAATAGCTACGAGCTCGCGGCGAGCTGAAAACTCGCTGGAAAAAAGAAAACAATCGATGAAAGAACAAAATAGTAGGACTAAACGATGCGAACCTGCTCTCGTGCTCGCAGCTATTCGCTTTTCACCCTGAACGCGCTAATGTCCATTTGCGAGCCCCCCGTCGTAAAGGGCCGAATTATTATATGCGTTAACTAGCAAGTATGAACCGAAAGAGAGAGGGCGAATAAGTTCTAATGGAAACAGTAAGGTATATGCCGTAACAGTGAGCATCATCCGAGTCAGCTCATAATCTTCGAAGCTATAACATCAGCAGTTTTACGCGACAGTCGCTCCCTGCTGACTGTGACTCGAGAGCATTTATTACCCTCACATATAATAATAGTACTCCTCGCTAATGCTACATTCTCGATAAATAATCCAAACTCGCGATTGCAATGTGAGCAGTATGAGGAAGCCAGGATATTAAGAAGAAAACTTATCTAGAGGGTGGATTGAAGCATTTTTCCTTTGCTAATAATGAAAAGTAATCTATAGCCCGAGCTCATAAAGAAGAAATTTCTTTGAAAAATTTTAGATTTAATTATGCCGCGTAGCTCGATCAAAGAACTTTGTTTTTGCAGGAAAAATTCATACGCGTAAGCAAGAGCTGGAGCGGCTTTGAGATGATCTTTTCTCGCTGCACAAGATCGTCAAAATGTTACGCGCAAAAAGCACAGGTTTTTACGTCAAGGTATGAACAAAGGATTTTCTTACATCTCAGGGAATAATCGACTAATCTGTCAATTGCAGGCACGCATAGTCAAATGACAAGAATAAAATATAAAATATTTATGCTCATTGAACGACTTTACATGGCTTCTGTAGCGGACTTTGAAAATCGATAATTTCTGCATAGAAACGAATAGGAAATTGAAAAGGTAATTACGAAGTAGATAGGTATGTAGGTAGGTATGTAGGTAGGTAGGTAGGTAGGTAGGTAGGTAGGTAGGCAAGGGTAGTTGTAAATTATGATTTTAATTATTGGTGCGCACGACCTCTCGTGGCTCTCGAGCTATGATATGCAGACGCGCGCGAGTGGCTGAATGCTGCTGCAACACATGTATCGATCGGCCACGGGATCTGTCGCAGTGTATGTAGGTATATAGCGTGTATATAGGGATATATAACGCCGCGCGCGCCTGTGCCTCGCTCCTTCTCGCACTCCTTCTCCGCTGCACGAGAACGAGGCTGCTGCTGCTGCTCCGATGCTCATCCTTAGCACGCACTTTTTTGCGTCCCTGGCGCGCGCCCAACGACTACCCGACGTCTCCTCGACTATGCTCGCTCGAGACTCTCCTCGTTCTGCCTATCCTTATTCGAATTATAACGAAACTCGATTTTATGACCCGTGCCTCGTTCTAAAGGCTCGACAATAAGAAAATGAATGAATGACTGAATTATTCAGTAAGATACTCACCAGAAGCAGCTAGTGTAGATGCAGTCGGTGCGTTTGGAGAATAAGGGTATTAGGGGTTTGGTGCTGCCCCCACCCCCGCTTACTATGTTCTCCCCGGCCATGCCCTTTGTTTACAAAGTACGTTGACGCTTTGTGTTGCCTCCGACCGAGCTCGTGTTGATCGCTCTTACCCTGCGGCCTGTATATAGTGTTCCTGATCTGGTTTCCGGGCACGCACTTGCCAATTTCCACTTAAGCCACTCACACTGGCAGCCGACGTTGTCCTACTTTTGCTCTTTTGTCGTCTGCTGTCACTGGCCTTATATGCACTCGTTTATTCTCTTACAGCTCGTTCTCTGCCCCGTCGATCGCTCCTATTTTCTCGTTCAAGTTTGTCGATGCTAAAATCAATCGATTATGTCCTTCATGTCAGTTGGTCTTTCATTTGAACGAGTGGCTGTGCCGATGTTTTGCAATGCAGCGTTCCTTCAATTTTCGATGATCTAGGCTCCACTTGGAGGGAGCTTTGCTGCCGCACGAGCTAGTCAAGTTCCGAGCAATTCTCAAAGCTCTTGCTACTGCTGCACAGAGGGCTCGCTCGCAAGTACGGCACGAGCGATATGTAGGCTTGTTTACGTTTTCGAATAAACTCGAGTTTTAGTCAACGGTAACCGATTGATTTATGTATGCGCCAAAATTGAACTTGCAATGGTGTAAATTCTTGGCCGATGTATGTATGTATTCTCAGTTGTGGTCAAGCGTCTACTGACGCGTAAACTCGCGTAAGCTTCGCACAACTCGAGTTCCCCGCAAGTCGTATGCACCTATACTATGGCCACCCTATATATGTAGTAGGATACTAGGAGGTTCTGTCAAGTGCAAAAGGATGTGCGCGCGCAAATAAGTTGTGCGTTTGCGTTTAGCTTGATGCTTGGATTAGCACCAACACATGCCTACGCACTTGATTGAGCTCGCGCTTGTATGTGGAATTTTGCTAATTGCAGCACACAAAATTCTGTTTCTTCCTTTTTAATCCTTCATTGCAGCACCTCAAGCTTCGATTCGAAAAATAAAAATTTCATTAAACAAGCCCGTTTCTTGTTGAAAAAAATACCAATTTATTCTTGTAATACCCAGAGATATTATAATAATTATTAAAAAACCAGAAGTTTTAGCTTCCCAAAAGAACCAATCGGCTTTGCGATTTATTGCGAAGAGAAATATTTATTTAAACATTTATTTCAAATTTCAATACAAACAATGAAGAATAATCAAATATATTAATTATTTAATAAACTCATACAAACAATGAGAAAAATATCATTTTTACTAAAAATAACAACTTTATTTTATGCATATACTGTAATTTACAATTACCTGAGGAAAATGTAATTTTACCTCAGTGATACTTATAGTAAATGTTTTTTAACGTTTTTGAAAAAAGCTCATCAAAGATGTTTGTTTTTTAGATTTGGTGCTGGTTTCTGACGATGGTTTTTTACTTTTTTCTACATGTTTTTCTTTTTCGACTTTTTCTGAAGTCTCGTTTTCAGTCACAGCTTCATAAACATGAACTCTTTTTGTTACTAAAAATCCTTCTTCATCTTTAAAAATTTCATCTTTTGTTTTTCTCACTAGACGTTTACCATTTTCACGTTTTTCAACTGGTGGCGATGGTGATCTTTTTCTAATTGGTTCAGATGGTTCTTCCTGTACTTCTTCCATGGGTTCATCTTTGTCACTTTTATCTGATTCTTCATCGCTAGATTCTGCTATTATAATCCTTTTTCTCTTAGATGATGAATGATTGTCTTGACTGCGATCACGTTTTTTGCCACGAGAATGAACTTGTGTTGAAACTTTAGATTTACTTTTGCTTTCTGTCTTTTTAAGCTCATTAGTAGTAGGATTCTTTTCTTTTTTAGAATCAGAGTGATCTTTTACTTCTGTTTCAGTTGATAATTTTTGTTTACTACAACTTTGATCAGGCTGTTCTAGTTTTGAGGTCTTCTCTACCAACAAATTCTTTTTTTCACTTGTACTGCTAGAGTCTTTGTTTTTAACATTACCAGCTTTTGCAAATAGGTTATTGAATCCAGATTGTTTAGTCTGTACTGGTTTCTTTGTTAATTTATTAGCTTTGGTTGAATCAGTAGAAACAACTTTCTTTTCCGTATTGCCTTTTTCTTCAGATATTATTTCTGTATTTTTTATTTTTTCTTTCTCTAATATTTTCTTCTCATTTACTGCAGGCTCAATTTTTTTGACTGCTTTCGTAGGTGATACTTGTTTTGTATCAGTTTTCTTTGATTTTTCTGGAATATTATCTTTTTTATTAGCACATGATTCACCTGTTTTCACATCTTTTTTTAAGTTACCAATATAGCGCAAACTGTCAATTTCATCATCACTTCTTAAATTATTTTCATAACATTTTATAGCACTGTAATGCAAATTGTCATCACCAGAAAAAGCAAACAATTCTAAATCTTGAAATGACTTTTGTAGACTGTACAAGTGATTACAATCAACCTTTGTAAACTTCTCTTTCTCTTCCGCAAAATTTGATTCTCTTACAACCTCAACACGAATAGAATTGTCTGACAATTGTCCAATTAATAAAAAACTTGCTTCGAGAGACTGATCTTCTTTATGTTTTTTCCAATATTCTTCTAGAATAGCTTTTGCATAATTAACGTGAATTTTGAATTCGGCACTCAAAAATTTGTAAGTAATCTAAAAGAAATGGACAAAGTTTTTAAAAATAAATATTTAAATCTTAAATAACCTAACAAATGTACACTGTACAATTGGAATAATAATTGCACAAATATTATTAAATTCATTCTCACCGCTTTTTTATCTTTTAAGAATGATTCGATGGCGGTTTCATAATCGGATAAGCCCATTTCATCAAATTAGTTGCTGGAATTCAATTAAAAAAAATCTAACACGATAAATTTAGTCCAATTCAAGCGGCAAAATCAGTGGTAATCCAGCCCTGTATCGTAAACTGTATACATACAATCGTTCACAACCCTGTACCTGCCATTTGTCCAATCACGTTTCACATCAAATCGAAATTCGGAGCAGCTGACGCCTCCAAGCTCCGACCGACATGACATATTTTCCCGCGCTTTTGATACAAAGCAAATTATTCCCTTTCTTTATTGTTGCATACGATACAAATTTAGTGACAATTTTTACAAATTATGCGTATTTAATAATACCCTTGGGATATTTAATTAATCGTCAAAATTTTATTTCGTTATCGCTTAAAGAGATTTGGGGAGTTGAGAAACAAAATCCAAGGTATCAATTAAACAAAAATTATTTATGTATAATCCAACATTTTATACAAAAATCATATTAATAAAACAGAAAATTATATCGAAAATGAATATAAACGATTTCCTAAAGAAGACATTTTGTGTAACAATCAAAATTATTTTAAAACAATAACAGTAAAGAAATACAGAATTTCTTGTAGTATTGCATTGAACTTAATAATTATCAAATAAAACTTTATCTTATTGTAAAATGCAGATTAGCATTGGGTTTTTAATTTATATAAATAACGCTGTTGTTATAAAAATTCTTTAAATAATTATCAAGATAATTAAAATAATTAAAGAAATTCATGAATATATGAAAAATTCATGTTACATATGAGCATTATTTACACTTTTTATCAATAATTGACACAATATCTTCACTGCAGTAACATTAAATTAGTTGGCACATAAAAATATAATATTTTATTTTGTATTGATTTCTTGTTCGCTTAAGGTCCCTTTTTCGTTTTACAATATTACTTTTCTTCTATATTCTTTAAAATTTCAACACTTTCTGCACAATACTGTTTAAACATTCTTAAATGAAGCTTGGTAACTGCTTTAGTCATATTTTGAGACAAATCAATTGGTTCTTGAATGCACATGGGTGAATCAAAGCGAAAAATTTCTGTGTCTTCTTCTTTGCTTTTTGTTTTGTAATTATTCATTTCTTCAGGTAGTTCATCTATTTCAGAAAAGTCACTTTTTTTCATAGTTTTACCCAAATATGGACAAGCAACGTTTGATATGTAGTCAAATTTACTATAAAATTCAAAAAATCCTACAAGTAGATCCTTAATTGGAATTTTTGGATTGTCTACAGAAATATTTGTAAAAACACCCGTTTCCCAGCCTGAAAAAAATTTATATTTGATTGTAATACTTGAAAAATATTTACATAATTTAGCATTGAAAAAATGCCTACCAGCCACAAGTTTTGAAGAATTTTCAAGCTGAATTAAGTCCCATACACTAGGCAGAATTTTTTGAGTTTGTAAATAAAATATTACTAGCCACGATAGAGCAAATGTGGTGATACCATATCTTCCTGCAGTTTTACAAAGAATACTCCACTTTTTCAGATATAAAATCATTTTTCTGCATGGTTCACAAGCTTTGACAAATACACTGAAAAAAAAATTCTTATTAACATCAAATATTGAATCATTGAAATTTTTCATTTAAAGATTTTTATTACCTAAGTATTTTAGATTTTTCAACACTAAGTCCATTTATGAATGAAAGATCACAATTCAAACTTGTGGATCTGTGTCGCAATCTTATAATAGGTACCCTAGCTTTCAAAATAATTTCTTCTATTGCCCAAAGATCTTGATGTTTATGAAAACATTCTTGAACGATTTTAATTTGTTCTACACATTCATCCACTGATATCAACTGATCTGACTGATTTTCGCAATCTAGATATACATCCAAATCACTTCCTGGAAAACTCAAGTATGAAATTCTGGATCCAAATAGATGTGCTTTAGCATTAGGATATTTGGATTTCACCACCAATTCTATTGACTTTAGTATCATATTCTCTATGTGTTTTTCTGCACTCAAAACTTCATCTGATTGCTTAATGAACTCATTGATAGACTGATTTACTGAATTTAATAAACTTTTTGCATCATTGTTCATTTCAGGTACAGTAAAATCTCTTGATTTTAATATGTACTTATGTGAATATCTATTACAATGATAATAATGATGATCTGATTTTGCATACCAATAGCTGGCACAAATGATACAGCAATCAAAAGACAAGGACTGATTTTTGAGTATCTTTCTTTCAACTTCTTTTATATGCAATGAACTTTCTAAATGCCTAGCATAATCAACATCAAATTCAAATTGTGCGCAACAAATATTACAAAAATATTTATCGATATAATACCAAAGATTTTGAAATATATTATCAAATATATTGAATATTTCATCCGATGATTCCTTCCAAGTTTCACAGTTGACATTATGCGATTCCGACTGCATATGATTACGAATATCATCATCTTGGTCTTGAATTAAAATACCACAAGCAAGACATTTGATGAATTTATCAGAATACTCATACATATATGACTTAGCTAATTTCAAATCGCTGAATTGATCAGGATAGTCTTCAAAATCTTCATCATTTTCTTCCATTTCTTGCAAATTTTTTTCATGATCATCAGAACGCAAATGTTCATAGAGACATTGTAAGCTGCTCGAAACCTCAATACCACATGGAATACATCCTCTTTTTTGTTCATATGGGTATGTTAAATTTAATCCTAATTTTAATCTTGAAATTAATTCTTTATTAACTTTAAAAATACTTCCATCACCTGTTTCACCACATAGTTTGACATATCTTGAATTAAATTTCATTAAATTTTTGGATCGGTTTACTGCAGTTGTATAGCGTTTCACTTGATGAGATTTTTCACTTTGTTCAGTTTTATTATCCAATTTCGTATCTATTGAATGGCATAGAAGAAGATGATTTGATAGCGTTGCATCATTTGTACAGATAGTCTGGCAATGAGGGCAGCCAAAATTAATTTTTTCATTGTTTTGCTGAATGTTGTTTCCATATGTTCTTTGTCTCGGTAAATTTCCATGGTATTGATAAAAATGATCTAGTAAATTTTTATCATTAAAAAAATTCATTTCACAACGTTGACAATGAAAAATGATTTTTTTGTAAGAATCACAATTTACATTGCAGTAATAGTTTTGTGATTTGATTTTATGATCATTTGATTCCAAATGTTGAACCATCTGATAATCATGATTGGTATGATAATTACAAACTGGACAATTATAATTAATCTGGTGAACAATATTATAGTTATTTACAGCAGTTAAGTGTTTTTGAGCTTCATTAGTTTCATGCATCAAGTGTTGTTCTTGAAAAATATGATTTATAGCAAAATTAACATTAACTAAAAGAACCTGACATTTTAAACATTTTATACCTTCAAAATCAGAATCTATTTTAAATTGAATATATTTGTCATTCATCAATAAGTTAATCGAATACATTTTAGACTTATGTACATTATCATAATAGTTATGAATATAAAGTGAATTTTCACTTGTGAAACTCATATTGCATAAAAAACAAAAATAAGCAATGTCATTAACGTTTGATTGGACAATTTGTGGATATTGTTCTAAAGAATGATTTGTATTAAACATTTCATGTTGGTTCATACTAGAATTCATAAAGTTATTTTGCATTGCCACTGAATAATCATTATAATACATATTGCAACAATAGTACGCGTCATAAATACTGTTTGTATTAGGAATCATAGGAATATTTGGTGGCATTAAAGAATTTGTATACATAATATTCAATAATGTAGCATTATTGATAGACATAAGGTTCATCGAAGTTGTCATATCTAAACAAGTCAAAATAGCAAATCGTTTTTGATGAATTATGTCTTTTAAATGTCCATGGAGTTCTTCTTCATTATTCATAACATAATTGCAAATTGAACAATGTATACGCTTAGAATCTTCAATAATATCAAAAAGTATAATATCTGTAATATTAGGATTTCTTTGGCTCAAATGAAACATTCTATGATACAGAAGTGCTGCATCTGATTTCAATATATTCTGACAAATACTGCATATAATTGACGAGTTAGATAAATGTTTTGCATCAGAATTTAAAAACTTTTCATTTATCTCATTTTGACTTTCTTTAAAATTATGATTAAATACAGTCTTTTTGACATTTTGATGTTGTGTAAGAATTTTAGTCCCACAGCTTTTAGTTTGTTCATAACTAGTAAAACTTTCTGAATTTCTGAGTGAACAGCTTTGATTTGTAATGTTAACAGGACTTGTACTAGCTCCATTAAAAATGTTGTTTTCTTTCTTTTTACATTTATCAACTGAATTAATAAAATCGTATTCTTCGTTAACTAGTGCTAATTGCTTAAGTTTTGCCATGTGTCTTTTACCATTAATATGTGTGATAACATGACCAATTTTATTAACTTGACATGAACAAAGAGTACACTTGTACTGTTTAGTTTTATCTAGTACCATTCCATTACTTATGATTTCAAAATTTACTTGTTCGTCTAATGGCAAATCATCCGGCAAAGGCCATGTCTTCACTAACTCAAGATGTTTTTCAGAAGCAATATGATTGGATATGAATTTCTGGCTAGTATTTTCTACGTCGCAAACAGTGCAGAAAAAGTTATTTTGCCTTTTGGTAATAAAATTCTTTACAAATGTAGAATGCATTGTTAATTAGATAAGAAATGCCATACAAATACAAATATTGTCAATTTCTATAGGAACTTTGTAGTAAAATTAATAATTCTATACTCTTTGTTGATGATATATAAATTTTTTCATAAACTTATCAACTTAATAATAGAGAGCTTTTGAAATGTTATTTACAAAATGCGATGCTTACATTAAGTAAAATTAAGATACACAATACGTTTATACACGATGAGGTTATGTCATAAACTGAAATGACTTATCAATGTCATAGGAACTTTAAAAAGTAATTGAAATTAACGTTATTGAACTAATGACGATAATAGCTATAGAGGGATTTGATGTATCACATTGATTTCTAGCCGCCGTCGAATATGACATCGAAATGCATATCTCTACTCGTTCATACCGGCTGTCAAGGAGCACGCTACTTTATGGTAATTTAGCTGGAACGAGTAACACGATGCCATTTCTCTTTGTTCACTTAGCGCGAGATCACTGCTTCTGCCTGCCTCACAGAACTGTCTTTGTTTAACAACGACACACTGAACATATGCCTATTTATTACTTGGCCGCTTCCTCGGCAGTCCGTTGCTCTTGACTCGTTTCCACGTTTTTTTTCGTCCCGCCTCACATCTGCCCACAACACAGAACTTGACAAGTAGCAACTTGTTTAAAATGAGTTGATTTTCAACCAAAATTCTGCTTCGTTGGTTTTCATACTGTAAACTGCAGCGTGCACTATTAACGTGGTCACAAGATACCTATATATAACAGCTCCTTTGAGTACTCGCCTCAAATTGACACTTTTAATAGACCTTTTTTATCATTTGTCACGAAGACGTCATTTTACTGACAATACTCTGTGAAAACTTGAAGGAAAGGATTGCTTTTCACGCATCATCGGTACCACGAAATATGGTAAGAGATTTTTTTACTTATCAAGAATATTCGAGGGCAAAATGATGCTTTTTGCCATTGTTCTTGATTATTTATAATTAATTTGAATTAAGTAAAGTGACCATTGCATTGACGTGTATCAGCTCAAGTCTATTCGCTTTAAAATATTTAAATTCTCCTTCTCGGGATATATCATACATGCCGAGAAGGGAGCCAGTAAATTTAAATTAAAAAAGTCCATTCGAACTAAGGGATGGAATAACGAACTACGATAATTAGTTTTTGTTAAAAATTTATTTTATATATTTTCATTTTTATATCGTTGTCCTAACTAATGATTGCAAAGTAGAATTTATCAAATTTTAATAATCATCATAGAGATAATCGTTACCGATCGACAGTAGATCATTTTTCATTGTACAATTACTAAAAATGTATAAATAGTTCTCTATAAACACCAATAAACTTTAGGTAAGAGTGGAAAAATTTCCTTTTTACATTACATTCGAATTACTCACTATTTTATGTAAAAATAACTAATCTAATACGTTTAAATCTACTATATATTTCACAATCGTATAAAAATCAATGCTCTTAATATATGCAGAAATTTCGTTCAACCTACCTATTCAGAATTTCTACTTAGTTAATGTTAAGAATAAAGTTAAATTTTGTGATGCTCGACGAATTGCACACATAAATTGCACACATACATGAATTTTGTCACATCAGATGTACACATATAAAAGTCAGATTTAGGCGAACTTGGATCAGCCCTTGTTTTGGTATCTATCCGATTAAAAGTCACTCAAACGTTCTCGATATCAATGAAAATGTTCCGATTCGCGTGTACGTCGATCGTTAGCGCTCAACAAAATATATTAGGTACAGTCGATATACAATAAAAGCCGTAAATAATGGTCTCATGACGTATTACCTTTACCTCTTGATAAGTAACGCATGTATTCCATAGAAATACGATCCAGCTGTGGGCGCGTACGATAAGATTTATTGTGTTTTTTGTTTTGTTTCGTTTTGTTTTGGCAGCTGCTTGGAGGGAACGAGCGGAATGTTTGATATCGATGGAGAAAAGCTCGCACGACTCGTGTACGCGCCGATCGATGTCGATTACAAGTGTTTCAAAAGTCCCTGAGGCAGCTGCAGCTTCGAGTCGTTTTATCAGGTCGAGGGCCGGCTTCGGTGGGCTGCGGGCGTCCTTCGTCTCCTCTCCTCGAAACGTCTCTCGCGTAAATTTACTCGTTGAGCACACAGGTGCGCACGAGGGCATTGGTGACCGAGTAGGGATCGCAGTTGCTGCTCGGTCGGCGGTCCTCGAGGTAGCCCTTGTTCTGCTCGGCGACTCCTCTCGGGATGCGGATGCTCACCGCCCGGTTGGCCACGCCCGAGCTGAAGTCGTGGATGCTGCTGGTCTCGCACTTGCCGGTCAGACGGCGCTCGTTGTCCTTGCCCTCCCTCGGGTCGTAGGCCTTGATGTGCTTCTCGTGGCGCTTGCTCAGCTTCTCGATGGCGCGCCTGATCTCCTCGATGCCGTTCTCCTCGCGCATGGCCTTGGTCGAGAAGTTGCAGTGGGCCCCGGCGCCGTTCCAGTGTCCCGGCATGGGCTTGGGGTCGAGGGTCACCACGACGCCGAACTCCTCGCCCAGTCGGTGCAGGATGAAGCGCGAGATCCAGAGGTCGTCGCTGGCCTTGAGGCCCAGGCTGGGCCCGACCTGGTACTCCCACTGGCTGGGCATCACCTCGGCGTTGGTCCCGGAGATGTCGACGCCGGCGTACAGGCAGGCTCGGTAGTGAGCCTCGACGATCTCGCGGCCGATCACTCGGTCGGCGCCGACGCCGCAGTAGTAGGGCCCCTGGGGTCCGGGGAAGCCGTTCTTCGGCCAGCCGAGGGGTCGGCCGTCCATGTCGAGGAACGTGTACTCTTGCTCGATGCCGAACCACGGGTCGTGGCTCTTGACCATCTCCATCGCCTCGGCGGCGGCTGCTCGCTTGTTCGACTTGGTCGGGGTCATGTCCGAGTAGTACGTGTCGCACAGTACGAGGATGTTGTTGTTGCGCCTGAACGGGTCCTTGTAGATGGCCTGAGGCTTCAGGAATATGTCGCTGTTCTCGCCCTCGGCTTGATACGTCGAGCTGCCGTCGTACTGCCACTTGGGAAGTTCTAAAATGGGATAACCCGAATTACGATCGATCCTCTAATCGCTCCATTCAAGTGCCAAGTGTGAATCATTGCTTGCAATTATATTTATAGCGGCGTCGCTAAACGAGCCTTACCTTCGGGGTTTTTAGGGACAAAGTCGAGCGTCCTGGATTTACTCCTCAGACCCTCGCCGGTGCCATCGATCCATACGTACTTGGCTTGAATTTTATTCTCTGGCTGGGGCAGGTTAAAGTACCTGTTCAGCAGGGTTTTGTCGATAGCTGCATTTGGCGAGTCCTCCAGCATGGCCTTTGACACGGTGCCAGTTGTGCTGAAATTTACATTTACATTTCATTTTCGTTTTTTTTTAACGTTCGCTTTTATAATTTGACCTATATTGATTATTTAATTTGATTTTCTGCAACTTAGGATTTTGTAAATAACAAAATACTTTATGAAAATTAATTTGCAAATTTTTAATGCAATGTAAAATAAATCGAAAAAAAATTGGAAAAAATAAATTAGAATTAGATGAATCACATTGAGAAGTATACAACTCTCACGATATTCAAACTCAAAATTTGCATTCGTGTGATTTGACTTCCATTTTTAAAAACAGCAGTAAAATTTAGTCAATGGTAGCGCACGTGTTCTTACATCAGGCGACTTGCTTTTAAATATAAACGGGTTTTTCAAACATGAAATATTTCCGATAACTCAATAGTGTTATTTATTCTCATTCAATCGAAAAAATCAAAATTCACAATGTAAATAAACTATTATAAGAAAAGATGAATCATTCTTTTTAATTTTTTCATGACAAACACAGCACTTGACTCGTTTAAGAATACATAAATGGTGAAATCTTTCAATCGCGTACGTGAAGAATTGAAATTCAAAAAATCAATAAGAACCGTTGAAATATGATGTAAGGGTTTAAGATAAAAACATGATGCCACAGGAAAATTTCACGTGAGTCCCAAAAACTTTCCATAAACAAATCACTTTGTGATAATTCAAAATATCAAATATTAAAATTTTGCCCTAACGTCGTTAAATTTCTTGCGTCATGATTTCACAATGTATTTATGTATCGATTTTAGCAAATCATTCAACACGTGCGCATGAATGTATTTAGTACCGTCAAAAATTTGTTTCGTTTTTAATGTTAATCCAAAGACTCAGAAATAGGGTCCGAACAATGCCATAACGTTTATTGTTTATGTGAAATAGAACCATTATTTATTTTCAGGAGATTTTAGTAATGAATATTCAGCACGTAAAAAGCTGATGATGAATAATTTGTTAAAAGTCTATAATAGGTAGCGTTATACGTTGAAAAACAAAGTTTTTATTTAAATAACTTCTAATTTTACTCGATCATAAATTTTGTTCAATAATATGTTCCGTGGTTTATTGTTACTATGCAGCTGAGGCATATCAATAAATAATCGAAATCCCGTCATCGCCGATTATAACAAAAATGTAAATACATTTCAGCATAGGGATCATCAAGTTATCAAATGATATAAATAAATGTTTTAAACAAAAGAGAGTTGATCCTTAATAAATTGTTTAAAAAAATAAAAGTGTAACCAGTTAAATCTAACTTTAATCATATGTTTCAGTTCATATCAATTTGACTCTTAAGCATCACGCGATTGATAAACATATTTTTCGTGCATTTCAATTAAGAATCGGTCGATAATAAACTGACAAACAAAAAATCATTTAATTGATGTATTTTTTCAATCGGACTCTTACTATCTTCTTTGTTATAGGAAGTACTGGCGTCAGTTACTTCATATCACAGCGTAGGGCGTTGATGCGTTGACGTTCAGAATGCAGTGATGCAGGGGGTCATTGGACAAATCATAAAACTTATCGCAATTTCAATTAATGCGTAAAACCAAAGTTGTAAATGCAGTCAGCTATGTATTTTAAAATCATACATATTTTATTGAAAAAAATTAAACGATCCATAGCTAAACTAAAATGGAAAAAATGGAAGAATTTTTCGTCGAAACTCAAACGCGATTGTTGAATGAGAAAAGTCGTAAAAAAAGAAGCCTGACAATCCTCTTTCTTTGCTCAATTAAGTACCGCTCTTAAATATAATCATTTGAATTTTTGCATATGAAGTCGATTTGGAGTGCAGCAGATGCACAAACACGAAATTCAAACTAAATACAATTTAATGCATTGTTTTACTCGACAGAAAGAAAAACGAAAGAACAACGAATGTATCATATGGTTTGCTGGTCAACACGATCTGTTCACGTGAACATTCAAACGAGTAACTTTCCGCCTGTGGGCGAGTCCGTGTTGAACGCGAGAGAAACGAGACTGTTCGCTTTATAAACTCATGACCCTGTGCGCTTTTTTCGTTTATTTCTTTTTTCCCGTCACGTGTCGAAAAAACGCCTTTTCTTATTGTTTTGTGCATATTAGCCAAGAAAGCTCGCAAAAAGAATTCATAGATAAATACTTTAAGTACTGAATGCAATTTTGATTCGTCAATTTTTAATAAAAATAGTTATAAATAATTTTCTGAAATTTTAAGTACAATTTTATTTTTGAATAACATTTGAAACCCTGACTTTTTTAAAATTACTGATTCAAACACAAAAAAATCTTATTTTCATGCGATTGTTTGAAGAATGCAAATGAGATAGTAAGTGGATAATTTTCTGCGCGTACGATAAAAAAATTAAAATAATAAAAGAATTAAAATAATATTAATGTGTAATGTTATTTTAAAATATCATAAGAACTTATTGTTGAGAGCTTCGAAAACTTAAACGAGGTGTAAACGTATTGGCTTCAACAATATGTATGTATGTATATTATTTGACCTTCCACAGCGGAACGTAACACAAATTTACTTAACTTCGTTCGTAAAGTCCTTTTAATGATACAAACAATGTAGTATAGCCAAAAGAATTCAAGAGAATACCAACGGACAAATTGAATACTCATGTATGATCGATCTAAGTTAATTTAAACGCCGAGTAAAATGTCTCTTACTTTTATTAACGAACATGCTTTTTGAAACTTTGTTTGTACTCTCAAAAATCATCAAAATAAATCTTGATATTGCTTGATTTTTTTAATTAAAAAAAAAAAAGATTGAGCTCATTGAAAAAACTAGAGCAGATAAAAAGTATAGGTAATTAGTGAGATAACGTTAATTTTTAATATAATTCATCTGTTCGGTATAATTTAATCGGTCTAATTCGGTCTAATTATTTTAATCAATAAAATTCAGTGATAAAAGGTGTTATTAAAAAGGAAGTTTGAGATTTTTTTTATAAATCGAAAAATATTTTCACGAAAATTCGCTGGTCATTTATCGAAAATCTGTCAAGGTAGAGTCCGTTATCTGTCAGATTAAATTGCTGCTGCTCATATGTCACATTATCGGGGTTAAAATTGAAAGTATCGAAAACAACATCTGAGGGCAATTTTTCCGTTGCTTGATAAAAAGTCTGCATGCAGCAGCGAGCGAGATGAGTTCTATATTTAAATTTTTGCAACGTAGAATGAGGATTATCAAGTCGGGCAGTTGTGCGCTCGAGCGAGAGCACGATAAGAGAGGTGCGTGTCGAAAGTTTGCAACTTTTAGTGAGATCGTTGGCGTGAAAGCAAAAGTGAACGCGTACAAAGTCTCGAGCTTATTGCGTATCTTGTTTCGGTCCAATCAATAGCCCGTTTGGCGCGCGGACGAGTTTTTCCTCTACTCAATTTATACTGGTTTTAAATCGTTAGACCAATCGCTAGTCGAAATTTCGTTCCTTAGCGAAAAATGATATTTTATGCAAGCCGATCGATCGATCGACGAAGCTTCGAATCGACCGAGCAAAAGTAAAGACAACGAGGGAGAAAAGTAAGGCTCGGGGCGCTTCGCGGATGTTGCCGATGCCGGGGCCATCAACCCTCGCGAGAAATGAAAATGTTGAAAATTGGCTTACCTGAAGCAGCGTCCGAATTTGACGAGTTGTCCATTGCGGCCAGCCAAAATGCCAGTCTCGCAGACTTTCACGAGCACCTTGAAACTCATGATCGACGAAGTTTTGGAGTCGTACGGTGAGGTAGGTAGGCTGCCGAGCCGAAGAGTAAAAGTTGGCTGTTTGTATACACGAGCGGAGAGACAGGCCGCGCACGAGTGAGGCTGAGAAGCGAGAATTCGGTGCGAGTATCGAGCCAGCCGCGCCGCCTATTCGCTGCGAGGTTTTCAGCCGCGAACGTCTGTATGATCGGGTGCGGACTCTCGCTGGCTGCTTTTATATGAGGCAGTCATAAAGGCGCGCGCGCGACTCTCTGTCTTTTTCGGCCAGTCAGTCGCTGCTGCTGCTGCTGCTGCTCGGCCCAAGCGATAACGAAATATCAATCTGTCACTCCTTAGCGCGGCGTCTTTCTTTCTTTCGTTTTTTACTTCCAAAAGCGACGCGCGATCGTCCCGCCAGCTTCTCCGATTTTCATTCTTTCATCGACGCACGCACCGATGTATATAAGCTCTCCTTCGAGACGTTGTTATTGTTGTGCTATTGGTAGGTACGGCTTATATTCCGTGGCGAAAAGTCGCGCGGCGTGCAGGCGCCAGCGAGCCAACAACTGCGTCTTGCCGAGAGAACGAGCTTGGCCCCGCTTAGTTTTGCTGCTTTTTATTTTGACGCGCACATCCAGAGGCGAGCCACGGCTCACCAAACTTAGAGAGAAAGGCTCGAGCGCTGAATTTCGCTGCCCACACTTTGTAGCTGTCTTCTTTCTTCGTACGGTCAAATGCTTCTCCGCTGCGAGCTTTATTTATATACGCCCGAGTTGGAGCGCGCCGTGTGCTTCTTTGCTGCACGAACGAACGAATAATTGTCCTCGACTGCTACGCTCTCGGAACTGCAGGCATTCTGTAAATACGGAGAGGCGAGGAACGCTCGACTCCCAAAAGAAAAACCAAACGTAAACTCTGCGTGCCTCGCGGGCGCGATATCACGCAGGCGCGACGTCGCCGAGCTTCAAAAGTGCATAATCAACGCCGGCTGCCGAGTCGAAAGGTCGATTAAAGCTCGTTCCTACATTCGATTGTTGTAGTGAAAACTCGCTAAAATTTTATTTGCCAAAACTCACAACATCTTCATTGCCTAAAAAACCTTAAATCAGTCATGAAATTTAAAGGGACTGATATTGCATTTTTTAGTGTCATTTTTACATGAAATTTTCGTTAAAAATGTATCAGTACTGATTTAATTTTCTCATCCATGATTAAAGCCACCACTAGATGGCGAGTACCTTCGTGAATTAATCTACAAGTGGTAAAGTAAATGTAATTCTATAAGTAAAGCACGGTTTTAGGAAAATTTTATGAATATCATAAATTGCTTGTTTTAAAATTAAATTTCAAGCCATCAGTTCCAATCATATTAATTTTAATGCTCGTACATTATGAAAGTGAACTCGTTCACGTGAAAAGACAAAAGATCCCTTCACTTTTACATTCATTTTGATCTAAATATTTTCAACAGGTTACTTTAGAGTGAATACATTCCCTTTTCTTACGATTTTATAGAATTAATTTGAAAAAATGAAAGCTCAATTATTTGATGGATTCAACAAGTTTTACTTGACCCTATAAAATCAAAACCATAATTCAACAAGTTACAAGAGAATCGATATTCAAGAGTGAATTTATCTATTAGTAAATTTCATCGTTCTATTTATCAAAACATTTAATCTATGAGTTCATCGTCAGATTACTATTGTAATACTAATTATAATTATAGCACAAACTTCAAATGAGTACGTAAAATTTCAAATCTTGTCTTGAAATTCCCATCTTATCTCAAAGTTTGTAAGATTATACTTCAATTTGCATTTATTAAATTTTAAAAACAAATAAAATTTCAAATACTAACGGAATATACATTTCAAATCAGATGTATTGTCAATTTGAACATATGTTATGGCTTTGTAAGAAGCAAATGTATTTTCGATCTATTTGTATTGATTTCAAAGTAAACGGATGCATCAACATGATGATGATACAATTGAGTTATTGTTTGCTTTGTTGAACCCACATTTTTGCTCATACAATTATAAACCAACAATTGGAAGTTGAAATTAACCGAATTTTTATTTATTTTCATAAAATAATGCAATCATCTGTTCAAATAAAATGTAATATTATCTTAACTTGTTGTAATGTAATTGTTGAAACAGAAAGTTGAGTGTTATTAAGATTTTAGATTATATCAGTATCAAATACAAATAAGTACGAGCGATGAAAATTATACTTTGGTATCGTCTAAATCTTTCGAAATTGGAATGTGAGAAATGTTTAAATTTCATTTTTTTATTATTAGATTGAAAATTATCAATTAAATATTTATATGTGTAATTTGATTTTGAACTTTAATATTTACACTATCGGAAATCTGAATCTCAGAAAAAATTTAAATTAAATAAGCTAGTATATGAATAGAGATATATATTTTTTGACATATTTAATTATTGATGCTATTATTCCTCAAAATGTACTTAAATTCAATGTTTCACCAATCATTTAAATTGGGGTTCCAAAATAAAAAAATGTTCATGATGCGAAACTGCAAGTCAAAATCTAAATATTACCAGATAATAAATTTGTTAGCTTTTCCAATAAAACAATTGTGTTAAGAATTGCGAGTATAAATTATCCTGGTATAAGAATTACTTAACTAATATTTGTGCACGTGAGAAGTACGAAAATGATTTAAAATTTATTTTAACTACTCATAATTCCAAGTTTGTAACTAAAATAATAATGATGAAAATATGAATACAATTCAAAGGTAAGTTTAATACATTACACACGAAGGAAATATTTTTTAAAATCTTCGAAATCTTATTTATGGCAGAGTTTATAATTTCACCAGTAGCAATTTTATTTATTTTCTATCGTTTATTGTGAAAAGTTAATTATTGATTTTTTCATATCAAAGAAAATCTTATAAGCTATTTCCATTAGGATTTAAATAAAACATATCAAATGAAATTGAATAGAATTCTTAATAAGCAATAAATTCTAAATTATTGGTCCTCTCTACATAAAAATTCAACTTTTTTGTCATGTCATTACTCAATGTGAAATATCTATGCAAAGGAGTTGCGTTAACATTGTCAGAAACAATTTTCATGGGTTATCAGACCCAACTCAGCCTTGGTTAGCCTACGTACTTTTAGGAATTAAGTTCGATCGATAATTTTTAAATTCAGAGTGCTTCAACTATGTCTTACGTTGATCATTTGGATGATTAATAATTCAATTCGAATTTTGGAATGTCAGTATGTAACATTATGAGGGATGAAATATATGAGTTTTCCATTAAACTTGGTTGATTGAATGAGTTATACACGTACGATTAAGTTAATTAAATCATTTATTATTGCAACATAACAAGTGACATCTCCAATTACGCTGAAGATAATTTTATTTTTCATAATTTTTCAAAAAATGAACAAATTCTTATCAAGATTATTTTTTGTCGAGAAAGCACTCGCTGAAAACCAATTTTTGATCTTAAACAATTTTTTACATGACATATAGTTTTACTTCATTTATTTCTATGATACATTACTCAAACATCGTTAACAACATAATTTCTTTTTATCCTTTAACATGTCCAACATTTTATTATTTCTTGGCAATCCAGACAATTATTTAATTAGAGAAAATATAAATTTGATTTTCTGTAACGAGTTATGAAAATATACAATTTGCGATGATTTTAACATCATACATTTTTACGTATACAATAATTGCAATGATATATTATTCTTTTTTCTCATTGTATTAATTTAATTTATCACACATGTTGATCTAGCAAAAGATGAATCTGTGCTAAAAATGCACTGTTCCCGTTCGCACTTTCAAAATTTTTCAAAAATCATTTGATAAATTTGTCTGTAAATAGACATTAATACCCAACTAATACGTGCGTTAACATTTTTCAAAATTAATTCACTATTATTATCACTTAATTAAAAATTCAATTAACCTGTCACTGTGCTATTCATAAACGAATCGTTAGCAATACACTTTCATCGTGAGATTTACAATCGTTAAAGTGTTTTTTGCATTATTATCATTTTTGTTTTTACAAACTTTATTATGCGTGATTATATCGTATATTAATACGAATTAATTCAACTACTGAAATAGTTTTCATGTGTCACTACTTTATTATCTTTTTTGTGTTTTGTCGGTGACTTGGCTTTTCCCCGACTTTGCGTTGCATACATTTATAGGGAATGTAATCATGAGTAATGCATCGTGGTTGAAAAACCGATGCGTCGATTTTTTTTCTATTCGAAACGCTATTAATACCAGCGATGCGTCGCGTTAAACCCATCGATATTTTTATCGTTTTTTTTTGTTAGAATTATACTTAATTCAACAGTATATTTGTTTTTTTCTTTCATTGTAAAGCTTCTGTCTACTCTTCATTCTACTTAAATTATTGTAACAAATATTTATGTTACGATTATACGATAAACTACGTAATATCTATGGATTTCACTGCGTGAATCCATAATATATGAACACCTATATACATGGAGATGTAGTAGTTTCAACTTTATTCCGGGGTCGGACGACAGTCCGAAGTTAGACGAAGAAAAATTGACATTTAAACATTTTTACGTATGCACAAAATTGGAATTCAAAACGCATACCAGGTAGGAGGGGGATAGGTCACGTTGATATTTAATAGTACACATATTGTGGAATCGATCGAAAATACATTAGATAACTATCACATTATTCAGATTATTTGGGCGACATGAATCACTCGGATGATGCAAGGAAGAAGTAGAAAGAATTAGAACAGCTCGGGAGTGAATAATTAGCTGCGTTTCTTGCATCAACCGAATATCTTTTGTGGAACCCTTGTAGGTAGGTATGTATACATTGTATATGTTAACTTTGTAGAATTATAAGGTCGCAATATACGGCATAAAATCATGTCATTGTGTCTATTCCACATTACTCGATGATTCGGGTACATTAATCTTGAGACATATAGATGTGTGTGTGTGTGTGTGTGTTTTTGTGTATGTCGATTAGTATTGTCTGCATATAATATGAAATCGAACGAAATGTAGATTTAATTCGCACAACTTCTGAAAGGGCTTAATTTGCAGGTACTTTGAGAGCTTGCAGAGCTTGCAGAGCTTACTCGTGAAGAATGCACGTGCGCACGAGGGCATTAGTGACCGAGTAAGGGTCGCAGTTGCTGCTCGGTCGGCGGTCCTCGAGGTAGCCCTTCTTTTCTTCGGCGACGGCGCGAGGAATGCGGATACTGGAGGTGCGATCCGCGACGCCCGATTTGAACTCGTGGATGCTGCTGGTCTCGCAGATGCCGGTCAGACGACGCTCGTTGTCCTTTCCTCCTTGCGGATCGTAAGCCTTGATGTGTTTCTCGTGGCGCTTGCTCAGATAGTCGATGGCTCGCTTGATCTCCTCGATGCCGCCCTCGGAACGCATCGATTTCGTCGAGAAGTTGGTGTGGGCTCCGGCGCCGTTCCAGGTACCGGGAACCGGCTTCGGGTCCAGGGTAACGACCACGCCGAATTCTTCGGCGACGCGGTGCAAAATGAAGCGCGAGATCCAGAGGTCGTCACCGGCATGGATACCCAGGCTCGGACCGACCTGTAATTTTATTTCCACCTTACTAAGCCGTTCAACTTTTCGCCGTTGAAGCAAACAACGAGATAATTTTAGTTATTTTCAATCTACCTGATATTCCCACTGAGATGGCATGACTTCGGCATTGGTACCGCAGATCGGTACTCCGGCGTAGAGGCAGGCCCTGTAGTGAGCCTCGACGATTTCTCGAGCGATGACCTTGTTGGCGCCGACGCCGCAGTAGTAGGGCCCCTGGGGTCCGGGAAAGCCGTTTTTCGGCCAGCCAAGGGGTCTGCCGTCCACGTCCAACAGGGTGTACTCTTGCTCGATTCCGAACCATGGCTCTTCCTTTTTTACCGCAGGCGCGTCCATGGCTTCGCGGCACTCGATGCGCTTATTCGTCGCCGTGGGCTGGTGGTTGAAGTCGAAGGTTTCGCACAAGACGAGGATGTTGTTGTTGCGCCTGAACGGGTCCTTGTAAATAGCTACTGGCTGCAGGAAAACTTCGCTATTTTCTCCGTGAGCTTGATACGTCGAGCTTCCATCGTAGGTCCAAACGGGCAAATCTGTTGCGTCGAGAGAAAAATATTATTATTTACATTTTTTGTGGCTCGCAACTAGACTGATTTGATGAAAAAGTATTAGTTTCATACCCGACGGTTTACTGGGAATATTAGTGATGGTTCTCGTTTTGCTTCGTACGCCATCTCCGGTGCCATCGATCCAGATGTACTCAGCTTGGATCTTATCGACCGGCTGAGGCAAGTCCATATACTTGTTCAACACGGTTTTATCCAGGGCTGCGTTGGCCGAGTCTTGCAGAATGTTGCGTGACATGGTTATTTTTTAGAGATTCTGTGGCAAAATATCGATACTTTCGTAAATTTCAATCGTGTTTTTCCATTCGAAATATTTATTTATTTTATATATTTGTGTGTACTCTTTGTCAACGAAGAACGATCGCGCCTATTGATTTATGCGTTTTCAGATCATGTATATTTTTGAATTCAAAACAAAAGAACACATTTTTGTAAAATTGGCTTGTTAAAGTCTTTATAAGCAAAAATATCATACAATATTGATCACTTTCGCGATTTGAGACATTTATATTTCCCATAATGCAAAAGACATTGCATGTTATAAATATTCTAGCTTGAAAAGTCAAGTTTGTTTTTTGCTCGGATGTGCTATCTTACGGTTAAACAAGATCCGATAAAAGTAGCCGTCGATCAATGCATGTTTATGCAAATCTATAAACGTAAACAAAAAAGCTTAAGCTTTTGCATTGCGATTACAAATACTCGATCAATTCTATGTAGCTCGATATTTATTATTTCGCTTGATAATTTCATCTTCAATAAACATGAAACACTTTCAATTTCACATTTTATGGATTATTCAAATAATGCATAGTCACGGAAATTATCGACATTGGAGTTGGGGGTGGTGTCAAACTTTATTGTTACTAGTTGGTTCGGTTAAGTACCGCAGATAAAAAGAGCAAGAGCCAAGCGAATATCATAAATTTTAACGATTCTGGATTAAATGCAATTCACTGTCGGTAATTTTCCAAGATTCGAGATGAGTCTGTTATGTCAAGTTACTTCACGAGCTCGCTCGGGCTTAGCCAATTTGGAAAGAAGCCATTCGACATCGCGCTCACGTGTGTATTAAATAATACTCGCTCGAGCATCGATCTTTCGTATTTGCATACATTTTTTTATCGAAGTAATACACATTCCGAATCTGTGAATTGTTATCGAGCGAAATATTACGATCGCAATCTCGTGAGTTAGATTTTTATCGATACTTGAAATATTATTCAATGATAAAAACATAACTCGAGTAACTAATTAAATTTCTATAAAAAAGCAAACTCGATCACTGATATAATGTTATCTAAAAAAAAGTAAATAAAAAAATATCGGTGTTCTATAGATGGGGATAGGTGTAAAAGTACTTTTAAACAAGTCGATAATTAATCGTTTATAAGAAGCTAGAAAACAGAGTTGACAATTTGCTCTAGGTGGAAAAATTGCTCTAATAAGTTGTTTACTCGTTGAAGTTAATAAGAAAATATTATTTTTATGGATGAGATTTAAGAAGTTGGCTGTTTTCGCTATTCTCCGTCATTAAAGCGATGACTCGTCATTGAATAATTAGATCGATAATTTCAAAAAAACAAGTCGAGCGTTGTAAATAGATACTCAAAGTATATGACAGTTTAAGTATAGCTGGCAAGCCTCTGTAAGCCATGCACGCGATGCGATTCGAAGCATTTTTTCTCTGAGCTGCCAAAGCTGACAAATACGACGACGTAGCTGCACTGCAGCTCTCGAGTCGTCGAGCGAGAGAACAATAAACACGGCTCTATACACACGATCGCAGACGCGCATCGACTACAAACATTCTAGCTCGCATATGATTAAGCGCATTCGTCGTGCGACTAGCTGAGTCTCGAAAAGTAACGCCGTTTCGGTGTGTGTGTGTGTGTGTGCGAGTATTATCGCGTCAATTGGTGTCGTATAGGCGCTTGCAAGTCGCATTCCTATAACGACCGCGCTGCTGCATCAACGAGCAACAAACGGAAATTGGCCGGAGTTTTAGCTTACGCGTGTTTAGCAGCAGCTCCTAATGTATACCTACGTATACGGAACTTCTCCGTTGCGGACCAATATAACTAATGCCGTCCATGTGCGTGTGACACGACGTTGACAATGATTTTGACCTTGCAATATTGTGTGTATACGCGCCACTCGCACGCATTTGTAACACACGCACATTATACCTATGTCAAATGCCTGCCTACGATATACATGCTCATTTTGCTACACCGAGAGCATGCATGGTATATGAAACTTCATAATTGTAGGCTTGGCTGGTTTTTTTTTCTTTTTTAATTATCGCAAATTGCCGAGTCAAGCGACGCAGCGCAGAAACGTTTTATACGATGCGCTTTTCATGTGTACGACTGCTACATAATACGACTAAGGTTGCCATAGAAGCTAAGCCCCAAAGCTCACGTTTCTGGATACAATCAGTGTGCGAGCGGTAATATCACGCCGCTGAAAATAATATCTGCAGCTATTAGAAGCATCTCGAGTGTGCACTTGCCTACTGCTGCGATTGTTTGAGAAAAATGTCAAGTTACACATTATGCAGCTATTTAAAATCTAAAGAAATGTTTCATCTCTCGCAGCATTTGAATGTCACATTGCTAGAATTTTGCGATGCAAGGGCGACTTTAAGCCCCTATTCACCGAGAGCTTTCCAATCGAATCGATATTGGAATCGCGAGCCTACGGAATATATAGGATGAGAAGCATTCGAGGCGAGTCTCGAATTTTGCGATACAACGAGGAAAATATTAACGGCTTTCCGGTGACGTCGAGTTGCGAGAGAGCTAAAAATTGTTTTTCTTGGCTTTTCAGGCTTGTGCGCCAAGGCACGTCGAGTCGCGCGTCGAGTTTGCGCGCCGATCGGCATAATGAAATGGCTCGCGTGCGACGACGAGCACATAAACAGCAATTGGCGCACTCGATTCTTCGTATACATCCCAAGTGTGCTTATTAAGCGTTTTTACGCGATTATTCGGTTCGGCGCGCGAAACGCTTGGAAAAGAAGCGCAGTTCGACTCGTGGCTTTTTCTTTCGACTTGACTATACATATTTTATTAATTCTGCGTACGTTGCAAGTGTGATCGAGCGGTGAACTAGCTGCCGAGTGGAAAGCGACTTTTTTTTCTTCAAAAAGGTGTGAATTTTTGCGCGCGATTATTGTTTTGCTCTCGGAAAGATCTTTGACTCTCGAGTGCTTTTTATAATCTGTGCAGTCGCACAACAAAGGCTTTGTTCGTCGGGCGCGCTTTATTTTCACTCGCGAGCGAGTACGAGCGAAAATCGAGCCACTCGCGTCGACGCGATTGTAATATCGTGAATCATCTGTATCGACATTGTGATCTGGGAAAAAAGAGAAAAAGAAAAAAGACAAAAACAAAGATAAAGACGTGAATAGTAACATCGAATTTCTGAGCGATTGGACTAGATAAGCGGCGAAGTGCGCGCGAGCATCGATTGCCTCGAAAACGTGACGATCGAACTGTCCGATACTCGGTACAATAATAGGCGGAGTGCGTCGAAATTGTCGATCGCGCGACAAATCAAAATGTGTCGTCACCGATCGCGCACCTGTCGCTCGTTACGCGCCTACAGCTGCTGGCGTCGACGAATCATCGTCGGATCATAAACAACACGTGCCAGCTTTCGAGTGGCAATTGTCGTACTATACTCGTTGTACACGCGTGTGTGTGTGTTTGCGCGACACACACCTCCATCGCGTGGCACGATCCAACGAGCAGCTTGTGCCTTGCGTGTGCCATGCGAAAGGCGAGAAAGCACATAGCTCGCTGGAAAGCTCGCGCATCGGAAACAATTGATCGCGCACGATTTCAGGGTCGCTCAGCTGACGTAGCGCTGGCCACCGCACACCTCTTTCTTCTCTTTCTCTCTCTCTCGCGCGCGACTCACTCGCCGTTGCACCTATGATAATATACCTATAGCGGGAATTACGACGTGCCGCGGCTGCCATGACATTGGCGTTCGCGCGCAACTCGGAAAAACGGGAAAAGCGGCCGCGCGATTCCACTCGCTCATCGGCAAAACAAAAGCATCCGACATTTCGCTACATCCTCGACGCGCTGACTAAACAGTTTCTGCCTCGCAAGTATAATCGCGTATACATAACTAGCTGCGCTTTGTTTATCCGCATAGGTGTATCTTCTATAACAGAACAGGGGGACTTCCGTGAGTTTGGCCGGTGTGTACGAGACGGCGAGAGGCGCAAAAGCTCGAGCGAGTTGCGCGTGGGCCGACTCTTTCTTTCTCGACGTATTCGAGGGCGCTGCTGGCAGCTACCTCCGACTCAAGGTTAACGCCTACAATGCGCACCGGATAATAAAGTTTGCGTAGGAGCGACGATTGGAAAATTTTCGAGTTGCGGCGCAACAGAAATATCGCTTTCGAAGCGTCGAAAATCGCGCTCGAGTCTAGCTCGATACAAAGTCAAACGATTCGACTCGCGAGCTATGCAGCGAACTCTTTGGCGCGCTACAAGTGATGCAACTTACAAATTGAGCTTTAATGTTATAGCTATAATGTCGTGTCTGAGCAATTGGCAGGTTGAAATAAACTGCAATTGCATAATGTCGAATAAACGAGATAACAAGTGCGAAAGATAGCGAGTGAGAAAGAGAGAGAGAGAGAGAAGCCGCAAGAATGTCGAAAGCACGCGTAGCGATCATCGTCGCTCGTCGTCGTCGACATACATATCGACACGATCATCGACGTAAACGTGTAATTTGCTCTCGGATGAGCCGTCGCAATTGCTACCGTCTACGTAATGATATCGTAACTGTGCTAAGCACTGCTATCTGCTGCTGCTGCTGCGGTTCACATCATCAAACTATTACGTGCGTCTAGCCCCGGCACCACAGTTTCTGATGCTATACCGAGTAGAACAAGAGTCGTTGTTGGTTAATTTTATCAATGGCTCTGGCCGATATAAAAATTGTCGAGAATCATCGCTATCGGCCAGAGCGAACCAGAGCTTTCGGCTCGAAAGGTGCAACATATTGCTGCTCGACGCGATTCGAACGAAAAAAAATCAATTTCAAATCGATCGTCGAGTGACTAATTAACAAGAGCGCGTGTACACAGAGCCCCACGTTTGCTTGGCGGGAAAAGTTGCTCTGCTCAATCAAGAGAACGGATTTGATCAATCGGCCTCTTTGTTTACACGCAGAGGAAGCTTGGCTAAAGAAAGAGGCGTTAGATATAAGGTAGCGCCCGATCGATCGCCGATGCGAGCGAGAAAAAGAAAAAGAAAAAGAAAATAAAAACAAAGCAAAGTGGACACGCGGTCTGCGTCGTAGGCGCACGCGTTCGTGACATAACGACGATATATGCACTCGGTTTATTTACTTTATATCAACGGAGCTGCGCAAGTACAGCTGAATCATAGTCGAGTAAGTAGGCGCGCATGCTTGCTTGAAAAGCAAAGCAAAAAAAAAAGGGGAACGAGAGCGACCATCTTCCACGAGCACGCACAGGTCCGATGGGCTTTCGTACTGACCTTGAACGATCGTCTCTTTCTCGCGCTCTATCTTTTTCTCTCTGGAGAATGGAGATGCCTGCAAGTGAGCTTTTTCTGCTTCGCTGCTCGCGGAGTGGCAGACGAATGCGACGAGCAACCAGTGTCAGAGGCGACGGGTGTGTATAGATGCGATCAGCTGTCGTTGGCCAACGGTGCGACGAGCTCGAGGAGCTATCGGGAATATTATCCGTATAGTCTTGTGGCCGAAGGAAGCGTGTGCGATGCACTGGTCAGCGGTCGAGTCGCGCTGCACTACTTATGCAGCTCGGCGCGCACTGCTGCTGCTCTCTCAACTCTCTGCTGACTAGCCTAGACAGAGACGGACTGCTGCTGCTGCTGAGTCTCTCGGTGCGGCTACATGCGCGCGTGCTTTATCCGCGTCGCAGTCTGTGCAGTCCTCGCTCTGCACACACACAGGCTCACGTATACGTATACGTGTGTACGTACGCTGCTGCATTCTCGCACACACACAGACACACACAGCGAGCAGCAGCACACGGTGTGTTCGCGCGCGCATCAACCAACAGCCCCTTCCCGCGCACGCGTCCCACGCAATGCAGCCACGACGCTGGCCGAGCTTTTCGAGCTTGCGGCTGCTGCAAGCACAAAGTTCGAGACTCGCCCCCCGAGCTAGCTGGACGCGAGACTGATTCGCGTGCCGACGATTGCATCGTCGCTGATCTTCTCTTTCTCTCGTGACTCGTGCTCGCGGCCGCTGCTGAACACAGAGTATAATACATGTTCTCGGAAAACCGCTAATGCCAGCTCGCGCACGATATGTTTTTTCGCCTCGTTCTGCGTAACCGCCAGCACACGATGCTGCATTATTTTCGATAACGATCGCCTGCCTGGCACAAAGATCGCTTCCTGGAACAGCTTCGATTTTCGTGCTCGAGCGTGTAGCTCGCAACTCTAGCTCCATTTTCCATGTCACCCAATTAATATATAATCCTTCCCGACTACCAACAATCGATCCGTGTAATATCGCTCCATACTCCATACTCCATACTCCATACTCTTCCAATTTTTTACACCTTCATTAATGAAATTCGACCGATCGGTCACTTGATTTGAATTTACCGTTGTCATGCGACACTTTGTCTACTCACGTGCGCTCATCCCCTAGCTCTGCTCCGTGGCAGCACATTAGAATCCTAGTGCCAACGACTTGGTCAAATTTACCGACGGTTTACCGCAAACTACGGCAAAAGTGCAAATCGGCCTTGTTTCATCCGCAAAAGCTAATATTATTATAGCTCGTTATTATACTTCTGACCTGCAAAGTCGAGACGACCGTATCAACATTGATGACATAATCGCTCATTTGTATGCGCATTTAATGCGTGCCATAATTGCGACTAGTCATTCGACTGATAAACAATTATCGGAGATTGTAAGCTCAAACTTTCTACTCTCGAGTGCCGACTTTTCGAGACATTTGCCTACGAACGATGCCTCGTGTTTTTTCTATATAGTCAATCAAATATTTGACTCGATGTCTGGCGATCGGGCACACAATAACTCCGCGCACAAAGTCGGGCGCGCACGCGGCTAATGTGTTTTTCAAGCGCAATTTCAATCATAAAGAAGATGAGTTGACTGGCTGCACGCGGCGAGCGCGTGTCACTCGATCGCTGCATGGAAGTGGCTGCGAAATTCAGATATTAAGCTTCTGCGCTGCACGACAACTCGCAAAATTCGCTCCGTCCTCGCGAAGCGGCTTAAACGCCGACGATCGTCGTTTCTATTGTTCCAAAACGCCACGACGTTTTCTGTATTCTTGGGAAAAACAAAAAGTCGGAATCGTTGCCGATGCAGTCGATTTCTCGATAAACAATAAACATTATAGTTTATAACGGACGAGTGGGTTCGAATACACGACTAATCATCCTCGATATCGCAACAGCCTTGGTCCACATAAAACAGAAATTATATAAAACTGCGAAGATTATACTAATTTTCCTCGCAAGCCCCGAGCAAATACAATATACGCTGCGGACAGATAAAAGTGCATTAAGATCATCGATTGTGCAGCTCTTCGCGGCTCGACTTTTCGTCCATGTTCGTATGTATATCTGGAAATTATGACGACGGTGAAAATGATAAGAGACGCAGCTGTGCAGCTCTTATGTATTACGAGGCCGAGGCAGTCGATACTCGGCTAGAATAGAACAAGTTCAAGGTCAGCAAAACGAATTAGTCTCTCGGACCAAAATCATTGACATGCCGCGTGAACACTCGCGGCGCGCAAATAATAGGTATGCAGCTGAGCCTCCTCCTTGCCTAACAATGACACTCGGCTGTATATAGGCGACTCACGAGCGAACGAGCGATAATGCGAGCTTGCCCGGAGCGTCCGACGAACGAAGAAAAAAGCTCGTTCGAGCGAGACAATGAGTTACGAAAGCCCCGCAGCGGCTGCGACTGCCATTGATTTTCTCCCCCGAAAACTATAGCTGCGTTGCGTTGGTTTCGCAAAAATTCCTTGCGCATTTTTTCGTTAACGGAAAGATTCGCTCCGCTCGCGTCGTGACGCCAATGTAACGCCTATAATCTTATCGCTCTTACCTACATACGCTGTTTTTTAGCTGTTGATCGCTCTAAACGACCAATGTACACTGGAGCTCTTACATTATATATTTGCCAGATATATTTTTCTGCTGTCAGAAGTTGATCGATGATAAAATTTCCTAGCGAATAACTTTCTAATACGTGACGAGATGCGCGCGTAATTGCGCGTACGCCTCTAGCCGACAACAAACACCGAGTCTGACACGCGCGATCGACCTCCTCGAAGGGCTTGAAAAACCACTAGCTCCAGATAACGATCGCTCTTTCGTCAATCATTCATCGCGTGATTTTTCAAACGATTTTTATTGTAAAAAATACGTTGCGCGCCGATAATGGACCGATTGCTCAAAGTTCAATGGGTGCGCTCGGGCCACCCCGATAACTCCGCTCGTCTAATTTTATTCAAACAAATGTTTCGATTCTGCGATTTTTTCGTTTTCAATTATACTTGCTTACGTCGTATCTTTCAGACTTGGCGATCCGCTCTAATTGTGTAGGTGTAAACTGCATATCGTTTGTTTGGCCAACGTATTCTCAAACAAATTAGAATACAGCATATATCGACTCGAGCAAATTTAAAGTACCTTTTAAATGTTCAAACCAGGACAATATGAAAAGTTGCTTCGAACGGACATTCTTCAACTATTTTTAACTCCTGCCACAGATCAAACTATATTTAGCGCAGATTCACATAATAAATCAATTGTTCCAAGTACTCAATTTATATAGTTGTTCAGCTCAATTTTAAATCAAGCTGTGGCTCTAGGCATTCGATTGTTCTATTGTTTTCTCTTTAAATTTACCCTTCACTTTTTTGTACACTCTTATCCATTTTTTTCTCAGGATCACTACGTATGAAAAATAAAAATTTAAGTAATTCTTTTCCACCTTTGTATCTCTGTTTCAATGCATGGTTTGCAACGGTATACCTTTCATCTTGAGGCATTTATTATTCTGTTCTTTCAATGCATTTTTATGGAATTCTCAATCTCAATGAAATTTTCTCGTTATTTCAAATATCATGTGAGTTCAAAGCGTGTTTTTATAAATATAATTTCTTCATTCAGAATCTACATTGTGTCGGACCTGGTTACTTCGATTCAAATTTTTTACAAAATACCGAAAACGGAACGATTGCAGCATATTGGCATTAGTTCCATTGAATTATTGAATTTTGGCTCTACTTCTAAAGTGTACTTCGAAAGTGAAAAATCTCTCGCTTTTCTGTGCCTTAATTT
Organism: Trichogramma pretiosum; assembly: GCF_000599845.2. NCBI lineage: Eukaryota > Metazoa > Arthropoda > Insecta > Hymenoptera > Trichogrammatidae > Trichogramma > Trichogramma pretiosum. Next base: position 101,686 of record NW_019641694.1, read on the forward strand.
TCAAAGCAACCCAGATCTTAAAAAAATACTCCAGTTTGATCACTGCTACAATTTGGTGACAAAAAGTGAGCCGACGTTGGAACAAGCAACCACCGATTGTTCCAAATGTCAAGGCCGCATCCACTTACTGCTACTGCTTTATTGTGTTTGAACGATTTCAATGGTTCACGCAGTTATCTTTTATTTGTTCCAAAGTTCAAAGATATCGAACCGTTTCTTTTCACGCCAATTATCATATGAGATAATTATAAATATGTTTATTCAATGAGATTTTACAGGTAACTAATTTTTACTTGACAAATTGAACGAGGGATGAACCGCTAAGCTACTTTTCGATGGTGACTCGAGTTTTCTTGGCCAAGAGCTGATCTACCACCATTGCTACCCTATATTGTACAGCTCAAGAATTCCAATCGCGTCGAGAGCGAAAATTTAATTTTAAAAAATCTTATCGCAATTGATAAAACTTATAAACGCTATAACTCCATTACAAATAAACCAAAGGTACAGCCCCTGATCATGACGTCAAGAACAAACTGCTCAATAATCTGTGCATCGACAATGTGCGTGAACGATTTTTATCATGACATAGAAAACGAGCGATTTATTGACGAATATTCTCAAAGCAGATGTGGCTTTCAACTTTACCTGATACGAGTAAAACAAAATCATTAGTTTTACTATCCTAAACTTGAAAATTGATCAGTACATTTTTTATCAAAATGAAATTTTATAGTAGTTCTCATTCTAGAAAATTCAGAATTGACGATAAATTTATAACGTTTAATTATTACTACATTAAATAGCATACATAAATCATTTTGGTGTCCTCGTCCAATGATATAGATTTATGTCATTCCCTTCCTCGGCAATAAGCTGTACTCTAATGCACGGATCGTTTTTACGAAAATTTAACGCCAATTTTCAAAAACATCATTTGATGAAATTAAGCACTTTAGTTGTTGTAGTCAAGCCTTCAATTGTATCAGTGTCTTAATTTGTGATGATATGAAAACTTTATCGTGACATTTGCTATATCATGCTAATCCGAAACAACTGGACAATTAATGTGACATGAAACGTCGCAAAGTGCATGATATATATGAGCTTAATAAGCCCGTTTAAAGGAACAAAAAGTGTCTTGATCGTTTAACTTCGTAATTAATAGACAACTAGGAGGTTCAAAGTGTTTCCGTAGATCAAACGATCAATTGCGCAATCAATGAAAATCGGTATCATAACAAATATCAAAGTTGCAATTGCATGAACAAGATTTTTTACTTGTATAAGTACTTTCTGCAGTAGCAAACGCGCTGACGTTCATTGTATAATGGTCCACGCTAAAATGTTCAAATTCGAGGTCACGATTACTCGATTTAGTTTCGTTTTGTTTCAATTACGATACCGAAAATAATAAAGTAAAATAACAAAATGCACTGATATTATAAATATCGGCCTTGTTTTATTAGAGAATGACCGACAGTTATCAAGTTCTTTCGTCAGAGATGCATTGCATAATGTGCACATGTGTATGTATAAAATTATGAAGCAAATCCGTCCTTGGTAAATTGCTTGAGAGCATGTCAATTACCTATTCCCCTAATATCGGCATCCAAGTCAGTCCCTCTCCCTAACTTAAACGGCGTTCTATCATACATTATATACTAGCCAATGTAAAAGTTGAACTTAAAAAATATAACTGGAACGTTACTTCCGTTCGATCATATTATCGACTATGATATCCATTCATACATAAGGCAAGCTTTTAACTCGATCCTTCGTTAAAAACTAGAGTATACCCAGTGCCTCGATTTCCACAGTTTTTTTGTTTATAGAAAATTTATTATTTCAATATAAAAATTGATGTATTATTTATTTTTTTATGATCATTACATAGTTCTTTTGCGAAAATTAGTCAAACTTTATGATAAGCTCATATTATTGGTAACATTTTTCGTAAATATATATTGAAAAAAATAAGTATACACTGTTATATAGTTTGATTTTTTTCACAAATAATTGTACATTAGTCACTCTTGACTTTGTGATGATTTTTATTTAAAAAAGATAAATACAAAAACAAAAAACATAAACTAACATGAATTTTGAATTTAAGTGACATTTGCAGTGAATCAAGATGCCTGCAATCAAAATCGGAATATCCCTTTTATGAAAAGTCAATTAATGTTAAAACTATAAACTCAATTTATTAAATAAATTTTTCTAAAGTATTAGAAATTAAATAAAAAACACTACTATTTTCGATTTAGAAGATCTGATTGTCCCGCAATAGATTATAGGGCTGTTTTACATTTTGATAAAGATAGTAAAGATGTTTGATTTTCTACTTCTAATAACAATTCTAATCACGATTTTAAACAATACTGTTTGATGTAAAAAAGTTAGTACTGTAGCTTATAATTAATTGACCATTTCCAGTTCTTGAAGCTGTAAAAAAACACATAATCAAATTATTTACTATTATCAACTTACAAAGCAAAGATTATATGAGTTCAATTACCTCTTGAATTTTTTGAGCTTCTTGCATAAGTAAATTATCTATAATTTCTCTGAAGCGTTCTCTTAATCTTTGATTTTCGATTGTTGACAATGTTTCTTCCTGTTGTTGTCTTTGTTTTTGCAGTGTGGCGAGTTCTGATTGTAATTGTTCACGACGTTCTTGAATCATATCTATAAGAAAATATTACAGTAGTATTTTTTTCGTTAATTTTTGTGATGAAGTAAAATTAAATATTTTAATTCAATTTTGAACTGACCTGGATTCATGCTGGCATTTTGAGATTCTGAGTAACTTTCTGATGCTTCATAACTGTCATACTTTGGTTCTACTTTAGGAATTATCTCTTCTTCAATTTCCATTTTAACATCATTTATTGATTCTTCAGTTGTAAACATTTCTTTTGTAAATTCTATGACTAAAGGACCCTTGCTTGTCGTTGGTTCATTAGTAGATTGTTCCATGTGTGCAGGATGTATAGAATTAGAATCAGCTGTTCTGCTATCAGCTGATAAATGACTAGTTTCGTCAATATCAATAACATTAATTGGGGCTTCGTCTTCTTCATCGCTGTCACTGACAGCTCCTCCAAAAATATCATGTTCGGCTATAAAAACAAAAATTAAATGAATAATTTGTAAATGTAAACGAGAGCAGTTTTTTTTATATTTGAAATGGTTAATAACAATACTTACCAACATCTACACTTTGAGAGGCATCATTTACGTTTTCAATCTTGGGTTCTACTAATTCACTTGAGGAAACAAGATTTGGTTTTGTTTGATCTTCGTCTTCGCATATCACCTCCCATTTTACATCCACTGCTTCAAGATCATTTTTTAAAATTCGTTTAACCTCTTTTTCTATTTCAGGTGCTTCAACATACTTTTTTTTGAGAATTTTTCTAAATCTTCTTTTCCTAACATTTTTCGTTGGTGGTGTTATCCCATGAGGCCACAAAAACTTTTTATCAACTTTCAAAGGATCTTTTTTCTTTTGTTTGATGTTTGTTTCATCTTCAGTATTTGAAACATCATCTTCTTCTTTGCAAATTAGTATCTAAAATAATCAGTTTTATTGAAAAAGTTAATACATGAATCTATACTTAAAAATCAGTTACATTTGAATAATTTTTCATACTTGACAAATATCTGCAGTTTTGTAGAAACTTTTATTGTCAATCGTTTTCAGAGATTCCACAATTGTTGGTAAATCAACAACCTAAAGTAAAAATGATAAAAATATGTAGAAATAAGTAGTAAATAAGTGCATGATATAAAAAACACTTACTTTGGCATGGAAAGTCCAGTTATCAAATCTTACTTCCCCGTACCTTAAATCATTTTCTAATCTAATACCTAACCTATCTTTTAAAGGTAAACCATTTTGTAATACTTCCCTCAATTGCTTTGCCGGTTCCTATGAAATAAAGTTGACGAATAATTGACTTGCGAAAAATATTCCTTCAATAAAATAGTAAAAACTTACTTCGGGAAGACGCATTATAAATTGCCCCTCTAAATCATGTTGATGATCATCTTTATACGTTGCTACTTCTCTCTTTGACATGATACTCAATGTTTATAACAACTTCCAAAATAAAAATTCAAGATCTTAATGAGATAACTTGTATGAATCAAATAACTATAATATTTTTAATAAATTTTTAATTGCGAATTCGTGCCCAACACTGCTGTCACTAGTTTGTAGTTTGAGCAACGAGTAAATACTGTAGCCATGTGTAAACACTGGCAACTGCTTATTATTATGATACACTAGTGCACATGATGACCACAGGTGAATGGACCATTGGCGAGAGGCGCTGCTACACAACACGCAGTTGAGTTAGAAACCAATAAGCGTCACACGCTCACGTACTGCGATACGTGATGTGATAGTAATGCGTTTTATTGAAATCTGACGTTTTGATTGTTGTCAAAAAGTTTTTAAATCATATAAAGATATATTGTATTGCGAACAAACTATTACTTTGTATGAAATGTGGAGAGTCTTTTCTCCGTTTCGGTAGCAACATAAGAGCTTCGCATCTGTATAAAGTGTTACAAGTAGTTGGCTCAAAAGTGTCAACACTTTTGCCTTTGACATGTTTATTGCTTCTTGCTTCAGAAATTGTTTCGACAGTTTCAGACTTGTATCTGCTCAACATGAAATGGAAAAAAAAGAAAGGGAAAATGTAATTTGCTTGGATGATGAATTTGCATGTAAGTGAATTTAATATCTTTTTCAAACCTTATAAGAGCATCAATCTTGTTAAATATCTAGTAGTTATCTTCATCTTTCTTACAAGCTTATATTACTTTCATTAAATTTTATATTTAACATCATTACTTCAATCCAGGTCAAGAAGTTGTTTTGTTAAAGAATGCTAGCAGAGTTTGTGGTCGCGGTGGAGTGCTGGGTAACGCTCCTCTTATTCAAAGTAAAAGTTATTTTGAAGTAAAAATACTGCAAGATGGATATTGGAGTGTTGGTATCGCATCAAGGTCTACAAATTTGGAATCTTGTGGGGGCGATGATAGTGAAAGCTGGTGTTTAGATTCGCTGGGAGAAGTTAAACACAATAAAGTGCAGATACATAAATTACAAAAAGAATCATTTCAAGAAGGAGATATTATTGTAAGCATTAAATTTTAAAAAACTTTTGCAAAATTATTTATTTAATAAGATTAAATCATAAATTCAATTTTTAGGGTGTCAGTTATGATCATGTAGAGTTGAACTTTTACTTGAATGGAAAATCTTTAGAAGTACCTGTGATTGGTATTAAGGGAACAACTTTTCCTGCTCTTCATGGTACAATTCATTTTGATTGATTTATTTTTTAATGATAATTTTCAACTCATAGTTCTTATCTTATTCACAGTTGACAATGGAGCAATTTTAGATCTGATTGTAGAAAATTTTGTGTACACACCTCCGATGGGCTTTGATAAAATTATGTTAGAGCAGTCATTGCTATAATGGAAGTGCTTTTTTGTCTTATTTAAAGCTTTTTTTTTATTAATTCTAAAAAAACATGACAGTGATAATAAGCATTTTTAGATGTATAACAGTTGCTGCATTTATTTAAAAATAGAAAAAGCCTAGTATTTATTGAAGTAAATACTGAAACATGCAAAAGATGCAAAAGATAATTACATTTTATTTAGCCTCTTAATTAGAAAATTGTTGATAATTACATAGAACAATAATAAGTGTTGATCTGAAAAGTCACAAGTTCCTTCTCTTCTTAATTTTATAAATACACAACATTTAACTTTCATGAAATGTAAAACACAAAATTGAAGAAAGCTTTAACAAATAATTAATCAATACTTATTATTTTACTATTTAGTGTGTCATTTAATTGCAATGTAAAACCATGCAAATGATACTAAAAAATATTTATGAAAAATACCAGAACCAGATTGAAGCAGAATATCTATTTTTTTTACAATACATATGTGAGAAATAAAAATATATTTAGGGAAAATGGAAAAAAAAACAAATTTGAATCCATTTTTGAATTTATTAAAAGATATACATAAAGAAACAAATTATCAATCTTTCATTTGTGATGTTTATTTGTATACCCAAGTCCTAAATATAATCATGTTAACATTCCATGAATGAATTTTTGTCAACTCAATGATTAGTAATACTTATTTTAAACATTACACTATTTACAATTTTTAAAATGGAATTTTCATTAATTACATTAGGCATATGTCATGTGTTCATTAATACTCCACTTTCATTTAATTCTTTTAGCAGTTTTAAATTTTGTATTTGATAATTCCATCATTGTTCTGAAAAAGTACAACATATTACATGGCTTAATTTTCATTGTTATCGTCGCATTTTTAATTATATTTTCATTTTTAATTACTTAAATGAATTCCCAACTTTCTATAATGTCTGATTACTTACTTTTCAATCTACAATTTTTAATTGCCAATATACTTGTTAATAAATATAAAATTTTCTTATGGCACTGTTGTTACATTTTTTACATTGGCTCAAATCATATGTGCAATATTTTTTTTGCTAAATGCAGTAAAAAGTGAATTGTTTCTTATTCAAATGACTGTAGAAACTTTTTATGAGTTTCTGGTGATACGAATCAAGATAAAGCATTGTAAAATTTTTACAACTGTACAAAAAGAATTTCAGAATGAGCAAAAAAATAAGTGTATCTTTGGTCCTTGAGATTAAATTTTTGGAATTCATTTTTAACTGTACAAAAACAAAAAATGGACACTGGTGGGTCAATTCACATTTCATGTAGAAATATAAAAAAAAATTTAATGATAATATCGTATTTTTAAGCATTGAGCAAAGTTCATTAGATGTGTATAAGTTGTTTGCAATAAAAAATTAGTTGATATTTGAAATACTTGAACTATTTTACGAAAATTGTATTTTCATGATATATCAGTTGATATATATTATCATTTTGGTAACATATAGAGTCTTATTGCACATACCAACATTTATTGTTGAGTATTCATTATTATCTTATGTTACTTTTTTTCGCATTAATTTTCAATGAATCAACTTTCTTAGATTGTTTATGTTTACAGGAATTTTAGCTGTTATGAGAGCCAAAATTCTTTTTACAGTATACTACTTACACTTAACGAGTGAATCACAATTTTAAAAACATAATTATGTCAATCTTAGGCTCAAATTTTCGAAGTATTTATCTTTTACAATAAATAAATATATTCATTTCGAAATACACTTTTAACTTCTACGCATCATAAACGATGACATTTTCTTACGTATACTAGATGTTAATAAAAATTTTTCATTTAAAATGAATTTCAAACAATAAAAATTTTTAACTGATAAAATCTCTGACTTCAAACTTCCTCGCTTCAATTTGAATATTTACAATTTCGATAATAAGTTTTAAAGCTTTGAGTATAAAATGTAGCCTATTTAATAATTACAATCAATGGTAAAGAATAAATCTAATTAAACCTTTAATCCTGAGATCTTTCAAGGCCCTAATTTTATCGGTGAGTAACAATTATCGATGCACATCGACACACACACAAGAGCAATATAAAAATTGATATAGTTGTACTGTTGAAAGATACTTAAATTTTACAAACTTCACAATAACATTTTAATTTGGAAGAATACAAGAAACTTCAAGTTGATTTGAATTATTAACAAGTTTGGTTTTAGTAAAATTGTATTCACTGATTACACAAATAATTTTTATCATTGCCTTGTCTTATTAATACTTTTAGAGTTGAAGATGATATATCAACATGTATCACAAATTTTAGGAGTATTCGATTGCATCAAAAAATGCATTGACAATTATTATGTAAAAACTTCCAAGTGGTACATGGTGAATTAATTCAATTACAACAATTAAAAATTTAGTTTCTTATTGAATAGAGTGATGGCACATTTTTAATTTGGATGGCAGATTATCGAAGTTGATTTAAATCTGTGAATATGGTCAAAATACTTCATATGACAGACCCTTGCATGACTCATAAATATTATGTGCGTATTTATGGAAGATCTTTGTAAAGATTTACAATTAAAATATTACAACTAAGTATTAAAAGCTCTTTCTCAAAAATCATTACAAATATCCCTTACGGATTCAAAATTTGAGATGTCGAAGGCAGCTTTACGTTAATTTTCAAATCCGTGACAAAGATTTTAAGCGATTTATTTTTCTTTAAAAATTTTACGTCATTAAATTGAAAAATACGAAGTTAAAATCTCACAAAACGCATTTTAATTTGTCATGATTATTCTGATTTCGGCATCTCTTTAATAACTGTTACAAACTCGCATCTAATATTGGGCCTATACTTATACAATTTTTCTTTGGTTTACCTGAAATTTTTTTTACAAGTACAATATTTGCTAATAGTACCTAGTCACAGAATTCTTTAAACCAGATCATTTTAGAAAATGTTTACAACTGTAGCACTAGTTTTTCTAATGAAGAGGATACCCCGAATCTAATGTGAAAATGAAAATGATTCTATTTTTCAAAAAATTTTCATAATGAATTTTATTCTGTTGTTTTTCAAGTCACTATAGAACTTTTTAAAAAACATTTATGAAAAATTTAATTTAATGTATTTAAACAAGTTCATTTTCATACTAGCTGCAGTATTCCCTTAAGTTGCAATACAATTCATTTTTTCGTCAGCTTTGCTATTTAAATTGATAAAAACATAATCTTAAGAAATGTAATTAGGCTGCATAAAACTTATTTCAATAAACTTTATACAAGTTAAAATCTATTTTTCACAATCTGCTTTTGTGATGATTATTTGTAATGCACAACAGTTTTAGTCAATGTCCGTTGTATCTTCTATCACAGAATCCCAATTAAATTCGGTGATGCTTTGTCGGGACGGCAGCTCCCCAAGATGTTGAAACCGTTTTACGAAATAAGGATCTCGATCGCGCAGATGTCGAAACCTTTGAAAGGCCAAAGTAGTTGCATACTCGTAAAGTTCAATATCTAACTTGTTGAGTTTTTCAATCGCATCTAATTGTTCTTTACTCAATTTTTCCATTGTTGCAGCACTAAGTGTTGTGTTATGCTGCTCAAATGCTACAGCAAATCTCATTCCAAAAGTTTCCTCGAATGAATATTGCCCCACCTGATAATAGTGACAATTTTAACAATATACATTCACATTTTTAACGAGATTAAAATATATTATATAAGACACAAAGAAAAAAAATCATTTCACAAATTTTAATTTCTTTTTCTGTTGATAATAAATGAGAGTATTATCTTGCATATTAAATAATCTACATGAAAATAAAAGTGTTTTCTTCAAGAAAATTTACATTTCTTGAAGATGTTAAATTAATCACTCTTAAAGATAATATTCATCAGAGATTCATAACATTTTAATTTTGTATAATCACAAAAACAAATGCATAAGTCATTGAGAAATGTTAGAGCACTTAAAGATAAAAATGTGTGAAAAATGTGATCATGGAGAAAGAGAAAAAAGGGTGTTAGTTGTTTTCATATGGATTAAAATGTGACAAATTATATGAATTTAAAAAAATGTATAAATTTTACAGCACTTGAATACAATTCTAATTAAATCAATTTTATATTTAAATGTTGTACCTTCTGATATTCTGTGAGCATAAAAAATGGCATATACTTCAAATTACGTTTTGCACTAGCTAACATGAGTCTATCTCGATCTGCTTTACTTAATGACGAATTGTTATAACAACCAACAAGTGATAGGTCGGCTAACATTCTTGTTTGTCGATTGTTAGCCAAATTGTTTGGACAGGCCATGAACTGCAATCGAACAGAAAAATGTGTTACAAAATTGATATGAATAGTTTTATAAATAATAACATATTATTTAACGTTTTAAGTACCTCTTCTAATGTTACTCCTTTCCAATTTGGGCCAGAATAGCATTGAGGTATTTTAGCTTCTGTGCCACCACACCAATGCCTAGCCCCTCTCCAAGTAGCTCCTCTTTGAACATGCTTAAATTCAGATAAATATCTTGCTACTGGATGGCGAATAATAGTAATGTAAAAATATCTCCTCTTATTATCTCCTTCAATCTTATTCAATTCAGAATCTACACAATTTATTAGTTCAGTCCAATCAGCATGTAAGCCACACTTCCAGCCTGTGGAATATCTAGAGAAAAGCCAATTTTCATTTTTATTTGGACGGAAGCAGAAGCAACGCTTTCGGCGCCTCTGACACGAGCATGGCCTTTGAAGATCAAGATCACGAACCAAGTGCTTACCAAATGAAGTACCACCTATCGAAGTACATAATTGGTCAGTTATTATATTACAAGATAAAGCCTTGAGAACTAATTTTGGAATAGATTTTAAACAAAACACTGAGTTACATGTTCTAAAATTAGCTCAAGTATATATAGACTGTTTAATATAGAAATGAATAAATACATACCAGTCTTTTGTATATGCAAGAAAACCATAACGTCATTAGCATTGATATCAAATTGGAAGGAATCATTGAGAAAGATACTATCATAGCCAAGATTTCCCTGAAGGCTTTGTAATTTAAAAACAGGATGTACAGGTACAACATTATTCTTCTCAGACTCCAGCGAATTAGATGGTAGGCCTAACATGTTATTATCTGTAACATTCATATAAACAAGGGAATATGTTGTTATCAAGGTAAAAAAAGTTTAATGCAAAGTAGAAACGTTTATTCAAACTATCTAAAGCGCGGCAGTTTTCCTCGTACAAGCAGTATCTTGTGTGCATGCGTATAAATCAAATGTCACGCGAGTAAGAAGAAGCAATCATGAAATTTCCAGTTAGATAAATACGAGGAAAAGCTCTTTAGTTTCTATAGAGCCAGGTCATAATTGCGTATTGTGGTAACGGTCAATACTGTGAAGAGTGCACGTAAGAAATCGATGCGCAAAGAAAGGGTACTCACGAGGTAGCAAAGGGTCCGAAGGGCCGATGAACCTCGCGGTGGACTCCTTTTCAGCGCTGCGGTCTCGCGAACTCAGAGCGCAAACGTGATCAGGGCAGAAGTAGCCAAGGTAGAGCATACCGGCCACGGCGAGCAGTATGCAAATGCCTATGACGGTCCGAAGCTTGTTGTTCGGCTGGCGAGCGGCCTCGTTGCCGAAGTTCATCATCGTCGCCGCCAGCTGCTGCTGCTCTCGTATTAACTGATCGTCGTCATCAACATCGGCGTCAGAAGTGGTGAGCAGCAGCCGCTCGTTGCCCGACGACGATAAAACGCCAATATCCCGAGCGATTCGTGCGTCGTTGTCTCCTTGTTTTTGTTGTTTTTTGATAATCGCGTTGCTCATTATCATCCTCCCGATGATGCTGCGTCTGGCGTTGGCCCACGCAGCTGGGGTGCATCGTGCATCTTAAATCTTAAACTCGACTCACAAATGAAGAGAGCGATCGCTAGAGACCAGTTGCTAATGCCAGCTGCACTGGATAAACTGCATGGCTTTTTTACGCGCGTGATTTGGCATGCACTCGCGGTCAGAAGTCACTTGTGAGAAAGTGTATAAACGAGGTATAGGTGCGTGTGCGTGTGTGCGCACACTATTAATAGTATGACGACGCGTCGAGGCCGAGCGCCGAGCCGAATTGTGCTGCTGCTGCGAGAGACGCGACGTCTGGGCAACGACTGAGCGGCCCGCCGCCGTAGCACATACACGACTCTGTGCGAAACTGCGCGACTGGAGGAGACAGCAGCGACGTGCTGCATTCGCACATAGAGGCGCGGAGAACGACGAGGTGGGAGGGAAGAAGAGGAAGGCAGCAAAGCCACGAGAGATCGCAGATAGACGACGGGCTCGGCGCTTGCCCCCTTTACGCTGCTCTGGGCACGGGTTTCTTTTGAAGAATTTTGGCTGCGGTTGATAAGTGCAGCACACAAGTTGGCAATGTATATAGCTTACCACCGTCTACTAACCCCTCCGGATATGTGTGCGCTTGGGCTACGTTGGTCGTCGCGCGGCTTCTCGGCTTCTCGCCACACGGATATATAGGCACATTCGGTATAATATGCGATTGTGTTTGCTCGTCGCTCTGTGTCGTGCACCGGAGGGCTTGGATTTCGCCTATATTGTCCCCAGACTATATGATCGGATGTAAACTGCACCTCAGGTAAACTACTCCATATACAGCTTTTTACAGCGGCAACAGCTCCGGCTGCGAGGGAAACGTTATTACGACTTGCAGACATAAGAGTGTGCGAACCTGAGTAAACTCATTCTCCTTTTTTTTTTTATAAGCGTATACTTTACGTTTAACGGAAATTCATAGGATCGATTGTTTCATGAGAAGCGACTACAGTTCCAATGAAACGAGTCCGCAATCGATTTATATTTTGGTGAATTTCCATTAACATATTCTGCCAAAAATACGCCTGCAGACAACAATAAGACGGCTGCAATCTCTTCGGCAGAGAGATAAAACATCGAGTAACACGAAAAACGTCTTTGCGGAGATAAAAACTGTTTCTAACCGGCGTCTCGTTTGATTAAGTCCAAACCCATTAGTGATTCCGAATCCTATTTATAGGCAGCCGTTCGATAACGAATTGCCACTAATTAAGTCGTATCGATGTAATTATCTTGAGAAGAAGGCAGAAATTTGGCCAATTTTATAAGCTATGTGTAGGTGATTGGTCTCGACTCGCGACACAGTTTGACGAACGACTCATTCGGTGGATCGGCTCATATGTTATTGAGAGATTTGTATGTTTTATTTTTCTAAGCTCCTACACCGGAGTCTTTAGCTCGTCGGAACTTTATAGCCGGGGAAATAAAAGTTTTTTCGCTGCATAGGCATCTATGTAAAGCTATTGCGCAACTGAACTACATTTCTGAAATGCGATCATGCTCGGAATGTCGAAAAGTCTCAAGTATTCTGCAAGAGATGTACAGAACGCATAAAGACGTTTAAATCCTCGTCGCGTCTCCTTAAAAGCGAGCAAAACACTCGAGACGGCATAGCGGCAACGCAGAGCTGCTCGTATATATAGCGTCGAGCTGCAGCAAAAACGAAAATATTCAGTCGCGCAGAGAGTTACTCGGATACGTACTTCAACTTTGCTATATGCGGAAAAATTGCGGCTTACGTGTAGTCATATGAACACATCCCAAATAGATGAGGTATTATGCGACTGAGCTTCGATATGCAATTTCAAACGGATCGTTATACATGTCGAGTAATTACAATTTCTAGTCCGCGTACTCCGCTCATGAATTTTCCATCTGGAGAGTTGGAAAAAGCTCTGCTCTACATTCTATTTTTGCTTTATCGTATTATTAATTTGATCTGCAGCCGCAGCTATAAATGAAATATCGAATTCATGTCGTTTGCGAGCTGTGCGAGCGTCGAATTCGATCGATGGCACGCGTCGGCTACTATAAAGCTCGCAAAATTCGAAGCCCTTTTTTGCATTTGCAAGTGTAATTATGTAGCGCTTGTTCCAAGCTTTTTATGCGCGTTCACGATCGCGTAAACTAAAACTGGCATCAATTTAGCGGATTAAGTGAGAAATTATGCGGGACGCGCGCAGCTATAGCAAATGTTCAGCTAACGAAGCTCCATTGAGCTGGCGGGCGCGCAGCACGAGTCCAGAATTGATCCTCGAATTACTTATATATAGCGGGCCATCGCGTATATCTGCATTCATCGGCGTCGCCGCCGCCGTCGCCCCGTCGTGTACTGCTCTCTATTATTAGAGTGTAAAAAGGGTGCAGTGAATATAAGACCGGCGCTACGGTGAATACAAGGCTGTGCCTGGGAGCGACCTTTTTCTATCGTTTTCTTATGTACACGCAGCGGCATCGTCGAGCGTCGCAGTCGACGTCGTGCAGCCCTGTCGTCGAGAGGACCCTACAATCTTGCCCGGTCTCTCTTTTCATTCCTATATAAAATGTACACTCGCGCACACATAGACATGCGGACACATTACAGAGGCTCCTCTTGTATATTCTCAGGCGCGCTCTTTGCTTTATTGAGTATACAGTCGGGTTCTTTGACACATGTCCTCTCTCTCTCTCTCTCCCGCTTCTTCTTTTTCTTCTTCTGTGTTACGTTTCGTTTCAAGTGCAGCACGTATAGCACGTACACTCGTCGCCTCTGTACATACACATACATAGATATATGTGTATGCACACGCGAAGCACTTGTGCTCCCTGCTTTTTTTGTTGCCACTCGCCCGCGCGCGTCTCTGCATCAGCGGCAACTTTCTATCTCGTTTTATTGCTCGCTCTCTGCAGCCGAGAGAATCGTCGGAAAATACTCCCTGTAGTGTATATGCATTGCGACTCGCACTTCAAGTACGCGCACGACGACACACGCACGCACATCCAGCTATGTATGCGCGTAATGCACTTATGTGAGAAAATTTCACCTACGCACTTATCCGGCTCGTTCGAGCGAGCGAATTTCGTGCAAATAATCGCCAACCTGCCCTGGCAAATTATTCAACATGAGATAATCACGACTGCATGTATTTGCTCAAGGGTATTTTATCATCTTACACTTATTATAATTTTTTACACTATGAGAGCGTCCGTATAAAATATTATAACAAGCATCTCACTGTAATCTTTGTAATTTGTTCTTCAGTTCTCTTTTATTTTTTACTATCGACATTTTCTCGACCCCATCCAGTAAAATTTTTTTTTACATATGCGATTGTAGGCGATTTATATGTAAGAACGTGATATTTTTTCAGTGGATATTAAAAAAAAAAGAAATACTTCCAATATATACAGCGTATTACTCATGGAAAAATGTTGACAATCAATATATTTCGAAGTTCAACCTTTTTATTGTTATCAGTGTATACCATATTTTGCTCTTGCAAATATTTTGAAACTGCCGCCAAAATCGCATCTGTGACGAGTGGCGACACTGTGCAGATTACAGACCGCAACTTGTTTCGCACACTAGTCAACTTCACGGTTATTATTATTAGTGTTATTGTGTAGCAGTGTTTCTGAATCGTCTGTCTCAAAGTGTCATTCTTAAGAGAAATTAGAGCATTCTGCTATTTGTTTTGTGTTTTAAATTGTGAATTTCTATCAATTATTGTTGCAATTACTGATATTATACACTGTGTAAATACTTTACTTGCTAATCATTAAAGATCAAAGTATTGAGTGAAAAATATATATTTCAAGTCTCAAAATGAGGTAAATTTTTCTTTCAAGTTTAATATACACATCATCATTTGATATAATGCACAACACTATTTAATTTTTATTTTCTTTTTAATTTTCAGCTTCACTGCAGAAGATGTTTTGGAAGATAGAATTGCTGAATTGGAGAAGAGAATTTATGGTTTAGACATGAAAAAAGGAATAGAAACCTCGTTGCCAGACAGCAGCATTATAGATAATTATAATTCTGCTTATACGCTGATAACCTCAGCCTTGTCGGGCAGAGAAAAAATTAATTCACTTATTCAACGATTACCAGAACTAGAGAGCTTCACAGAAACTGATTTTGAACCATCCGATTTAAATACAGATATGAAAGTAGAATATATTTTAGCAGTAGAACCAGAAATAAGACAAACCGTAGAACAATTTAATCAATTAAAAGAGTTGCTGTCAGTGCTGGATAGTAATTCTTTGTCAAATTTACCAGAAATGGAAGAGAGACTGCATAAAGTATCATTAAAATATATTGAAATTGCAGATGACGTAGAGCAAGTAAATAGTGAAACCAGGGAAATGATATCCAGGTACAACGAAATTATGTTGAATATTTCCAAAACATTAATTATTTTAGACGATGAAGTATCTAAATTTGAAAAAGCGGCTGAGCCCAAGAAAATATTGGATTAAATAAATATAACGCCTTAGTTTGTAAGAATGAGATTATATTTTAACAGTGTTATAATAATTAAATACCTTGGTTTTACAAAAAAATTTAAGGACTTTTATTATTTGTATGTTATAAAATATTTTCACATATAGTAATGACTAAATATAAATTATTTAATATTTTATAATAAAATAACTATAACAATTTACTTAATTTCATTAAACGCTATCATTTTATATACATCATCTTTCATGACTTTTTTTTCACAGAAATCAAAATCTAAGGATTCTCAAAAATAATCTCTCCTGCTTCTGCAATAAATCAACTTATTTTACATATTTTTTTACTAGTTTAATGTGTAAAAATTGATATAGAATATAATTTTTCATATTCTAAGGCTATTGGCTATATTTTATACATTATTTACATCAGTTTGCCGAAGCTCGAGTATAATAATCAATTAGTTGAATTTGAAACATTTTTCATTGTTGGATTTTTCGAAAAAATAGTAAAATAAATTTTGGCACGTGAAAACTTCGACATCAAAGTCCTATCACGAATGCATAATCTTATTTCTTGATAAAAAGATTTATGTCTAACTTTATACAGATGTTCATTAATTTTTCTCTTCAAATTGAATCTATTGAGTTTACAGTGCTGGCACAGAATTTCGCAGCCACGAAAGAGCCGGTGCTAAACTCGAGTAGATTGCAGGGTGTCCCCTCGAACACCGACTATGATGACTGAGTAAACCTTGAATTTCCCATCTGCCGGTATCGTTTTCCAATTTGCCGTTTACGCACATAAGCGGTGCTCCTTCATCGTTCTATAAAAATATTTTTTATCATTAAATATCGTTAATTAAGGGTTTAAAAATTATTTATAAGTCAACTCACATAACAAGGTCCCTTATCGCTATCGGTATACCCAGCACATATGTGATCTTTCCTGATGAAGCCTGCGTAATGGCTTGTTGCATTGCACTCCTCAGAATTGTAAGTTGGAATGGGCAAGAATTTCAGATATTGTTGCAAATTCATGTCTCCGTCCATAGGGAATCCCCAACCGGCAGTAACGCATAATTGTTGAGGCTATAATATTGAAAAAAATGCACTGTAATTGTCTATTTTTATTGAATATTTTTACTGTAATTTCTGTTCATGGTATACCGTGATCGTTTGGGTTGGTAAACACGCTGCACTAACGTTCGCTGAGAAGACCATTGGTTCTTCCAGTACAATCAGGGCTATATCATTATTATATAAAAATTGATTATATTTGACTTGAGGGTAAGGCACAATATTTTTGACTTGAAGCGGTTTCAATAGATTACCGCCGACAAATAGCTGCCATCCAGTACTTTGTCTTAAACTAAAAATAAAAATTTAATCGTCAGTTCAAAATTGTCTATTTTTAGCTAATTTTTATGATGATGATACTTTTTCAATTTTACCTATGAATACAGGAGTAACTAGCTAAAGCATGCATGGGACTGAGTACACTAGCTGTACAAGCAGTTCCATGTTTTGGTTCCTTCAATAAAGCAACGCTGGACCACTGGCCTGCGCCAACTGGAGTGCCTCCAGCAAGTCTCGCAGAGTGTCCGACGTTCTCGTGAGATCCACACGTGAATTCTTGACACGAAACGCTGACGATTTTTTCAGACTTACAATCACTCGTTTTTTCGAAATTAGACAAGAAGGGTTTGTTGGGATTGGCATTAGCTAGAAGTTTAACGAACTTTTCATTCGTGCTCTGTTCGACATACACAGTTGAATCAGCTGCAGCGAATCCTAAACTTTTGCAATAAATATCGCTAAATTTAGATGACCATTCATCCGAGCAAACGTGCCTGTATTCATCACTTGATTGCTTGATTCTTATGAGATAGTTGCGATTGGAAGCATCGCTATTGATTTCTGTGGCGACGGATGAATTTCTGTTAAAACCACCCCTCAAGCAATTCCATTCATCGGATCGGTCCGGGCAATTGTCAATGCCATCGCACATTTGTTCAGTTGGAATACATCCACCAGTTTCACATTTGAATTGATCCACAGAACATTCGCACAATTTTTCGTCTTCTCCATCGACACATTCGGATATTCCATTGCAGCGCCAAGTCAATGGTACACACCATTTTTCAGTAGGACATAGGTACTCGTCGTTACTGCAGCTTTCAGAGCACGAATATTCATCGGAATGATCTTCGCAATCTGGGCGACCGTCGCACTTCCACAGAGAGGGAATACATCTTCCTGTAAAGTAAGAGGAAAAACAATTAATTTTTATGTTGAAAAGACATTTTCATAAACAAGTGAGTACTTTACCATCAGGACATTCAAATTCAT
Source organism: Trichogramma pretiosum (assembly GCF_000599845.2). Taxonomy (NCBI): domain Eukaryota; kingdom Metazoa; phylum Arthropoda; class Insecta; order Hymenoptera; family Trichogrammatidae; genus Trichogramma; species Trichogramma pretiosum. The sequence continues at coordinate 119,896 of NW_019641694.1, forward strand.
CGAAATTGCAGGTCCAATTACCGCAGTTTTTCTCATCACTACCGTCATTACAATCGACTATGCCATTACATACTAAATTTCGCTTCAGGCACTGACCGCTTGCACATTGGAAATTTCCAGGACAGCCTTCTTCTTCGCAATTCAGTTCGTCTGACCCATCAGAGCAATCATTTTCTGAATCACACTTAGCCGAGAGATTCACACAGTAAGCTCCATCTCTCGAAGTTCCATTCACACACTGGAATTGACCACTTGAACACTTGGAAAGAAGTACTCGCGTAGTACTTTCGACTTTGACGAAGCTCGGTTCGCTTTGTTCAGTCATCTTTTCGATTAATTTTTCGGTACTCGTAATTATTTCTCGTTCTGAAGTTAATGTACTTTCTGGTTTTAAAGTTACATTTTCTTCGGCTTCCATTGGCATAATTGTTGTCATAAAAGGTTGATTTCGTGGTGTCATTTCTGGTTCGTCGATATCTTCATTGACAGGAATAAAGGTTGGGACTTGACTGGTAATGGAAACGACACTCTCTGTGTCACTTGAGTTATCACTAATGTCGATCGTTTCTTTACTGGTATTGTCAACTGGGGTTTCCATTGTCGTCATTGTTACTTCCATATCAACTTCGCTGAGATCCAGTTCTTTTTGTTTTTTACTTTTCATTTTCTGATCATCTTGAACATTATTTATCAATTCCATCGTTGGAGCTAAAGTATCAATATTGGAATCACTTCTTTCTGTCGATTGTGGCATGTATATCATAGTTTGTGGTGTAGTGTCATCTGGAATCATTTCAGAGACAGGTTTTATATCTAAATTCATAGCTTTGTCCATTTCAAACATTTCAACAAAATCGTTGATGATGGTGGTTGTTTCTGGTTCCATCTCAACGATTTCACTATCTTTCATAGTTGTTGTTTCTACGGTTTGATCCATTGTGGACGTCATAGTTGTTCCAACTTGTTGTTCTAATTTATTAACTTCAGTCGTTGACAGTTCCTCGGGCATCACTGGAATTTGAGCTGTAGTAGTTCCCTCAGAATGCGACATCAACGGTTCTATAGTAGTAGTGATACTTTCTTTATCTAAATTTTGGAAAACTGATTGAGTAGTTCTATCGATACTTTCAGTCGTTGATATATCGAGTTGTATTTCGAAAGGCATTATGGGAATTTGAGAAGTCATGCTTGCATCTTCTGAATGATCACGATATCCACTCTCAGTTGAAGTAGACACCTCTTGAGATAAAGATTTATTTATACGTTCGCTATCGACTTTAGCATTAATGTAATCAACGCTTTTATGCTCTTTGTACGATTTTTGAGTTTTTTTATCGTTCTTCTTGACGTTCTTCGAAACATTAATGTCATTGCTTCCGATAGGATCATCGATAATATTGTTATACTGATCGTCAGCGCTTTCTTCGCTCTTTTTTAATGACTCAACATTGTTTTTTGACATATTGATGTCAACTGATAAAGATGATAATGTGGATAACTCCGGTTCTGCAGTATGTTTTGGTGTAATAGCGAGCTCAGACTTAAGGTCTGACGATGGCTCTGGCTCTGCTGCTGGTTCCGGTTCAGCGGCTGGCTCCGGCTCAGCAACCGTTTCTGGTTCTGCAGCAGATTTTGGCTCTGCAGCCGTTTCTGGCTCTAGTTTAGCTTCAGGTTCAGCGGCAGGTTCTGGCTCTGCAGATGGCTCCGGCTCCGCCGATGGTTCTGGCTCTGCAGATGGCTCGGGCTCCGCCGATGGTTCTGGCTCGGCAGATGGCTCCGGCTCTGCTGCCGGTTCTGGTTCGGATTTTGGTACAGATTCTGTTGTTAGATCTGCCTTCATCGACGGTTCTGATTCTAAAGCCGAAACCGGTTCAGGCTTAGCTTCAGGCTCAGCTGCCGGCTCCGGCTCCGCTGCTGGCTCTGGCTCTGCAGATGGCTCCGGCTCTGCCGATGGTTCCGCTGCTGGCTCTGGCTCCGCCGATGGTTCTGCTGCTGGCTCTGGCTCCGCCGATGGTTCTGCTGCTGGCTCTGGTTCTGCAGATGGCTCCGGCTCTGCCGATGGTTCCGCTGCTGGCTCGGGCTCCGCCGATGGTTCCGCTGCTGGCTCTGGCTCTGCTGCTGGTTCTGGCTCCGCTGATGGTTCTGGTTCTGCCGATGGTTCCGGTTCTGCAGAAGGTTCAGGCTCTGCGGCTGGCTCTGGTACTGCAGATGGCTCTGGCTTTGCGGACGGTTCCGCTGCTGGCTCAGGCTCCGCAGATGGTTCTGGTTCTGCCGATGGTTCCGGTTCTGCAGAAGGTTCAGGCTCTGCAGACGGTTCAGGCTCCGCAGATGGCTCTGGCTCTGCAGATGGCTGTTGTTCATTTTCATGCACTGGGACTTTTTCGTCAATCTTATCAAAGTCTAACCAATCATCCGATGGCTTTCCAAAACTTCTTCCATCACCGAAACTTATATCGCTGAGAGCACTTTCTTGAATACATTGCAAACCACTTTTATCCAACTCTTTACCATTTGGACACAGACACACGAATTTTCCTTCTTCTGAGTCATATTTACAACTGTCACTACATTTCAACATTCCAGACCGACACTCGTCAACTAAGGGTGAAATCATTACTCGGTTCACGTGATATCTTGATAAACGACTCCCATTTTCTTGGAAATTTTTTTCAAGATAACTTAGGTTATCCTCGGGTTTCTCAAAAGTAGGTTCATGAACCCTAAATTTCACCTCACCATCTTCGGATATGGAATAAATTTTTACCGATGGTTCTTTATTATTTACACGTAACGCTCTGGCTATGGCCAATTCAATATCTTCGGCAATTGATCTGTAAACTCTAGACGTTGCAACCTCCATACTAGGGTCCCAAGCCAAATTATCAAACGTAATAACTCCTTGAAGTGCTTGCGGTACGATTTTGTAAAAAGTTTCATCGGTCGTTGGCCACGATGCTGTTGTGATTTCGAATGGCGGTGGACTAGGAGGAGGGTTTTTTGATTTTTCTCTACTTCCTGCAACGTTGATGTCGCCTGACTGTGAATAACTTTTTTGATTTTCTTTTGAATAATTTTGTGCCATTGGGTTATCTATTACACCAGCTGAATTTAAAAAAGTTTTTTATTAAACATTTGTAATACTTTAAACAAATTAGTCAAAGAATTTTCATACTTACTGCCGATTAAAATGCCCAAAATAAGGAGAGCTGTTAAAGCGATGAATGCAATTACCCAGCATGCTACTCGTTTCCAATTGATGCCAGTGACCCGTTTGTCTTTAGTCAAATAAAGTTTCTCACCTCTGAAAAAATAAAAAAGATATATACTCTAGATAGATTTACATAGTGATAAGTACAATTGAAAAAAGTGTTCATGTCCAATGAAGCATTTTTATGTACAGCTGTGCAGTGAATCAATGTCAGCATGTTGTTTGCATATTAATAGCCTTTTCACTATTGTTAAACTGATTGCACCTGTCCAACCAAAAGTGCGTATTTATTCATTTATATTTGTGTGGTTATATATTGAGATTCGTTTGGTGCTTGAGCGTCGGTAAACCATGACGTTTCGTTTTAGTAATAAAAATGTTCATTCATATAGTAGAGTCACATGTACCAGGATGCTTTTTTATGAATAACAGTCTAGTTTGAGTTTTTATAGAAAGATCTAAACTAGAAATGTCTTTCTAGTATCAATTTTAAACCTCGAAACATACCTGATATAATATCTAATACCCTATATAATATTAAAGCCAGTTAGTGTAAAATAATATTGGATTATTGTACTATATATAATCCAAGTGTTGATTGAAATAATTGCACGAAGCATCCCATGGCATAAAAATACCTGAGAGCGTTCAGCCAATGGGAATAGTCGACTAGTCCGGCGGCCGGGTCTCTCAGGCTGAGTCCCTCGCGGCCAACACCCGGACCCAAATCGAATCTGACTCCAGCTACAGTAGTTTCGACCTCTGTTTCGGGGAATCTGCCAGTTTATGGGGTCATAATAACTAATCATAAGTACCTCTCAACAAAACTTTGCAATAGTCAAATCTTAAATCTCGAAAAACGGAATAAATTAAACTTGCGTGAATTTATTGAAGTAATATTTACTCTTTTCTTCAGAGTTGTCAATTTCAGTCAAGTCAAAGAACATCGTGTCAAAAGTCAAAAATAGTACTTAAATAATACGTGTATAATAAAGCAACTTTATACCTCATATATTTCTTATGTTCATTGACAGGTACGAAGTATTGTTCATAAGGATCGACCGGCACGCAGGCTTCCTTATTTTTCGCTTGATGATTATTGGAATGAGGTTTCATCGAAATAAGCTCAAGGTTCACGGCTTCAATCTGTTCTTTTTTATCGTTAACATCTGAAAAGAATAAAAAAAAAACAAGTAAATTACAATTTTTATTTATAATTAAAATATAAGTATTGCTGGAATTCTCGCAAAATTACTAAACTATCTTGCGAAAGGCAATATGCTGACAATTACTTCATATCGCTAGAAAAATTAAACTGGAGATGCTGCAAGACGAGATAGCTTGATTACGATTGCTTACCATTATTGGTGATACTCGTGACGGTGGTATTGAGAAAACTGTTGTCGTTATTGTTGCCATTGCTGTGCACGCCGTTTAACTTGGGCCTGGGTGTATCCCCATTGGCGACGCCGCTGTCATTTTCTTCGGGCAGGTCGATTTTCTTCTCACCGTTTAGTTTGACGGTGGAATTGGCACTAGTGCCATTCGTGACAGAGTGATTGGCGCCGCCGTTTTCCCCGATGGTGATGGTGGTGCCTCCGTTGGATGTTTGCTGCTGCTGCTGCTGCTGCTGCTGATCATTGCCTTTTTTCGTGTCCTCATCGTGGCTGAAGGCTGGATTGTCGGTGCCGCCGCTACCGTCCTCCGTCATGTTGGTTGCAGCGTCTTGCGTGCGTCAGTGCCGAAAGCGAGAACGACGATCTCGTTCTTCCACGTCTTCTCACCCACACGACCAACCGCTTCGAACTCGCTTATCTATAGTCATGCGTTGTGGCTTGAAATCTGCAAAAAATCGGTTTGAGTTAATATTTTTTTAATTCGTACATGAGATGTATATTTATATAGTCATTATAAATATAGCGAAGGAATTAAAAATTGAAAAGTAAGAAAAGGAGGCCTCAGAGATTCGGAGCATCAACGAGTCAGGAGGGAATTACACAGTCCAAGGAACTCATAGCACGCAACAACACACATACACGCAGGCAGGCTACTCGCACCGAGCTGCGAAGAGTTGTGTGCAGCTCGGGGTCCCTCCTCGATTTTCGCTGCTTCTTCATTCGCTTTCTTGCTCTCCCGCGGCCCTTCATCTTTTTCTCTTTACCCTCCTGCAATGGTTTTTTACTCTCGTCCTTTTACTGCTGCCGTGTGTAGACATTACAGGAGCGCAGGAGATGTGCTCGAAAAAAGAAATAACAAGTATATCATGCGCCGTGTAGAAGCGGACGAGAGAGATGCCTAACTCATTTGGCTCTTGGGCGTATGCGCATTATAACTCTTGCATTATATTCGCGCATACGTGTATAACGTATGCGTTCGGTGGTGAACGGTGACGTTTCTCGGAGCAACAATTGGCGAGCGCATGCCGACGAGCTTGGGATAAAATCGAAAGTTCAGAATCGTAAAAGGCGACCGACGAAAAGGCGTCGGTAGCGGCGACTCGTCGGCCAAGTGTACCTGTGCGTACATTGTATTACGGACATTTAAAGGCGCGCGAGAGTAAAACCAAAAGCGGTTGACCCTGACTTTTACATGGACGTCCATGAGTGCAGTGCTCGCGCGTGTGTATAAGTGCTGTATGCATCGCTTAAGAAAACTCAGTCCGTTGCTGCATCGGCGCGCATTTGCAGCAGCGCATTTTGCAGGGTTTTTACCGCTCCGAGTGACGATGATGCACCGATTTTCCACCTCGCACCACTGACGTAACATATTACGTTATGTACGTCATCGATGTTGCCGTCTGATTATTGGAAATTTATTTAATATCAAATTGTTTTTTTTTTCGATTGTGATATCTACGGGCACTTTTGCAAGCTTCTCGAGCGTAGGGTAGTGTGTCGCTTCAAAAGTTACATTACTCGAACTCACTCTTGTATACGCTCAGAAAATTCCTGCTCAATCATTAATGCATTCGAAAAACTGTCAAAGGGCTCGCTCGACGAAAAGTTAAATTTTCATTTTCGTATACGATATACGATATACATATATGAAGGAAACTCGATCAGGTGGTTTAACTCGACGACGCCTCGTGTCTGCTTGCGCGCAAATCGAAAAAGGAACGCGACTAGGTGCCGCCGGAAAATGGTTAGACGTGAAAAGTATCCGTCGATCGTCGCCAAATTGTTAATCTTCCAGACGAGTGAGCATCGGCATTTTTCGACGATCATTCCCACCGGGCTTGTATTCGGGGCTACACGCGGCGGGTTTCTTTTCGACATTTTTCTTACTTGCGCATCACTGGTCGCTCCAACGTGTGCGTACGTACTTATATGTGCTATAATACGCCTGCATAAGTTGCGAATTTATATCGGCTTCGTATATATATAATACGTACGCACACGGCTGCGCTGCGCGGAATAGTATCGATGTATAATGCACACACGCACTCAGCTATGTAATAGACACGTCGAGTCGGGCGAGATTTCGAGGAAATGTCGCCCCTTGCTCGCGCATACATGCATTTATAATCGAGCGATCGAGAAAGCGCCTCGTGCATTTATATACGCAGCCGCACGGAACTTTTGTGTGTACATTGCACGTATCGGAGCACGGGGTTAGATGAATAGCTTCGACGCGACTTTCACGCGTGACAGACTGTCTCTGCATGATGCATTTTTTCTCTCTCTCTCTCTCGCGTCGCATCTCTCCTCGATGAGTCATAGGTGAACGTTACTTTGTCGAGAGAGAGAGAGAAAGAACTCAACGAATTAATTGACGCAATAATTATATATTTGCTCGTTGAAAGTTGAAAAAGTACCGCGTCGACGCGATTACATGTCCTACAAAGCTCGACGAGTCTTTTACTCTTTTCCCAGAGGACACGTCGCTTACGTACACAGACGCGTATCGGCGTAACGAGCTACTGAAAGTTTTCCACTTTATTTGTCCGCTCGACGCTCCGTACATCATAATGGCGAGCAGGGCCAGAAACGGAGTGTGTTTCGCTACATCGAGCCGCGATGCACGCGGGAGGGTTATTTATTGCAATGCTTCGCGCACATATTATGGGACTATCGCTCGCAACCGAACGTACCCCTGCTAGCTACGCATATACCAGCTATATATGTATTATGTTTGTGTGTACGTATGTAGCCCCGTTTAATAATTCTCTGTAATGGATGTACGTAATAGTAGAGAAGTCGAGCCCGCGAACCGACACGTAGACCGGAAATTCTGCGCGATATCAGAAGCTGCTACTGCTACTTTGGAACTTTGCTCCAGCACTTTATGTGTGCAGCGTGCTATACATATATCGCCAGGGCGTATCTCGCTCCGTGCGCCTCTGCCGTTGCTGCTGCTGCCGCTGCTGCTGCTTCGCAGACACTTATACGGTATGCACTCTATTATGTGGACGTCGACTCGTGCATGAACATATACGCGCGGGCCGTGCCGAGAGAAAGAGAAACGGTACTTGGATCGGTAACACCTTCCTCTGCCTTCTCTGGGCTACGCTCTCTGATATTGCAGAGATCCTCTGGTTCAATTGTGCTTGCGGATCTGCTTCTTTCCGCGCCCAAACTCTATTAAATTCGCCAAACTGATTCATCGAATTTAATGCAGCGGCGAGAGCGATCGAATCGGTTAAAGATGCAGTTGCGAAGCGAAACACAAAAAGAATTAAATAAGAAAATTAATTATTGATTCGGAGAAGAGTAGGGCCTCGATGGTCGACGTGCACTCGCATGCATCATGCGCGTACGAGTAAAAAGAAAAGATAGCCAGGAAGGTACGAAAGGGAACGCGCGCGTGTATTATGCGTACGAGCGAATGAACTTTCTGTCATTGCTGTAACGCGCAGCACTGCAGGCCACATACACAAACACATACGCGTTGAAAACGAGATCCGATTTCGATCCGGTTGGACCAGTTTCAGTAAAAGTGTTGGCGAGTGCATTATATAGCCGAGGCGAAAGAAAGCACGTCTTTTTCGTATCGTTTCCTTACTCGCGCGCTCGCGTAAACGTGCTTTAAAAGTCTTGCGCGCCTTTTTTTTTCTTCCTCTGTATCGTGAAAGTGATCGGTTTCCGAGGTGATGTGCCGCCGCCGCCGACGAATTACGATTCTACAGATCAACGTTTCCTATGCTAATTATTCCTCTTGATAAAAGTCTAAAAGACACGCAGCTTATGCGTGAAAAACCAACAATTTACCAGTCATATGGGTATATCGGAGAAACGAGTTTTCCACGCTAACCATTCGATTCTTCGGCTCGGACAAGCCCTCCCTCCTCGCATCCTCGCGCACTTGCGAATGTTTAAAATAACTGAATTACCGCCAGGCAACGGATGCTCAACTAATAAGTTCTAGTGTAAAATCAATGCATAAAAGTTGCCCCGAGAGTTAAAATTAAGCGCCTCGCATAAAACTGCGAGCGCGCGGATCGAAGAGGTGCGTATAGAGCCGCGCACTGCGCACGATGCATTCGAGAGAGAAGGCGAATAAGAGGCATTTCTATGCGTTGCCGAGTCGCCGTGCGTGTGCGTCGCTTACTGGCTTATCTCGAAACTTATTAATGATTCGAGTCTCGCGCTTAACAACTCTGCGTTTACGAGACCCGCGCCTTTATACAGCCTGCATATGAATAGATTCAATCCTATCTCTTCTCTTCCTCCTTGAGCCAGCTATCCCATTTCTCGTAAAAACGATAGTAACTTCAGAAGAAGACGTCGGCGAAGGAGAGCCGATCCCGAGGGCTGCGAAAAAATCAAACGGCATTTAACCCTCCAGGATCTGACCTTTTGTACGATTACAATGGCAATATACACGTATAAGATAGGCTATGCCGTGCGAGTGTTTATTACCTAAGAAGCTTTGCTGCAGCTCCGCATAGCTGCGCGCGCACACACGAGCCCGTGTAAAATTCTGCTGCGTGAAACAATGCAGCATTACTGTACGCCCAGGCAAATAATATAATACAGCCCTGCGTGCAGTCTGAAAATCGACACTTTTTTCAACTACCTGTCTCGGTGGCAGCGCATTAAATACAAATGCTCGAGAGAATAGCCGCTCGTATAGGTTGAGAAATCCATCGCGTCAGTGCCAAGCTGCGGTTGACTTGCGATATATTTTTAATTTTTTTTTTCTCTCGCGGTGCAGGCTTTGCATTATTAGATACACAAACAGACCAGACGTCAACAAGAAGTTGCCGTCGATTAACTAATAAGACGAGCGCCGAGACATTTCGCATGACTCGGAGTATTTAAAACTCGCGCACTATATATACAGTATGTAGGTAAGAGAGCAGCAGAATTGCCTCGTGACATTGGAGTAATATATAAAACGTACTCTTGCGATCCTCCTGGAGATTCTTTCTCTCTCGAATCGTTGATGCCGTATCGGATAAAAGGCCTTTCGTGTACATACACACGGAGCGAGCTGCAATGCGCGCACTGCAGAATACCTAAGTGAGAGGAATATCATCGAGGACATGCATAAATGTATGTGTGTACAATACGAGCCGAGAGAGAGAGGGAAGATGCGATATCGATGTAATCTTTAGAGAGGCAAGAAAAAATATATGTAGATATACTCGCGCTCAATTAGAAAGCTATATACGTTCTATAAGGCAGCTTTGATAGACTCGCTCAAAGCTCGAGTCACACACGAATAATGGTGGATGAAAAAAATAACGCTTGCAAATTCGTATGCATACTAAAACGTGACAGCTGTCAAAGCCGTCCAGACTCGGTGCGTAGGTGCGATCGCGTCAGCCAAAGAATTTCTCGCATAAAAAGCGCGAAATTTCGTTCGCACTAATTGCGATCGTCGAATCGATTTCCTTCCTTTGTCGCCCTCGCGCGTACAAAGCACGGCCTAGCGATCTGTCAAACGTCGCTCCGGAACGTTTCAAACTCACACACGCCCGCAAAGCAGGAATAAAATGCTCCTGGCCGTTGGAGAGAAAAAAAAATTGCAAAAAGTATACTCGTGCGTGGGGGCCTCTTCTCTCGTGTGCGTAAGGAAATCCTTTATTTTTCAATACCACGAACGAAGCAGCCAACGCCGAAGAAAGCACGCAAGAGAATAGGACTCGAAGGCGCGCAGAGACACCGAAGGAAGGACAAAAGTTTCTTAATGTTGTATTATACTCGAAGAGGAGTCGAGTCGCGAGCTCGCGATGTATACATAAAACATGGTATACGTAAGAAACGAGAAAAGATGAAAAGAAACGAAGCCGAGTGTGCTCGAGTGAGCATAGAGCGTGCATGTATGCGAAAAAGGGCATTTTCCATCGAAAAGTCGCGAGCAAACGCTAATGCCGTATTAAGCTTGTTTCTCGGCAAATATTTCAAATGGACGCAAACGATTGACCATTTCACTTAGTAGACAGAATTCTGCCCGTGTGTTTCTTTTTTTGCCAAACGAGAATCTCGTTTCGTGGCTTGGGATTTATAATTTCCAACGATTTTTCATCGCTTAATGAAGACACTGTCGAGTCCTATATAGAAAGCAGATGAAGCGCGAGCAATGTATAACGGTAAGATTATTAAAAAAAATCCCGGCGAAAAGTCTTCGGAAATCGTCGTTCGATATAAACATCCAATTACACGCACTCGAGCGTTCAATTAGACGCGCTTTATGACTACTTTGTAGCACGGTGTGTGCCCTTGATAACAGCAGAAAAAAAAAGTGGAAAACGTACGAGTCGCGATCGTGCGCTCGAAATAAAATATAATTGCGAAGAAAAGAAATCTCCCTTGTAGAGCTGGGCGAATCTCCTCCTCCCGTGAATTAATTAGCTCGAACCTTTATGCCTCCTCTTATCGCGTATGCACATCGCATATACGTATGCGTAGGTACGTACGGCGCGAGCGAATGTAGTTCCGCACCGATGGGCACTGATTTTTTATATTCTTTTTGCTTCCATTCCGAACTACGTAGGCTCACGCGAGTGTGTAATTGGCACGCGCGCCGCCGTTATATTACTCGCGTCGAAGAAAACAAAATCACTCGCGATACCGATGATTGCTATATATTCTTACCGACTGCAGCCGGACACGGAAACAAATTGTGAAATCCGAGCTCGATCGACCTATCCCCCGCGTCCAGATATCATCGAATTTTCGTCGTCCAAACGAAGCCCCGTTTAATTGTGAGAAAGTCAAGAAGCAGCTGGGCTTTATATGTTGCTCTCGACGAATGAACATCTTCCAGAGGTTCGAACGAATGGTTAGTCGCATAGATTCAAGCAAAGAAAGTAAACGTTCGTTGAAAGGCACATACGGCCGCGCGGTATAAAACCAGTCAGTCGCGGCCACAAATTCCAACGAGCCTGCGGTGGCTTTTCCTAAGACGCTAGCTGCCTTTTTTTTTGTCGTTCTCGCACTTGACTCCCGCGACGCTTTCGAAAAAGCCAGAAAAACTTGGAGCCGCTTCGATGCGCTTACGCGAGACTATAACATATACCCTCACGCTTAATATTCGTAATGCCAAGTTTACGAATGTTTGTTACGTTTTTGATTCATTCGAGTCGACTACCCAAGCTGAAAATGCGCTGCTCGACGTGAAAAATGGCCGTATCGAAAGATCATACCTCGCCGCTTGTCCCAGCTACTTGACTGTGTGTGTGTGTGTGTGTGTGTGTGTGTATGTTGAGCTTTCTCGTGTATTCGCATTCGTGATCGCGACGATGTGTTGCAACTTTCGCTTACTCCTGACGCGTCCGAGAGCAGAAAAAAAAAAGAATCAAAGAAGTCATTTTCGATTATGCAAGCTGCGAGCGAGCGAGCGAAAGAAGATCGAGCGATGATAATCGAAAGGAAAAGAAAAAGAAGCAGCGTACGAGCTTTTAATTCATTACTCTTGTTAGTCGGCGCTTGATTACTTTTACTTTCGATGCCAGCGGGGGTGACGGCGGCGGCGTAGCGACGCTCCTCCGCAATGACAATAATTAATTCAGCGAAGCGCATAAAAGCTTGTACATATATGGAGGTAAAACGAGCGTATATATAAAGTCGCACTTGGCGTTATAATCATAAAAATGGCCGCAAGAGCCGCGCACTTATTTATATATATATATCTCGTGCGTGGGAAAATAGCCGCTAAAAGGAAGTTGACGATCACGAGCTCGCAAGGACGTCGCGCGCCGCTTTTCTTCTTTCCCCGAGCGGTGGCAGTCTTTTCTTTTCGCAACTCGCCACTGAACAGCTATGCGCTTATAATACGTATACGCAAGAAAGTGCACATTCTACGCGCGTATGCATGTGTGCCATTGCTAATTCAAGAGTTCGCGAGCCGTTCATATAATATAATAAATGACGCGTTCGCGATCTCGTCGTAAATTAGCCCTGCATGTGCATAGGCATGAAGACATGCGTGCGGGCTGCAGGAGCTTTGCCCGCAATCAAGGGTACGCGCATAGGCGGTAAAATCTTTTGCAGCTCGCGCGCGCTATCTTTTAGCTCCCCACGCTACTCGCGCGGCTGAATTATTTGCCGAAGGCGCGCGAGAGCGAGCCTCGGCTTCTAAATTCTCCGATACAGTATTAAATAGCCAAGAGTATTAATGAGAAACCTTGGCGAGTTTTTGCGCCGCATACCTAATATATATTTTATATGTATATACATATTCGCATTCAAGGACTCGTTCTTTTCCGATTGACTTTTTTCATTAAATTTCGATTAAAAGTATCTGTATTAAGAGCGTAGGATGTGACTAAACGTGGAAAAAAAGTCCAGCAGCGCACAGCACGTGCGGCGATTGTATATATGTATACGCGACAAAACCATTGCGACGGGTTTATGCTCATAATTCCATCGATGCAGCTGTCCGTGCGTGTGTGCAGCGAATGATACAACGCCGAGCCAGGTCGATACGCGGCTTTTACTTTCAACGCGGAATTGGTTACGCGGCACAAGCGGCGGTGGCCTGCTCGACCGGCCGGCCTAAAAAATCCTTCTCTCTCTCTCTCTCTCTCTCTCTTTCTATATACGCGTGTCTGTCTGCAAAAACGAGTTCTGTTTACATAAACGATTATGCCGGACAAAAGGATACGTTATGCACATCGATCTCTCGAAAAATCGCTCTTTATGAAAGTTCAAACTCGATCGGCCGTATGTAGGACTTGTGTGCGCGCGAGTAGCCGCGACTTTGTGTCCACAGCAGCAGCAGCTAAAGAGAAAGAAAACGACCTTGTGCAGTATTATGTATAAGGCGCGGTAGTTGGAGATCGAGAGGAAATTACTTGGATTTTGCACGTAATACACCGACGTCTTATAATATTGCGTCGAAAAATAAATATTTCTAGCAGAGGTCGTCGTCTGTTCAACTATATGAAAAACATCGAGATTCGACTCGTTTTTCCCGATGCTCGGAGCTCGTGTGAAAAGCGAAGGAAAAAAAGCTCGATATGTATTACGTAAATTGGTCGACTTGCAGCGTATACGAGTCGAGGCACGTAAAGACATTTTGATATTTTCACGCCCGCTGAGTCGCAAAGATACGCGCGGCGATCATCATCGCTGCACTTCTGTTTACAGACCTTGAAAATATACGATGCACACAATGGTCGCCGCATGAGATACTCGCACGGCCGAAAGCGAGCGACTAATAAATCTCCGAGTTCGCGCAGAGAGGAGTAATAAGCTATGGGGTATATAAGAGCCATTCGTTTACTTTGTGAGCTAGCTGCCTCTCGCGCGCACGGGGCGATATGATACAAATTTTATCGGATTATGGTATTCTTTCGAACCGGTCTGTTGCTGTTGCTGCTGCTGCTTCTTCATCGCACCACAATTCATCTTTCCTCTCTCGCGCAGCTCGCGCGAAATCTAATACTAAAATCGCAACAAATGAGCAAAGCTTGTTATTTAGCACCAGATCGCGCGCAGCGGTGTTGATGTTCTATGAGTGCCGTATACGTATATCAATCAAAGTGTCGAAGCTGGAGCTTTACATCTTTACTGCGGCGCATACAATGAGAAACTTGCAGCGCGCAACATTACACACTCGCACACGCGCGTCGAGGAATTTATCTATCTCACCTATATCTCGCGGCCGGTGAAAAAAAGGCCGCAGCACACTTGCTACGTGTGTGTTGTGTTGCACTTCCCAGAACGTAAATCTCTCGCGCGCCGTTTCGTTAAGCCGAGCTCGCGCGAATGAGAAAAAAAAACACGAGCGAAAGAAAAAGTTGCTCGTTGCGACTGGACGTTACTATATTACGACAGGTCATTTTTCAAAAAAAGCACAAATACTACCACACGCATACAGCGCGATCGATCGCCGAGGTACTTTCCATTTTTTCCGCCCTATGTGCTAATGTAATTGCATATAGCTCGGTGCACATCTACATGCAAGTGCCCCTAAAATTACACTCTTCTGCCTGTGTACATACAGGCAGGAACTAATAGCTACGTACGTGCGTATGTGCCACACATGGACGCGCGCTTCCTCGTCGTTGCGCCGACTCGCGTGCTCGCCGGCTGTAATGCCGATACACCTATGTGTACAGCTGCACTCGAGTTTTGCGTAACATGTATATATACAAAAGCAGCTATGTACACGCAAATAGCCGAGCAATCGAATAATATCGTGCGCCAGCTAATGTGCCTCTGTGTATAAAGATATACAAGAATTTCGATATCGAGAATCAAGTATACGCGCGCCGATCGCTGCGCTGCACTGCACCTACATTTCTTGTACATATTATATTATTGCAGTTGCAGAACAATATGCCAAAGGAGAATGGATCGCGCCCGCACACGTGTTTATAGCTGAATAGACGGAGCGTCAACCGAAAAATATGCACCTAAGGCGTGGCTTCGTACAGGTCTGCAGAATTTTTGAACTTATCCTTATACGAGTGCAACGATTTACTTTCTCGTGTGCGTCTGTCTGCGTAGCCGCGTTCATGTATTGTACGGTCCCGGCACGTGCAGAGTTCGCGTTTTTCCTTTTCGTCTGCGGCTCGTGCAACCTTCGTGCGATTTTCGAAATTTATATACACCACGGGCCAATTATGAAGCTCTCAAAGGTAACTGCAACTCGCGTAGAGTGTGTGTCAATCAATTATACGCGCGTACGAAGGTAGTCATTTTCCAAAAACAGAGGGCATGCCAGAGGGAAGGTAAAAAAGTACTTTGAATTTCCATTTTACGTAAGGGAAAGTAACAGCGAGACGGATCACACACGGACACTTTTATAATATACAAGCTGACCGCGCGAAAAAAGCCCAAAAGCAAAAAGATTACGCAATCGCTCTGTCTCCCTTCTTTTTTTTCGCTCGAGCATCGTAACGTGTATAGACGCCGGCAGGCAAAGTGAACTGCTCATTTCTTTTTTCGGGAATACACACTCATGTCCGTCTCGCAACTTTTGCAATTGGTCACGAGTCTTGGATGCTCGAAGAAAAAAAGAAGAAACGAGAAATATAGAGTCAGGATGAATTTTTGTTGGTCGAGTCGTATGAATGATATACATGCAAATGAAGCAAGAGCCGAAGTAGAGGCGTCTGCGATGCAGAAATTTTGAAAGCTTATAAATCGTCCTCGCGGGAGTCGGTTGCGAAAAATAAACTCGATTGAGACGTCATCGAGCCGTACAGAAGCTAGGATAAGTGCGCGCCGCGTTTCATTCGAGTTAGTCGGCAGTTGCGGAAAATCATCCGCGCGGCGTGCACAGTCAATTTCAGAAAAATGACGTTGATCAATAGACTCGTGGAGCAAGAGACGCGGCCGCTCAGAGCCGCTCAGTCCAAAGTGTCATTGTACCACGACGACCATGTGACGAAACGGTATATAAGTTGGAGCCAGCGGTATCTGTCGAGGCGCAATTGCAAGGTCGTCGCGAGAATCGTGTTGCGCCAATCGCTCCGCGTGGCTACGACCGTAGTCGCTCTCTTGCTGCAAAAAAAGGGGCAAAAAGCCAACAGCTCCAACACAATCGCCGCTATTATCAGATCGCGTAGACAAATATGTCGATCGGTCGCTCGTTCGTTGGCGCGCCAACTACTTATAAATAAACGTATACACGGGTAGTACGAGAGGCACACGTGCTCCGCGCTATACCGAGTGAAAGTGTCGCTGCGAGATCGTTGGCATTCCACCTTGAGTTTAATTTGCCGAGATTCTGCGTTGGAATCGCGCCTGATGCGATTGCTATACGAGTCGCGATCATCTTCGAGAAATGGTTGACAAATTCGAGCTAAAAATATTCCTGTAAAACTCATTTTTTTCCCGGCGTTTTTCGGCATTTTTGTCGCGTTGCGTCATCGCGCGATCCTGGCCGCGCCGCAAACGACTCTAAATTATATTGCCGAATAATTATTTAACGGGCGTTGATTCCTTACATAATCCGCGCCTAAAAACTAGATCGGTTTCGTATCGAACGGCGTCGATTTTGCGCACGCGTAAACTCAGCCGGGGAAGTGGAAATTCTCTCGGGCTCTTTATATTGTACATTATAATACGTACATATAAACGCGCGTGCGGCAAGCCAAACATTAATATAATAACGGCTCGATGAGTGAAAAAAAAACGGCGCGCACGACTTGCACAATCTCTCGATACGCCTACTTTGCGCACTACTGCAGTCGCACATATTCATATGTATAGGTATCCGTACTCGCACGCACTAATGAGCCACATAAAGGTTTTTTTCCTCACCTCGCGCGGCTTTTGTTTCTTCGTTTTAATCTGCCGATGAGAGACCCCGAAAATTGGCCAAATGGAATTGTGCAGTGAAAGTGCGCAGCTTTCTTTTCTTCCCAATCGAGCGAGTTGCGGGCGAAAAAAAGGGTCTAAAGTCGAGCGCGCGAGCGTGTGCATGAAATTTTGCCCCGTCGAGTCGATTCGTAGGATAGCGATAAAAAGCTAATGGGTGAGAAATTCCTTCGTGTGATTCAAGCCTAAGGACTTCGTATGAATCAATCTTGTATATTATTATACATTTGCGCCTGAAATATATTTCATGTAACGATAAAGCCGACCGTCGACGAGCACGACGACGATCGTCTTCTTCCTAATAAATCAAAGCTCGGCAGCTTATACTCGTTTTTCTCTCGGCATTGCCATCATCATTATCATCATCAACATTATCATCATCTTCGTCGTCGTCATCATCATCAGTGAATTAGCATTGTCAAACACGAAGAAATTCTATATTGCTTCTGGCTAATGAATCAAGCGCGAGTATCATATACCTCGGCAGCTATCAGTCACCTTACGATATACTGGATGCAACCTTGAACTGGCGGGCTCGTTCAGTCGAGGTGGCACTGCGCAATCTCTTCCAAAATTCCAAAGAGTACCAATATGAGAAATGACATTAGACGATGCAATTTGTCCGTTTTTTTTTCTTCTTTTTTTCTCGAGAAAGGATTATATTTTGCGGTGAGTTACTGACGCGCAGTGTAACGAAAAAAAGAAGAGCTTCCGGTGCCTTCTTCGTTTCTTTTAGCGCTCAGCTCGCGTACGTATAACGCACACGTGTAAAAAAGGGCAGGGGTACTTGAACGCTTGGCCTTGAAGATTATACCCAGCGAACGAGCACAGACAGGCAAAAGGCGCGCAAACCTACCGTTTGTGTATGTCTGGCTCTGCGTGTGTGTGTGTGTAAATGTGGGAGGGGGTCTTAGAAGAAGCGAAGACAAGCGGAGAAAGAAAGAGAGAAACAAGAAGGAAAAAAAAGCCAAAAGAGAATGAGTCATGCGAGGGTTCAGATTGTTCATTGTATTATTATTATACGTCAGTTAAATTGTCTCTCGTAGTAGCCGCTCGGATGATATAGCTTTTGTCACCCTATACCTTTTGTTTCTCGTCTCTCAAGGCTCCTCGCGACTCGTTTTTTCTCTCGAGCCCTGTTTCTCGAAAAGAGCCAAGTCGGAAAATTTTCGCCAGTCGAATGTATGGGTGGAGATTTTAAAGCTCGGCATCGAGAGTCAAAAGTTACGCTTACGCAACAGCTGTATCCCGGGTGAAATGGTTATAGATTCGACATACTTTGGTGGGCAAAAAATCTCGCGTAGTCGCGAGTCGATGGCTGTAAACTTGAAAAAGGCTCCGAGCCGTGTGTACATAAACTCACGTCCGGCAAAAGGGGAGCTTTATGCGCGCAGCCGAGAGTCCAGAGAGAGAGAGAGAGAGAGAGAGAGAGAGACGTAAGGCGTAGAGTAAGGAGCGCTCGCTCGCAGCAGGTAGAAACCTTTCTATGTACGTATGTATATATACGAGCACGAACATAAAACCGGTCGTCGTGAACGCGCTCGCGGACGAGAGCTATTGTGCCCCGCCGTCCGTAATATAACTCGCATACTTCAAATCCCTCGCTAAGTATTATATACGTTCGATTTTGATTAATAATTGATGCAAAATCCGTTTCAATGGCCAGATTAGCTTACGATTTTACGCAGCCGCGATCAGATTTTACGTAATAATAATGTGGGCCTCGATCGCGAACGCACGCACGCACGCACAGACGCGCGCCTGTCTTGTTTTAGCATGTGTGCCTCGAAGAAAGAGAAGGTGAACAATCCACTTTTTAGCGCAAGCATTCGCACGAAACTGAACCACACGAGCGGATGGGAATGCTCGCTTTCGCACTAATGAAATGCATCGTGCGATTTGCAGCAACGACAGCGAAAAAAACCACAACAACGTACAAAATACAGTTAGTTCTAACGATTCCAAACAAATACCAAGCTTGCGTGGATGAATAATTCAAAAAATCTTTCGCGATATATTTTACAGGCCGCGGCTCGCTCTCTGTTGTAGTACGCTGACTTAAAGGCTGCTGCGCTGCACGTATAACGGACCAAAACCGTAAAAGCTATCGATAATCGCACTCCACACAGCCAGTTGGCTTTATACTTTTTAGCAGGCAAATAATTTGCCTCTACTTCTTGCTGCTTCTTACATCTAGCTTAGAGAGAGAGAGACGATACATAATATGAGGTAATATACACGCGGGTGAAAGTTCGCGCTATTGCTTACAAGCTCGCGAATACACAAGTAAACGGATAGACATTCCATCGGTGCGTACAAAAGGAGGATGGCCCGTAAGACATGTGCGACCACCCGTTCAATTAAGACTTTGGAATTTCAGCTGGAGAGCATAAACTTCGGTGGCGCTTAGGCCACTTGTAGTTTTGCTGTTGTAAGCCACACAATGTGTTGTAGACAACGCGTTGTTTGTCCTTTCGCTCGCGGGGGGCTCCTTTTTTTGATGTGCAAATTATATCGCTAATTGATATTCAACGCGGCGATTGTACACAACACACATCGGCAACGATTTCGATTCGAAGCATGGGAACCATAAAGTTGCGAGAGTAACGCTCGAGAGACAGAGAGAGAGAGAGAGAAAGAGAAGATGTAAACGCGCGTTTAAGCATCTCTCACGAGTCGGTAGCACACACGTATGTACTTATAGCATCGAGTGTAATGCGCGCGAATTCACGGAGAAAAAACTTTCTCGATTTCGCTCAAGCGCATCCTTTCAAACAGCTGCGTCGCAGCTCGCCGATGGCTTTAATAAAAATCACGACTTATCCATTCGGCTCGTCCCGCGAATTAATTATACTCTCGCTCCGATCGTTTAAGAACAAAAAGGAAAATCGATAAAAAAGACGACGATAATAAAAAGAAGAAAAAAAAACAGGTGCACAGCGAAGAGGGCGAAAGTTGACTCGGTGCTGCGCCGCGCGTTTACCCGAACTTTTATTGTAATGGTAATTTTTTTCTTCTTCCAAGCCGAAATTGGGTTTCGGTGTCGCAATGCTCGCGAATTAAGATATACATACACTGTATATATACAAACTAGGGAAGAGATGCAGTGTGCAACATTTTACGCAGAATTTAGCAACGTGTTTGTCTGCGCAGTGGCTACGTATATACAGTGACACGCGTGGGAAGCACATTGTTATTCCGAGAGCCAATTTGGCGAAAAATAATCAGCTGCAGACCCGAGAGCTGGCTCCACTTTTTTTCCCTCTTTTTCAAATTACGTTTACAGCGATAATTAGCGCGCGCGCGCGATGCATGCTACGAATCCCGTGCATATTTAAACGCACGAGAGTGACGCAAAGTGACACGTAAAAAAATCACGTTGAAATCATATTACTTAGAAGTGAAAAATAAAAATAAACATCTCTCGGAGCCGTTTAATAATGAAAATAAACGAGTATCGTTTTTTGCGTAATAGCACGCGACTTTCTCGCTCTATCTCGTTGGCAATATCTCGGCAAAAGACGTATACATTTATATACATTTGAAGCTACACACGCTTTTGGCGTGCAGGCAATGAAAGCGTCAGCTCGAATGCTCCAAGCATTTGACATTCTTCGTACTTTTGTACACCCACCTGTTTTGTAAAAAAAGTTTTCGCGCATTCGCGACATTTCTCCGTGGCGCAGCGCATAAGGTGTGTACCAGTGCTGTGTACCTTTTTTTGCATTCTCCATTTATCTCGCTGCACAATGTACGTGTGTGAGTGTGTATGTGTGACTATACGTATGAGCGACTCCGTGTGTCCCCGCAATGTTGGCTACGCTATGTGCCATGAATCATCGGTGTATCGGCAGTACATCGATTGGCCAATGTTTTATAGGATATAGAAAATGACATATTAGCATATTTAATGAGGAATAATTACGAAAATATCGGATTTTTTTTGTTATTGCCAAACGAGCGTTTCCGTCGTTATGTACGCGCGAGCATATATCGCGAGTCAATTGACAAACCACACGTACAAAGTCGCGTTACGCGGGCATCGAAATCACTCGATCGGCCAATTAAAGCTCGCTCGTTTTTTCGTTATACCGATCGCGAAATCGACCCGAGCCGTCCGTTCCGAGCGCATCGTTGCAACGCGTCGACATCGTTACGTGTGTCCGAAATTCAGGAAACGGCGCGACTCGGCACACATCGTTGCTCAAAATGTGCACGTGAAAAGTATCCGCGTACACAAGGACGCACTGACCATAATTTTCATATTAATATCGGATAAAACGACGCGATAAATTGCTCAATTCTCCGTATAGGTAAGTGGATGCGTAGTCGCGAGATCGGTATAGGCTGGTGCGCGAAGCCGAGCGCGATTCCAAAGATGCCTCGTATAAAACACCTTTCACGCACCGCACTGCACACATCGCAGTTGTAACGTAAGCGCAGCAATTGCGTACGTTTCTCTGCATGTACTTTCGCGGCGATGACGCTAATCGATAACGATTTTTCATTTTCCAATTGATGGAGTAGCTTCTTGAAGGCGCGCATTTACATGCTTAGCGACTAATTACAACGAGGAGGCAACACGCGGCTTTTAATCGAAAATCGTGACTAGGGTCGTCTCGTATTAGCCCGTGTAGCAGCTACCAGCCAGCAATGATGTTGCAATTTTTAACGAGATAAAGTACGCACCGCAGCCCACTTGGACCGCTTCGATCGACTAATTTATGCACGAGGTGTTTCGGAAGAAGCGCGTCGAGTTACCATTTTTGGCTCGCTCGAGTACTTGCTTTTGAGAAAATCAAAAGAAGCAGAGACTTTTCGTCCGTAAGTCGAGTCTAAAATAAGCAACAGGTGTAATTTTATCGCGGTATACCTGCCTTTTTGCTGGTGCGCCGAGCGCACACAACGACGCATAATAGCGCAAAAGTCAGAGGATGCATAAATTTAACTGCTCAGGCGTGTGTCCAGTCTGCAACACGGTAGGTAGCGAGCGAGCGAGCGAGTGGGAGAGAGGAAACGCAAAGAGTAACGGCTATTCACTCGCATGCACACACATATTATGCGAATCTCTCGCTTGGCAATGCTCGCACGAGCTTCTCGCGAAAAAATACAAATATCACAGCTTCGCAGGCCATTCATTCGGCAGGGATTTTCATTCGAGTCAACAGAAAGAAATATTACCTGAATTCGCAACGGCTGTTCTCGACTCGTGTCAACTGATGAGGATTCACTGATCGACTGCGACCATAATCACACGAGCGGTTCGAACACAATATTTATCGAATTTTGTAGTTAATCGGGCCGATCGCGGCGATTGGCTGCAGCGAACTCACTTTTCCTTGTCTCACTTTTCAGTTTCTGGCCAAATGTCACTCACTGTACGACGAAGCGATTATTCCTCACCGGTGGTGTCGGGGGGCAACACCGGTGACCGGTAGAAAGCAACGAGATATAATAAGGTATATGGAAGATCGAGCTGCCTGTCGCTGGCGTCGGTGCGCTCGCGACGACTTTAACGAAGCGTTTGCGCGTGGAGAACGTCTCTGATGTAGTCTCGGGGCCCACCGCCACCGCCACCACCGCTGCCACCGCTAACGCAGAGATAGCTGCAAGGGACTTGCGGGGCCTTGGCGCATGCGTACACGCCATTGCAAATTCACCGAGTCAAGAGTGAGCGAGAGGGAAAGAGACTCGAACTTTTGTGCAGATACCTATCGGTGCCTGGGCTCTGTATGTGTGTGTGTGTGTGTGTGTGTGTGTGTGTTTGTGTGTACTGCGGAGGAGAGACCGCTCCCCCATCGGATATGCGCGCCAGAGGTGGGGGTATTTACCTGCGCCCGTCTTCACCTGCCCCTTCAGGTGGCACAGGCTATTTTGCACGTGTATACGTGTATAACGCTCATCACATGTAGCCCTGTGTGTCGAGCAATATTCTTCTTTGCTTCTTTTTTAATTCTTTTCTTTTCGTCCTTTTTTTTTTATTTTTTCAGCGAGACCGGTTGTCTCGTCGGATACTGCTGCTGCTGAAATTGTTTTGGATATTATGTGTAGGCTCCCTTGCAGCTCTACGTTCTAATTAGAGAGATACACCCTGGATGTGCGCTTGACGAAAATCATTCGGGGAATCCTCGGCGCGCAGTCAACGCGCTCATGACTCCGGACACGAGTCCGACACTTGCGACTCATTCAGAAGGTCCCAAATACCTGGGAAATCTATACAAAATAATCTTTTTATCCGCTTCCTTCTTCCAAGTAATGAGCCCGTGTTTTTTTCATGTATGGCTGAAAAAAAGACAAGTATGGATTATTAAAAGGTCGTATATTCGGCTTATTTTGCAAAATATACAAAAAGAAAGATTGCGCGGAAAGATGATGAAGCATTAGACGAAGCCTTGGTAGCGCTTTGCTATAATAAATCTTCTCCAAAAGCCCTAATCTACACGCAGATTCCTCAGATCCTTTTAAAATACGGTGATCCTTTTAAAATATAATACTGCTCTCTATGTGGCATGGAACTTGGCAAAATTAATCGTTCGATGTCAATTAATATTAGAAAATTATCGGATAATTTTTTCATCAATCTTCTTATCGACTTTCCCGATGTCAGTCGCGATTTTTCTGAAAAATCCTCGCTTTTGATCATCACTCGGCAGTGTCCAGTTGTGGTGAAAGTTACCATTGATTTTGACATTCATTGCTAATCTCATCTTCACGTGTGTGTAGAAATGCGGAATCATCGGACGCGTCCGTACACCTTCACTTTGGGTCTCTTTCTTCACGATATCGTTCGCGAAAAAAGTCCTTGAAAGATATAACCGCAGAGATATTCTTATTTCTGATATAACACTTGGTATTTCAGCCTAGTCCACAAGAATGAAAAAAAAAGAAAAAGAAAAAGAAAAATCAGAGTTTCGACGTTGTTTTATCCTCGAGTGCAATTATTGCCATTGTGCGAAATGTATCATTTGTAAGTAAAAGACTCGGGCTCTCGAGCGCTGATTATTAGCTGAAAGAGATTTCGCAAAGAGACAATGTCGTCCGATATGTAACGGCCGGCAAGTGGCAGATGATCGCACGCGAGCGGCTTTTTTATTTAGTCGTTCAAATGACGCGCGGTTATATATGTGCACAAGTGCGATTCAGGTCGATGTGCTCGATAGTTGGGCGAAGCCGCCTCGTGTGTGTTGCATCGATGGCATGTAAGAGCTGCACTGCACCGAGCAGACTTTATTCTCTCTGTGTGTGTTGTCGATGCCGCCAGCGTCGCCACCGCCGCTACGCCCACACGCGCCTTTTTATTAGCACATTGGCTTTTTGCCGGTTCATCGCACCTCGCCTCCTCGTCGCTGCTGCTGCTGTTGTTGTTGTTGTTGTACCTTTTTTTTCGCTTTGCTCTCGGAGCGGCTTATCGGCCTGTATACTCGAATAGTTAGCATGCAGCGCGGCGCGGGGTTGATAACGAATGCAACGCACTTGAGCGTGTGCTCGCGTCGGAAGTTTGCCAGCTCGAATAAAGCGAGGCAAAGAAACGAGATTTCGGAAGTTGGCTCAGCTGCCTGAGGCAATTATCTTTGGAAAGAAAATATTGCCGATAAGCGAATTAATTTTCAATTACATAGAGCAAAATGAAATACGCTAGGTCAACAGCTCATTTTTGTAATATGAATTTTTAAACGCTTCTATATAAAAGCTTATTTGTACAATTCATGCAGCGAGTACATAATATAAAAGGTGAAAGTAAAGTAGTATATATTTGAATAATCGATTCATATTTAAGAGAATCCAGGTATTTCGCGCAAAAATGTTTAAAAGCCGTAAATAGCAGGCTTGTTGAATAACTAGACTCTATCTACACTCGCACGAGCTACATAACACAATCCTCAATAAGATGATATTATACTCCGAGTACATTAAAATTTGCGCCGGTCTAAAAATGTATTAATTTGACGCAATTAAGAAATCAACGATTATAAAACTACCTCATATTCATTTCAAAATCATCATATTGCGTCTCGAGCGTTATTACAAGCTCCGGCTACAGTCGTCACTCATTTTCAAACGCAGCCTATAACTGCAGCAACATAATAAAAAGAAAAGAAGCAGTAATAATAATGCACCAACACACACACTTGTCGTTTTATGCATTCTTCTGCGCGAGACGATCGAGAAAATTTATACTTGTATGTGTATAGGCGTTCTATCAATGAAATAGAATGCCGTTGCGTAAGGCCAATTGCAAGTGCGCCGCGTGTGTGTGCAGTGCAGTGCGCTGGGCTTCGCGTCGTTTACATGCATGTAACAGCTCTCTGCGGTATTATTGATATATAATCGATGTCACGGCGTTACAATCGCGGCGCTGCAGCCTACTTGCTGCTGCTCTCCACAAAGATACACCGAGCGTTTGCCTTTACATCAACTGACCATGGAACCATCGGGAAAATTCATCATCGATCCCTGAGCTTGCGAATGTTGATACTTTCGTTGATGCGTATAAAAAAGATCCGTTACGCAATTGTGATAAATCCCAAAGCAAATGTCGTACGAATTTTGTATCTATATGTATGATATTGCGTTTCGCAAGTCAAAACGCGGTAATAAACATGCCGACTCGTTCCGATATTAAACGAGCTACATATAATAATGATAATGTATCATAAAATCCGTGACATAACACATCCGTACGGTCACGCTGCAATGTACATACACGAGCCAGATTGTGCACGTTCGTACGAAGGAAAATATAAAAAAACGCAGACACGCTTGAAAATTTCATCTAATTGAGCGTTAATTAGTCAACAAGATAGAAGAATATTTACAGACACTCGTGTGCAGCCGTGCTTCGAAACGCGCAGTTTTGTCTCTACTTCACTTTCTATTTTTATTCGTGTTCGAACTAACATATTCCCCAGCAAGAATGTTATCCTATCGATTCAGAAATTACAAAATTTTCACGATTTGTTTTTCTCTATATTTTACACTCGTATTCTTCGCTTTATTGTGTCTCGAGCTATTAACACCACGAAGAATTGTGCGATTGTCGCGTCCTCATTATCAAACTTTCAAGCTTTATTACAAATGCACATATTTATGTATATGCGCACATTTGCTTGTAAGTATATACATAGAATCTCGTCATGTACACGCGACGCGATGAGTGCATTCTTAACGCCTAATTGCACCTGTTATACGTAAGTGTCTAGATATATGTGCTGTATAGAACTCTACATAAAAGCTCGCGAGAAAATTGCCAGGCAATATAATGTTTTTTCAGTTCGAAAATAAAACGTGGACGATTATATGCGCTCTATGTGCCATTTGAAAAAAAAATGTGGCGCATGAAAATCGAATTGCATCACTACAGTACTTACTCGGTATCTTGAATATGACATTCAATCAATATGATAAGATTTGATGCCGATAGACTTTGCTTGCCGTTTATTTTTTTTTATTGAAAACTTTCTCCGCGACATTAACATGTTTCAATCTACATATCTAAGTATGAGGATTTTTTTCTGATATTAAACAGATGCTAAAGTTTAACTGCACCGTGCGGGACATTTCGAGTCAATTTGTAAATCTGTCCGCGAGTAATGCAAAGTAGAAATTATTTTCGAGTAGCTCGTTAGGAAAAAAGTGCTTCATTTAGACATGGAATGACTTTAGCTACTTACAACAAATCAATCAGTTAGCTTTTCTATCTAGCGACTTTAGGCAGAGCGCAGCTGTCGCCAATGCGAATAAACAAACTTTCAATTGGAAATTCGAGACTCGCTGTGCTTAAAAAATGAAGAGAATTCCTTGATCCAAAGAACAAACAAAGTCTCGCGATTTGTGGGTCCAGCAACGTCCATCTTCTTCATTCTAATCTATACGTCAAAAATAGTCTACATACTGGTGGAGCTCGTAAAATCCGCCGACTCTTGACCAATAAGGAAAAAAATATTATGGTAATATCGCGGCGCATATCCATTTCATGGGAAAGAATTTGACATGCAAAAGAAGGAGAAAAAAAGGGTCAGAGGAGGAGGAGGAGGAGGTATTTATCATCGTAGGCGAGAGCGAATTTTTCTTCAATCTATGAGGAATCCAAGTTGGAGGATGCTTCGATGCACACGAGCGAGCACACACGTGGCTTAGATGATTTGTATCTAGGTGGCTTTGGTAATGTATGTTCTTTGTGACGCGCTGCCGAGTAGCAGTAGTACAGCGAGTAGTGGATTTCCGCGCTGCTCGTCTGTTAAAAAACTGACCGCAGCAGCGGCGGATGTTGTATGTCGGTGACGTACAACAACGCATTTTCAAGTAGGAGCTCGGCAGAGCTGTCTTTTGTTTGCATATAGGTGAGAAAAGTTTTGCTGGAGTTGCTGCACGCACTACTCTCGACTTGGAGTCCGGGCTAAAAGTTTCGTGAATTTATAGCGTATACGCGTCTATATACAATCGCGGCCGTATACACGTTTGACGCTTTATGCTCCGAACGATTTTTCGATTAGTCCTGGGCAAAGTTTCAATCGCGTCTACATCGAAACAAATTGTTTCTGCGAAAGGAGCTCGCGTTTTTTCGCGCCATTGTGCGCGCCAGCTCGATTTCAGAGCCTCAGCATTATTATGACATTTTCATTCGTGACGAGAATTCATATTACTTTTACTTTCGTGACAGGCAGTATGCCAAATATATACCATTTCGTAAGATACAATACACACATACACACAGCCCCGGAGCATATTGTGGCCAAGTACCAGAGAGTACAAAAGCCACATTGTATCGCGGCAAAAGAGCGTGTAGCACACTTAACTGGAAACGCGTGTATATTATACATCTTGGCACGATGCACACACTTTGACGATGTAAAAACAATAGCATCCCCAAGACATAATTTTTATTTTCAACCGTGCTTTTTTCGTGAATCGGGTATATATACTCAATGACGCGGAAAAATGACTATCGAAACTTGGCTGCTCGCGATCCGAATTAAATATCGCGCAGCCGACTCGAAGCTCGGCGGATTTCCTTTCAATTTGTCATATCGCAATACTCGCGCGCGCATTCGTATTTTCCCGACTGCGGTACAGCGCACAACTCGTTAACATATTTCAAAATGAAAAGTAGTCGCTTTAATACTGAGAAATCACACCCGGTTTATATGCAAGTTGCGGCTGCTGCTGCAGCTCCCCGAGAGACAGACAGACGTGCGCAGCATCGCTTTGGAATTTTGATATGTATCTCTCGCGCCACTGCCGCCGCTGCCTGGCGTGGTCGAAAGAGTGAAACCCTCCGCATGTACTCTCGAGCATCATCATCCTACTGCCGCTTCAAGACAGTCAATTTGTCTGCGTTAAACTGCTTTTGCTCGCGTGTACCACACCGATATAAGCATCTCGCGTATAGGGTAAGACTCTTTTTTTCCATGCAAATTTTTTGTCGACTCGAGGTCGGCTTCGTATTGGCCGTCCCTTGTATCTGATTTAATAAATGTGAAATTTTGTAATTTTTACGATACGTATTATATATTGAGAGCCCCTTACATAAGCCAATTTTTCGAACTGGAAAGATGCTCGATAAATCGGTGAACGAACTTGCAATATTATATTATGCTCTCGGAGAGCAGAGATAAGCTTATGCGGTTTTCTTCTTTTTGCAACATTTTTTCGTCGTCGTTTCGTGTATCTTCGTCGTTCAACACAAAATTTCAAGCCACGAAACAACATCGCGAGTAAACACGAGCGCTCAGGCGTGTGCAGACCAAGATCGTCGAACTTTAGACTCAAAATCCTCGTTAATAAAGAAAAATCAACCGACGACGTGTTTTGCGCACCGGAGTACATGTAACAGACATCGCGTATCAATTAGAAACTCACTCGAGCGCACGAGAGTAATAATTAAATTATTATTTTACGAGCTACCAACATAATTAGTTATATATTTATTCGTCAACTGAATATGAATTCGTATAGCTCTTACTGCAGCTTTTAAATGCTTTCACTCTAATATACGCGAGCTGAAATGCATTCGCTCTCGGCAAGAGATAAGCCGTAACACGTGTAACGTTGCGTTGGGACAAACAATTTGGTTACTCGTGCTGTCGTTTTCGACTGCTAACGATATCGAGCTCTGATAATTCTATTAGACTTCTTTGCTGTTATTGCCTTGAAAAGAAATCATTACATTGTTTGTTAATGGATAACAATTTTATTTACAATTTTCTTCATGAGGACAAATATTGTTGCGATGACAAGAAATTTTCAATGAAATGCGCTTATAAATCTGTCGTACGCACCTGTAATTTTAACAAATCTACTTTGGTAGCCAAATGTAATGACTTTTATAAAGCTTAATCTTAACTCGCATTATTTAAATTACGTAGAAAGCAGACTGAGATGATTGCTAAGTATTGTGACCTGTATTCGATCGTTGACCTTGCATAAACTCACATATTTGTTTACGCAAGAAAAAATTAAATAATGCGCCTAAAATATACAAAAGTTTCACAATTTAAAAAAAAAAATTGATTCAACGATCTGTCTTTTTTTAATTTTTGCGCGAGTATTAAAGAGATGCCAGAGCCAAGGTTGAGAACAAAAAATTTTCCCTTGGCTTTGGCATATTATTAATCGCATTGTCAATCATACAATTTTTGCTGTCCCTTGACAACGAAAATTCATTTGATCTTTGACAGATTGTACATAAATGTTATTTAGTAGTTAAACAATAAATTTATAAAAGCTATGTAAGTTTAAATGTATCGGAGTCGACATCATAAAAATCTTAAAAATATAATATATAGGTAGTAAGTATATCGATATAAAATATACATTCGCCGAAGAAAAGAAAAAACATCGAATCCTAATTCGTCACATATCACAAACTTTACACCTACGGTAAATAAAATAGCAAATATTTTCGACCGAATTCCATGCATACATTTATTATTAGTTTTAGATGCAGAAGCTAAGGCACGGATGATAATTTATTCTGCGACAGACACAATAAAACATCGATTTTGGCCATGGGTGATCCTTGCCTTGAAGTTCGCAGAATTGGAACTTTTGATAAGTCGGCAAAAGGGTACGCATGCACGAGTAAATTGCGACTGCGAAGAAAAAGGATCAGGACGTCTCGCGAATATACATGAAATATCATTATAGCAACATTGTAAAAAGAAGCGACGAATATAATCTTTTATTCTCTCTCCTTTTATGGATTTTTGCCATTGTTGCCTCTCGGGTAGGCTCTCGGTGTTTAGCGTATCTTTCAACTATACAATAAGAATATAAAATTATAAAACCGACCTTGACTCGAATAATAGTCAATATGCGGTAGGCTAAGAGTGTCACGGGTTTGCGTAGTTTTTCGGTAAAATCATAATAGTCAAGATAATATCTGTGAAAATGAACTACTTTGCAGTGAAAATGTCAAAATTCGTATCAATTCTTACTCGCATTCTATATCTTTTTTTCTCTCTCTTTTGCTCTTTCTTTCTCCGTTGTGTCTAGTTGTTTGAAAGCAAATGATGAAAAATAAGTCGATACGAAATTGGCACATGGTACGAGAAGTTGTCTGAATAAAAGTTTGAGCTTTGCGACTTTCTTCGAGGCTAATGCAAATTTTTCTTTCCTTCCTCATGTTATATTTTGGATTTCTTTTTTGAAAACTATTCTTATAAAAAAATATGGTTCCGGACCAAAGTTATTAAGATCACATAAAAGGGAAATTCTTTTCGATCAAATTGGTGTCCCGCATCATTTGCATCCTCATTTCTGTAGCTCATAGGAAGGTCAGCCTGCGAAAGGTTTATTCAGACAAATCTTAACTCTAATGCATCAATCTCACTGGCGACTAAATGTCAAACTCAATGTCTCACGTTGTCCTCTCGAAGGTCTGTCGCTTATTATTGTGCTCGATGCTCCCGTAGCCGAAGCGTCCGCTGCAGGAGGTTCGCGACCAGGCGTTGGCTCGATTCGAGTAGCTGTTGCAGGCGATGAGGGAGTTCATGAAGCTCGGCCGGTCGACGGGCATGCTCTGGACGGCGGCCATTCGCGCGGCGGACGTTCGGCCGCTCATGCTCATGCTGTGCGAGCGACCGCTGTCGGTAATCGACGATCTCAAATTTTCAGCGATGCCCAGCTCCGTGTACAGCTTGGGTCCCTTCCTCTCGTAGCAGCAGAGGAATACGCACGCCACGACACCCTGTTTTTTATTATGTGCAAAATACGACGTTGGTGAAAATGACGATGATCGCTTGGATACTTATCGATCGGACGAAAAATCGTTGTACTTACGACGATGAGGTGGAGCGCACAAATGAACATGGAAGCGTTCCGAAAGCCTATGTTATCGAATAGGATACCGGCGATGCTCGGTCCAATGAAGGCCCCCAGGGCAAATGTACTCGTCCATAATCCACTTATCAAGCCGTAAGTTTCGAGGTTGTTCGGGAATCCGTGGTCGCTGTAAAGTGTACAAGGCAAAAGTTATACCTACCGACGATACAATAGGAGGAGAAAATTGTCTGCCCCTTGGGCATTGATCGCCCAGTGTACGCGCGCGTTCGCGAGTGCAGCCGGCAGCCTGGAGCGCTGCCAAGATTGTTTTCGTGACTCCAACGTATCGTTTATAATTTTTTAATTCAATTATTATACGGAGCGCGATAGCGATTAGCGATATGCGCAATTCATTGAGATTAGTTTCTAGTATTCGCCAAGAGAGAGCAACTTTGAGTGGCGCCAAGACGTCAATCAACGATTTGAATAGAATAAACTAGAAATTGATTTAGACTTTGTTATTCAATCATTTTAAATTAATAAAATGTCTTGATATACTTTTTCTCGACTATTACGTTATAACGATGAGGCTCATTTTATTCCAGCTGATGTAATTGTAAAAGTGTGGACTTACACGGCCGTTCGAAGGGCATCGGTGAAACTAGCTACGAGCTGAGCAGACATCCCCAAGCCGTGAATAATCAGGCCGGATATCGTGACCCAAAGCATGGTTCCACTGGGAATGAACGGTGCCGGACCAATGAGACCAAAACCGATGACCGTGAGGACGCAGCCAGCCACGGTGGCCACCTTCGGCCTCGCGTGCTTGTCGCACAGCCAACCCCAGGCCGGCGCTGTGACGGCGTAAGTGCCTCCGTTGATCACGAACATGATGCCCAGTACGACCGGGCTCAGCTCGAATTTACGTAGGTGAGGTTCCAGGGTGGCTTGCAAAAAGCCTATGCTCATGCTCGTTGCGATTATCGACGCAGAAGCTACCATCACTCCAGGAATCCGTAGTACCTTCATGTACTTTCCTAACGAGCCACATTACACCTTTTTTTCAACGAATGTTTATTTATTAACAATTCATAAAACTTCATCTTACCTTCCATGTTATGACTGGTTTCTTCCGTATTATTTTTAACCGGAAGTACGAAAGCTGTGATCACAGCAGCCATGAAGAGAGCAAAACCCAATACAGCGAACGGTGTTGTGTAGCCCCCAATCTGGCGATAAAATCGACGTTAATAATTGTGCATTTCATTTATTTGAAAATAACCAGCACAGATTGCAACGATTACGAACCTGATAAAGGGCTCCGCCAACAGTTGGACCAACGATCAGACCCAAGCCGAAGAACGTCTCGAGACTCGCAAAAGTTGTCGCGACATTATCGGGAAATTCCTTGGCTATGATGGCGAAACTTGCCGTTAGAAACGCGGCGTTGCCCAGAGCTTCGACAATTCGTATAACGAAGGACAATATGATGAAGGGATATCTTCCATCGACTCTGTCGAGAAAGCCAAAAAATATGGCACAAGTTCCAGTGGTAAGTATACCACCATTGAACATAAGTTTCGGTCCGATTTGGTTGATCTATTGGAATTAGCATATTATAAAAAGCAATTTTTTTTCTTCTGTCTTAATGAAAAATACTTACTCGTTGACCGTAGAAAGGACTGATGATGAACACAACCAATTCGAAAATTCCAAATACCAAGCCATATTCGGTTGCAGTAGCGCCTTTTCTTTCAGCCTGCAACGATCGGACAAAGACATTTTTTAATTTATAATTTGATGCATGCACTGGCTAAATATAAACTAAAGTGAATCATTTTTATCTGCTCAATGGACATAATTATTCTTCTCAACAATTAAGGAAAGCTTGTCTTGTTTGAGCAGTGATTCATGTGGATATGCCACTTTATCGTACGGGAAATTATCTGTTATTTTTTGCGAAATCAGTACACCGATGTCTGAGGCTCCGTATTTTGCATTCATAATCGCCAGCAACATTTGGCACATACCGGATATTAATTATTTGATTCGCGAAAGGCAAGCTAGAAGATTTTTAGTATGGAACTCTTATCACTTTGTGGATGAAAATGTAAACAATATCAAATATAATATGGAAATAATATTTTTACGTGTAATCGAAGATAGTAGCAAGAAATATCAATCCAATAAATGTATCGCAATGCCTCTTTTACTTAAAATTTTTACTTAATATACGTAACTATTATACGTGTATACAATTGTTTACTTGCAGCATTAACAGACTTGTGTGTATACAAAAGCAAGCTAGATTTAACATCTTCTCACTCGAAATCGAACGCCCGATTTGTTTTGTTTCTTGAATATGAGAGTTTCATTTCCACAAGTTTTTGAATTTAAAAAAGGTGCATCGAAGTTTTCCTGAAATCGTCATCTTATGGTAATTTCAACTACCATAATAATTGTGTTAGATAAGATCTAACATATTTTTGATTTTTATTATTCTCGATTTATCAATGGACCAACTTCTCCGTATCTACCGACCTATATATTTTTGAACATATAAATTTCACATGGGGGCCTTTTCTGTAACAATGGCTTTTTAGAATAATATCTGCACCATTAATTTGTGTCGTAACCTTATCTAATCTTCGAAATTTGCTCAAATACGATTTCACGCACCAAGGAAGTTAAATCATTTTTAATGACGCAAATATAATATTAATATTCAATATGGAATAAACGTATTCATTCGGATGCTTTTTCTTTGAGACGTAACAATAATGTAAACAGCTGTCAATCAACTTTTTACTTCGTATTTTATCACTTTCTGAACTCTCTTGAATCAGTTCATCCGACTGCGCTTCAGTTTGAAGTTTTTATAAATTCATTATAAAAAGAAACAATTTACGAAAAATTATTTTTCCATTCTCAAAACGCCTCAATAAATGTTTATCAAAGAAGAACGAGACAGACGTAGTATGGCGAAATTAGATATGAGCATGTACATTTTGAATGATAATCGGTTACAAGACGTACGCGTATAGGTTTTATTACATGATCACAAATTGAACGAGATGTTTCACGTATAAATTCGCTAATTGAACAATTAGACCGTAAACAAAAGTTACTGTTTCATTCAAGCTAATATTTTGACTCACATTAAGAAGAAACAGAAGCCAGGCAGAGATAATCATTTTTGAACACATTTTTTGAGATTCCCACTGAATATTTTTCTTAAAATTAAATCTTTATTTTAATGTTGTCTAGATACTCTTATTTTCATCTTAGACTTCTTCAACTTAAAATATTGATGGAAAAATGTCTGATTTTTAAAAACTAATCACAGGGTAATTAAATATTATAAACTCTTAACTCGTTGAACCAATACCACAGCAATATAAAATTATCGTGTATATCATTCAAAATTAAATTTTTAAATCGTTTGAAAAAAAACTTACCTCAGCAGGGTAGAACGGAGCTTGCAGGGATACGCAGATAGCATTGCAAAAATCGGCTATACTAATGACTATGAGCGTTAGCCACTGTCGTCTAGTGAATTGACCCATATCGTCGTTTGTTTAAAAAAAATAGTACGTCAACTTGTTGAAAGGTTTTTAAAACCTTAACAGTACAATTAATATAAAGTCCACTGTTTAAAAAAAAAATGTTGTCTACTCTTCGTGGTCCATGGGAACGAACTGTCTTAACGGCTCGCCACAAAATTTCTTAAGCTCCGATCGTTTGAAGCGGACAACTAAACTGAGAATCTAGAAAACCGAAGCATATCAAAGAAAGCGTCTGCAACAACGTTACCGGTTCCTTTTACGTCGTCTCACTCTTGTCTGGGGTTATGTGTGCGTGCGCATGTCAATCTATATAATATAGGCATGTCAAAGTTCACAACTGATTATATAGAATATGCCAAGAAGTTCATTATAACGATTTGGTTATCTGAAAAATTCCTATATGTGCTAGCTACTTATTGTCGCTTTTTCGTATTTACGCACACATGTGAGTAAACAAATTCACGTCGCATCGTACATGTGACAACTATTCAATAAATTAGACACATTCAGTGATTCCTTCACGCACTCAATCTATTTATCATTTCTACTGCGAAACTCGTTATACTGTACACAATAAAACTTTTTTATATTTTGACATTGGAATGAAAATATTACTTAGAAATGGAAATGTGAAAAAAACTCAACTGCACAACTTTTAGAGCGACAATCTTTTCTCTTAATTAGATCTAAAGTTTCAAAAATTATTAAATTATTATATAGACAAATTTATTATCAATATCGTCTATGAAAAGTATTGATTACCGTAGCTTAATCGAAAAATTAAAGAGAAAACGAATTCAATTTATGCACATGAACGTTCAAACACGAGTTGAATCTCCCGCTCATTTTAACTCAATTTTATTTTTTCTCTCTTAATAAAATCTTAAACCACAACCTTGAAAAATTAGATACTAAGAACTATTAATCACTTGTTTGAAAGACGATTACATGTCACAATCACGAACGAGCTTATAAAAATACTGTGCGTATAACCTGGGAAATTTTGGGTGGAACTCCCAAAATTAATTATCTTAGTCAAGCTTTATTTATTAAGTTCACTCATTTGTAAAATAATTTTATCGCTTTGTCAATAAAAGTAATTTTTTTCGCGAGATGATGGAATTTTTCAATTGTGTTGATATGAAATTGAGATTCGAGTTTGAAATTTCATCGACGTTTTTATTTAAATTAAAAGTACAATTTTTTTCAATACATCTATATTTACAACAAAGTCTTTTCAAGGATAAAATAAAAACTTATTTATACAACACTGTAAAAACTGTTGGTGATGCTGCATCGATCAGGGTTAACGTCCATAAAGTTAAACCACGAGTCGAAACACCTATATATAGTCCTAAAGATGATTGTAATATATTTTTTACGAATAAATTACAAAAAACTGTTAATAATAGTTATAATACTACATTAAAAAAAGTGATCTCTTTGAAATTTATGATGGATATTGCGACACTGCGTTTCGCATAGAAAAAATTAAAACTTGAGTATAAATCAATCGTCTCGTTAACTCCCCATTACAATGATTATGGCTGCAACAATACTGCAAACGCCGTTAAAATTTAATGCGTGAAGATATATTTTATGTACTTCTTAGATACTTTTAAAATTGCGAAAAATAATCTACACTTGCAGAGAATTTTTTTTCTTCAAACGAGACAAATAAATCTGATGTAATTTCTTATTTGATGCGAGATATAAGTACGAAAGAGACAGAAAGAGAAATGACTGATGCAAGCTTGTATCCGATTATGCGATGAAAAATTCAATGCTCCGAGTTGTTTATCTAATTAAAAAAGTTGCCTATACAGTGTACGTACGTTCGAGATGATACATTTCTAATAAATTATTTACTAAAAGCTGATTAAATCAAGAAAATTAGGTACGTAGTTCATGAAAGTCTCGAAAGCTCCGATCGAATTGCAATAATTTCGCACGTGATACGAAATTATAATAATGAAAAAAGCTTCCACGAGCTTACGTAGAATTTCGATTAAACTACAGGCAGTTGTGTGTGATCTACGTGTCGTGAAGCCAGACTTTCATGGGCATTTGAGTGAAGGCTTGATTGAGGAACGATATGAAGTGTTTGGCTATACTGGCGCTGGCCGCTGGTCGCATCTCCTCGATGATCTCCTTGGCATTCTGATTGAGGAACTGATTCATAGCCTGGCCGATGACGTTGTTACCGTTGACTTTGTCGTTGATGCGGAAACGAGCTTTGGCTAAATTGAAGTCGATCAATAGTCGGCCGATCTTCATGTAGCGAACTCCGTTGCGCTTTTCCTCGACTCCCTGAACGCGAGCAATCGCGTGCACGTCACCTGCGGGGTAGGGGAAAGAAAAGAAATTCATTAACATTTCAGTAAAGCGAGGCGACTTGGACGTGCCCGCGCCTGCAAATCTCTGTGAATCCGGTATAACCTGATTACCCGGTTTTCACCCACCTTCGGAGTCTGCCCTTTTTTGCACAATTTAAAATGCATATTATTAAAATTCGTTCATGTTCGTCAGACGGCGTTCACGTGTCATGAGATTAAAGATCATTTCCAAGAATGAGTTAAAATTACTTTTGTTGCTTCGACGAATGATAAAACGATCGTTCGAGAGACAACCAACGCG
Organism: Trichogramma pretiosum; assembly: GCF_000599845.2. Classification (NCBI taxonomy): domain Eukaryota; kingdom Metazoa; phylum Arthropoda; class Insecta; order Hymenoptera; family Trichogrammatidae; genus Trichogramma; species Trichogramma pretiosum. The sequence continues at coordinate 157,287 of NW_019641694.1, forward strand.
TGGTAATTGATTTCATTTACTTGAAACGTTTTGAAACAAGCCCGATTCAATAAGATTTAATTGATGGAAGAATCGTTTCGTTTCCTGATTGACGAAAATACAAAGTTAATTACCAAACATTGCCCAGAAGTCACCCTGACTCTGAATGGGGAAGAGCAGGACGTTTCCGTTGATGTCGTACTGTCCGTTGAGCTCGATTTTCGGTATGCCCAGATGCAGATCGAATCTCAGAGTCCTCAAGTCCGATCGTACTTTATTGATCGAGTAGTTGCCGGCGCCGAACGAGGTGATGTTGGAAAACAATGCCCTGACTCGCACCGCGCCCTGGCCATTCTCTATTTTTAATTCAGGAATCACGAGTGGATCGATCGGCGGAAGACTCAGTTCAGGTATTCCTGTAAAATTAATTTCATTTCTGCAATTCATGTATTTTGGAAAGTTTCATCCTATTTGTGGAGAGGGCGCGCTCTTATCACTCGTATATCGCGACCTAGTTTAATCCACCCGTGTAGCAAAATCCCATCGATGGATGACTGAATTTCAATCCTGCTCTTCGAATCTAATAATAGCGAATTATAAAAGAACAATTATACGAGTAAATTTTGAAATGCAGCCCGCAATGTTTTGGCAAGTATTAAGGCACACTTGTGAATTACGCGTGTAGAAATGCGCAACGAAAAAAGGCTTATTTTTAGAAAGTAGTCGCGTAAATCGATCGCTTGTATTAACTTGCGGAATGTCAAAATACCTTTCACGAGGTACGGTCTTATGTGATTGAATGCCCTCTGGATGCAGGCGTCTAGTTTGTTGTCCGCTCGGCTGCACGGTATGACGTATTCGGCTGAAAAAGAAAAATGAAAAAGTATTAAGCTTTTTTTCACTTACAATCCAATCAACTTCATAGTAGGCCTTTGTCCCGCAATAATATCGATCGGTAAAACCAGTGCATGTATAGTAATGTGATTTTAAATGTTGGCAATTTTCGATACTCGTTTATTCAAGGAAAACGAGTCGACTCGTGCGCGGCTCGCATTCGCTGGCCCATTTGATTTATGTGCGCGCAGGCATATTATCAAACATCGATACATGTTTGATAAACAAAGTCTCTATAAAAACGATTTGCAGGCGAGGTACTCGTTACGCGCTCGACCTTCTTTCTGGTCAATGTCCAAAGATGCGACGCGCGTATAATTACTGACGCACTTAGGATGTACATCGCGCGCCTCGCAAACCTCAAAGGCCAAGGATCGCACAGACTACAATTAATTTCTCAATCGTACGTGGGCATACTGCGCATTGCGTTGGCTATCGTGCTGTTTGATTGATCAAGGCGTTTTTTGCCACTCTAGCCGAGCTGTCGTCGAGCCGAGAAAAATTTCGCGATCTTAATCTGTCTGCACACCGAGTCAAATGTGCGCATCTCTCGTGGCTAACCACACCGATCTTAATAATCTTGGCATTGAAGGAAAAAAGGGTAGTGATTGGTTGAACGGCCTTCGATCAGACCTACCTCTCCCCCAGCATTTTCTGCTTGACTTGAAAATTGAGCACGTTTACATATGAGATTCGTTTGGTATGCACTAATCGTTTCACGCATTTAAATGTCTTTTTTCTTTCTCTTCTTTTTGCTATCCTACTGGCTTTTCTTTCTCGTGCCTCTTGCTGATTTTTCGAGACGAGAAACCGTCAGCCACATGTTCAACGCCGATGTAATTGTTGTTCGAGCGCAGCCGCAAATTTCCAAGTCATGCGTCGTTTCGTAAGCCCTATTTTCTTTTCAACATTTCCATTATCATTAGTTGAAAATTCGAGAATCTATTACTAGACGTGCACGAGACACGTGTGCGCGAGTGCAGCAGCATCGGAGTTTCGTCAGCCGTTTTTCTCTTGAATTTCATTTATTTTTCTCGAGAAAAAAAGAAAACGCGACTGATGCATCGGATTGATTATCGGGTTTACGATGAAAAATCCTCATCAGTTATCGTTACGATAATTTTAGATCGACCATTTTTGCGCTCATTACTCTGATACGATTTTTTGGTCTAGTGTGATTGTCATTGCGAAAATAGTTGGCACAGCATCTTTTCTAAACTCAAGCACACTCGTCAGCGAGATTACGAATATGTGTTATGTACGTGAACGAAGGCTTGAATTATGAAAATCATTGCTCAAAGAGCCACTCGGAAAAATGTTACCCAAAGTATATTAAACTTTATATTAGCACATGTAAATGGGCAGCGTCGAGTTTTTTTTTCATGTTTTTCACTCTTTTTTTTACAAGAATGTATTTACAGCCGTGCAACTACTGGGTGTTTAAAATACTTTATGGCATGTTTGGACATAATAACTTGGCATAAAATATATGTGTAAGGTTTTGTTCTGAAGCATCGTTTACGTACTCGCGCGCCTTTGTTAATTCGTAATTTTGTAATGCAGACCGCCGCGGCTCACCTTTCGTTCTCGTGTGTGTGTGCTTTCGAGCGATATGAAATATAACATATTTTGTAAGAGCTTACAAGTAGGCACATGAATAAAATGTGCAATTAGCTATCTCTCCCTCGGCATGAGACGAGGTGCGCACATTCGTCTCATTCTCTCGGAAAATAAACACTTATTACTGCCAGGCAGGCGCGTTCAAGGTCCCGCGCAATAAAACTCTTTGGAGAAAAATCGTTAAAATGATCAACGATGACACTGCACCGATGCGGATCGAAAGCATCGATGATCGAAATTGTTCCACTGACACATAACAACGAAAGAGAGAGAGAGAGAGAAACCGACGGCTGACTTGCATTATAACGAGTTTGCGCTCTTATATAGATACACACTTTGTGTCACGCGAGAGAGGAACATTAATAATTCGTGCGTGCCCGACGAGAGTCGCCTTTTTTTGTCGGTCGCAGCGCGTCATCTTCACTCGCAAGGATCATCGTAGTCGTCTCGATGCGGAAATTTTGATAATTCATCAAATCGCTTCGCGCAGCATTAGTAGACGCGCACAAGACGCGAAGAGTCAAAGGGGTCAATGCCGAAGCCGTGTAATTGGGCGGTCGAGGCAAAAAAAAATCGCTTATCATTCCGAGCATGGGGCTTTTAGACGACGTCGACGACAAAGTAGAGCGCTGTGCCACTTGTGCCGAGCAGCAGCAGCAGCTCATATATATAGGTATACAAGCGATCCTTGGCTACACGGAGCCCAGAGTTTACGAGCATACAAATAGGTGGGCACGCGGAGAAAGTATATTTACACTGGCGTGCTCGTTCGCGGGAGAGCACGAGGGGGCTGTTATGCAATCCGGGACTCTGACATAACCTTCGCCGTATGTCATAGCGCAGGAGCCGGCGTACACAGCCGAGCTATTGCGCGAGTTACGCCACTGCAGCGCTGCAGCCGACGTTGTACCTACACGTACGTACCTGATATGCATGCACGCTATGACGAATTTGAATCTCCGAGCCCAATCTACCCTAGTGCGCCGGCACCGACCTATAATCTCGCCTCGAATTAGCCTTTATGTAATTTTAATTAGAAAATATGCGCGCTCCTTCGCGATACCCATCTCCGTATATTCCGTGCCTGCTGCTGCATGGCTTTGAAAAGTAAAAGGCGCCAAATAGATGCGATAACTCGTTCCTCTGTCCATTGATCTATTCAAATTGCGCCCAAGAAACTGCACTCGTTTCGCAATCGTCTCTCTCTGTCTTTCTCTCGGCTCTAACGTCCTTGAGAAACGAAGACGATTCGGCAGGTTGCAGAGAAAGTTGCTTGCACAGCCACGCACACGAGAATAAAAGTGTTGCATTGCCGCTCCGCATTGTGTTTCTAATGAAAAGGCGGCAGGCAGGCAGGCAGGTAGGCGCGCGCGGAGACATCGACACGAGCTATGCGCGGGATTACGCGATGGGCCGCCAGCGAGCGCAATGATCTATAATACGCGCCTCTGTTGCGCTGCGCCGACTCTCTTGTGTCTCCTTTCTTCCTTCGTAAGATCCTACGAATTGTTGTGGCAATTTTGATTTGCAATTCGCGCGCGACTTCCCTGCCAGCGCTGCTTCTTTTTCTCACTGCAGCCAGTGTTAAGTCATCGATTTGACTCGCGAAACCGTTTTAATTGACTATTTTCGAGTAGCTTTGCATTCCGGCGAGCTCGATCGGATTCGCGCCAGGGCAAACTCGAACGAATAAGTTACATGTTGTAGCAGTAGTTCGAGGTTCGAGTTTCGCGTGCATTACTGCAAGAAAATCGGCGTGTCGCGGAATTATCTCGATTGTATACATGTACGTGTAGGAAAGGCCCCCGATGAATTTTCGCAACTTTGTGATAGATGATTATTGAATTCACCGCAAAATCGCTTAACGAAGTAAACATCGACAGGTAGGCGCTTTACACACGGAGCGTTAGGAAACCGGCCCCGTAAGCATTGCTAAATCTATTTTAGATTTTTTCTATCTCCGTTCTCGACTTAAGCCAGAAATTCGAGTGATTAAATTGCATCGCCGCTTACGCTCCACCAACGTATGTATATGCGAGCAAAAAACCAAACGAATTAACTACTTGGCGCAGACTCGACTTTTTTTTATATCAAACTGCCAATTTTCAGCTGCTGAAACGCCGCGAAAAAATTAAAAAGTTTGTGTCATCGCTTTCGAGGTTGCTTACAATCTTAGAGACAACAGTGTATAGAGTAGTGGCAAAGATCATCGATGACTCACGCGGCACCTGTTACGCGCTCGAAAACATAAACAAATCTCAGCCGACCAATAATCAAATCATAGATCGAAATCCTTTCGAATCCTTATAATAAAATGATGTAAGACAGAGAGAAAAAACTCACGTGTTTCAAATTCGGGCTCGAGGCTGCCTGGGCCACTGGCAGTAGGACTCTGCACGACCACTTGTCCGTTGACTAGATTCACCAAAGCGACAATCAGCAAAGTCCACTGTAGACCAGCCATCGTTGTTCGAGAGCTTTGATTTTTCGACAGAGTGAAAATAAATTTAAAAACCAGAAACCAAAGTACGCCACTAGCCGAGTGCCCTCACAGCACTGATAGACGTTTACGAACGACGAGGTGCACAAGAGTGAGAGTGAGTCCACCACGAAACATGTGCGCTCGCAGGTAATGGGAAAATTGTGGGCTGCTGCTGCTGCTGCTGTTGCTTATTTTGCAGGATGGTGGGGACTATTTTATATTATGACAACTCGATTTCTTAACTTTAAATGTCTACCTATATACCACGCGCATACATGCACCAGTTTAAAACGTACGGATACTTTGTCGATATGCCTGATGAACTAAAGTCGAAGCACTTGACAATCGAGCTTATATTCTCGAGATCCCTTCTCCCACGTCTCAAAATAATGTGGATGTATGATGGCTTTTTCCTGGCTCCCACCTTTTTTGCATACATTGTTCAGCCACCGTCGCGGCAAAAGAAAAAAGTATAACTACGATGCGCTGATTTTTCTCTCTGTCGTATATCTGCTTCATAATTTTTAGACAAAAAAAATAATCTGCTAACTCTGACGCATGTTTATTCAAGCGATGCTGCTTTTCACTGAATTCTTAAAAATATATCTATTGGTGACGCGCGGCTACTTTTTTTCATTGTTTTTTGATGCACTTTGAATATTTTTAAACAATGCACTCGGGCGACTATACTTTATTGGTAGGCGGTGAACTTTTGGAAGGACTGCATTCTTCGAGTGATAAATGATGATACTCCACGCTTCCAAAGTCATTTTATTATGTTCTGGAAATTTTTAATTTCACTGAAAAGCATCGATAAAAACTGCTTTTCAAGTTCAAAATCAACATTAATAATTGATTGCAATGCCGAGTGGAAACTTTTCTATTTAGAAGTAAATAAAAAATTTCATTTTGAATGTAGCGCATGGTGAGATATTAGGTCGAGGAGAATCCTAGATTTTGAGGTTTGTAGTTACCCCAAATTATGCCATTACAATTGTAAATCAACAGCTGCGTGACTGAGGCGAGGCTTGAAAAATATTTCAAGCATGACAATAGCCATTATTTTTGCCAGGTTGCTTTGCGGCTAAAGGACGCTATAGTGTACCTCGCGCGTGCGTATCAGCTAAATATGGAATTCACCTAGAAAATATACATACGCGCACGCAATTGAGGCACGATAGGCAGCGCTCAGCCACTTGAAAATGTGACAAAGTATATTTGTAAAGTTTTATTTTTCATAAATCATATGACACTAGAGAGAATGTGTCATGTGAAGCGTTGCACAACGCAGAGTCGTTTGTAAAACTACTAGTTTTAAAGAATTAACATTCTAGGTATCCCCGGCGTGTGTGCATAGCAGATCGCCACAGCTACATTATCAAATCCTCGGCCCGCCTCATGCTGTGGCAGATTCGAAAAATCGTGAATTTCTTACGAGCCATTGTCTAACTGTGTAAACTTATATAGCGACTGAATTCTATTCATTATTAACAATTTGATTGTGTCCGATTTTAGGACTTTTCCTCGTCGAAGAAATATTTCATCAAGACGTTAATTATTTTTATGCAAACATTCGAAATTACACTCGGTGAATGACGCAAAGCGATTCATGACGAATTGCATTGATTTCCTGACGAAAATAGGCAAGACTTTTTCAACTCAATGGGACGGTCTATAAAATACATTTTTCCGCCTTGGCAATGTATACTAATTTGATAATTTATTGAGAAACGTGATGCTCAAACGATTCAGCTGCACGCGACCCGATCGCCTTGCAATAAGTGCATAAGGAATCGAAGAACGAGTTTTTCATCATTTTTTTACGGTAACATTTTAATTTAAATTCCATGTAGTTGTCATATAATTAGTTTGCCATTTACATGCTACTTGCTTCGGTGCAAATAAATCTGATCAAAATAATAGTTCAATGAGGATGCTGCCGTGAAAGGTTACCTGATGAACACTGCGAGAGAAATGCGATTTTTTATTTATTACGACTTCCTGACAATGTCAATTATTAAAGAATACTTCAAAAATAAAACATCAAGACTGTTATTAAGCTTTTTACCATGATCTTTCATGGGCATTTCAAGGTATGAATTAGTAACGGAAATTTTCGCTCAACCAACTCGTTTGTCCAGCCTTGTTCCGTGCGCATTTTCGATCGAAAAATAAGTAAATAATTTTTAAGGCTTACAAAAAGTTCATCTTTCAGATTCAATCGTGTATACAAAATTTTCTTTATAGCATGGCATCTACTGCAACAAAAATAGTTCAATATTTATTGATTTCTCATACGATTTGAAACGTTCACAACTACTTTCTGCTACCTACTTTTTTTGACAACTCTTAACCAAGCTTAAATTTTTGAAACGATTCATGCTTAACACTTAATTCACATGCATGGTTAAATATAAAAAGGCATACTAATGTTTTACTTGGCAAATTATTACCTAAAATCACCGACAGTTTCACATTGAAGTAATACAAGGTCAATTCACGTTATGTTTACGTTGTTATAATAATTCTCATTACAGCAATATTTTATTTTGAAACAAAGTATATGAATCCTTGATTACGAACTGTAGCATAATAGAAACCGAAGTCAAGCCTAAATGATTATTTTCGAATATATTTCGAATAAATTAGAAATTTCATTGCATTTTATTTAAAAAGCCACGTGGGCGTCTTGATTTTGTCGTTTTTTTATAATTTACGCAGATGTTTAAAAAAATGTTGAGTGGAAATCTCGGGAAACTTTTTTTCTCTTTGTAACAAAATGCAAATTTTAAATTTCGAAACTCAGCTCACTACAATACTTGCGCCTGTAAGTATGATGAACAGTTTTACAGGAGAGTAGTGTATTCGGTGTCTTTTCAAAGCCTGTATATCCTGCAACTTCTCTGACTTGATTGTATATAAGTTTGTAAATATTGTAGGGTTATTTATGCATGCAACTGACTGATTGAGAGGGGATCTTTGAACAAGTTGTTGACTTACATAAATCGTTCACTTTGAGACCATACTGATGAATAGTAGTAGAAAAAAAATTAATTAGCAATCGGTTTGAGGTAAATTTTTTTTATTTTATTATCGCGGTGTAGTGATTTAATTAATAAAAACATATTCAAAGTACAAAATGCAGTATAAAATATTACACAAAGTAAAAACGTTTGAGAGTCGATCAAAGAGTTGCCGAGTCTCAGAGAGTTGCTGAAATGACAATGGGATGTTACAGAGGCAGTAGAGTGTCCATCGGATACTTGGCATATATCTTGTTAGAGAAGTCCTTGAAGAGCTTGGAGACGGTCTCTTCGAGAGCGGGCTTGATCTCTGCAGCGACGGTTTTCCAATTATCGTTGAGGAAAAGGTTCATCGCGTCGGCCAGTGTCTCGTCGCCGTTAAAGAGATTTTCCAGATGGACACCGGCGTGGCCGACGTCGAAGTCGCAGTAGAACTCTATTACCTGGAAGTGTGTCAAATCCGTTACTGGATTATTGTAGCGCTCTCCTTGTATCGTCACAACGGCATCGATATCGCTGTAATTTCCAACGGCTTTTCCATTTCCTTTTATTGGCAATAGTAAAATTTTACCCTCCATTTTATAGTCGCACTTCATTTCTAATCGGGGAATGTGTAGTTTGAGTCTGATGCGGTCCTTATCTAAATCAATCCTGAAAATGATTTTACATTTCAAAATATTTCAATTGAATTATTTTTTGTGTCAGATTTTTTACAGCCATTTTCAAACGTAAAAAGTCTGAGAATTTAAAATTTTTATGTTTATTTTTATTTTACTAAGAAACAGCGAACAAATCGTAAAAAAACTTTAGTTAGCTTTAAAGAAATTAATTATTTACATAGAACATATTATTAGTTTTCCGATCTATGTTTATGTGTATTAGCACATATATATATACGAAAATTCACTATTTGTAAAATTTAAATATTATCTCAAAAATTGATTTTACAAAAAGTTAGTGCTCAATAAATTTCATATTTGTATGAATAATTTTTAATGGTTGAAATGGTAGAACTTACTTGACGCTTTTCAGTAGAAATTCCGACGGCCCCCATACACGAATATTACTGTAAGCAGATTTGACAGATACGGGTCCGGACGCTTGAGCGAGTTCGACCTCTGGCACATTGAGAGGCTCACAAGGTGGTATATGTAGTTCGGGTATGCCAGTTTTCAAGTATGGTTTGAGCATGTCCACGCTGCTCTTGATGCATTCGTTTAAATGTGGATCATTGCGTTTGCATATTTTCAGGAAAGAAGCTGCAAGCCGAGGAAAAACAATTTTTTTCAATATCGAGCTTTGCTACTCGAAAAATTAACTCACGTATTTCTGGCGTTGACGCGTTGCTCGAGTCGGACGATCCGAAGAGGACCAAGACGAACGTGACTAGTGAACAGCCGATGCGCATCATCTTGGGCTTAGGAATTTATGTGTATCGATCGGGCAGCGAGCTCGATCAATACTGTCACTGCCGGATCGAAAATTTACTCGCTTTAAATTTTTTAACGTCGACAGTTTTCGTGTTATGGTTAAAATTTCGAAATCAAAGCAATGTATCGACCATCATCTGCGTGTGCATATTTACTCGCGTTATTATGCGATCGATTATGGCGCTTTGTTTATTTTCCACTGTATCGATTTTTTTTTATGAACAACAGGAGCCGATTTACGGTCAAGAAATTGACATAATAAGTACACACGTGACAAAAAAAACATTCTATATTAGATAAAAAAGAACAATTACACATCATGCAGCATGTCTCATAATATACACACACGCCATGCGTAGACTCGCGCGCACAGGTGCCTTGAAATTCGCATTCGCATTCCATGGCTTGCAAAACGATTAAAATCGCCGATCACCGTCATCGACCCACTTTATGCTCGAGACCGAGACCATCCGTCGACGTCATGATTAATTTGATGCTTTAAACAATGTGTCTTTTAAAGTTTGTTTCAATTTTAACGTTAAGCCTTTGCACAAAAATTATTGATAAGATTGTTTTTAGTTTTCTCTATCAATTCACTTATGTGTTTTTCACTTTTACTCTATGGTGAGGCAATTCACATGTCGGTCAGTTTATGAAAAAATAATTCTTGTTAGAGACCTTGCCCCCTATATCAAGAGGAAATCGCCCGCAGAAAAACTATGATTCACCCATAATGCGTGCAGAGACCTGTCCTGCGGCGACTATAGCATCAACTGTTTTACACATGTCGGTCCGTGGCCCAGTTCACAATTTACCCTTCCAGATTCATTCCTATAAAAACATCAACGCACCGATCAAATGTCTACACACTCGGACTATCGATCGAACAAATCACTACTTTGCTTTGAAAATTTCGATCCTTTACAGTGCAGAATTTTGTTTTAAATGTGTTACGCTGTGAGTTGTACTATTTTTATTTTACTATTCATAATTTCAGTAGTGTTATTTGTATTTAGGGAATCCTCTCATTTTTGGGAAGTGCAACAAGTCGAGTATCGGAAAAATACCAATATTTAAGTGTGACATCTGATTTTCATAATAAATGTGCAAGTTTATAAGTCAAGATGAAGTTCGTGATAATGTTGATAACATACTGCTTCGCTGTGAGCAATGCCTCCGTACTGGACATGTCGCGGCAGTTGTGGTCTCGCGCACTAAGTGGTGGTTTCGATCGAATCGGTAAACTCGATCCATTAATTATACCTGTAGTCAAGATCGATCAGACGGAGGGAAATACGAGCTATCGAGTATTTTTGCGAAATTTGCGGATCACTGGTCTCAATCAGTCTTCGATCGAAAGTGTTCACATTGCTAAAGGTAAACTGAAGTCAAATTTGAGCGACGGAGAAGCTGGATATGTAAGTTACAATGAGCAAAAAGATTTGGATGCTATAAGGTACAGGTTTCATACCTTAGTTAAGGAAAGGAAATCTCAAAGTTCCGAAGATGAGAGTGCTGAAGAATTTTTGGAATTCGATCCTATTGAAACGAAGACGAGAGAAGAAGATGATGATGTAGCGGACGCTGCAGAGAAAGAATTGCAAAGAAGAAGATATAATTCGCAAAAAGATGGAAGTAAAAGTCAAGAAAAACCACAACAACAAGAATCTGATGATGACGCAGTTTTTGAATTTAATTATGGAAAAGGAAAAGTCGCATCGAACGTAAGTACCATATCAACTATATAAATTGTTTGAACTTTCTTCAGTATTTACTTCAATTTATGATATTAACAGGCAAATCAAAGAAATCCGTCAACAGTGCGGATAATATATAAAAATAACGGTCGGCCATGTATCGGTGTCTCCAAACAATCGCCAGGAACAATTGAAACTCGTAATTACAACAATCAACGTGAAAACAATCCAGAACAAAATTTTCCGTCTTCAACACAAGTTTATGGAAGTGGATTTTATTATGAAAATCCGAGTCCCCAACTACCGAGTCAATTTTCAGTGAGAACTAGTCAGAGACAATTTCCCGATGCTACCGGTGTCAAGACACATCGTCCCAACAGTTCTGGGATCAAAAATAACAACAAGGAAGCCACCGCTCAGCAACCTGGAAATCACCAAAATCATCGCCCTGAAAATGTACCCAGTGTAAAGGGACATAATAGTCCAGCAAATATTAATAAACCTCATAATCAAGGAATTAAAAGTCAAACTGGAGGTGTTCAGTTTCCGGTAGTAAACCCCAGAATTCCAGATAATCACAGATATAATGATAATCAAGAACTAATAAGTGCCGGTGTAAAAGGTTCACATGGAAATCCCCAGTTCGAAGCGGGAAATACAGGGTTAAAGGGCCGCCCTCAGTCTCCAACGACTAATCCTGGAATTAAATATCAAGGCCCACAACGAGGAACCTTTGAAGGTTACACTTATCGTCCTCCGCAACACGACAGATCAAATTCAAACCCGATAAAGAACTATGATCAATCAGGGTAATTAAAATAAAACTTTTTAATCGCGATGAATGAGATTCTCACGATGATTTCTTTCAACATCTTATGCTCCGCAGAGAATCAAGACGTACCAAAGTCTCGCCTGGATTACACAATCGATACAGCCAACCAACTCCTGTGCAATATGTCGATGCAGTATATCCACCGTACTATCCACAAGCCTTTCGAATAGAGCAACAACCGGGTTTCATCGACATCGAATACGCAAGTAAAACTAAATCGCGTAAATTATCTACTCAGTCCGCAGAGCTCCAAAGCGCCACGAATCATGATCCAAAAATGTTCAAAATTGAAATCCTCAAGGTAGTTTAGCACATTTTATTCAATGGCATGTGCAGTGCCTTGTGCGATTCTCCAACTGAAAAAATGAACAAATTGACAATCATTCAATTATTGAATCTGAGAATATTTTTTTTCTGTAAAGGACACTGCCGCCGAATATCTGAAGCAAAATTTAACCAAAGGCAAGCCATTGAATCATAACGAAACTTATGCTGAGAGAATAGAAGAGTTAGAGAGATATGCCGGAAATTACGAAGAAAAAGACGGTTTTTACGAAGAAGGCATAGAACTTATTTATCATTTTGGCAACGACAGCTCAACCTTGGCCAACGACGAAACTCTAATCCGTAAAAAACGCCAGCACCTACACGTAAGCTTTTGATCCATCATTCGAGACCTTTTTCGCTTTATTTTTTATTTCTTTTATTTTTGTATAATTAAGCATGTAATTGCTCAATGCGATATTTGGCAACAACTTGTGCTTTATACCAACAAACGCACGCGAATTGCGCAACTCTCGCGACTCCCAATGCAACTCTCGGCTTCCGAGTACAAAGTCTCTCACAATTCACTGCAAAATTAAAAAAAAAATTAAAGTTATCATCAAGAGAGTTTCAAAATCATTCAAACATTTTATTCTCTGTGCAACAAAAAAAAATTTAATTAATTTAGAAGAAGGAGAAGGAGGAGGATGAGGAGGAGGATCTGATGCACGTGATCGTGAAAGTGCGAGTACCACGTGTGAGCGTCGATGCAATGTACGCGCTAACGGGAAAAGTCGGAAAACAAGTGCTGCGAGGCAGCGGTCTACTCGTCGGAAACTTTAGTAAGAAAGTTTGCATTCCCCTCCTTATGCGCTTTTTGACTCACGCATCATTGCACACGCACATACACTCGTTCGTTATGTAATTTTGCGACTCGTCCGGCTCTCCTTTTTTTCTGTCATTCGCAAAATCGGAGCATCTCGTTATGTCGCGTTCGAACCTACTTACGCGGCATCTCGCGCGTGCGCGAACGTATGCTCGTGCTAAAATTCTTGAACACCATCGGGCTTCATTAGGCTTCGTTCAAATTGCATGTTGGCGTAAACGTGATATTTTTGCGGAAATTTTCATAACTTGAAAAAGGCAAGAAGTCGATTATGTATTAATCGATTCATGCCTATGATACGACGTGCGATATAATGTAATTATTGAAAAATATCAATTACTATTACGCGAAAGCAAAGAAAATTAAAAAAAAAAGGAGTCAATACGTTCCACATAACCGATATTAACAAATCGTTATGACCGAAATGTAAGAAAAAATAATCGCCATAATGCGTAATGCACACTTCCGTCATCGCACATTTAATATGCACACACGCACATGAGACTTACTGAGAATATAATAATAATGTCTTTTATTGAATTTTCCTAGTCGATGTGACAGCCGTTTTCTCGGTCGAATTGAAAAAAGTCAACGACAAAACTATGATAGTTCGAGCCGCTCGTGCAAGACTCGAATCGACCGGCAGTAGTATAGAACTCGAAGGAATGGACGAGAAGGGCCTCGTCAAGCCTATTTTGAAACAAGGTAAGCCCACCTCCTGCAAACTGAAATTTTCATTTCGCGAAAGCTGCCTCTGATGTAAGATTAAATTTCGGGAAAATCCCTCACTCGATTGAACTTTTCGCAAGTATCGGCACACTGCGCCAACTGCGATTGTAATTAAATTGTCTCGTAATTGCATCGACACACTCTCGATTCTCGTATTAATTGTATACGCGAGGCGCCGATGAAACAACTTTGTTTATCTTATAGTATAATTATATCTCCTCTTTTTTTTCTTCGAAGGATGATTTTCACGCTTGAGTAACGATTTTTTTTCTTCCACTGTCTGTTCAGGTCTGATGGCTGCGGAGGCAGTCGCTGCAATGGTCGCCGACGATCTGGCCAGTAAAACTCTCAACGAGCAGAGCAGTGCCCAGACGACCATCTACAAGATGTACAGAGACGGGCCACTGATCGAGCAAGCTTGAAAATGAATCGTTTTATAACGAGTAAAATAGTCTGATTATGTGCCCGTCTTATGTAATGCCGTGTATGATATGTTTTTTTTTCATTTCATCTTACAACTGCCATTTTTCATTTGCCCCCTGTATGAACCATGAACAAAGAAAAGTTCCAATCTCCGTTTCGACTCTAATTTAAAAATGTATTATTTTTAAGTCTACTATGCTAATAAATCGTTGTGTAAATCGCTATTATCTGATAATCCTCTATGCGTATGAATTTTGAAATATTTCATGAATAGATCGCTTATTGGCAGTATGCGCCAAGCCATCTATAGGTGTACCCTTACGTAATACGATATTTGTACGTATCTCGCGCTGAAATATATTAATAATAATTAAACCATCAAACTGGTTCAAGTGCCGATAGGAGCATAATCTGCTTTAGAAAAACCTGAAAATTTTGCAATACGTGGATCATTACCCAACTAAATCCCCCTAATCATGTGCAAAATATCAGCCTTCCCTCCTACGGTTCTGCCCGCACAATTAACATTTCGTGCGGAGGTAGGATAATACGTCGATGGGAAGGATAACGAGCAAATAGAGCAGCCTTGCCTACAACGTACATATGCGTTCGAACAAAAGAAGCCGCACACACATACACAACACCCTGCATATGCCGACACAAACAATAGAAAACTATCGGCGCGTCGCTCAGGTGCACGCACGGCGTAATCCATTATGCGGCCTGCACCGACTGATTACACAAGTCCGAATCATCGCAATTAAGATTCTCCTTTTATATAAATAATAAAGCGTAAAATAATCACACGCTTCTAACCCCTTATCTCGCATATGAGTGAAGGCCATCGCCGCAAGAGCGATTATGGAAAAAATAGCCCGTCCGACTCGGCCTGAGCGAGAGAGGAAGGATAAAGAGGACAATGACTGCACTTGTCGTAATGAAAAAAAAAAAAAAAAAATACAACACATCGATAACATTTTGCTCGTCTATGTGTGTACTTACACGCGAAGAGAGAGAGAGAGAGGAGTCGTCCCTGACAGCGTTAAAAGCCATGTCTCTCGCTCACTCTTCGCTTATAGTGTGATTATTTCGCGATGTTGAATTGCGTGGAGAGTGGGGTTCGTTGGCATCGGGAGAAAGTCCCCAACTTTAGTTTATATATACCCCGGCTTCACGAGTCCATCGCAAAGAGAATCACTTTTGCTTTCGGTATTAAAGCATCGTCGTCGTGAAACGGGGCGCGTGAAAAGTCACTCTTACTGGACAACGAGCAAAGCACCGACCGGAAGAACATCAACCAGATCAGTTCGCCGAGGTTATTTAGCAATCATGCTGAGATACTTGGGGATAGTGGCTGTTTTTAGCCTCGCGCAAGCTGCTGCCACAGATAAATTGCGTGAGTGCGCTTTTACTAATGTCTTATGGTTTCTCGAGATTTTTCTGAGTGCAATTTTTCATTACGAAATAAGGGCAACTATCAAAGTCGTTATCAAAATTTACAAGTCAAATTGACGAGCATTGCCACAGAGCTTGCAACGACATTGTGAATATCAGTGTTTTGCATTTTGAATCGCAAGTCCTGTGGTAGCTACTTTAATCCTACTATCAGTGGAACTCATTGAATCGCATTAAAACAGGAGTGCGTGCCCGATTAATATAATTAATATGAGAGAAAAAATAATTATCGACGTGCGTGAACTCGCCGATTGTGCATGTTATATCGCACAACTACAAATCGGTTCTTGCCGGTTCGCGGCAAAAAACCTTTCGATGCATGAATGTTATTCAATCCCATTTGAGAAATTTAATATTCATATTTAAACGTTTCTTGCCTCGGCAGACAAGAAATTCAAGTGGATCGCAATATTTAAATAGTCGATACTCGATGCAACCGGTGAACCGTTAACTCGACATAATCGTGGAAAAAGTTATATACGCCTGACGAAACTACACTTTCTACAGTATCTTTGCTTTCAATTTTTTTTTTCATCGTTGCATTTGACGTTAGATTTCGGCACAGAAATAACAAAAAAGTATTGCAATTTCTATTTCTATCAAAAAAATACATATTGTGTTTGCTTGGGAAAGTCTGTGTATAAATTTCAGTCATTCAATGTAACAAAAAAAAATATTTGTTAACGGCTGTACGTTTATGTAAGTAAAATGATGGTGCGTTACGATAATAGAGCATACGTTTGAAAACGTTTAGGGTAACAAGTCCCGACGTAATGTACAATTTTGAACATTCTCCGCAGCACCTGGAGTGCAGGTATGTCCTCGCAACGAAAATTACAACGAGTGCGTGAAGAAACAATTGGAAGTGTTGACGCCCTACTTGAAAAAAGGAATTCCAGCCATGAAACTACCAGCTCTGGATCCACTACTCTTACCCTCGCTCACGATCGACCGAAATCTTGAATCGCTGAAAATCAAAGCTAATATGAGCAACATTCAAGTGTTCGGTGGCTCGAATTACATCATCGACGAAATCAAAGCCAATCCAGACGAGCTGACGGTTTCCCTAAAGATTCAGGTGCCATCCGTTCACGTCAGGGGCAATTACGATGTGCAGGGTAGACTACTTTTGCTGCCGCTTGCTGGTATTGGTACCTTCAAAGGCAACTTCAGTGAGTGAACTTTGCTCTAGCTTCATGAGAGAGTCTTACCTTTTTCACTGAAACACCTCGTTCTTTTTTCTCTCAGCCAATACCAACGTTCGAGTTAACGCCCGAGGAAAAGAAGTTATCGACAAAAACGGAGTTAAGCGCATCGAAGTCGATAAATTGCAAACGAAAATTCGCGTCGGCCATGGAAATATCAAGTTGAAGGCACCTCCGGCACATACGCTGACAGGTATGAAGTACAGAAATCCATTAAATTGATCGAAATGAACACAAGGTCATTTCGGAAATCCCTTGAAATAAGCCACTTTCAAAATGCTGGAAAACAGTCAATATTTTAAGTTGCGCTTGAATGTCTGAGATATTTCGTATTTTCTGAGAAAGTTCCAAAAAACTTTGTTTACTAGTAATTTAATAACCAAGTCGTTTTGAAATCGAGTGGTTTTGAAAAAGTCTATTTTTCTTCACAAGTGACGACATATCGACTGGTTTTACGAAAAGTAAGACGTTTCAAATTTTATAATGTAATTTTCCATTTGAAAATCTGAAACATGGTAATTTTCGGAAGATCAGTCGATATGTGTGTAGAATTTTAGCCCCCAAACATAAAAATCGTGAATTATTTTCTTCTTTGTTCTTACAGCCGACGCCGCCGCGACTTTCTTCAACTCCAATCCTAGACTTGTGCTGGACATAGCGAGTCCGATTATCGAGGACACCGCAGCGACGATCAGCCGAGCTCTCACCGTCAGAGCTTTGAGCGTTTTTACCAAAGACGAGCTTATACCTTGAAGAATTTTATTGTTAAACTTTACTTTTAATCAACCTTTGTTACTTGTTTGTTTATAATTTTTACGCGTCGTAAATTACACATTAAAACGAAAATGACCTACTGGCCAAGGAAAATTATATTTTGAAGAGTACCAAAAAATTATTGATCATTCACATTCAGGAGATTTAATGTTTGATAGACTTTTATGCATAATTTCTGTTGAGAAGATACTGGAGCCAAACTGAACATGAAATAGACAAAAAATTTTTTTAAAAAATTCTTCAGAATTTTTTTAAGTGGCTTCGTGAGTATCTAAATTCAAGACATTTAAGTATTTTACATAAACTTATTCGGGAGAAATACCGTAAAATGAGTTTGAAAATTTTCATTTTATCCTTGACTTCAGTATCTTCTAAGTAGTCGTAAGATTGAATTTTATCAAGATTTTTTTTACGACCATTGTTTACCTTTAAATTTTTTTTATAAAATCGTCTTGTTCGACCGTCTTAGCGTCGTTCTTAACGTCTGCTTTTTTCATAAAATCTTCTTATTCGTATGCAAAAGCAATTACATAAGAAGAAAATATTCCAAGACTTGAGACAGTAGTATCGCTAGTGGTAATGATTGCAAAAATTAAAGTGGAAAACGTAAAAAACGAGTTTATTTTTAAATGTTTTTGAGAAGCTCTTTCGAGAGCAATGGCAACTTATACTAACAAATGTAACAGTAAAAAAGACTATATTACAGGCGATGTTCGATGACATTTCAATCCGTAAAGTCTATGTTTCCTCTGATGCGAGTTTATCACAAAGGAAACAGTTCATTGTAAGTGAACGACTCGGTGATTTTATTCGCTACATTCGTCAAGAGATCAGATAAGGCAGTTTCTAATACTGGTCGTATTTCGTCTAAAAATAAGCCATTGTGATTGTTGAGCAAGTCGTTGCTGGCCGGCCCTGTAAAAATTAATGCCAATTGTTAAATGAAGAATATAGTTGTATTCCAATCATTGACATTGGATGTAAAATGTAAAGGTGTAATTTAATTATTACCTAGAATTGGATCACCACCAAACAAATTACTGAGGTGAAGTTTTGCCGAACCAACTGTTATGGTCAGTTTCATCGGGTCAAAGTTCAAGTAGGTGTCATTGTTTCGGTAAACTTTTTGGGCGCGCAGCTCTACGTCCGATTCGTAATTGGCTGCAAATTAAATAAACAAAAAAATCGTTAAGTGTTTGCATGAAAAAGTAAATGATTAATTTTTAACTTACTAAAGTTTCCTGTTAAGTCGCCAGCCCCAGAAAGTCTCAGAAGCAATAGTCTGGCATTAATGGAGTACTTTCCTTTGAAGAACAATTTGTTAAAATTGACCCTAAAAGTGAATTTGACGTTGTCGGTGTCTGCTTTCAAGTTTCGAACTCTAAACTTGGATGGACCAAACACCTGTAAATAGAATAGGGAAGATGTACAAATTACTTCAATCAAATGCCTGAAACAGTTGACATTCAGCAAAAAATTAATGTTTCATTTCGTAAGAATTTAAATTAATTGACGTTCGAATAATGATTTACATCTTATTTAGCACATATCTCGTGCATACGCCGCTTTAGTTCCCATGGAATCAAAAATGTTTGGTACGTAAGGAGGTAAAAATTTAAGCAAATAAGCTTATTGACAACAATATATAATATGGTTGCCCAAACTGCAGCGAAATAGTTGATGATTTCTCGATAAAGGAAATTCGTCAAAACTGTGACGACACGATTGCGACGACAAAGCGTTTAGCCAACTATTCATTATCATTAAGTATTAATGCTCATACATGAATATTTTCTTGGCGGCAGTTTAAACGATACATTATAAAAGTCTTGCAAATGAATTGTTTGAATTTACATGCAGGCTCGTATCGATATACAGAGTGGTTTTTTTTCTACTTGCGTATAAACATGCTTTTCCAACATATCGAGAAAAGTACTCATTAACGCAATGATACTGCATCATATAAAGCTGATGTAAATGCCAATTTTCCAGCCGCGTGAGCATGCATTTTATGATTTTGCTCGTAAATCATTATTGAGACACTTGAGGCCATTAACATGTGTTGGATAGTGCATTATTTGCGTTTTTTTTTTCTCGAGACCGTTAGATTCCCGCTTGTGAAACGTTCACATAATTTTGTAAGATTGAAAAAAAGATGTGAAAAAAGTGTCGTGCTGCGGCGCGCGTCGTAAACATCAAGTTAATGTTAAAATTTTGAGCAACACACACTCGTACTGGGTGTACGCAATACTTGAGAAAAATCCTTGTTAAAAAGAAAAAGAAAGAAACGCGTGTTTACAAGCATCAATGAAATGTCAAAAATGCGGGCAATTGTTATTGTGTTATTGCATAGCACGCGGTCCGCTTTGCACAACATTTTTTTTTTTTACATAACCCGCTCTGGACGAGATCTCGATTATCATTTGCTCTCATCGCGCGCGTATCCAAAAGAATTCACCTTAAGATCGGTCACATTGATGTCAAGGCGAGCTCCGTTGGGGCCACGGACCAGACGAATCTGGTCGAGATTGAGCGGCTCGATGGCAGGTGCCCCGAGCTCGGGGATGCCGTAGGTCAATTTTTCCCTCAGGCCCTCGATCGTATTGGTGATGCAGTCGTTGATGTTTGGATCGCTCCTCTTGCAGGCTTTGATGTACGGAGCTGCTTGAATAAACGACATTATACATATAGTGAGGAAATGATGATTTTTCCCTATCCATCGACAGTTCACGGAGGAAAAATGACGTTTTCTATGAGCTTTTGTATAAAATTGCTTTTATTTTTCCCCTTTCGAACTCAATGTGGACTAGTATGTACATTATTTACAGCGCGTGAAAGAGCAAAGCGTACAGAGCATATGAGAGTCGGCGTCGGCCCGAGCGATGGACTGAAAATTACAATGCGAATCGCGAGCGATCGTCGGCGAAAAGGTAGATGGCAAAGGCGAGCGCGAGCAGTATCAGAACGTGAAAGAACAAGAGATAGACGATGGCTAGGGTCTGCCAAACGTGATCGACGAGGTAGGGCAGGATTTGCAAAGTGGCGAAAGGTCGCGAGGAGGCCGTGTCGTTATGCTCGGCGGCGCTGCGGACGAAGGGCATGGGCGCCCAGGAGGCACTGCGGGCCGTGGCGCAGGCCTGCCTCGGGACGAGCATCGTCAGCGCGTGGACGCCTCGATGCGCCGCCGCCGCCTTGTCCCCTTGTCGCTGTGTATGTGGCCGAGCCTCGTCAGCTGCCAAGTGGTACTCACGTAATGCGCTCAATGCCGAGCCCGCTAGAGCCGCTGCCAGACTGCAACATTAATTATACACGGACGAGGCGTTAGCCGTTTTCCTTTTTCCCCAAAGTCATTATTATTAATAAGCGCCGTGAGCGGTGTGAGCGCCTACGGTTACGACTAACGCTTACTCTGATTTGTCGATTTTCCATGACTTATTTTCAGAAAATCAACCTTTTGTTAGCTTAACTAGATTGTTAGTTTATGGACGCGGCGTCAAATTTTTGCTAAAATTTTAATTTTTCCTTTAATAGAAATTTTACAAAGATAACAAAGAAAATTGATCGAAAAATTCATGAATACTTTTTTTACTTCTTTTCTTGAATATTGGATTACCAAAGAAATTTCCTCAAAAATTCAAGCATGTCTCTCGATATTCTACGATGTTAACTTTGGAGAGTTTGGAATCTGTGCGCATAATTCTCTCTCGGTACGCGTTTATAAATATGTAAGTACGTCCAACCGCTACATAATGCAATTACCGGCACATTTAAACTAGTTTCGCGAGCGCGTGCTTTATTTGAAAACGATTGATTGTTTTTCTTTTTTAGTAAAATTTTGTAATTAAATCATCTTAAATAGGAATGCAAGAGTTAGGGTAGATATCAAATTTGTCAAACGCGTTTTTGGAGAAATATTTTTCTACAAATCTATGTGAACGTCCGTTTTTTAAACATCAATAAAGCTCGATAGAGAAATATTTGGTAGAAATCACTTTGAAAACGGATTTGAAAAATTTTAATGTAATACCTCGAATTTAGCACCCCCGTAACTCATACTGAAGCACTAAAACTGCCACGGGTTCACAGGTTAAAAAATAAAAAACAAAAGTTCACTTAAAACTCGCGGTGAATCAAAGAGTTGAAAATCTTGTTGCTCAATGCATGCATGCAGCAAAAATCAATAGGAACTCCGTCAGTTGGTATAATAATTATTTAAAGCCCAATTAAACGACTTGGAGTAGTTATAAGGACATTTTGAAGGAAGACAAAATTAAAAAAGAAAATAGGGATGCGTACCAGAGACGATAAATGAACGGGATCATGATTAGCTGGCTGCTCGTCGGGATGAATAATACACTCGGCGACAAAGACCAGCACGGACTGCGCCAGTGAGTCGCAATAGCTCAGCCCTATAGCGATCTAAAGGTGAAAACCGTACGGGTTGGCATGTGTGCGTGTGTGCACATGTGGGATTCCATAAACTTGCGCATACATGCAGCAAGTGTCCGGTGTTGCTACTGCTGCGGGGGTCCGGCTGCCAAGCGCGTGGCGGCGAATAAACCTATTGCATTCGGCTGTAGTACTGCACTGCCAGTTGATTGCCTCGTGCCACTTGCCAGCCATTGGTCCATAGCGCCCGAACGTCAAGTATACACACAACACATGCACACACAGAACTTACACGCACACTCGCAAGCGTACGCGCCACTTGAGACTATTGCCTCATATTATATCGCCAACGAGATTGGCTTAGGCGCATTATATACATATGTGTACGCACGCACCTGTTACAGACATGCACATGCCGATTTTTTTACCGAATAGCCGCACACCTTCCATTTTTTATACAAAAAAAATTTTTTTAGTCGAAATTTCATTCAAAATCTATTGCAAAAAAGAAAATAATTGATTAATTTTAAAAATTATGAGGCAAATTAGATGTTGAAACACGTGTGGGTCCTTATCTATCTATAGAAACTCGCGTGCAATATAATTTAAATAAAATTTTACATTCCAAAATATTATCAATAGCTTAGTGCAGGTATTGCCTACGATTGTTTTGTGCGACGAGGCGCAATGCAAATAATTTTAAAACCGCAAGGTTGCGTTAGAACATTTTGCGGTGATGTTTTGTCGCATACGAAAAATAGGACAGGCCATTCAGAAGCCAGAAATTGATCATTCATCAACATTTTTTACTATTGAGAGCAGAAAACTAGAAAAGTACAGAAAAACTCGTAAAAATACTACTGTTTTTTTAGATCTAAGAGTGTAAAGTTTGTTGAACTCGTGCAGCTGTAAGAAATAGTATGAAAAAGAGTTTCATCGATCAATATGCATTATTCTGCGGCTTATATACCCCACGTAATTTCAGGATTATGTACCAGCAGCACGTGTGCTAAAAGTGACAGAGCAGCATAAATAACTGGAATACTCAAAAAACGTGAATGCACCCAAAAGGATCATTGCAGATCAATGACGTCAAGAACAGGTCTGATTTTTTCTCTCATTCTGCGATGACGTTGTATTGTTTATAAAAATCAAAAGGTGAACAGACTGTGAATTGAAAATTTTCCAAAATCATAATGGCAATACCAGTTTTCTGAATGCTGCACGATCGAAACACGTGATGATTTTTTTTAAACTTGCCTTAAAAGAATCGGGGAATTTTCCAAAATCAAACTCTATCCTAAGATTCAACTTGGCATTTCGATCAAAAAAGCAAGAGTTAAGGAAGATGACACACCGACTTGCTATTGATTTGTCGCTACGATGCCATGCACATGCAGTCACTAATTTACTTTGGTTGGTAATAATTCGCTCCACTGAGCATATTACTTTCTCCCATCATGTATGCAACTGATTGAAAAGCGAATTCGCACTCTCGTGGAAAAAGTATCGGAGACATCGAAAAATGCTCAAATACGTAAAGTTAAAAGAAAATAATTTCAACGAGTATCAGTTTGATCAATCTAAGTTTGCAGAGCGAAAAAGAGGAATTTTTAGCCAATAAATGACATGATTACGATCGCGCAATAGTACGGACGATTGTTTAATGAGTACCTTTCTACTATATTATTGCCAGGAGAGATTAAGCGTTGCGTTATACGAGCGCGCGTAGTTTAAAATCGCGATTACTCAAGTTGCTTCACAGCAAGAGGCCATAGAGAAGAAAACCACAAAATTTTTGCCGAATGATCACGTATGACCGTAATTTCAATTTTTGCCTCTCGTGAATTTTGCTCGTGGCACTGCAGCATTTATGGAAAACTAATAGCCACTGTCTGCGATTGTAAATAATGAAAAATTGTTAACGATATTCAGTCAAAACCCTCTTTAAATTTGCATAAAAACACAAACTCACCCGAGGATATTTAAAAAAACCGGAAATTTATTTTTACTTTGGTTGAAGCGATTCATTTGCAACGTGTTTCCGCGTCGATGGGTACAAAATACCAAAATAATAATTAATTATTCAAAAGCGAAAATGAGCATTTAAGAAAAGTGAAAGCCTCGATTGAAGCACAAGCCAATGGTAAAAATATCCGATTTGTCGCATCACGTGTCTCACGACGCGCCCAGACCTTACTTCATCGGGGCATGCATCGACAGTTCATTGAAAATGCAAAGATCGTATGTGCGTGCATCGGCTCGAGGTCCATTGACGCGATGTGTGCGCATTGAAAAATAAAAACATAAAATAAACGTCGATGGTGGGAGTCAAGTTGTCCAAATGGTGGTGGTGGTGGTGGGAGGGAAACGAGAGAGACAGAGAGAGAGCGAGAGAGATGTCCAAGCACTTCCAATGAGTGACCTTGAACTTACACGCACGTCGCGTATGTAAATAAAACATATATACACATATATATGCAGCGCAAAAGAATCGATCTATAAGGCCACCTCCGCTGGTCGTCGACGCATCGTTCCACGTCTCTTATTGTGTAGTGGTGCATAGAGCCGTCTTCGACTTGAAGGTATAAATGTGGGCTCACCACTTGTTGCAGTCGGCAGTGTGGTTTAGATTATTGCATCTCTCGGGCTCGCTGAGGGGATCTTTACTCGAACGAACCAAACGATTCGAGCTCCATACCAACGCCGTTGCCTGCTACTTCGTGTGTTTCTCAGCTGCAGTCTTTTCTCATCTAGCTCCAAATATTTTGATTCTCTTTTGACGATATGGCCCGTGAAATTTTGGTGCTTGGCTGTTTGGCTGCTTTTTGTGCCTTTTCTGTGGCAGTTGTTCGTGAGTAATCGAAATTATTTTCTTATCTCATTGCTTGATTTTTGAAACACATTTATTACACTTTATGAACAACCGATTATTCAACAATCATGTCATCTAAATAGTCTATTGTGATACTTGAATATAGTCGAATGCCAATTGATCCATTAAAAACTTTTCTCTATTTTTTCCATCAAATTGTTTAAAATTATTTAACAGACCAAACCGAACCTGGATAAAACACTATTAATGCCAGCCGTCCGATACTTGTTGGCGGTAAAAGGCAACTTGTTCGTTTAATGATTTTCGAGAATAGTTCGACCTACCGCGCTTAAAATTCTAAACTGGCCTGGATTTTGCTTAAGGTTTGTTAAACGTCATTCACACATCTACGAGTGAATTTTGCGCTAATACAATATATTTGCGCGTTGAATAATCCGAGCAAGGAGAGAAAAACTCACGAAACGACTATTCGAGCCAGTCTCGAGGTTGTACTTGATGTATAGGCTATATATCAAGTTTATTGAAATATTATGTCACTCTGGTTGCACCGGTCGAATGCAAATTTCTGGGATAAGAAGGCAAGCAATGTTTTTTCTTGATTTGCGAAAAAAGTAGCAGCCGTGAGGAAGTCATCGATCAGCCTTGATAAACTAATAATAAAATCAATGTCTTTCGTTGAGCTCGTAATCAATCACGGATCTATAAAGCACATTGCTTGGAGTTGGTATTGAAATTCAAAAAAGTAGATATGAGTGTTCGTTTGCGATGACGGCTGCTTAGCCTTAAATATAGTTAACCTACTTGTTGTTTTTTATCAGCCTGGAGCGAATCCAAGTATATTCATGAATTACATGATTTTGCAGCTCCTTACATACACATATGCGGTCGACGCAATCCCAATCTCGATAAATGCGTACTCGAGAGCGTGGCCCAAATGATGCCAAAGCTTCAGGAGGGTATCCCGGAACTCGATGTGCCATCGCTGGAGCCGCTCGACGTCGAAGAGATCGCCCTGGCTAATCTCGATGACTTCCGGGCTGTGGCCACCAATGTCAAACTCAGGGGTCTGTCGACCTTCGAAATTCGCTATCTGAAAGTCGACTTGAAAAAGCAGAGGATTGACATCGAGCTGGTCTTCCCGAAAGTTTACATGAACTCGGATTACGATGTGAAGGCCAAGATTCTCGTTCCTATTCACGAAAAAGGACCCATTGACACCGTGACCGGTACTATTTCATAATCATCGACGAGTTTCTAAATAATACTTCGACAGCCATTGCAATGATCAATTTTTCTCTTCTCGCAGACAATGTGCACGCCAAAGCTCAATTGAAATTCCAAACGGTCGAGCGCCGTGGCCGTAAACTTCTTTACTTCCCCACGATGACGACGAAAGTCGTAATCAAGGATTACACGGCCAACTTCCAGCCGGGCATTACGAATCCGATCTCGCTGGCCATCAATGCCGTCCTCGAGAACAGTCGACCAGAGATAATCGAGAGCATGACGCCGAGCCTAGAGAAAGCAATCTCGGAGAAGGTCCTCGACGTGGCCAACCGCATTTGCAAACACTTCACTTTCGACGAGCTTTTCCCCGATCGCGAATAAGTCAGCGCGCTCGTAACAATCAGCATTTATGAGTTTTTCTTTCTTCGTTTTACGGTTACATTGAATTATTTTTGTATAGATTTTAATAGCGGTTTAGTCAATTGTACAAACGAAACTACTTTGTGAATGAAAAATGTAAAATTTTATGTTTGTGGGTACACGTGTGTGAACGAATCGAGTAAAAAAATTTATTTTGCTTTCGCGTGATGTTGTGTGTGGCGATCGAGCTCGTGAGTGTTTGTATATGTAAATGTTTCAGAATAAACGTGTGGTCAGAGTTTGTGTAATCTCTGACTTGACAAACCACACATCGTATTTTTCTTTTTTCTTTTTTTCCCTCAACAAAATTTTCCCATTACCGGTGTGACAACCAACGAGCTCGCCAAAAGATAAAAACCTCTCCAAATATGTGCACAAGACGAGTCAAAATAGACGAGCGCTAAGCACCCACTGCAAACATATAACAAATTGTATTCGTCGTTTTAGATAGGCTGAATTTCTTGCATCATCCTTCTTCTAACGCACGAAAAATTATCGCCACTTTAGTCATAACATTTTTGTCGTACGGAACCTGAGTTGAATGACAATGACGCGACGTTTACCGAATGCGCGTGCAGCCCGGATACACATTTGGAATTTAATGAAAACTTTTTTTATTCAATAGCATACTATCAAAGATTTGATTTCACATAATTTACAACAGGATCGCAAACCTCGTGATTCTTTATCAATGATTTTTATCGATCATTTTCCGAGTCCTATCTTCTTACAAAAAACACAGATGAACTCAACTATATGTGATTTACAATTTAATTACAAGTTAAGTTAATAATCGACAATTGATATACGTTTATAAACAAATAAATTTTTTAAAATCTATTTTATCGATCTAGGATAAAACAGTATACTATTAAGACGATTTTGTGGTTTACATGGGACAGTCTGGACTCGAGCCTGACTACTTACGACTGTCTATAATGCAGAGTTGCGGCTTTTGTATAATTCACTTTTTTTACCTTTTTTACGTTTTTTACGTTTTTTACGTGTTGTATCTTTTTGAAATAAGAAATTGCATGTGTTAGAAACTAAATATATTTTTAAAATTCTAATTTTTTAATGTATTCGATTATAACATTACAGTAAGGAGAAAAAAAAGTGAGTGATAATTGTTAAAGCAGGAATTTCTTAGATATAAAGCATTAAAATATTGCGATTCGCTTTTCACACGGAAGCTTGCAAAAACCACTCTAGCTATAGATTTTGAATAAATATTTTAAACAGGAAATCTGAATCAGAATTCCGTTAACAATTAAAGACAGGAATTTCATAATTTTTCATAGACTCCGAAATAATGCCTAGAATGTATTCTTCCCATAGCAACTATAAGTAAAAAAATTTTTTCTGTTGACACTAGCTCAAGTTGAGGCTCACTAAATATTATTATTATGGGATCTGATGAATTACCCTAGGGTTTTTTCGATACATTATTCTTTGCTGTTTCATACAAGCTGATTCAAGCTTTAATTATCATTTTGAATGGAGCTCCCGACTCATACGGGTACATGGACAGAATTAGGTACCCGATAATGATTAGAATGTAAATAGAAAAGGAAGGGTTTAAAGTCTAAAATTATTAACAAATTTTCCTCACCAAACTCTAAAAAAATTATAAAATGCTGGCTGTTTGTTTTCAAGTAGGGTTTGGCTATTCAGGGGAAATTGGTACACGAAATTATAGCCATTTCGCTTCAAATACTCCAACGCAAGGTACGTGGAAAAAAATCGAAACTAAAGGCTGCAATAATCAAACGAAAACATTTTCAAAGAAGCCAGAGGATTCGTGTTATCTTTATATCGTAGTCTCTGCATTCGACACTCAATTTCAATCGTTATAACTGATGCGTTTAATTTTTACTTGTGGTATTTACAAAATATTATGAAACAAACTTGATGTGAATGAGACAATAATAGAAAACAATTTATTATAAACATCTATTTGGATAATTCTATAACACAATCTACATAATACAAGAAATTTGTCACTTATACATATTTTACATAAATAAAAGCCAAACAAAATAATACATAATTATTGTAAAAATATGACAGTTAATACTTTGCAATAGTAAACTATTGCCTTCGAAATGTTCTAAATAAATAATTATTTGATATTATTATCATTATTATTATTATTATTACACAATCGATGTAATACCGAAAAAATGATAAAAGTGGAAATCAACAAAATACGAATCTTATCCCTATAGATTGTAAAACGTAAAAACTATGATCATTTGGAAGGGCGCAGAGATAAATCGATCTCACGCAATCTTGTGAAAATTTCTTTCTCTTAAAAGTATGCAAAAGTACAAATCACCGAATCCACTTTTCTTGAGTATTACACACGTGTGTAATCGCGCATAAGAATACCAGCGACGAAGAATTTCTTCCTTGCGACTCATTATCGTTCGTTAATCACGGGCGCGTCGTGTACTTTAAAGTATGAAAATTAAAAAAAAAATATGAAAAAACTTTCCCGTAGCAATGCAAACAGAGCCATGTGTTATTTGTCTGGGTACATGTTTGTGAGTGACGCCACGGCGCAGCTACGTAAAATAATAAAAGGAAAAAGTGGTGCTCCCTTGATTATCACGGAGTTGGAATAATTGAGAAAAAATACCGTCTGTCTGGGAAATATTACAAGTGGAGGTCAGCTGGAAAGAAGAAGGCTCGATGAAGCGAAAGAAAAGAAAAAAGATGAAGAAGAACGACATCGAGGCTGTGTGTATGCGGTGTCGTGCGAAGGTCGTGTACCATAATGCAGCTCGCAAAAAAATTGGATGCTTCAGCCCGTAATCATGAAAAAAGTATAACTTCACACAATTAAAAAATTATATACCTTGCATACATGATTCATTCAAAAAAAAATGTTACGTTACGTATATTTCAGTAGTTCCAAGCAGCGGTGCCGGGCTCGCTCGAAGTGCGTGCGTAAAAAAAAATGAAAACAAGAAAAAACAAAAGACATCTACGAAATTACTTTACGATGGTATTCCGAGGGGAAAAAGGGAGATACAGAGAGAAATCGTAAGTGATGATACGATGATCCTTCGAGAGCCAAAAGAATTTGGCTAATTGCTGCGTTTTTACGATTCGGGGAAGAGCTGACTGTAAGTGTAGGGTTTGACTATGCTGTTGCCGATTTCCATGAAGGCAGTGGACAGGGCCTTCTCGATGAGCGGATTGAGCTCCTTAATGAAGGCGTCGAAGTTGTTGTTGATGGCGTTGTTTACCACAGTTCCGAGGGTCGCGTCACCACCGAAGAGATTTTCCAGCTTGAGGCTTCCCTGGCGAATGGCGATGCGCATGCGAAACTCGCTGAGGTGCAAATGATCGGTGCCGTCGTTGGCCTTGAACAGATCGCCCTGAACTTTGACCGAGCCCAAGGCGTCGGTGAAGTTACCGGTAAGAGGTCCGTTGCCTTTGATCGGCAGCAAGAGTACTCTGCCGTCGACCTCGTACGTTCCCTCGATGTACAGGTGAGGCAGCAGTATGTCCATGGCGAAACGCAGGGTGCTTATATCGACCCTGCGTTGTATGAAACAGAAAGCAAATCGTATTCGCCTGATTAGAATACCCTTAACCCCCTGACCTCGTTGCGTACCCGGCAAATAATTGAAAAAGCACGCCTCAACGTGCAATTATTTATCAAAGAAAAAAATAAATCGGATGATGCTAAGGGATTGATATTACGATGATGCCGATCGCTCGTGCGTTTTTTTTCTATACCCGATATTAAATCCGGTCACGAAGTCAAGATGTGTCACGGTCATTTCGAATCGTACACATATAGCGAATGCAAAATAGCTCAATAATGACGTTACTAAGCTTTTATATTCATTCGCGATTTGTCTGACTGACCCGTACGCCTGTGCGAATTCGTATTGTTTAATTTGAAATTGCTCTCGTACAATTATATTATGGCTACTTTTCTGCTCGTTTAAACTTAAAATTATCTTTATTAACATTAAAATAGATACAGGCTCGCGTGTGTAACGTGCGCTGCACACAGCCAGAGATTTTACGAGACAGCTTCGAGTCGTAAAAAGACGGCCGCTGTCGGATAGAGAAAAAAAAGCTAAACAATCGGTTTAACCATGTACGATTTTCGTAAAAATATGTTAAACCGCATGCAGGATGTAAAGTTTACTTTTTTATAAATAATTTCACGAGCAGCGTGAAGTCCGACGCAGCTCCTTTTTTCTTTTTCGAGTGAAATACTTCAATTAATTTTATCCTTCGGAAACAATCGCGTTTCTTACGGTTCGTGTCGAGTGATGATTTTTTAATTTCAACGTTGTCCAAGAAAAATTTCGGCATTGGTCATCACAATTGAAAGTATATAAAGCAACAACGCGAAATTGCGTAATAAATGGCTCCGAGCCGCGGCAATAATTGGACTCGCCACGTGAGTCCTATCACTGATTTTGAGTGAGATCAGGTCTGATATTACATAGAGACACACAATATGAGATTCACGTGTACTGACGCTCGAAGGCTTACATTATGCTGGCGACTCCGAGCATTTTGCATTCGTTATACACGGATTGGCATTCCTTGTACTTTTAACGATCACGCCAGTCGGCTCTCGCTCTGTTGTTTTTCTCTCTTTTTTTTCGCAAAATTTTTGAGAGCGGATGATTTGAAGAAAAAAAAATTTTCCTCGCGCACGATTATCGCATTTATACGGAAGCTTGCACAATAGACTAATTAAGAATTATTTTTAGCGCTCGTGCGCGCACTCGTCGAGAATTAATCACCTGAGTTTCTGAATGACAAAGTCACTGGCTCCGTAGGCTTTGATGTTGTGGCAGGTGACCTTAAGGCCACCTGCGCCCTCGGCTGCCACCAACTCCTTCAATAGCAGAGGCTCCAGGGACGGTATGTTGAATTCGGGTACTCCCGCCACGAGCTTCGGTCGGATCTCCTCGACGCTCTTCTTGATGCATTCCTCGATTTGAGGATCATTTCGCTTGCAAACGTGGATAAAACTAGCTGCATATGGGCATGATCGAAGAAACAAAAAATAACAAGTTATAGATTTCGCAATTTGTTTTTTTTTCGGCTTTTTTTTAAATTTATTTCTGGCCAAATTAGATGCATATAATGAAAAGAGTGACTCAGATATAACCTACGTGACCATTCAAATTCGTGATAATTTAAAAATCCCAATACCTCTTACCAAAATGGAATTTCAATGAGTTATTTTTTATATGCAAAATAGTGGGCTGCATTTTTTATCCCGCAACGACGTCATCGCGGTTTATAAGCGAAAGCAAAAGAACTTTTTTTACGAAAAATATTTCGAACGTGAGAATAAACCTAATCGCACCTTGAAAATTGGTTCTTCAAAAATTATTGAGGATTTTTTGTCAAGTCGTCTAGGAACCCAACTTTAAATTGACAATGTATTAATGATATACTTGGAGTTGAACTAGTGTAAGTAGTCGACCGGAAAAAGGTTATTTTTTTATTCTTTTCAATTTGAAACCATGAATCATCGTGCATAACAAACATCGATTTCTCGTTGATTGGCTACCGCTACCTTAATGCCAATCGCATTATTTGAATTTTCTATAGTACGAGATTGAAATACTTGAAACTTTGAAACGTGCCGAGGTTTATTAAAATTTTGTTTGTTTTTTGCAGGGAAATACTTTAAATTTAATAATAAATGAAAGAATGGAAGAAAGCGTAAAAAAATTGTTCAAATTGCAAATCAAATAATTTTTCAAGTCACTGTGCAATAAATTTGTTCTAGAAGAAAAAATTATGACGATGAAAGAAGAAATTGTAATTACTTACGAACATCAGTGGCGAAGCTGCAAGCAATGGTTGAGCAAACAACCAATAGTAGAATTCTTCCGTGAGCCATAGTACTGATGGAACTTAGCTGCAATCACTTGTACAATGAAATGAAAAACGTCTCGAAGAAACAAGAAAAGTATTGAACACTCGAAAGTGAAAAGTAATGAGAGGCAGGACAATTGTTTCGGTCGAGATGGTCTCGAAGCAAGTGAATAGAATCTTGTCGATGTCGAGGACCTTATAGGCTGCCCCTCTCCAGATTCTGCCTTAGTGAAACCATTGTGTGAGACGACACGAGCATAAATGTGTGTGTATACACAAACATTTGCATCGGAAAGATGCAAGCTCGATGTTGTTCTTTTTTTTTTTTTTTTGCATGACTGTCGTCGTCTCCTTCTACACCCGCCCCACCACAGCGATCGCGGATTGTCCAGCTCTCTCGAGCGCATCGAAAAACGTGTACGAGATTTACGTGGCGCACACGTGAGTACTTTTTACGTATCATAGTACACCCCCTACTCGATTCGTTTTTTTTCTTCGTAATGCACGATGTACTTCATTGTTTTTATTTTAATCCCTTTTATTTTAATTTAATTCATTCAGATTCCTCGCAAGGGAAAGTCATTGACTTTTTGGTCTCCGCGACGCGAGGAGAGAAAAACTCGGCTGACTTTGGCCTTCGCTCACCTTCACAAGTGTCACGACTACCTACCTCTCTTCTTTTTTTGCCGGGCAATCTCGTATTTACTCTCTTTTGCCACTTTTATACACATTTGATAACCTTCACCTTTAAAACACCCTTGCACGCGGACATTTTTCCTCTTTTACCTGCTGCACGCATAAATGTATTGAGGAAAAATACAAGATACATCGCCGCGGAAAGGTGAACAAAAAAATAGGTGAATTCGAGTTGTGTTTAAAGATAGCGCGAGAACTTCCGCGAATCGTTACACCGCTTGTTGTGCCGAAATTAGCACCTTTACAGCTCATGACTCAGACATCAAATGATTTTTTTCTTCCACTAAATAAAATTTGGATTCCAACCAAGCTTAGAAACGAAATTGATTTTTCATTATGCACTCTCGACACTTCTGGTATATCTATACATACTTCTTCCAACGGAGGTCTTCGGATTTAAAAAGTGCGCCAGTCCAGTTCAACACGTTTTTCAACGCCGATACGGGTGCTTTTTTACGCTTTCTATGAAGTTTTTTTAAACTTTTTTGCTAGCCAGCTCGTTTTATGAACCAAAAAAAGGAATACATAATTTAATCGACAAGATAAAATAATACATGTCCCATTAAAAAAGTTATGAAGTAAATAGTCCTCGATCGAATATCTGCTGAAAAAATGTCCTCATTTTGATCGTTTTGTGAAACATACGAGCTTGTGCCTAGCGATTTTATGTGTACATTAGACTCCTCTCGTTTCCGTATCAATGTATATTTCCTTTGATTTGCTCCAAGGATGCAACGTCATAAAAATGCCGCGACGTTTCCTGCACGAGCCAAATGCGCGGATACGAGTAAAGTATAAAAGTCACCAAACACAAAATGAAATATACATTATAAAAATAGCATCGAATCTTGTGCTTCTAATTCGTAATGATTAAAGCCATCACTGGCGTGATAATTCAATTTTGCACGATTCAATTACAAAATATTTAATTTCTCGTTTGACAATGATTGTGCTGCTGCGCTTTTGACTGTTTTGTTTTTGAAACGAGTTTTAGCCATCAGCTGTACGATAAAATGGTCTTGAATTATGTACTCTGGCTGAAATAAGCGCGTCCAATTTAATCATACATCCTGGAGAACACAACTTGGCATCGGAAAACAATGCGTAATCTCTCGAAAAAAGTAATTGTGCCTCTAAAATCGGTGGCGCGTACGTGCCTTTATTCGTTAGAAAAAAATGTTTTTTTCTCAAACTTCACAGCCCATTGGGACTATTTTTATGGCTCAAGTTGCGATAGGATATTTTTTCCGAGGAAAAACGTTGCGTCAATTCAACGGAAAAAGATCTGTGGGAAAGCGAATGATCGCTATCACTCGCGAATGACAAACAATGTTAGGTTGAGGAGGCGCAGTTCAAGACCAATAACCGCTAATGCCATTCGCGATGCCATTGCGCTATGAAAACGACTCTTTGCATTGCTAAATGCATCGAAGCAATTAATACTCGCGGAGTACGTGTTTACGCTCGCCAAGGACAATTTCTCTTCGCATCTGCTGAAAAAAATAATCGCTAAACGCTGTAAAATTATTCTTTAGCTGTTTTTTTTTGCGCTTGCTTTAAATCTGTAAGACCTACATGACATTTTTATATAATCATTCAAGTAACTAAGCATTGCATAATTAAATGATCAGCTGCTCCTTACCCAAGTATTACGCGCGTTTGCGTATTTCATCGGTACGAATTAAAGTTAGGCATTTCATGCATGACTCTGCCAATGGCATTTTCCCGAAACTATTCTTGAACTTGTGCGCGAGGCATTTTTCGGACATAGCCTTTTCCTATGATTCATTTTTTTATTGCGAATTTTTGCATAATTCGTGGCACGCACGCGATCGCACTAAAGCCAGCAGATTTTGTCTGAAATTTTAATTGCTCGCAAAAAAAAGTATCTCTCGCTAGACCAAGGCAATTTGCATCCGCAAGTGCGCAAGAAAACAATAACACGATGTATTTGTAAAACAATAACAGGCTTCTTGAATACGAGCGCTGTGATCTTCGAAAATTCCATCTCGATGCACGCACGATCCAATCCCTGTCTTTTTACGGCATGCAGTGTTTACAATAACGATCTCTAATTACAAATCTTACGTTTACAATTTCATCGTAGTTAAAACAGCAAATAAGTTTTGATACAATAGGGAATATTGTGTAGTTTTTCTTTTGTAGAAATCAAAAGTAACTTTTCAAGTGCTTCTTTTTTTTATGTGTAATTGTCTTTTTGTATGTGTACTCCGAAACGCGTGTGATTTTACTTATGTAAATAAACTATTAAAATCTCGAACGTAATTTAACGCTGTGTTTACGATGCATTTGGCGACATGGAACAATAGAGTATACAAGCAAATGAAAACGAAAAATTACGCATCTGAGTGACCTTTACATGAAAATGTAAAATAAATTATTTGATTTAACATGATTTTGCGATTTTTAAACGATCTCGTCACTTACGATAAAGTTGAAAAAAAATTTAAATGCATTTCATTCGTGTGCATTCTTGAAAATAGAATTACAGAGAACACCAAAAGATTGGTAGAAGGTATATGTTTGAAACACAGGTCATGACTCTTCCTGCGTCATAGCTATAACTTGATTCAGCAGAAACGTGACGTCGAATCCTGCATAAAAGTGCATACAGCCAGCGAGCGAATAACGTGATAAAAACATTGAGTCTCTTTTATTTTATTTTTTATTAAAAACAAGTAGTTCTCTTACGCACTAAAAAGCAGTCTGGTTAAATACCAATAAAACCTATAAAACATTAATCCTACAATTCGACGGTTTGATAATCGTTGAAAAAATTATCAGACCTTTATTGAGTTTGAGCACTTTCAAACGAGTTACCTAGTTTATTTATAACTCTGATATTTATCAGATAAATATAAATAATTTTAAAGTCGTCGAACCGCACATCTTATTTGTCAGCGCGATGATTCCAACTTTTATAAAATATCACAATACGTTTACAATTATGAATAATTATATATTAAGTACGTCAAGTACCGATGGCCTAAGAAGCTTAATCCACGATAAAAGCGTCGTAGGGCACTTGAGCAAATATTTTTTCGACGAAGCTCGACATTTGTTGGACGAGTTTCCTTCGAAGATCCGGTTTCATTTCTTTCAAAAGCTCTTGACTGTTGGTGTTGATAAAGAGATTCAGTGCCGCTTCTGCGATAAAAAAAATGTGATATAGTTTGTTGAAATTGAGCTACAAGAAAGAACTCGCTACTTACGAAGAATAGTATTGCTATCCTTAACATTTTCCACGCCCATTTTGATGTTGCGCACGGTGAAATCGAGTTTGAGCTGTTGAAGTCTCAAGAATTTCTGTCCTTGAGTAACGTAAGGTTTGGCTCTGATAAAAACTTTGGCCTTGACTCCATCTGTAAAATTTTATTTTCGTGAATATTGATTAGCGAAGAAAAAGTACAACGGATCACGAAGCTGATCTCGAGTATCGATAAATTAAATGTTGAATTACACCTGAAAGTTAGAGTTTTAGTTTTTTAAACTTGTTCTAATAAAATTTGCTGACACGCGATGAGTGAAAATGTCTCGTGCATTTCGAATGGAATTTAGTAGTTTCAAAGTTCAGTGGATAAAGCCAGCTCAGTGTTTGTAAAAAACAACGGGCAAAACGATCGATTACATCTTTACCCGGAGTGATAACGTCAGAATGCAGCAACTGCCTTACCACAAGAGATAATACGCTACGATTGTTTATAATTCAAAAGAATATGGATTTAATTTACAAATATATATGTTGAGATCGCCAAAGCTGAATATTTTAAAAACCAGTTTTTAAATGAAAGAGGCGCGATATAATATTTGAAATTTTTAATGCGTATGCATAAAATACAAACCGTATTGTCCCCAGTAGTCACCGCCGCCGCTGGCTTTAACGAGCAGCAGCTGTCCACTCGATCGGTACTTGGCGATAGCGCGGATAGTTGGTATATCGAGGGTCATTTGTATTTGGACCTCTTCGTCGTCGATACGAGAGCGCAGAGCCGTCACCTGGACGGCCGAAACGCCTCGTGCCTCGATGTCCTTGAAATTTGCCTTGTAACCGTTGGGGCCATCGCCCAGTTGGATGTAAAGCTCGTCCAGGATGATGGGCTCGACTTCGGTGTAGCCCAGTTCTGGCATTCCTGCATTACACAATTGTGCGAATTTTAAAATTTGTTTTTCATTTCATTAGAATGACGAGACGTGTGCAGTTTAATTCAGGTTTAATTTCAAATAAAGAAAGCCTCAGTTTTTCAAATTATCGAAGTATTCTGTTGCATTGCTTCTAACATAGATTTCAAATATCATACCTATGATTTTAAAAAAAAACAGAGAATAGCTATCATCTTTAGTAAAGAATTACGATGAGTTCTCAAGCACATTTTTCTCAGGCAGACTTTAAAAATTTGTTTGTATGCATAGTTAATTAATATGATGATTTCCTGCTTCTCGAATAAATTTACTAAATTCCGCGAAAATCGCATTAAAAGCCATTCGAAACTAGCATGTCAGATATTTACGTATGTGTATTCCCCAAGTGCAGCCTTGAAACAGTGGCCCCAAAAAAATGTCTTGTATATTGACGCGCAAGCGAAAAAATCCATTTCATTTTACAACGAGTTGCTGTGACGCAGCTTTGGATGTAGGACGTTGGATGGAAAAAAAGAAAAAAACGATTCGAGTGTCACACCGTTATAACTCGTTTTTTTCTTCTACGCCTCGCGTGATTCTTCATCTCTTGGCGCGTATACGGGCGACATATATGCCACTTTTTGCGTACGCCGCGCGAATAAGAATCAATTTGAAACGGTATTGAAACGATGATTGACGCGATAGACGTTTTATACAGGCAGCACACGTTTTCCGGTATTCGAAAATTGGATCAGCTAATCTCGATATAGTTCGTTGACACACTCGATGTAAGCCGTGGTAGTTACTTTATTTTGAGCAGAAGAGGTGATTAAATAGTTTGAATTTTTACGTGAATAAATGCTGAAACACTTGGCAGAGCAAGAATTTTAATTACATCATTATGTGATCAATCACGACTGATGCATCATCAAAATTAAAAGAGCTCCAAGAGGAAAATAATTATAATCATTATATTCTATATATTGTATAAGAATGAGATGAACTTGAGATATTTCAGTAATTTACACTGCATAATGTTACAAACTGAAGTCTTATTAGTTAGAGAATATTCACAGTAACTATAAAATCTTATTTTTTATTTTATTTTTTTTAATAAACATTTGTCAGTGAGTAATGATGTTCATTAGTATTGATTTTTATTTTCAATGCGATTTCTAACGGTAATATTTTCAGTAAAATTTAAATATGTAAAGTCGACGTAATAAAAAATACCATAGTAATTGTGAACACTAAAGTGTTTATCATTTAGATGAAATTTTAACAGTGAAATAGATGTAAAATAATTCCTATTATCTTAATAATACTCGTAAAGGGGCACTTGAACGTAGGGCCTGGTTATTACGGGTGAACTTCGTACATGAAATTTTTGATTTTCATATAGGAAATTTTAAAATTGGTAAACGAAATTTCAAATAACCCTAGATAACCCTAGTTTTCTCTAAAAAAATTTTTTTTTCCATTTACGAAAATAAGAAATTCCGAGTACAAAGTTCACCCGAATGACAGTTGGTTCAGAGAATATCAAATTTTTATTTAATTAACTAAAATGAGCTCACCTCGTTGGAAATTAGTCGCCAAGGCATTGGCAGATCTTCTCAAACAGTCCTC
This sequence comes from Trichogramma pretiosum, assembly GCF_000599845.2. NCBI lineage: Eukaryota > Metazoa > Arthropoda > Insecta > Hymenoptera > Trichogrammatidae > Trichogramma > Trichogramma pretiosum. The sequence goes on from NW_019641694.1 coordinate 196,188, forward strand.
TAATCCGGGTGAATTTTTTCTACATGGCTCGAGGAATTCGAGTCCCTTGTACTTTCCGGCTTCGGTGAAACTCGTTACCGCACAAACGGCCAAAATGATGGAAAGCGACATCGACTTCATGATAGTTGTTGTTTCTTGTCTTTTCTGTTTGTGCTCAGTACGTAGAGCTGGTCGAAAGTCGACTTGAAAACGTACGATCTACGCGGCGCGAATGATCGGCTCCATAGAGATGCTTCGGGACTTATAGCACCTTGACATTGCCCCACATGAAGCGAGGAAGCCGAGAGCCTTCCCATTCGCAAAGAGCCGCGACGCAGAGAGAGAGAGAGAGAGAGATGAGGTGAGAAGCAACTCGACGGAGTGGGGCTGCTTTAGGAGCAACTCTTTATGTGCTTTGTCAATGTCTGTACACGAGGTACATGTCGCAGCGAGTACTTTCTTTGAGAGCGAGATAACAAAGTGGTACGGACTACGCAGTCATAGGATATGCACCCTTGACCCCCAAGCAAGAGGCCAAAACACTGATTCACGCAAGCACCCACTCGAAGGCAGCTGCAATTGCCTCGATCGCGAGCAGCAGCCGCAGCCACCAGCAGATTTTTCTCCCGAGGTCTCTGTGCAAATGCAAAGTACACAAATTCAGAAGCTCGCGCGCGTCTTCCTTTTTTCCATGCGACTTTATGCCACTCGACGCGCCATAAAGTCAATATGTGTGCGTGTGATTTTTGCGCGCAAGCAAATAATGCGTCCACGATGCGTTCGGCAATTTTCTTTTCCTAGCAGTTCTATTCTGCACACGCGTTGTCGCGCAGCTAATTAGTCGGTACAACTCGACGTTTTCTCTAATCGCGCGATACAGCCAAGCGATTCTCACTTTCGTTTTCTCATTCGATGCGCGGCACGCACACAAAGACCAGAACATTGACCGACGAGAGAGAAAAAAATTCGAGTCGTGAAAATCAAGGACTACGATTATTTCAAATACACCATCGTATTCGAAGCTGTAATTACTTTTGATTAGCTATGAAAATTGAAACCGTTGGATTAATCGTATGCAATGATCAGCATTGAAGAAGATCCGATGAGATAAGAATTGCGAGAGCGAGTTTCAATTTTCATCAAACTGTTCTTGAATTGCGGATTCAATGCGATGAGACTATCTCACCTACTGTTATTTATGCACTTTAACTCGTAATTTCATCGTAAAATGCTGCTTGATGTAGCTTTTAATATGTATTTTATTCCCTATATTGATGCATATTGCCTTGATATTCGACTGAATATTTGAAAGAGAAAAATAGAAAAGAATGAATTTGTTGTTTTAAAAAAAATGATCAAGCTCAACGGTTTATCTTTCAAACGATGGTCGAGATATTCAAAAGTTTATTGAATTGTTTTGATGGATCTCAGTAATTATTTAAAACCTGCTTTTACATCTGACTAGCGTAATTAAAGATAAATTCATCATCGCACTAGGATCGTTTTACCTCATGGCAATTAAGTCATTGAAGGAAATCCGATTGATTCCAAAGATGTACGTTCTCGATTACAAAGTAATGAACTCGACCGACTTACGCGGTTATTTTTAAAATACAGTAAAACCTCTTAAGTGCGTCTTACTTCTATAAAAACGAAGGCAATATTTGTTTCCTGTAAAAAATCATTAGTATTGTGGTAATTTTCACGTGTGAAAACCTTCCAAAGACGAATTTAAAATTTATTACCCCCACTCGTATTTTATACATTTTTCTTTTTCCAGAATTTCATAATAAAGAACATATTCCCTAAACTTTTCTAGCATGAATATAATACGAATTGACTGATGTTATTAGCTTATTCTTGCTAAAATGTTTTATGAAAATATTCGTAATTTTCATGTACTTGTAAAGTACGATTGTACCAACTGACATAAAAATGACAGATCAAATACCCGAAATAATACATAAGTTAGTGAAGATTCTACTGTAATGTAAGAAAGCTATATATTTTCTTGGCAAGCATCATAAGCATGAACATTTCTCTAATGCGAAATTAACAAGGATCTGTGATTTATCAGATAAGTCAATTTAATTTGTACAAAACGTCTTAACTTTACTTTACAGTGAAAAATTATATTATACAAAAGAAAAATCTCAAATTAAGGCAGTTATCTTAGGTGTAAATGGCGATAAAATAAATCATTTTTTTTTATATTGCACAAATATCATTATTCACTACAATAAAAACACACAGACTCACATGCAGTAACAGTAAAAAAAACGTCAGATTCGCAGATCCATCGAATCGCGATGAAAAACATAAAAATCGATTCAGACTCTCAATGACGCACGCATTCACGACTCTCTATTTATATTATTTTCATTCTCTTCTTTGTCAAGTTGGCCAAAATCTACAACGAATTGTTGGATTTGCTTTTGCGTATGACCCGTTCGAAAGGGAAATTTTGAAAAGCTTTGCCGAAGATATCGGTAAAGGCCGTGGAGACGAGCTCGTTGATGAGCGGCCGAGTCACCGTGAAGCCAGGCTGCCAAGCGCCGTTGATTATGCGATCGAGGATTCCCTCCAGGACCTCTCGGCCGTGAAGCAGATTCGAAATATGGAGCTTGAGATTGCCGATCGATTGGACGTTAACGTTGACTTTGATCTTCTCGCCAGGCTCGTGGCTGATGGTCGTTGTTTGAGTTAGATCGACTGGAAAAAAGTGATTTTTAAAAATATTGTTTAGCTTCGTAGAGAAGCGGGATTTTCGCAGCAACGGCACGTGATAATAAATAATGATTTTTCGCTGGTCAAAGACGAAAACTCTTGAACATTAGCATATAATTATACAAAACTAGTCGATGACTAAGTTTAAACGATATGTCGTCGGTTTACCAACTTTGAAACTACCACTGAATATTCATGATTTTGTTGAAAATTTATCTGGCGAATTTGAATTTGGACCAAAAAAGTCAAACGACACATGGATGAACGGACAAAAGGATGAAAATCGAAAATAGTATACGCACACAGGCCGAGTGTAAATTTTCCTTTGTTATTCATCTTGGATCCGAGGACGGTACCGTTGAACTCGTAGTCGCCGGAAAGATACTTCTCCGGGAAGCTTTGAGTATAAACCACCTGTGAGATAAAAAAACAAACAATTAACGATTCAGCTTCATTAAGAGCCACAGCGTGTCGGCTGACAAACAATCGGCTCGCGTCAACGTTACCTTGTGGTTTTTCAAATCGCTGACGAACTTGACGACTTTGCTGTTGGACCAACCGCTCTCGGTGACGTTTTTCAAGGTTATCGCGAAGCCCAGGTAAGGCAAGCCTCGTTTAGCAGTGATCTCCTTGGCGTAGAACGGGTCGAAGGGCTCGATATTGTACTTGGGCAGGCCAGTTTTAAAGTACGGGCGAATCGAGTTGAGAGCTTCGCGAATGCAGGCATCGAAGCCAGACGCGCCTAGCTGACAATCCTTGAAGTGGTCCTCTGCATTAAAAAAAATCCAGCATTATCTTTGTGGTTGAATTTCGTTAAAATAATTCAACCGAATGAATAAGTGATTTTTACGCGTGCATAGGCACACTCCATACTTCCGCATGTTTATTTTAATAACTCGAGCAAAAAATTTATCCTTCTGATTTATTTGAGAGACAAAATAAAATAAAAATATTTTTTGGTATCGCAAGTTTTGCTTTTTATTTAAAAACGAAATAGCGTCGAAAATATACGATCGCAATCGCTACAGAGTTTTTCTTGAAATATTGCAGATTTCTGGTAATTGCCCGCACGAGTAATAAACGCCCCTAGAGTCGCATTTACCAACGGGTCAAGTTTCAAAATATCGGCGACAAACGTTTTAACGCTCACTTGACTCGTTTTTTTCTTGCTCGCACGCAACGAAATCATTACCAGAATTGCAATTCTGGTAACTTATTGACTCTTTAATACATTAGCTAAGAAAAACTAGTAAACGATTGCTGCCGTGGAAAATCTTACAGAACCCTTACAAAAGTTGCTCAAAAAACATTTTTTTACGATTTGAGAGAATGGCAATGATCAAAACGATTTTGTATTTTTGTTTTAAAATTGAAAAATGCCACCATGTGGGTACAGTGGGAAGTGAGTATGCCGACTCGACTGAAAAAGCCGCAGCCAATCGAAGAGGCGCCTTTGGTACGTATATTTGTATGGTAAATTTTAAGGGCACGAAAAGTACATCAAAACAGGGGAATGTACGAGGAAAGTGATTTTATCTTCACTTTAATAGACGTTTGATCTGTATGACCCGGAATTGCACTTTGAATGATTAGTCATTTGTATGCAGATTTCAGATTATAAAACACGACAGCTCGAGCCGAAGAGATTGATTTATTTGAGCTTTACTTAAGCAATTATGAAATGCGGTAAAAAAAAAAAACACAAGTTGCTTGTTAGTAAGCCTTATTTTGATGGTGTTCGAAATATTTTTGTTTTTGTTAAATTAAAATATAATTTCGATGGTATTGCTCATAATTAAAATTGGGTCTTAGTTCATCATACAGAAAAATAAGATGTGTACGATCATATTTGTGCAGAATTACATTCATTAATATTCATTCTTCATGTATATTCAAAGGAAGTGTCTGTAAAAAATGTTAAGTTGCAGGCGCCTATAAAATATTAATCCGAATGAGTAATTAACGAAGAGATCATAAACTCCTCGGGTTCAGAGAATCAAAACACATTTTGCGTGGTTAAAAAGTTTAATTCGTCACAACACTGACAACAAAAGTGTATTTGCAATTTATTCGGAAATATCGGCCATCGAGATTCATTAAGTCATCGTATGAAAAAATCCTGAATCGATTCTTGTAAGTTAATATTTGCGTGATATTATAATCAGTCCAATTGTACTCGTAGTAAATGTTGTGGATATACAAAGTGTTCAGAATCGAGCGGGGAATCGCGCGAAGCAGCCGTTGACCGACTGAAATAAGCACACCGTTACGCTCACGCACACACACACATAGGCCTATATGTAAGAGTCGGGCGTGCATAGGCCCAACTGGCGTACGCAGTTATATACGAGAGAGAGAGAGAGAGAGAGAGAGGGAGACTTTTCCTATCGTTCGCCATCTCGTATACAGTACGGGCGCATGTGCACATGTGCGCGCGCGGCGGTAATTTTCATTATATACACGTAGTTAGTAGCAGGCTTATTTTTGCTTTCCGGTTTTGGCGTACGGGCCGCGTATCCAGTCAAACTCGCGCCTCGGACAAGTATCATTTATAACACGCGGACTTTCTTCCTCGTGCCCATTGCACGCTTCAACGGCATTGTGGCCGGCTGCGCGAGATGCGTTTCGGGCTTTGCCTTGGATCGCGCGACCCGCACGAAATCCCGACGCGCTCATGTACACGCGAAAAGAGAGAAAGGGAGCAAAAAATCGGGACAGTTTAGAAATGCCCGAGGGTCACTGGACTACGACCATAGCTCGGCTATGCTGCTTCAAAATGCTACAACGTCTACCTGTTTTGTATTTATGCGGAGTTATGGCGCTCGCGCGAATACACGTGAGGCGCAGGCAAAATATCACGCGCGCACAATGTATAAATCGAGGCTCAAGCAGCAACAGCAGCAGCAGGCGAAAAAAGAAACGTTGCGCAATCGCCGCGTACTTACTTACGCGCTCGGCTCTCCCTGCCGTTCATTCGGATCGGAGAAAAATATCGTAAACCTGGCCCCATCTCGCTTCTGTGCAGTTGGCCGTTTTATACTTTTACCGCAGGTCTATGTGATACGAAGGACACATGGACATTCGCTCTCGAGTCGGCTTTATACGCACGCACGCGAAAAAGTCCTCGAAATCAAAAGGCCCATTTGCCGATTGCGTTAGTAGGTACGGGTATATATATGAACGCACAAGAGGCCGCGCAGTCACACTTCAACGAGATATTGTCAAACTGCCGTTGTGACGCAAAAAAGCCTGCTTAATTGGCCAATGCGACAAGTGGCCATTTTTCTTCTTCTTGGCTTTTTTTTTATTAAAAATGCAAATTTCGGATGTATTCGACGAGCTACTTGCATACCAAATCATTTTCCGACACGCGTTTCGACTCTGTGTGCTTATTCTATTTGCTCGTTTCGCTGCTGGACGTTACAAAAGCCCGCCGTGTGATGTATGCTTTTAACTAAGTTCTTTTCTCTTTCTTGCGCCGCTGCACTATATATCACGTGTACTCAGTGGCAAACCCGTACGCGCGTTCGTGCAACTTTGTCTAAGGATTGTGTAAATTAAATCCTGCGAGTTAATCCAAGTCATTTATTATAACACAGATTTCACTTTTTACTTTTAATTTTTTTCTGTTTACTATCGCGCGAAAAGAAAGAAAAAAAAACACAAGCTCGTTCGCAAACGATCGACAACTGTAGCGAGGCTCGAGAATAACAATAAATTAAACGAACAAACGAGAGAGAAGAGGCGTTTTAATGAGTAATCGCGTTTAAAGGGGATCACTTGACTCCGTCTACTTACCGAAATCTCGGCCAACTGATTTATCGGTAGGTTTGGCTGCGACAGCGGAGACGAGGAGGGCGAGCAGAGCCGCCGATATCGGTAACTGCATTGCTGCTTATCGAGCACACTTATCTATGGCGCACAGTCGAATCAAAAAAAAAAAAACAAAGAGAGAGAGAAAGAAAAAGGAAGGCAATAAAAACTTGTTCAGCGGTCGAATAATCCTTACGCACTGGCCGCGAGCGAGTGGCACAGAGTTCGGGTGTTATAACACTTACTACCTTCTAGCTCTAGAAACACGTATAATATACGCACATATACATGCTCACTTTCACTCTCAATAACGACGAAGCGATCCGCGAGACGTCGACGACTGTATATGCTCACATATCTTTTGCATTCGAGGCGACTCGAAGGTTCTGTCTCTCTCTCTTTTTCTCTCTCTCTCTCTCTCTCTTTCTTCCTTTTTGCAAACTTTTTAATGAAAAATTTACGCGCGCTCAGATACGCGTGCGGTTACGACATCTTTGCATCACTACTGGGCATCGATGACTCTTACTTTCCTCTTACTGCAAAATATACAAACAACGGAATGATAGTAGTACGTACGAGGGTACACTTGCCGGGGATGATTCGCTCAGACGCAGGTGTCTCGAATTGCCGCCGCGCACTCGATAAGCTTACGTAATTGCAGCTTACAATTTTCAAGAGATGAAAGTTTCATTCGCTGTGCAAATTTTTCTGCAGCAGCAGCAGCATGTATTCGCGAGATTGGATTTTTATACGGTTTTATACGCGCATGGCAATTACATAGGGGATTATAAGTCTCGAGAACGTGCACTAGCGACAAATTACTTTTACTCTTTGGGAAATGTGACCTTGCTACGATACTATGGCAATTTGTAGTTTCTTCGTATTTTATCGAAGGAAAAACTTTGTATCATTTGAAAACTTTGACGTAGAATTATTTAATACCTTGTCGTGCTTCCGAGCGATTATTATTCGCTTCGTCACAAATGGGTTTTTTCTTCACAAAAAAAGAAAGTAATTTCTATTTTACGCCAAAATGTTTTCAGTAATTGATAAGTTTAACTGATTGTCACAATTCTATACAACAATAGTCAAGTTGGTAGATTATTTAGATCGGTCTTGTGGATTTTTATGGCATTTAACGGTCTAATTTCGTTATTCTTGGGTCGCATCAGCTGAACTAGGATCGGGACGAGTTCAAAGTCCATATCCGACTCGTGCCGATCCTATCGTCGTAATAGAGCAATATGCGCATTGTCGCGCAATTGATTTCCTGTGCGGGAAGAAACGCGATTTTCCAGCGAAATGGTTTAATTGCACAAGTTGCTTGCCGGTGGTGGTCGGTCACGCGCTATCTACCGTCTCCTATTCCGGCGATCGGGCGACATAACGCCGCGCGCGGCATTGCATTTCTCCGGAAGGTTCTCTCCTCCTGAGCTTAGCCGATAGTGAAAGTGCATTGACCAACGAAAAAACTGCATCTGCCAATGGCCTCTCTATCCGAGCCGACTCCATCCGACGACGCACGCCTAGAGCCACAGTTGCGGTACATAGAGCAGCGCGAGTACATATCGTAATGCATATACAGAACCGCGTCCGAAGCGCCTTACAAGACTTGTTATTAACTTCTATTCTCTTCTCCCACCGTAGTACATAACTAGTAATTCATAGAGAAGACAAGTGACTAACGACACGTTTTTTGTGTTGTTGTTGACTCTTTTCATTTCTCACCGTCTCGCTCGTGGCTGGTCTCGAGCTATACGTACGTCTATTCTATTCCGTCGTCGCTGGGTTGCCTCACTGCGCCGAGAGAGTCGATCGAGCTCGCGACGCGACTCGAGTTATTAGTTTTTTCCACGCCGATCGATCAAGATGCACTCGATGAGCCAAGCTTCGAGGATTCTCCTGGCCTTCTCGCTGGCTATTTCAGCCTGCGTCTGGGCTGGCAAGGACATTAGCGAAGGACCAACTCGTGAGTTTCTATTCAAATTCGGACTAATCTTGACTTGAACAAACGCCTGCCTTTTACCCCGTCGAATTGCACTCCAACTGCGTGTATCGATCAAGATTGAGCGGTTTCCAGAAAACTCGTGTGATTTTTCATCGAGAGCTTAAATTGTGGCATTTTTCTAGCTGAATACGTAAAGCAGTGCTCGAAAAGCGACCCAAATCTCAAGCCATGTCTGCTCGACGCTCTGGATCATTTGAGGCCTTACCTGAGGGATGGAATACCGGACATCGATTTGCCAGCCGTCGAGCCTTTTCGCGTAAGTCCAATCCCAATAGACTCGATGTCATTTATATTGCATGAGACTAAAAAAGCTAGTAAACGTTATCAAAATGTTAAAGCCGATGGTGCTTTTGGTGAGACGAAAAACAGTGTCAATTACGGGCGAATATTCTAGGCTCGCGTGCGAGCAAATTCGAACGGGGCGGTGAGCGAAAAGCTACTTTTTCTTACACACATGCCGCTTGACACTCGGATTCGCGGCAAAGTATCGACAATTTGTCAACGCAAGTATGCACTTATTGGCGAAATAATGCTGGACAACATTCAAGCGGTACATTATCATTTGCATACACGATTTTAAAATTATTTCAAGAAAAGTCCAGCTAATGCCGATTTCGAGACTGTTATCTCGTAGAAAATATCGCGTTAGTGTGAGTAGCCGTAAAGTAGATGGAGCGTAAATGTGTGCGTAAATGTGTATACGAACAGATGGACGAGCTGAAGCTGTCACTGACAGGTGGGCCGAACGGTTACACAGTGCGTCTACGCGAGCTCTACGTGAGGGGAGCGAGCAACTACACGGTCGAGGACATCAAGTTGGGCTCACCCTTCGAAGCGATCATCAGGATGCCTGCGCTCATCCTTGATGCTCAGTACTCCAGGTGCGTCTCTCTCTCTTCTTCTCCTCCTTCTCTCTTTTCCCTTATCCCTTATTCTTGCGACCCGTGCGTATATTACGTACGTCTCGAGGCAGCCCGCTACGCGTATTTAGCCTCACCACCAACGGCTGCGATAACTTTTATTACGACTCGGTACGCGCGAGGTTTTTTTGTCGCGTTCTGGTCGAGCGATTGCTCGTGCGGAAAATACGTGTCATTATTTAAACGCCTATAACATACATTGTCTATAAAAAATAACTTAGTCTACTTGGGACGATTTAACGGGTAGGCTCGATTCATCGAGCATTTGTATAATACCTACGAAGGTGCGTTAAAACGAGACTCAAAAGGAAACGAGGGTCGTTCTGCAGCTTGGGCAACCCACGCGCTCGGCACGCGACTTCTTTCACCCTCTCGTACTCGAGCGAAAAAATGCCGTCGATCAAAGAGTGTTTTCCTACTTATTATATGCTTATTTTGTTATCGTAGCTCGGGCATCCTGATAATCCTGCCGGCGAGCGGCAACGGAACCTTCCACGCCCGCTTCGGTAACGCCCGCGCACTGGTGCGGGGCCTGGTCTCGACCCACCAGCGCGAGAACAACAACAAGACGTATCTGCGAGTCGACACGCTCGACGTCAAGCTCGGCGTCAAGGACGTCCACATGAGAGTCAGCAAGATATTCAACAATAATCGCATATTGAGTAAGTCCATCCTATATACAGCCTATAACGTCGTACTTTTCAATGAGTCGCGTGACTGATGGGACTCTGGCCGGATAGCTGGACGCGATCGTCATTACGATGATGGAAACGACATTGGAAACGTTGGCGCGTAATCACAGGCACCGAAGCCTATTTTTTTCCACGTCGATTACGAGTCTTGTGCGGCGCGCCGATCGATGATTCCTGTGATTTGTCTGATTTATGCGATTCGCGCCGCGTGGCAGAGAAAAGCTCGCAACTTTTCCGATCGGTAACGCGTCGCAGGACTTTCACTCGGCGTCTTTGCGCGACGAGATACAAATTACGATGCGTATCGGTGTCCGCTGCAGCTTGAAAATATCCGCGCGAGCTCGTAGATGGCATCGCCGCCATCGACTCTAGCGGTAAATCACGGCAACTTTTGTTTTAGACCTGAACCGCGCGCGATTACCTGTGCGCGCTCGTTTACGGTCGCGACTACTTGTGTACACTCGAGCTGCTGCAGCCGATAATGCAGGCATCGAGTCGACTGCCTTTTTTTCTCCTCTCAACTAGGCTTTTGTCTTTTCCTCAGCCGAGGCGACCAATCTCTTTCTGCGGGAAAACGGCCAAGAAGTGCTCAAAGTCATGGAGCCTCAGCTGAAAAGGAAACTCTCCACGGTCTTCATCGGTATCGTTAATCAGCTCCTGCTCCACGTACCGGTCGAGACGTTTTTGCTGCCGTAATGTAATTGCGAGCTGCGTCCAAAAGTATCTTGTACAAAATAACAACTCATTACTTTCGATTGTGACTCGTGAATTTTATCCTGTACCTTACCGACTTATTAAGCAACTTTTTCTACGGGAAACAGCTGCCTTACTATTAGTAAACGTAAATAAATCTATACTTATAGCCTACCTCGTCGGCACTTGCGATTTTGCATGTTTTTGATTAGTTTTTAGCCTTGTTGGTTTGTTTTTTTCTTATTATATCATATCTTTTATTCATGTTATTATTAATTTTCTATCGGTGGCAAAATGTCAAACTTGAATGCGCTGACGTACAGCTTAGGAATCGTGGGATTAGCTTCTCGTAAATGGCACGTTTGCGCTGGATTTTTTCGTTAAATCGTTGCAATTATATCGGGCCTGCATACGTGGAGCATGATTTTCGTTTGTGCAAAACGATGGTCATCTTTAGCAGGAACTTATCAGACGATGATGTAATGTAATTTAATGCGATAGCCAACCTAATGTGCCGATACTTTGACTTTAATTTTTATTCTACGATTTGTGATAGTAAAGATATTTCAATAAAATTACATTTTTATTCGAATCCAACCTGGACTATTATTGCTTTTGTTTTTCCATAAAATGCAAATTTTAATCTTTTTTACTAACTCTGCAGTAATCTGCATTCATTTGAATCGGCAAAGAAAAGATATTTCCCAATAATGGAAATGAAGCGATAACAGGAATTGAACAAAAAAGTGTCTTTATTTTGTCTATTTACAAAGTATGGTTGCATATCAATGTGGTACTTGAACTTTTTCTTTGTAACAAATCAGTTTCTAACATCACTCAGAAGCTTTGCTGTGTGTAATACGTCCTAATTACAATGAATAAAAAAAAATCCTTGAGACGAGCTCATCAGGGAAAATAGGTAGAGACGGAGATCTTGGAGAAGATCAATCGATTGACAAAGTCGGACAAGTGCAGGTCCCAATGATCTCTGACGACCGGCAGCATCGAGTTGTAGAGCACCGGCCAGTACTCGTTGACAAAGACCATAGCGGCTTGATCTGAAGAGAGAGAGATGAAGAAGGGCAATGAGCATAAAAAATTGTCTCGGGTAAAAAAGGCAGCATCCATTGTGAAACTCACTGAGCGCTTGGTTGCCGTTAAATAGATCGTCGAAGTAGACCTTCATGCTCTCCACCTGGGGACTCATGTAGAAATGCTCGATGACCCATCGGTCGTTCTCGACGCGGCCTTTCAGGCTCCATGTGGTACGGATGCCCTCCATACTGATGTTGAAATAACCTAGCCGAGAGAACAAGCAGGCCATCGTTTTTAATGTGCGCACACGACGTTATTATGTATATATCGGGTGCACGCATCGTTATGATCGACGCTCTCGTGCCTTTTTTCTACCCGACCTCGGTACACATACTACGCTACAGCTATAATGCCGCAGCTCTTTCGAGATCGCGCTCGGCTCATTAATATTCGCACGAGGAGGATAATTATTATTTTCCATCTTTTCCTCGCTTTACATTGTAAGATTACCTTTTCCACCGACTTTGAAGTTGCCAATGGCGCCGTCGGCTTTGTAGTAGCCATCGATGTAGATCTTGGGAATGGCAACATCGATGTCCATGTCCATCTTGTCGCCGTCGTATTTCGGCCTGACGGCCAAGAAGTTGATCTTGGCCATGCCGTAGGTCTTGACGTCGCGCAGAGCGAATCGACCGTTCACGTCGCCAAAGTCGTATTGGTTCTCCATGTAATCAACGACCATAGGGTCGAGGACCGGCAGGCCGATTTCGGGAATGCCTATCGAGGACGAGAAAATTGTCAATTATCGTTGGCAGTTTATTTGCTACGAATTAATGTATCGAGGTAGCCCCTACCTTTGACGAAGGTGAGCCATGATTCCTGAATGGCTAACCTCAAGCAGGAAGTGTAATCGGCCGAGTCACGTTTGCACGTTTTCACGCCTTTGGCTGAAAAAAAATTTCGATAAGTACAATCGATTGCATAATTTGCTTCTTATCGCTCGAAAAAATAGGCAATGCTAACGGAGAGCGATTAAAACATCAATGGTAGCTAATCAACGAGAGGAAAATTTCGTGCACACGAAAGTTGAGATCTCGGCAATTATCTCGCATATTATAGCTGACGTCCAACGCTCGAGTTTATAAGGATCGAGCGCGTGGCAAAAATTTTATAATATTTAATGCGCGAGCAGCTCACAATTTCATTTAATAATATGCACGCGCGGCTCTCTCGTAATCGCAAGCGCAGAGTTACCGCCGCATTACACCCAATGGCCTATCATCAAATTTCATTTTCCACTGTCATTTTGACATGACTTCCTGATGTCAACACGCTCACGTGCGTTGCGATAGTTGGACAATTTTTTTGGTTATTTGGAAAGTCATGAATTCGCAAAGCGAGACCGATACGTGTACGAGACTTTGAATTCAACGAGAAAATTTAAAGATTCGAGATTTTCTCGAAGAAATCGTGTTCGATCAGCAAACGATCGATTCGACGTTGATTAAAATGATAAAAAGTGAAAAAAGTGGAGAACTCACGCAATTCTTCGGCGCTGAGGCCAGCGACAGCGAGGCTGAGGCAAATGAGCGCACCGACGATCCTCGACATGATCGGATTAATTTCGTTCTAATGTCAAAGGGAAAACTAACAACAACAACAAAAACAACAAACACCACCACACTCGGCACGTATCAAAAATGCTATGCCGGCCGGCCAATTAAGACTTGGCTTTATATAGTCGCCTGTGCCAAGGACTCGGCGCGTTGCTGCACTCACACGTTCAAGCACACACGCACACACACACTTGGAGCTGAACTGCAAGTAGAAGTAGGAAAATCGCGCATACTACGCGCCTGCCACCGCCGCTGCAAATCTTTTCTCGTTGCAAAATTGCATGTCATTAGAGCAGCGAGAGAGGATATGTCGATATTGAGAGAGAGAGAGAAAGACACGTATACGTATAGGTGAACCGGATCGGTTGCATCGCTTCTGCGCGATAATCTTCTTGTAAGGCTTTTTTGGAAAACTTCCCAAGCGACGCGACGCGTACCATCCATCCGATTCGCGTATACGCGTATCCAGAGCCTTTCGATCGCTGCCATTAAAATGCCTGCGCGAGTAATTGTCAACGATCCTATCGGGCGCCAAGATTATGCATCGCCTGCAACTTTTTATAAATAGTTTTTCGCCTCCTCGTGCATTGCCGTGCACTAATCGATCGCAGCAAGCGTATAAATTTACAATTAATGTTTTATTGTCTCGATCGAGAAATGTGCGCGCACACGTTCTTGACTTCAATTCGCTCGCTGCAGTTGTTTTCTTCTCCTTTTTTTTCGTACATAATCGCGTACCTATTATTTAATGCTCGCCTAATACACAAATGTCTCGAATATTCTTTATTACGCCAAAAAAGTAATAACAGACGACAGCGGCTATTTAACGAGCACTCAACAGTTTTCGAAAAAAAAAAAACGTCAGATCCGTACGGACGTCTTGAGGCATGATATTTCTGTTTGTGCTCTCTAACGGCACAACAAAGTTGTGAAAAAAATCGAGCATTTAACAGTGAAAAAGAAAACGAGGTAAAATAATGCCTTACAAGCATCTTCAGAAAGATCAATTGCGATGCAGCTACAATCGCGCCACTGATGGAATGTCACGTTTATACGAATCGGTTGGATTTTTCTATCGATTATTATATGAAGAATGAATTTCAATTGTCATTATGTTATAATTCATACGGTAATCTCGTTGCCCTTGAATCTCGCATAGGCGCGCGAGCGGCGTTATGTACGAGAATGAGCGCGGACATGACCGAGTGCAGAAGATAACTAGTGAGTGTAGAAAATAGGTTCGTTTGGATCTGATACGATGTTTATTTATTGTTGATCGAATCGCAAGGGTTGAATAAGACCGTAATTACCTCGCTCGACGATGTATCGCTTACGACGCACAACATCGTCGACAAAAAAGTCAAGGATTTTCAGCCATTTTCAATCATTTTCATTCGCATTACTATATGGAAATACTAAATCAAAGCCAAAGCGAGCCATGAAAATTGACACGCTCGTGTGAAAAACATTTGACTGGTTTTTTTCTTCCGCTCGATCGTTGCAATTTTTTTCTTCGTTCGACTCGTCGTTGGAGCTCTCGAACGAACGGCGTCCCAAACAACGAAAGATATTATTTTTAATAGCTCGTCGACAAAACGTGCGACGTTGATGCACGATGCATAACATCGAGAGAAAACAGGTTTTTCACGCTCGCATCGCGCAACAAAGTCGAAGCTGCCGAGCTTGTAGATTTTCCACAAAAAAAAAACGTTAATCAGTGCATCGATTGATAAGCGGTGTTTTCCGAATCGGTAAAAAAAAAAGGTCGCCTGGGCAGAGAGTGGTGGTGCAGCCACGCGCAAAGTTGAGAAATAGCACACGCGCAGTCGACGGAATAGAAAAAGAGGCTATTGTGCGTGCGCGCGCGTGGCTATACCGAAATTAGAGAGTTTTACACGTCGTCGACAGATACGATCTTACTCAATAAGTTTGCGTCGCGCAATGGGACCTTCCACACTAGCATGTACATAGTCGAAGCCGGGGTAATTACAAGCGTAAAGACTTTGGGAATCTTTGCAAATATAGTCGCGAAGGCTCATCGCCGAAGCCGCGCACCGAGACGAATGCAGAGAAGAGAGAAAAAAAAATTAGACAGGCTAAAGGTCTTTCGAAGGATTCGAGGAAAAAATTACCCACGTGGAAGAGAGAATTAGCCTATCGATGCATCGCCGATTCAACACCACTTGGCACATACATTTGTTTTTGCGACTTTTATCCGGACGCAGCGGTAAATCATTCGATTTATAATTAAATGACCGGTTTGATCGTGGCTTTGCACGAGCATAGTTTTACATATAGGAAACAACAAAGAGGAGGGAGGAGATTTCGAGATTCAAATTCAATTGCGAGAAGCTGATGAACATATCGAAATGCCCGCAATCGGTATCGGCGAGTAGTCGCATTTAATCGAGCCGAACGAATACCGATATGCGCTTTGGAGCGCGAAAAAAGGTCAAAGTTGTGTCAATCCTAAATAAAAGTCGCGCAAAGTCAAGCTGCCGAGTGCGTTTGTTTTGCTATTAAATATAAAAAGAATAACAGAAAAAAAGGCAAGGAGTTCAGCGACACAGTTGCGCGCAGGAGAGAAAAAGGTCGACCGGGTAAGCGCGCTGCTCTTCTCTCTCGTTCGCGCCGATTTCGATATGTCGGAGGAATTTTTATGTAGGTCTCTGCGCAGCTGCAATCATCATCACACCTGCAGAATCCATAAAGATGTGACGCCGTTGTCTTACATATTTATGCGTTAGCTGCACTAGTTCCATAATAAACAATAAATGCGCGCGAGTCTCGTTCTTTTTTTTCTTCTCCCTCTCGCGCTCGGTATCGACGCTTTTCTTGCGCCTCTGTACGCGTGGATGATATGTAAAGCGATCCGCGGCCCGAGTCAATTACGTTTCTTCATCGATTATTCCTATAAAAGATGGAGGAATGCGCAGTTTCTGAGGCTTGGGCGTTGTAACGCAGATAGACACGCACGCATGCAGAGCGTATAAAGATGTTACGCATTGGCACGGAGGAAGGTATAAGGACGCGAGATTTCTTCACCGACGACGATAGAGGAAATACGCCTTGACTCGAGTCCGATCTCGACTCGTAACGCACGAGGTGGATATATGCTAGTGGAGTGCACGGAGCAAGTCTTTCCGCGTCCAATAGCTCGCTCTTTGTTTTGAGCTTCGCTGAAAAGTGTCGTTTTATTTATCTGCCAGTTTTTATCTCGCTCGAGCCGTAACTCATAGCGTCCGAGCGGTCGCGAGTGAGATCGACGAGTCGTCCGAAGTCCAGTACAACAGGAGAAAAACGTCGGGATAAAAATAATCTTTGATTTTCGCTCGATTACGAGTCAGCCAGTGCACAAGTACGATGCGCGCACGGGCAAGTTTACGAGACAGACACGCGTGCAAAGACTGATGCAATATGAGATACGTATGCAGGCACGTGAGCGACGCGTATGTAATAAATATAAAAAATTAGCGAGATGATATCGTGTACGGACAAGGATGACGATTGCCATCTCGACGAGTAATTTCGCATAAAAAAAAAGCCAACTGCATCAAAACGATCCTGGAGAGAATACAAGCACGAGCCGAGCTTCGAATCAGCGAACGGAATCACGACGAACCCGCGCCGGCGGACCAGTGCCGACTGACTCGTCGATCAGGTGGGCCGCCACGCGAGACCGTTTCTCGAACGTCGGTAGTCAAGTGCTGCCCCCTGGACTGCACAGCAGACTCTGCAGCAGCGAGTGCAGAGAGCAATGCCCAGCGCAGCATCGACGCAGCAGCGCCGCCGCCAGCGTCCCCGAGCACGTACTGACTGTTGCTCCGATTTTTCATTGATAACGACGGCCAGACAGAGAGAGGAGAGAGAGGCGCTGCTCCTGCGAGCTGTCAGACTCGCGCTGCTGCTGCGTCGGCTGCTTCTACTGCTGCCGCGGCGATGCTGCTCTGCGCGCGAAACTGCATCATGGACGGAGGAGATTGGAGGGGCCGATGCGCGCGTCTGCCCCAGTCCCCTGACTCTGCCGAGTGGGGGTCGTGCGCGCGCCAAGCGCGATCAGCTGTTCTCGCGGTTCACGTGTACTGCTCCGAAGCTCGATCAGCTGTGACGATCCGCCCGCGCGCGTTTGCCCGAATAGCCTCGCGTAGTGGCAATTTTTCCGACTACCTAGTTGAACGGCAGGCGCATCGAGCAGCATCGTGTCCGGAGAAGCCATGGACGAGCCACAGGAACCCAGAGACGAGGATTTTCTCGTTCAGCCCTGCAAATACGAATGTGAGTCGACTTTGCGCTACTTGTCAATAAACAGCACTCGATGCAGCGCCGGCTTTCGCGCTTCTCCCATTTTCACGACCTTCTCTCACGCTCTTCTTTACAGATTTGGACCACACGGCTGACGTGCAGTAAGTATACGTCGTTCGGGTATCTATTTGGCCTCTCTACACCCTTCGCCGGTGAATCGAATCCAGAGAGCAGTCGGTCGCCGAAGCAAGTGCGAGCCTCGGCCGCTGCCCACTCGGCGATGCAACGCTGCCACCTACGTAACTTGCTTCGGTGTATGTCGAGTGCTCCGAAGCGACTCGAGTTCAGAGAATCCTGCGAAACATTAGCTAAGCCTTCGCTGCGACCGCTCCGGCTCGCGATTCCCGGTAAAGAGCCGTCTTTGGAGGTTATGCGGCGGCTTCGCGTCTTAACCTACAAAGAGCGCGAGCGAGGCTCGGCTACGCGGTGGTCTCTCTTTGCGAAAATTCCCTCGGCACGAGTGTCGTTCGCCGTTGCACATCCTGGCTAGCATGGCTTACATGGCTTCTCTCCTTGCAGGCTACACTCGTGGGGCGAGACGATGGAGGAAGCTTTCGAGCAGTGCGCCATGGCCATGTTCGGCTACATGACGGATCTCAAGCGCGTCGAGGTCAAGCAGGTTCACATCGTCGAGGCCGAGGGCGAAGACATGATGAGCTTACTCTACCACTTCCTTGACGAGCTCCTCTTCGTGTTCAGCGCCGAGCCTTTTCTCATACCCAAGGTAAACGAGTCAACGAGCTTACTTCACTTTCTGTCGTTGTTTTGTTCTCGCGAATTTCGGGATATAAGAGTATGTTGTAGCGCGTTTCAGTCACGTACAGGCAAAGCCCGAGTTTCTTAAGACATGAGAAGCAAAAAAAAATAATCCGATTGCATAACGTCAAAGTAGTCCCCTACGTGGGGTTTCACGACCACGAGCTAATCGAGCTTTGCTCCGAGCTTCGTGGGCGCCTTTAACTTTGAAAACAACTTGGACGATGTGAGTTGACGCATCTGTCGCAGGCGTGTATACATTTACGCGCAAGACGTGACTTGGGCGCGAGAGCGAAAAAGCTCGTTTTTTTTCTGGAAAACCAGGCGATCGCGCCCTCTTATGCATTTTATTTTTAATCGTCGAGTGTTTGTCGCTCGACGCCTCTCCCTCGACATAATCAATATGTATTACGTGCCAGGGGGATATTACATGTACGCAGCACTCGCTGTACATGGGCTGCGCCAAGAGAGTCGCGAGAGCTTCACAGCCGAATCGTACGAATGAACTTCCTAATTTCTTATCAGTACGAGCGGTATTTAAAAAACGATAAATATAAAGCGATACGTATAGAGAGAGAGACGCAACTCGGCATTATGTTTGTGACACATACACGGCGTTGCCACATCTCCCGATGTAGTTGCACATGGTCGAAATATCGATACGCCGCTTCCTAGACTCGCATCTCTCGTCGACTACAAGCCCCTGGCATTATCGCCATTGGCAAATTCGTATCGCTTACATATCATGCATCCAACCATCATCATCGCGATGTATCATGTACCGTATAAATTAATGAGTCGTTTTTTCTTTCTTTGCTTCCACAACAGGTCGTGAAAATCGTCGAGTTCGACCGGGACAATTTCAAGATCAAAGCTCGAGCCTGCGGTGAGGAGTTTCAAATCGGCAAGCACAGCCAGGGCACCGAGGTTAAAGCCATCACCTACTCCGCCATGCAGATACACGACAGACCGGAAGTCGAGCGGCCAGAGATCTTCGTTATAATAGACATATGACGAGAAAAGAAAGAAAAAAAGCGGAGAGAGAAGCTTGGGTACTTTTTTTTTTGCTAACCAAAAAAAGAGAAAAATGTGAGAAAAGTACAAAAGGGTGCCCTATGACTATCGGGGCTCTCACGTACCCGAGTCTGTGTGTACATATATGATGTTGTACGCTGTACAATGCAGCTCTCTCCCTACTCTTCGTACTGTACTTTGAAGGAGTGAGTGTGTGCGCGTGTGTGTGCATGTCTGTGCGTCCGAGTGTGCGTTATAAGGCCCCGCGTTAGAGTCAGATGCATCTATTCGTATATATTATATACGCGTACTTCTCTCCCTTCGACTTATTCTCTCTCTTTTCCTTCAACGACGACGATGGTGTGACGGCGACCCAACGACGTCTTTTCTCTTTCTCTCTCTCTTGGCCAATTTCACATGTAGCTCTCTCTCTCTTTCTGCTTGTACATGTACACATGTGCAAACGCGCGCGCGTGTGTGTGTGAAAAAGAAACGCGTCGGCCCTTTTTGCACTCGGTATGCGCTTACTCTCTTTCTCTCTCACTCGCTCGCCCTACTGCTGCTGCTACGTACAGCAGCGACGTATATACTTATTCTTTTCATGCGCTTATAAGACCTTTTGTTTTCTTCGGCGTTTCTTTTTCATGGCGCGTATGGGTCTGCGTATGTGTTTTTCTCTCTTTGCACCGATGCAAGTACGAACGATCGAAAAAGCCCAACGAGCCTAGTTACTCGTATCGGCGCCTCAGACGCCTTTATAATCGATCTCCTTTGGCCAATGAACGTTTTTACACGATAGGAGCATCGACGCCGAGTCATTTTGCGATTTTTCGCTTTAAGAATTGTATTATAATGCACACACATGCAGGGCGCATTTGTACGAACGCAAAGTAGGAGAGAAAACGTTGCGCACGCGAGTGATATACAATGTATTTATGGGTGCACATGCACACACGCGACAGGTCGATCAACGTGTTAATATGCGGGTCTATTCTGCGTCTAAATATACACTTTATTTTTATATTGTACTTTTATTGAATACCAAGTAAAATTAGTGAACGTACGAAATTTGCGCGCCGATATCATTCAGCGCTTGTTTGTTAAACGATGAATTTTTCAACGCATATTGTAAACATGTGCGCTATATTTTTCCTGTACAACTGTCAATGCCAGCTGTAAATTATATTTTTATGCTCGATAAAATAGCAATAAAGCATAAAAGTTACCGAAATGACACATCTCGGTGGGTTGCAAAAAAGAGACAAAATGAGAAAGTGAATAAAAAACGAAGAAGAAAATAAACAAAAAGCAGGAACTCGAAGCAACGTAAGGGTCTAAAATTTCAGAAAAAAAAACACATCAGATCTTTCGCCATCGTCACCCCCGCTCGTTGTAGCTCACTCTCCTCTCTCGCTCTGCGTGTGTTTCATTTTGTCAAAAGCTACACAGGGCGTCGCGTAGTTCTCTCGTTTCTCCCTCTCCCTTAGAAAAAAGCGAAGGCATGTAGCAAAAGGTATACAGGATATTTTTTCCGTAGCTTGGGCCGCGTACATGTAATATGCTACATTGCTGCATGTGTATATAAAATGTGCAAACTACCACACACATTACGCACAAACACCGGTGCAGCAGCAGGCCGAAGGGTCTCTCTCTCTCTCTTCCTCTTTTATGCGCGAACCCATGCGAGTGTGTGTGGGTAAGTACCACATACACTACCTACATGTATATAAATGTATGTGTTGCTGGCAGAACTCGCGCGTGTACGTGTGTATATGTGTGCGTTTTAGCGAGCAAGCGGCCGCGGCGTCAAGCCAAAGTAGCAGCAGCCGGGGCTGTTTAGCTCTTTCTCCTTTAGTTGAAAAGCTATCACCGTAGCGGACGTATGTGCTCGCGTTTTAATAACAACATACGTCCTGGCGCGCATTGCATCTTTACCAACTTTCGCGTTATATACACATACAGACACGCGTTTTCCCTCGAGTATTTCCAGTGTACATGTGAAATTAAAAATAACGTATACGGAGTCACGATACGCGTGTTTACGTAGTTTTATATGTAAGTCATATATTCATAAGAAGCAGCAGCATTTATCCACGCCTCCGCGCGTATACGTACGTACGCAACGCCGCTAAGCGCGCCTGCATAGGAGGAAAAACTCGCAGCTCGTCGTTGCACCTGCATTGCCTTTTTTAGAAGGAAAAAAGGAAAAAAAAACAAGAACGAGTAGAAGAGTTGCGGCTCTGCCTGTGTAAGTGTATTCCTCGCAGATATTGGTCGAGAAGGAGCAACTAGCAGTAGCAGTACAGGAGTTTCTTGAAATCCAAGGAAACAGAAGAAGAAAAGTGAGTGCGTGTGAGTGTGGATCTCGGTGTGTATATATATATATGCGTGCGCTTGTGGACGCGCCACTTATATAGAACAAAACTCGCATACATTCGCGCACATAACATGCACATACACACAGACACAGACACATACTACCTTTATTATCTCCACCGCTCGAGTGTTTCTTTCTCTCTCTCGCTCGCTCCTTTGCTGGTTCGTTCTGCACAACACAGTCGGACGTACGCACACATATACGCACACTCGTAGAGAGTGTACGGTACGCGGACAGCTATACACATATGTGGCTGTGTAAACGCGACGCGCTTATGTGTAATGCAGCTGCCAGAGCTACTTTATTCATCGTCGACGACGTAATATAAGCGTAGAATCGTATCATCGCCTCGTCGTATTCTCGGCTCGAAACGGTTTTTTCTTGCCTCGATCGCGTCGCGAGATCGCTATACATACCATATAAGTTTATCCGAGTTTGTCGTAGGGAAATTCGATTGACCGACGAAGCAAAATTTAAAGGGACAATCGTACGTCGTTTGTTGTTTGTTTACTTATTTAACGGTGATTCTTTGCTATTACACGAGCCATGGCAAGGCAGCCTCTATCGATGCGGAACGCGAGTAATTGTGCTACGATATTGTTTACCTGGAAAAGGTGAAACATTCGGTCGGTGTTTACGATCGAGCTTAGAATTAGCACCGTAGTCATTCTTTACAGAATTCATCCGAAATGACGCGAAAAGTTAATAAAAAAAAAAGAAGGAACAGTCAGGCTAAACGGCACTTTTACACACGGGCATATACACACAGACGCATATAGAGAGAGACAGAGAGAATTAGTATAGCTTATGGCTGGTTGGTTGGCGTATACATATACGCGCATTGCAGAGCACAGAGTGGCTCTCGGTCACGCGAATGCGCCGCATAAAGCGGGAATTACGAGCGCTGCGTTTTTGGCGCGCAGAACGCAGTCTCGAACATCTTGCCACCAGATGGCTTGATTATCGCAGCGCAAAAGCCGACGACGGTTCTACGTGCTCCTCGCGACGCTGCTGATACATACTGACTGCTACTCTGTGTGCGTCTGGCCATATAGTAGTTCTCCCGAGTCACGCGTGTTTGTGTTGAATCGCATGTATGTGTGTGTGTGTGTGCGTTAACGTACATGTATATAATATATATCCGTCCGCCGCACGGCATCTGCGTCTGTGTATGTGCGATACGCCAATGTATATAATGTGCATGCATGTATAGAGCAGAGAGAGAGAGAGCGAGACCTTTCATATATACCGGCTGGTGCCTACCATAGTCTCTCTCTGCGACTCGCTTGCTCGATTCTGTGCGACGTGCTCGCGGCCGTGTCCATACTTGTGCTGCTAAAATACAGTCGGCCGACCCGACGAGACGACGAGGACGGCTGCGAGCAACTCCGAGCAGAGGCAGACGCTCGGTCGCTCTCTCAGCTCGTATTCGCGTGTGCTAGACCCGTAACTCGGCCGGGCCTCGTTCGCGCTGTTCTCTACCTCTCTCGCTCGCATACGTTCGTCTATTGTATTTCATATACCTAACGTAATGAGGCCCTCCTCCATCGGTGCGATGCTCTAACGATTTTGCATTCGTGTGCTCCTCTGCAGCCACAAGACAATTCGCAATCGACGTCGCGGAATCGAAAGATGGAGAGGACAGCCGGCGCTGGAAGCAGCAGCAACGGCTTCTCGCCACTTCCTCGGGCCCAGCTACAAGGCAGGCGAGCACTTTCGCTGCTCGACGCGGCAGCAGCGGTTTAGCCCCGACTTTGCCTCCGCTTCGTTACTGTACGGCCCGAGGGCCATCCCATCTCCGAGCCAGCTCGACGTCTCTAACTTCGTACCTCTTCGCCTGGCAAATATCGTACGACGCATAGTACGATCGAACGAGAGCGAGGCAGAAAAGAGAGACTGTTAGCGCGACTGTGAGGTAAGTTTTGTATGTATACACGCTCACAGCTACACATGCATGCCAAAGCACACATGTATTATGTAGGCATAGTTAGTTCAGTCGGCCTCTACCGCTACACATACATGCAACACGAAATCTACATACGAGGATTTTCTATCTCAGGCCTTTCACGATTACGTCTTATCACTCCCACATGGAGATCCGTCTTTGTTTTTTTAGACAAATAAAAGCACGGGGGCCTTTTATACAGCGGATTACAGCAGTACACTCTTCTACATCATCCGCGCGAAGAGGCATAGCATCGAGCTTCTCTGTTTCTTTTGCTCTGCTTGGATCCGCATGATTCGCCCTCTCTATCTCGCTCTCGCTCCGCTACTCTCTATCTTTGTCTCTGGCATGGCCGTATAGTTGTATACAGGCACGTTTCTCGTTTCGCGGCCGACTCGAGTGGCGCCCAAGAGCAGCTTCGGAGTATTATATCGCAGTTTAATAGGCAGCTCCCTGGCTCGCTGCCTCTGCTCTGCTGCTTGCTCTGCTGCTTGGCTTGCTCGAGTTTTAGGATCGATTCTGGCTGACGCTACGGCTGCTACTTTTTAGGCAAAGTGTCGTCGCTGCCTGCCATCGTGTTCTCCCGGCGTCGCTGCCTGTCGCTGCCAGTCGCTGCTGTTTTCCCGTGCTTCGCTGCATTTTCCTCTCTCTAGTTAAAAATCGACTTTGTGTCTGTGTGAGTAAATTGTGTTGTTATGCTACTGCATGTGTCAAGTGCTGTGTTCTATGCCTCTATCCCAACAAAGTGACCGATTATTCTAGTGATCCTGCGTCGAGTTGTGTGCGTGAAAGCATTGAATGGTGTGCATAGCCTGCAAGTATACTAATGCCGGTAGATGGCTGTGCTATGAGAGCCCGTGAGCCCGGCTCGTTGCTGGACTCGTAATCAGCTGGGAAGCTTCGCTTGGATTTGTCAATTTTGCTCTCTTGTGCGTGCGACATTTTTGCATTCGCTTATTCTCGTCGGCTCGTCACGGCCAAAAGTGCACTTTCGAGCCTCGCACATCCATACCTACGTGTATTTACATATATATATATACCCACTGCTTTGCCCAAAAGAGCTTATCTCTTTTTAACGTCTGTGTGTGTGTCGCGAATTTCTCTCTTTCTCTCGTGCTTCGCATTGAGAGCTGTAGCTGCTGCGGCCGCCGCTGAACTTGGCATCTCGAAAAGTGAACCGGCAAAGAAGATCCTTTTCTCTCTCCCGCACACAGTACAGGTTCGCGCGGCTCTGTGTTAGGCACAATGGAAAGATGAGATTCTTTCGCGATTCTTTTTTTTTGCCTCGTGATTCTTTTCTTTCTCCCTCTCCCTCTCTCAAGCTCTCTTGCAAAAGATTTACGAATAATAAATGCGGATGAATTGATTCGGTAGATTACAGGTAGTAAGAAGAGTATACTCTCGGGTATGGTCAGCGATATAAGGCGAAAAGCTTCGGATAGACGAAAATTTAATTGGCCTATGTGCTGCTGCGCGAGGCCGGTCGACGATACTCGACGATACGCCGTGAGCCGCGTCCCTCTAGAAATGTCAAAGCCGAGCATTACGCGAGCCACAATAGACAATCGGAAATTTGGCAATAGGCTGGTCGCGCGACTTCTATGTACGTGCGCGGCGCTTCTGACCCAACTATAATATTACTCATACACGCATGTTTTTTCACACGATTATGATGAACATTTGAAAGTGGGACGGCTGCTCTGTGCGTGCCGACTGTTGCCATTAAAGCGCTCGAAAACGGCTTTCTTTGTATTTATAAGCTTTTTTTGGAAAGTTTTTTTTTCTATTTCTATATAATAATATCGGGCCGTGCTACTCGATAATAACGATGAGTGGACCATGTAATATATGAAGACATGAATAGTCGCGCGAGCAAACCAACAAGGTATTTAATCTCAACTCCGCAATAGCCCAAGCGATCGAGCAGTCTCGAAGTGAAATAGACAACTCATGCAAATCTAGTCTAGCTGCTCAGGGTGAGTTCAATGTAGCCTCGTTCTACTCTGAACAATAGCCTATGATAATAACAACGTATAGGTCACAGTCGTCGTCGTCGTGGGGCGCGCATCTGCGTATACCATCACTCAAGGAATTGACACCGCGCGTTGCTACTCGTTAAAGCACTGATATACTATACGGAGAAAGAAAGAGAGAGAGTGAGCGAGAAGGAGAACTGATTTATTTTTTCCGAAAAATTTCGTCGACTTTCTTCCTAGAGTTTTCTCCCCGGAGGATGAACACTCTCGCGCTTAGTTCCCGGCAAGCTGCATTTCTCGGGCACGTGGACACACTTTGCCTAGAAAATCACAACGTTTCGGCTGCTTCGGAAAAATGACGCGTATAGAGCTTGTTGTTTATCTTCGCAAACTGTGTTGTTATGTGGAATTCTGGCCGCTATACTTGCGCGATGTGTGCAAAGTCGTAAAGCGCATCGAACGGACGAATGGGATTTCCGGTGCCTGTGCGTATGCGTAAGCGTCACAGCTTGTGCCGTAGGTATACCTACACACATTCGAGTCGGGGTCGCTCGTACTCGCTTCCCTTGGCGTATTCGGATTTTGTGCGACCAAGTACACGTATCGCACATACACACTTGTACGCACGTATTTGCACGTGAGAGCTTTCTGCTATGATGGTTCTCTCCGTCGCAGTCGATCGATATTTTCACGAAAAAAATTTACCACATCGTTTAGACTGTCTCGCTCTCTTTTTCTTGCTTCCTTTGTTGTCCGCGAACTCTCTCTCTCTCTCTTTCTATCCCGCTCCATGCATGTGTATATGTATCCCTTTGACCTGCGTGTGCATGCATGTGTTCAACGTCTATACGGCCAGGTGAATTAGTTTCGCGATAGGGTATGTATATAGGCAAGGGAGAGAAGCAAATCTTTTTCTCTCCGACAATTGTTATGATTATCCATGACCTTTTGTGTTATGTGTACGCTCACAACGTCCCGTTCTTCTCCGCCAGCTTTCTCTGTTGTATCAACGTGCACGGCCTATGAGTATGTGCTCCCCGATGATTTTCATTTCTAACATATACTCGGCATTCTCATTTTTCTCGAAAAATCTTGAATAATTTGCGTAATAGATAAACTTGCTGTGAAGTCTCTCGGATAGGCTACTTTCGTCCCTTCCCGGCAAAGAATGAAAAAAAACCGTAGCGCAGTCCAATTAAAATAATCTTACGCACACGAGCTGTTTAAACGAGTTCAAATGAAGGCAAAAGTAAACTTACTAAAGTCGAAAAAGCAATCTGAGATTTGGCACTGAGAGAGAGAGAAAGAGAGAAAGAAAGGAAGAAAGAAACTCGCTCGAATCGTATGTAACAATAGGACCTCAACGCGCCAATTGCAATTGCAGAAAATGAACCGTCGCATGGGAGCCGCTAGTGCCTCGTTTACGCAGCTGCAGCAGTAGCAGCAGGGAATCGATTATTCTTTAAGACCCTGAAACATTTCTTCAACCCCTTCATGGGTGTACTTATTGGTCGCGTGTCGCGCGGGCTGTATGCGCAACACTGCAGCGATTCGACCATTTTTTCTTACTTTTTTTTCTTTGAATTCTTCGGCTTGGTCGACGAACGACGACACCAATGTTGCGTCGTCGACGAAACATTGTATTATTGCCTTTAAAGTGTCGAAAAACTTTACTCGCTTGCAAGAAATTTAGCTTTGCAGCCGACCGAACTAATGACTCCACGGCCGCGACGGGGAGCATTCATTAATATAATGTACTGCTATTATAAAGGCCGAAAAATCTCCGAGCGTATTCAAATGTTTTCGAAAGAAAGAAATAAATAATAAAGGCTTTCTACGGGCATGATACGCGCGTGTTGTTGCATTCTTTCGCATTCACCTGGCTTCTCTCTCCCTCTCCCTTTCTCTATTATTATCTAAAAACGGGAGCGCATTATCAAATATTGTAGGCAGGCGCGCTCGGGTCATGACCCCTCGACGCTCCGTAGACGCTCGCGCCGTCGCTGTCTTGGGCCGATCCTTCGCAGCTGGCCCTACCGCCACTGCACTCGTCGCCTTCTCCCCTTCTTCTTCCAAGGGATGAGAAACTCGAAGTTCGAGTTTCGCCCCGATTCTGAGGGGACGCTCTATATATAAGTGCGTGTGAGTGAGCTATGTTCGTCTGGCCGCGGTACGGCACGCAGTTATCTGTCTGTCGCGCGAACTAACTACTATCCTAGCGGCCGATGTGCACCGACGAGACGTATTGTACTCAGATTCTCTACTAGAGAGAAAACGTGAACATAGCGTAGAAGGGACGCTTCGTTTGTATTAAAGACACGCTGTAACGATAACAATAGTTAGCGTTTGGGCTGAGGCCCTATCTCGCCATGTTCACTTTTTCTCGCTGGTGCAGAATTAAAGTACAAGCTATGTACTTACGACACGGGGTACAAGAAAAGTGAGGCGCATCGCTACTCCGCTGTAATAGCGTGTGCATGCGCGAGATTCTGTTGGGCGCGTGGCCGAATTAGCTAGTAATTTCCTGTCAACTCACCTTCGAATTTTTGTCAAATCGATTGCGAAGAAGATGAGCGACTCGTGTAGCTGTTTTTAACGCGCTACATTACACCTCGTAACCGTTATGAAATAGACCACACCACGCGTAAATTTCTCAACGTACCAGGCGCACAATTTTCGCGACGTGTTAATAATATATCGCGTTTTATTGAATCGCTAGAAACTTTTTATCGAATTCCAGCCAAGAAGATGGCCTCGCACGATGCGTTAGTTTTAAGTGCTCGAGCGAAAATATGCCCAATAGATATGCGGGCATATAAAACTTGTCTCGTTCATTCATACATAAACAAATGACAGCTTATAGTTTGTGACTTTTCTAGTCAAAGGATATACAACTTTCAATGTGAGTATTCGCGCGAATTTGTCCCGCAAATACACACACTCACGTGCGAGAGAGAAAAGTCCTAAACAAAATAAGTCATGCAAGTATTTATTTATTTATTCATAATCAGTAGCAGCAGCAGCAGCGACTCGAGCGAGGAAAACTTTTGTCATTTGAAGTGAATGACAATGGGATTCATCGACACATAAATACTAGCATACAAACTCGCGGGTTGTGCGACTCTTGCGCGTATTAGTGCGGTGAGCTTGTCTTATCAATTTCACATACACTCGAGGCAGCTCCTGCCATTCGCTCTCGTCAGTCGTCGTTCGGTTGCGCTTGTTGTCGCGGGCCAGATGTATGTGCTCTCTGTCTTACTAAATACAGCTTACTAAATACCCGGTCAACCTTGTACGATTTTTATGTTCTTATAATTTTTGTTTACGCGGAATTATGCACACGATTTTCTACTCTTAGTCTTTTGGCAAATTGTTACTACCAATTTCTTGTCCGGTTGAACTTTTTAAAACTCGATAGAAGGGTAAACTATTTTATAAAAATATCTGAATTTGACATCGATAAGAAGAGCGAGCCGAGAGCATAGTGGAGAACACAAAACAAATCTATCTTCGCGTAGTTAACACTTCCGTCTTGTATTTTATACCATCCGCAGCATGTGTACGTACATCGTGTCGTTATCGTCATCGGGCTCGCTTCTCTTTCCCTCTCACTCAATATATCATATACATGCCATTTTTTTTAAGCGTTCGAGCCTTTGGCTTCTTTCTCTCTCTCTTTCTCTCTCTTTCGCGCGCGCATATACACGCACACACACCCGAACGCTACTCGCTCACTGCAAGGAATCTCAATATATGTGCTGTACATGTGTTTGTACGTGTATGTCTAGTGCGAGAAAGAAAGAGAAAGACTTTTTGCGAAAGAAAGAGCGAGAGAAACCGGTAACTTTAGACAAGGACGGAAAGAAGCAGCAGCAGCAGAACAGCACGGGGAATTTGTGTGTTGGCAAAAATGAAGAGAAGGGAGACCTATGTCCATGGGTACGCGCACTGTGTTGTACTGCTGCTCTTTCTCTCTCTCTCTCTCTCTTTCTCTCTTTCTGCGTGGTTCAGTGGATGTTATAGAGGGACCCGGTTATATGCCCACCGCGCATAGAGCATGCTACAAGGAATCCTTCCGTCTGTTTCTATACCTACACGTGCCTGGTGTATGTGTGTGTGTGTATGTGTACGCGCGTGTGTGCGTGCACATACGAAAGTGTAAGCGAGAACACACGTACAGGCTCGGGCGAAAGGAGAGATGAGAATTAAAGAAAGCACAAGAGAGAAAGAGAGAGCAAGAGTTAGCTTGCCAGAAAGATCTTTTCTTTCTCTCTTCCCTCCGGAATGCGCCCAAAAGTCCTTTATGCATGTATGTGTGGCTGCTGCGAATTTTATATGTGATCTACTCACGCCCTTACTTCTCTTCGACGCCATCATCAACATTTCTCTCTCTCTCTCTCGCTCTCTCTCGCTCTCGCTCTTCTTCAATTTTTTTTTCATTTGGTTTATTTTTCTTTCTCGGGGGTCCCCGCGAAAATACTTCCC
This sequence comes from Trichogramma pretiosum, assembly GCF_000599845.2. NCBI lineage: Eukaryota > Metazoa > Arthropoda > Insecta > Hymenoptera > Trichogrammatidae > Trichogramma > Trichogramma pretiosum. Next base: position 226,526 of record NW_019641694.1, read on the forward strand.
TCCTCTCTTTCTCTCTTTTGCTAATCGTGCACTCGAGATATTCAACCTTCTCTACGCCATATATATACACACATACATAAACGCATTATATGCACCAGGATGTGATTCTCAGCTCGTTTACTCTCTCTCTCTCTCTCTCTCTCTCTCTCTCATATTGTAGGACTTCCCCGTGGGAATTTTGCACTTTTAGGAAATGATAATTATAAGCTTGTACTTGCAGGCAGAAATTACGCCCGAGTAAGTGAGTGCGAGCGATAGAGGTATAGATATAGTTATATAGATATTTAGAGTACGAGCAAAAGAGAGAGAGAGCATGCATGTATACATGTACGTCTATCAAAGTTATACAACAGCTTTAAAGCATGATCGCTTTTATTTTCTTTTTTTGCAGACGCTCGCACATTGCGCTACGCAGGAATAGCGACACGAGAAGACTCGCAAGAAGAGGCCGAGAGCAGATACACAATAGTAGCAGCAACGCCAAGCCAACGGCTCAGCAGCACTGCAGAAAAGCGATAAATATATACTACCAGAAAGAGAGAAAGAGTGCGAGGCTTATTTACGAGCAAAAGTACACGCCAGTGCATATTCGCTGTAGTCGTCGTCTCCGTCGCCGTCTTGCTCCTCTCCGTCGCAATGCCACGTGTTAAGAGGCAAATAATGCTCGTCGAGGATATCAACAGGCCGGTAACGCCTGACATGGGTGAGACAAAATTGAGTAAGTGCTTGGAACAACCAAGGCTAGCACGCAGCTCTGTTTTTCGCACTCCTTTCATTTTCCGACCCTTCGACTAATGTTATTTCCTTCTTTTCTACAGTCAAGCCAGAGTTCATCGATATGGATGGCATTACCATTTTCGATGAAATGCAGGCCCAAAAAGTGGCCGAGGAGACGCCCAGTCCTCATTTACAGGATCACCAATATGGACAGACGCCTTGTTATCAAATTAACAAGCGACCAGCTCCACAGACACCGCGTGCCGAGGTAAGGATGATCCCCAAACGATCATGATGCGACCCTTTGAAATTTTCTTCTAACTCACGTACACGATGCACGTCGCCGTTGCAGATATCGGCAGTCAAAAGAAGACTGAATTTGGAAATGGGCCCAAGCCAGTCTACCTTCAAAGCTCCTCGAGTCAAGCGTAAACGCTCGGGTTCTATTACCAACAATGGTGCCCACACACCTACCAAAAGCAAAACTGTCGAGAGGACGCGTTATGATACCTCCCTTAGTTTGCTTACAAAAAAATTTATCAATTTAGTCGAAGAAAGCAACGATGGTGTTGTCGATTTAAACGTAGCTTCGGAAAAGCTAGAGGTTCAAAAACGACGCATTTACGATATTACGAACGTACTTGAAGGCATCGGTATACTCGAAAAAAAGAGTAAAAACAATATACAGTGGAAGTAGGTTGAACTTACTAATGAATAAAATGAAGTAATTTGTAACTTCGTTGTGCAAAACTTGATGATTTTCTGCCTAATCTTTGCAGAGGCACTAGTCTTCCAAGCAATCAAAGCAACATTATCACTCTGAGGAAAGAGCTAGCGGATTTGGAAGCGAAAGAGAATCTGCTCGACAGGCTGATAACTGGAGCGCAGTCAGATTTGAACGATGTCACAAGCGACAAAACCTACGCCTACGTGACGTACCAAGATTTGCGCGCAGTGGTTGCTTACAAAGATCAGTCAATTATGGCTGTTAAAGCCCCACCCGATGCAACTCTTCACGTTCCTCAACCGATTAATAATTATGGACAGCCAAAAGTAATTTACTCTTGATTTAAAAGTTTTCTCCCTAACAACTTTATTAAATAACGATCATTTTATGCTTTCAGCTTCAAATACACATGCGTTCGACAACCGAAGAAATTGAAGTGTTCTTGTGTGCCGAAGACACACCAGCACCTATAAAAGCCCAAGCAACGGCAGCTTCAACGTCTTCTACGGCTTCGGTTGCTGCATCTACATCGGTAATGAACGCTATTGAAGTTGTACCAGATCCTCAACAGCAGCAGCAACAATTACAGCAGCAGCAACAGCTACAGCAACAGCAACAGCAACAGCAGCAGCAGCAACAACAACAGCAACAGCAACAGCAGCAGCAGCAACAACGACAACACCAACAACAGCAACAACTTCTGCATCAACAGCGACAACAACAATCACAACACCAACGACAGCAACAGCAATTAGCTGCGTCGATGTCTTTGCCGCAAACGCCAACAGCGACAGCACCTTCAGTACAGACTTCAGTTGTTACGAGACATGTCAACGAAATGGCATCGCTTCCTCAAGAATTTTTGGTGTCCAATGTCCCCGCCATAAAAGTCGAATCTCTCTCCAATAATTCGGTGACAGAAAGTTGCAACATGACAGATCAAATGATGCTTTCGGCCCTCACCTCAGCTGGTATGAGGGATGCACTTCTCTGCGAGTCTGACGATTTCACCTTTATGGGTAATAAATTACAAATGCCGCCGGAAGATCAGCATATGTCATCAGGTATATATATACATGCATATGAATATAAAAAAAATTGAATAATGACTGATACAGATAAATCCCTCTTTTTGAACTTTTTTCAACGGATTTCGCGTTATTCTTACGAGACTAGACAGCAGTTTGATGATCATCTCTGTATTTTCGTGTGGGTTTAATGTCAGCATAATAATATTCAAAACTGTACTCTGTACAATTTAATATTAATTTCATTTAGAAATATTCTAATCATTGCTTTGGTTCGTTTGAAATTAAACAATAATAATAGTCAGCTAGGATAAAATTCCATAAATAGTATATCACTGTCCTAGGCCGCGAAAAATAGAAAAGTCCCAGAGTACGTGTAATTAGTGGCCAAGGCGAAGCCGAGGCCGATAAACACGTGCTCTGGGGCTTTCTTTTTTCGCGGCATAGGCCTGTATACTATTTTTCATACCCAGTGGCCCGAAAATCACTCTTCCCGCTTTGCGCAGCGGCAGGAAAGTAGTCACTTTCGGGCCGCTGGTATGAAAATGATTTATATATTACTTTTGAAAAAATATTTCAAAATTCAAGCAAGTATCTGAAAAATTGTAGCCGGTACCTGACGGGGCTCTGACTGTGACTTGTGTTGTTTAATCTATTCACATCACAGGCAGAGTTCTAGTTAGGCACAGGTTCGTATCTTCAAACGTTGAAAACCTTTTTTTAGTTGAATAATTTTACAGGTAAATATCTACATGAGTGATACATATTTATTTCATTTATTTCAGATATGGGTATTATGGACTTCCACTTTGGGGATCCTCTACTGGCGCTGGAACCACCTCTGTCTGAATCGGATTATTCATTTACCCTGGGCACTGGAGAAGGCCTAACAGATCTCTTTGATTTATTTTAATTAATTAATTAATATTGCGAATGTATGATTTGCATCGATTTATTTTTTGAGTTGCGTTGACGCGGGCAAGGGTATGCCATTTACCCTTCACTGATACACAACATTGTACTTATCAGTACCTGTCTGAGGCTTTTTGAAAGTCGATATCGATAAAAATTATTCCCTAGATTCAACACCGCACTCTGGGCTCTGTTCTAAATAATTTTTATCTACGTCAGAATAGAGTACACATATCACGAAAAAAAACGGCAGTATAAATGACCAGTTTCAGGTGACTTCAGCTCGCAATATTGAATAATCAATTAATAAGATGATCAATTAGCGAACTATTCAAAGCCTTCAAACTCACGTCAAGGGTTTTTCCGTGCAATTTAGATTTGTGTATAATAGAGCGATTTAAAGTCGCTCACGTGCTGAAAAAATGTACCAGCATTGTGTATAAATGCTGTAGCGAGACTGCTGAATATATTCGTTTCTAGATTATATATATTATATATGTACTATATTATTATTTTCTCGCGTAAATGAAGAAGTACGCAAAACGTCTTAGATCTGACACTGTAATATATTCCTTCTTTGTTTAATGTTTTTCTCACGCGTAAAATTTTTTCTGGATCTAAGACATTGCAATTTCAGTAAGTAAATCTTACACGTTGCATGGTAAATATATTCTTAAAGGTGATCGATCGTATTTTCTTTATTTAATGCGTGAACATGTAAAGTCGAATAACTGCGTGTGTGAATGATTTTAGACGAATGCGTGTGTATTGAAGAGATTGATTTATAAAATTCGAATCAATCTGTTGAATCTTAGTCTTAAAATAGATTTTTGTATAATTACTTTTCGTGGTTGGTTTTGTACCTATGTACCTTGCTTACATAGCATATAAAACTTGATATGTAACAAACTTTATAGTACCTCAATATACTATAGACTGAATTTTACTTCAGTGATACTTTTATATTACGGTGTGCATTTTAAAAAAAAGCACTCAGTACATCGAAATTTACGAGGTAACTGATCAAAGAACAAAGATCTTAATCATTACGTTGTCACATTAATCACATATGATACTTGTATAGATTTTCCAAGATTTATTCAAGAAACAATGTCACCACTTTGTAACCAAGGGGTCTTCTAAGGAAAAAGAATTTTTCAAAAGAAAGAATAAAACAAATTCTTTAACTATATAATACCTTTTAAACGCTGTTTTGATAATATTTATTTATTAAATATAAAAACGCGTGTAATTTATACATAGCATAAACAATGTTTTAGCCCAGGACATATTTTTATCGATTCTAAAAAGATTCTTACACTTATATATTTAAGCGTTATCACTATCAATCAATTGATCTAATTTTCCTTGGAAAACCCTCGAGGATGTATATCTAATATACCAGTTAGTGTATGTCCAAGCCATAGTGCCTACATTATTAAGATCATACATCTCTGCAATTGTAAATACTTTGTATACTTTCGTATGTAATATTGTAAGGACGTAACGGTACGAACGAAGAATAAAAAGGCGACACTGTTTAACTTTAAACAGTATACGCTTATCACAATTATATCAACTGTATCAAAGCATTAATTATTTTTAATTCTCAACATTATAATTATCACATAATTAAAACTATTATTATCATAAAAATATAATGATGATTATGATTTAATCGCAAAAAACGGAAGTATGTTAGTTAATACGATTTAATTATTATAAAAGAATAGTACGGTATATCTGCACACCGAAATGAAGGTACTCACCATTGACCATCAAATGCTATACTTCGACAAAGTTCTTTAGTAAAGATAAATATTTGTGTTCATTATAGAAAAGAAAATTAAAATGACAATCGAGATGAGTTTCATTTCTCATGTATATTATTATGAAGTGGTCACAAGCCTTCAAAAAAGTTTGTACTCGTATAAATTAGAAGTATGAAATTCCACGTGAATAACTTAATTCTTGTAGTCTCTATTGATAAATATTATTCTCAAATTTATTTTTCTCCGTTTCACGCTGAATTTTCTACAATAAACTACGTTCATATCTAAAGATCATAGCTTTATTTGATGTTTTTATCTTATTTTGTTAGTAAAAATAATAATCAAAAGTTTATATTAAACTATTACGATGTTGGAGTATTGAGCTACATCGACATATTCGTTGTTTAATTTGATTTATATAGTCAATGAACTAAGAGTACAGAATAAAATTTAAACAAGTTCAATTGTTTTTTTAACAATGAAAAAATAAAAAAATGCCAATGTAATGCACAGCACGAGGACGGATTGCGTCATTTCCGCCCAGCACTATTTTCTTATATTTTATACAAAGAATCTTAATTTTTTACTCAAAAAATAAAAAAAATATCAATTGTCGGATTTAAAAAACTGTACTTCAAATTTATAATCTGGGGCAACAAAAATGCTAAAAATAAAAAGTTTAACGAAAGTTTACTGAGTTTCAATCAAAGTTAGTGTTTCATTGCTTACACTTTGTTATAATTTGGTCAGTCAATCCAAATTTGTGAAATATGTTGTATGTCCATCATGATAGAATTCATCAGAACGAAGAGTAATTAAAAAATAAAATTAGAAAAATTTGTGAACTGAGCGAAAAAAATCAATTGTATCATACGAATGTATTGTCATGGTGTGCACAATGGACGAGAGATGAAAAGTATGTAAGATGAATTTTGTTACAATTTTATGTGTGCACCCGTGGGATTTTTTTACAATTTATAAAATAGTAATGTATAACGTAAAAAACACGTCGATTTTCCCACGCACACAAAAGAAAATACGAGTGTTTCAGCTCTTAGAAGTGAGCTAGAGCTTTTGCAATGAATCTTTTTAGAAAATACGTGGACTCTGTGTAGTTCTGTATATAAAGTAATAAAAAAAGAAAAAAACAATGAAACATAAAAGTTAAGAATGTCAGAGTATGCAGATGATATTAAATATAATCTTGTGTAACGAGATACATTCGACTATGTGTTTATTAAATTACTCATGAAACTCATGTCCACCAATTTCATTCATAGTTTATTTACCAATCCAATTTATTTGATCATTTGGCTCAAAAAAAGACAATAATCGGTTGCTCGAATCCCATGTAATAAACTCCTAAAATCTACTGCACCAACGAATTGATCGATCGATACAAAAATACAGCAATGTTTTTTATATGTCGGCTCGAGGCGCGTTCATTCAAAGGAGAAGTTTAGTTTTGGGTCGTTCGATGTCGCTACGTGGCGCTAAGTACCGGCGCGTTCGGAATTACCATTCGGCGGACTACGAAGTCGTTTTTCCGCTCGCACGTACTTTTTCAACTTTGATCCGCGTCAGTCGCGTGCGCACCTAACGCTGCGAAATTTATACATTTTGTATATATAACCAAGTCGTGTACATAGACATAAATTCTGTATAGTGTATAGTAGTGTACATACGAATCCCTTACCATTTATATATATAACTATATCTATGTATATAATATATACATATACACACACACGTGTATAGCTATATACTTGTATACATATATATTATATGTATAAAGGATATATATAGGTAGTGGCGCTCTGCAACTCTACGGCCCTTTTTGTCGAGCGTTGGCGCAGTCGCGAGCAGCATCACCCACAACCCCGGCTGCAACAACATATATACTCGCTATCCGCAAGCACATACCACCCTGCGTATATATATTTATATATACATTTGTCGGCCGGTTTACAGCAAACGCGACGTTTTTGTTCGTCTGTACGTGCACTTGACTTGCTCTTGTGACTGTGTGTGTGTACGTGTCGGTGTGTGTGCGCGAGTGCGCGCGTATGCGTGTGTGTGCTGCATTGGACTTATACCAGTAGCAAAATCCAACGAGCAGTACAGTGTGACTATATACATAAACGAGTACAGCACACATATATAGGCAGTTGGCTGTGTTGGCGACGTCATTTCGTGCGTGTGTGAGTGAGCTTGGGCTCTTTGCAGTTGCAAACTCGGTGCGCTCTTGTACATAGGTGTACTATAGTTAATATCGAAGCTGAAGGAGCTGCAACCAAGAGACGGAAGCCGCAGACGCAGTGTGCCTGATTCGAGACTCCAAAAGTAAACGGCGACTCCAAAAAGTGAGATTCAACTGCCGCGACAAACCCCCTCGTTTAAGAGGAGGTTGTATCATAACCTAAGTACCCTCCTTGCTTTTTCTGCCTTTCATCAATTCTCTCTCTCTCTCTTTCTCTTACACTTTCTTTTCATCTCTCTTTCTCATTCTTTGTCTCTTTCTTTTTTTCCCAATCTTTCTGCTCCTTCAATACGCACACACCTCGTACACCTATTTATTCGTGCATAAGCACATTCGCACAGTGAGTGTTGCTCGTTTTAACGTCAAACAACTGTAAAAAGACAAGCAAAGTTACTTACTGAATCCCGACATTTTTTTATTCGTTAGCTGACTCCGTCGCCCGAGTGTTGGCTATAACATAGCTGTAAATACGTGTGTGCAATAAATTTCCTCAACAACAATACATTAAGACTGCAATTAGTCAAGGCTACGAGGACGCTGTGCCGGGATGAAGTGGCTGCATGGCGCGGGTAGCGCCGGGGCAGGCGAACCGGCCCCAAACCCGATGCAGCTCCAGCTCCAGCAAGGAAACGGTCACTTGCCATCAGTAAGTAGTTGCAGCATTTTTATTGAAAACTTGATCCTCAATTTTGGATATTTAATGTTTGACTTTATGCGTTTGTGAGAGTGTGTGTAGGTGCGTAAGTGTGGCTAGTTGGATGCATGTAGACGTGAGAAAGAGAGAGACTGTGTGAGTGCGTGCATGTCCGTGTATGCGTGTGTATTATATACGATAATGCTGAGTTTGCATGTATGAGTAATATAATAATTCATGCAAAAGTTTTATGAATTCAACTAATGACTATCTCATTTTTTTTTAAATATTGTCATTAATTTTCCCTAAATTTACTGATAAAAAACATAAAAAATTATTACTAATTAGATTTCTTGAAAGTATTTGTGACTTGATTGTACCTTTTCTTTAAGAGATTGAAATTTATACATCCAACTTGCTTGAGTCTTTAATATCTTGTACACTTTTACAAATTGAATTGCTGTAACAAATTTTTATTGCTATTTTTTCAGGATAACGAAAACTGTCCTCAGGTTATGGCAGGCGGCGATGCTCTTCGCTTACCTCCTGGTCAAATAAATAGAGTTCAGGATGATGGTATGGTGGGATACGTTTTTCAAAGAACAGCAGATGAATTTGGTGTACAGGCTTTCCAAAATAAGCAAACTCCACGGGCATGGGCATTAGCCGATGAAGGAATTGTAGATAATGTAAGTTATCATCATACAATTTTATTAATTTTTTGTTATTGATCTTTTACTGCTTATATTTTGATGAAATGTTCTTTTTGTTTAATTTAATCTTCTATCTAGTTTACAATTAAATTTTACTAAATTGAATCTTAATGCGATCATAGTTTTGTAAAGTAATGAAATCTAAAGAAATAAAATTTCTCACAACTCATTTTATTTTTTTCAGAATCAAGAGAAATGGAAATATTCAGTAAATAAAATGGGTGTCCCTCAACAAAATCAACAACCTCAACTTAATATTCAACCTATGAATAATGTACATATGCCTTATGAAATACATCCTATGCAATTAAAAGTAAGTTATTATAATAAATGTTGTATTACAAAATAAAGGTTATATATTCTTCAAAAATAACATATATTTTATGTACAATTTAGAGTGGTACACCAGGTGCTGAACATATGGTTTATTTGAACAGCCAAATAACTGCTCAACAACAACAACTAGCCTTATTTCATCAACATCAGCAGTACAGTAATGGTCAAGTGAGTAATAAAAATTTATAACTCATAATAGTTAGATGAGTAGCATATGATGCATTTAATAACTAGGAACAAAATCAGTATTAGAAATGCACTGAAATATAATGAGTGAACAATTTTATTTTTAATCAAACAAGATACTCATTTTACTACAAGATAATTATTTCTTTAACTATTCAAGTTTTAAATATCCAGTTGATGAGGTTAAGACAGATAGTGGATCAATCAAAATTCAACATCTCAAACACTCTAAATATAACCCATATTTAAGAATTGACATTAATTATATTAAAATTATGCAATACATATTGTATTCCAAAGTTCAAATCAACCAATTTTTATTTAATTTAAATTTGAAAATCACATTGGAGATTAGGATAAAGAACATCATTAGCCTAACTTAATAATTTGTTAATTACTATTTAATTGTATAATATCATTTGTCTTTATTTTTTTTATCAATCAATATTAATCCCTCTAAAAACTTAAGAATGGGATGAATATTAGCTATATAGTATAAAAATAAACTTAGATACAATAGAATAAATGGATGTTATCAGATCTTTAAAGTATAATAGGTTAGCAATGGTAAACAAACAAGTTAGCTGTACATTAAGATGATCAACTAAAGTTGATATTAACATCAGTTGCGTTTCCAAATCGGTATTAATTGTTCGGAAAACATCGTCCCTATTATCATGGGCTGTAAGACGTTGTTCCAAGCCAAAAGCCATTCTGCCAAACGGATGACATGTATATCAAACGAAATGACGAGAGTATAGTTGGCTTTCGTAAGTCATACGTAAGGCATAGTGCAGAAAGGTGAGTGCATGTATAGGCGCATATAGCTGGATGTAAAGCACCCACCCGCTGCTGCTGCTACCGGGTGCATCATCATTACAGGTATAGATGTATCGTGCACAGAGAGGCGCATTCGTGCCAAAGTGGCGGATGGTCGCAGTCGCTCGGTGCCGGGATGGCGCTGTGATCGACGCGTCGTTCTTTGTTTCGCTCATTTTCGCATGCGTTTGTATGCCTGCGATTTGCCGCACACGCATAAACTTACCCACACATACACATGTATACGTATATACAAAACATATATATTGTGGCCGCGGCTGCTGCTACGAGCTATCCCAGCAACGCAGACATATAAGCAAGGCAGAGACTCGCTAGCCGCCACGCGCACAGCAGCTAGTCTTCTAGTCTGACTTTTCTCTGCGCGATTTGTCATTAATCACAAGTCGACGGAATAACTCGCATAAAAGTTGATTTGGATTTGTGAAAAGTAACGAGTGCAGTGCGTTGGTGTGCGTTGATGCTGGGTTGATCGAACGAGTGCGAGGACTGTGTCGTTGTGTTGTTGTGTCGAATCGAAAGTGGAATCAACGGTTGTAGGCTCGCGCGGTTGATGCATCATCGTAGTCGCCGTCGTCGTCATCCGAAAAGGCAGCGCGCACAAGCAAGTGCGTAGCTATATAGGTATAGAAAGAGAAACAGAGAGAGAGAGACAGATAGACGTTTAGCGCACATTTGCGCTGAGGCAGCAGCAGCACAGCAGCATAGTGCGACCGACCGCCCGGCCCACGTCCACACACAAGACAAGTACAGAGAAGTCGAAGAGCTGTAGAGCGCGCGACTGGCCGAAGGAAAATCTTGACAGTGCCTCGTGCTTATGCAGTAATTGTGCAGCTCTCAGTGGCAAAAAGTTGAGCATCGCCATCGCCCGACGACCTGACAAGCAGTGTCCATTTGTGCGTGAGTGTCTTGTGTCGACGGCTGCTCCGTGCACCTATGTAAATATACAACTACGCTGTAATTGTGTGCGCGCGCAAACCAAGTGTAGTTTGTGCAACTGTGTCGTTGAAACGCACACATACGTATAGAGCGAGAGAGGCAGAAAAGCTGGCTCTGCAGATAGTCGGCAAGTGCAAAAGACGGAGCTTCGCTTCTTTGTATAGCTGCATCATCGTCCGCGCAGTCGGTATCGATCAAGTCGGATTAGCATTGCAGGACGAGGCGACGAAACTCCTTGCCTAATCCATATCGCAGCGGTGTACACAATAGCGACAGTCAGAACACACACACACGCACTCGTCATAAAGCTGTGTATGTAATCGTGCACAGTGCCGGCTGCTGCTGTTGTTCAAGGCGTAAGAGCCCCCTCTTCTCTCCCTTGCCATATATTTGCTCTCTTTCTAGAACGACCGAAATCCAATGATTATTTTTCGAAAACAGAAGAGAGCATTTGGTAATTCGGTGACTCGGCGAAGCTGAGTTGTACTGGCCGAGCATTAACTCGCATGTACACACACTCGCTCACACATATACTCTAGTGCAGTTGTGTGCCACACGCGTTGACAGTAGCTGTCTTATCGATCTTCCGATCGAAGTGCAAGTTTTTTACGTCAAAAGAAAAAGCCTAGAAAAGTGTGTTGTTTTTATGAAATCTCTTCGATTGTGTTGATATATCTGCTTATAGGTAAAAGCCTATGAGTGAGAGCGCACACTTATAAAAGTCTATTGATAATAATACAGTGTGCTGTCCATCGAGGGTGGCGGCGTTGGTGCTGTGCTGTGTCGTCGTCGTCGTCGTCGCTGTCGTTGCGAGGGTGGCAGTAGTGCGCATCCTATAGCAGTATACAACAGCATCGACAGCAGTGCTTTATCGGTGTTTTGCAAAGTGTGTGTTGATACAGAAATCATACAGAAGAAAAAAAGGAACAGCAGCCAAGTGTGCTGCACGCATAGTCGAAGTTTATAACAGCAGCTCAGCCGGTAGACGCTACTGCGGCTTTCGGTAGTGGCAGTGCTTCTAACACATCTCGCGAACACTGCAATCAGATAAGCAGTAGCTAGTTCTCGCTCGACTCGTCGAGGAGTATCAAAAACAGCCTCTGTTGTTGTTGTTGTTGTTGTTGTCATTACGACTGTCAGTGACAGTCGTGCTACGACTACGACTACGGCTCGCGGCGAGGCAGCGGCCCTTACGAGGCTGAATTTCGAGGAGGTGACGCGGCTGGACAGAGCATTGGAGACGGTGGACAGTTACACAGGCGGCTGGATGAAGCCGCCGGGGGATTTGTTTCTCTACTGTGACATGAAAGACCTGGGAGCTGACATGGTAAAGTCTGCATTGCCACACGTTAGACATACACACACACACACACACACTCACACTCGAGCTTATCTTTCCAACGTATAAATATGTATATATCCCTGTGCCAGCGAACACTTACAGTTTGGATCTAACCTCAAATTGTAGACATTACAGATTCGTTTGTTTATGCTACATATGAATGCTGCATACGGTTGTCCTTGAATTTCTTAATTATGTATTCTCATATTAATGTTAATTATTGAACTGGTTTAATGACAACGTATCACATATGTATTAAAAAATTGTCACAATATTTTTGCGAAGCTTAAGCGATATCGAGACATAAAAAAACTCCTGTAAAACCAATATTGTTTTTTTATACACTAAAATGTTTCGTTAGAAAATAACAAAACTTTGCTGGGGGCACGACTCATTTGTATCCTGAATCTCTGAAATTATTTCAAAGCATTTTATTAATGTTTGAAATTCAATAGTCAAAACTTTTCATCCTCAGGATCACAAAATTATTTATATCCTTCGTTTAAGATATCCTTCTTACGTAAGAAAAGGTTACTTTTTGTTATTATTTGTACCCACAACAAACGAACTCGTCGTGTACTCTAATGTGTACAAGTACGATTGTGCACACGATAAATATTCATTATGAGGCTTATCGAACTCGCGATTACGAAACTCATGTGTCGTTGCCATTATAGATCATGCAAAGTTTTTAAATATATATACAAGTACCGTTCTGTATTTAGCTTTCCAGTTTTAACGCAATTTTTTTTCTCCGTGTATAATACTGATTTTGGTCGGTAAGTTTTATTTTTATGCGTCATTAAAATTGCTCGAAAAGTCTCGGAACGAGCACAATAAAGTCGTGGAAAAGGAACGCATGCACACTCACATTCACACATACACACGTCGCGCAGGGAATTTTCTTATACTCTCTATCTCACGCGCGCGCGCGATGCGTGAATATTCAAGCTAAAAATATCCGAGTTGTATGTTTCTATATACATGCACATATTCACGCATTTATCAGGCGTTAGATTCGGTGGTGAGCCACTGCCAAAATGGCGTGAGATTTGATTTTATATTTAAAGTTGCTTGAGAAACCGAGAGAAAGAGTCGTGCGAATATGCGTGCGAGCTTGCGTGTATGTCAACAATGCGCGTGAGCTATGAAAAAAATTAGCCAATAACTTTTTTATGAATAATTTAAAGCACGACTCGCCCATTGTACCAACGTATCCATATGAATAATCTGCTGCTACACTTCTCGGCGATTCGATTGCTTGTCATTTACTAAGGTGGATTATTTTATTCAAGTGTACATCATCTGTAACGTCACGAAATGTTGTTGCTTGCCAAGTAAATGTAATCAATAATTGGAAAGTAATGATTTTGTCTATAGGAAGATGAACGTTTACCTAAAAAGCGCGCGTGTAGTGATTTTCTTGTTTTAGGAAAACGTTTTTCGTTTTCTCATTCTCCTACGGAAATCCTATGTTGGACGTTTTGGGAAAAAAATTGTTATTATTAGAGAAGTCTGGTCATGGTGTGGATTGGTGGTACTTTTCTCTGAATAACGTTGAACCCACTCATCAAGACTTTTTTTGTATTTGAGCCTAGTGCGTACAAAAATTCGATAATATTTTACCTTGAACGACCAAAACCGATTCATATTTACTCTCATGATTATAATTATGTACATAGCTGGTACGAATTCGCGTTTCGGGTGATACAGTGCGTGGCTTTAATGACCTTTTGTTTATAATGATACATTTTATGGTTTCTTAGCTCGCGTACAATTTCAGCGTCGTATGCGCGGCCATAATCGCATGGCTCGCGAGCAGGCGCGCGAAGAAGCAATGTTACATTTTCGTCTTAGACGATACTTAAATGCTCGATATGAACAAATTTATTGCCAATTAAAACCTTTGTTTAGGTTCAAATTTTTTAAGTATATAAATGAGATGGACTCACTTCGTATGTACATTTAACTAACGAAAGTGTGGGCTTGGTCTTTCCGATTCGTGAGGTAGTCTTGACATAATAAGCCGAAAGAGAAAAGTGTGAATACTCGTATACTAATGAAATCGGCTAAAGAGAAAAGATAAAAGTCGGTCATTTCTATCTACTGCTCTGCTTTGTACAGAATTATAAATCAAAAAACTGACCCAGTCGCCGCGCACTCCTTTCCCAAATCTTGAGTATTGAACATGACTATAGCAGTAGCTGCCAAAGATAAACATTTAACTGTTCTCTACATCTTCTCGACTGCTACCTATGTGTAAAAGCTACGAATAACTGCTTGGATCATCGTGGCTTTGTATACATTTTTCTTATTCTCGCACTCATCGAAGATAGAGAGAGAGAGAGAGAGAGAGAGAGAGAGAGAGAGAGTACAAGATCTTTATCATACGACCGGAAAAAGACACGCTGTCTGTAGCGTTTGTAACACATTATATCTTTCCTGGAGCCTTGTGCTCTTTTTGCATCTACTTTTGATCTATCTTACTAAAAGATTTCTTTCTCTTTTTGGGTCGCTATTTTTTTCTAAGCTGCGTCTATCGCGAAATATTAATAGGAAATCGAACACTTGCACAAATAATCTTGTATTTCATCTTCGGCGACGTTAGGCGCGTCGTTACTTCAGAGTATCATGTTTCTTGTTATCTCATCACGCTAACGCAAAGGATAATAACAGAGGAGAGTGTGACTCCTGATACAAAGAGAGTATAGTAGTACTTATGTGTATACATAGGCGCTGAGGAATCGTCATGTCGTCACAAAAATTTATCAAACATAAATCGGATTAATCTTATTGTTTATAACTATACATTTTTCTCACGATATATTTATTTTCTCGCATATATTCATCTTCAAACTACACAAGATCAACTAAATAGTTTGAATCCTAAATCAATTATAATATATTTACGTGCACTTTAGTCGCTCGCTCCTCTTCTTGTTTAAGCTATTTTTTGATATTAATTTCATCGTCTAATGCAATATTAGTAGGTGTGCGAAATCGTAAATTATTGCTTTTATCATTCGTTTGGGATGCAAATATCGGCAGTACACAGCATTCGATGAAGGAGGATGAACCATCGCAAGGAGATTCTCATTATGCAACTCATATGCCATTCCGAGCTCCAGAGTTTTAATTATTTATCGTTAATTCACAAAGTCCTTGCAAGTCTATTTCAACATTTAGACTAATTATTTTATTAAACTCATTTGCTGAATCGAATGGTTTACTCAGCAGTTTAGTAATGTATTTGTCTCGTATGTATGTTTTTGTGTACGTGTAACGTTACTCATAATAAAATGATTTTATTGATTTTAATGAAAATTTATTCCAAAAACCCACATTCGCACATGCGTTGATATTATATATTACAAGTGTCAGAAGGAGTCTCGGAAAATTGCTTCTCTCTTAATTGGATTTTCATCAAATTACACAATGATGCTCGTCCACGCGCGTATGTAGTAAATAGTTTTGTGCGACTTGTATAATTATTCAAAATCTAAAATGAAAAAGTAAACCTCTCTTGAAGGGACATCGAAATTATTCGAATTAAACAGTAAAGCGTATATAGGTTGAGCTTTTTAGGAAAGCTATTATTTAAATTAATGAACAGCAGCAATAAAGTTAGTCTTATATGCAATACGTACGCACGCGTACATTCGCGTTGTTACTATGATATAAAAGCTCGAAGAAAAATCGAGAAGGGAGAGAACATAGTCCAGAGGTTTGAAGCCTTTGATTCCATTAAATCAATCTATCAGCCAAAGCACAAAGCCTGTGCGCGACTCTTTCTGATATGTTGTATACTTGAATGCATTGCGATTGAACTACTCTCTCTTTCTCTTTTTAACGAGACTAGCTGTGATATGTGACGCATGAGCTGAGATTTCTATCGATGATAACGATAATAATATAATACCATTTCGTATATTGAATATTCTGCTTAGTTTAAAGCATATCGTAAAGCATGAGCTGATCCCTTTTGTTTTCATTAAAACCTGACGGATGTACAAGTTTGGATAATGGTTAGTCATTCATTTGAGAGAGACTTCAATTTTTGTTTAGTTTTTTTGTTAATTATTGTGTTCAAGATTGGTCACACGCGTTATACTTAGCTTATGAGAATAATTTGAACCATTTTTGCAATGATAATTTTTTTTGTGTATTTGCGAATAAGAGACATACTTCACGGTCAGCAATTTGTCAATGTCGATAGCTTAGCGTCTGCATAAATGATTACCCGTAGGATCATACTACGAAAATGTTTATAAGTGTCAGTTTTTTTAACGCCCTAGATTTTATTTATTTACTTATTTATTTATTGAATCGTATTTTTTTATTGTGTCAAAAATTCGTACTTGGCGAGTGAAGTTTTGAGTGATGCGATGAACCTTTTGAAACTATCAATTCATTTTTAATAATAATCAATTCATTAAAAATAAATATTAGAAAAAACTTGACTTACAGTCGGAAAAGTTCATTGACCGCTTCAGGTCACATCACTGGAGTACGAAGCATAAATTGGGTCATATTCTCAATTCCTAACACAATTATTTTAGTTGAAAAAAAGTTATACAACAAAAATGTCTACATTTGTCCAAATTAAATTTTTGAATTCACTTTGTTGTCCGCGCCTAAATAGCTATCATTTATCTAAAGATCAAACGGTCGTCCTCGATGGTTTGGTTTATTTCCAGCATAATCTGCAATGCGCAGAGAGTGGCTCTCTTTGCGGAGAAATAAAATATCAAACTTCATTGCGTATCGATCTTATTTGGCACAAACATACATTTACTTTTTTCTAGCTTGTTTTGCTGTACTTTGCTTAGTAACTGATAAATATTCGCCCTCGTTAATTTTTCTATTATTACAAGTTAAGCGAAAGTTTCTTTAAACTACTTAATACTTACATTTAATTTGCAAAAGTTTTTAGAACTATTACTCAAGTTCAAAGCTCTACATGTTTACATAATTATGTAAGTGTGTGCGAAATCTTTCATTTATTGATTCACTCTTGAAAGCAACAGCGGCTCTGCGTCAAATTGAATTACCGCATGTGCGTCCACTAAAACTCCCTGCACTCCCTTTCTCGACTGTCCTCTATACAATCAAACTACGTTGTCCAATGATGCCCAATCGTTACCGGGCTCACTTAGTCGTTTTTTCAATCGGTGAATTCAGCCTCTTTTTTCTAACTCTCTTTTAATCTTTTGTTCTTGCTGTTTTAAATTACATGACTTACGAAGCCTGAGTTGAATGAAAATTTTGAAACAAGTTTTCTGAAATTCATTCAAAAAATTTTCCTATTTACGCACTAAAGATTCTCTTTCACGAATAAGTTGAATAAATAGAATCATTGACACTTACCGATTCACCGCTTTTTCAATGACTTTGTTGCTCATGGCAAAACTCATTTAGCCATTAAAGAAAACGAGCTAATTTGAACGAAAAATGAAATAGCTCCTTTTTCGTTTCTTCTTTATATGATACTGGTATTAAGTGAAGTCGGCTGATGATTTTTTTATGTTACCCATGCCATTCACCGAGTAATTGTAATTTAGCTATACCTATAGATGGTCGGAAAAAAATTAATTTTCTTTTTACTGAGGTGGTTTAATTTACACGCATGCAGACTTCTACATTATCAATGTACACTATTGACCCGAATTTGCAATTTTTTTATTCTTCGCGTCACGAAATCTCGTACTAGATTATTTTGGGTGTGTCATCGACTCTTGTTTTTATCCAGAGTAACAACAAGATACGCACCAAATAGACAATAGACCACGTCTTTGCCGCGAGTCATTGACTCTGCGTTCTCTCTCTCTCTCTCTCTCTCTCTCTCTCTCTCTTTCCCTCTCTCTTTACACGAGGTTTCAAAGTTAGCCGGACGGAAAGGAAAGAGGCGCCCGTCGTCGTTGTAACGAGAGCGTGGGTGGATGGCCTCGCCTTGCCTCGCGCGACAAGTTTATGTAACGAAAAGTTTATGTAGCCACTCTCAGCTCGGTCAGCAAGAGGAAGACAAAAAAGACAACGCCTGGTTGTATACATATATGTGTAAATATCCAATTGAAATAAGAAGCTAAACTCGTGCAGTTGCGTGGCTCCCTCGAGAAAATTTCATTTCGAATGCAATCAATGAGTTTTATTGCTCAGCGATTGTTCTACTCCTGAACCACAGTTTATTTCGGATAATGTTACATTTAATTTTTGCTCTCTTTCTTTTTCTTGCTTGAGAAATAGTTTGCGATTGCACAGTCGATTCAGAGGAAAGTAAAAAGGGCAAAAAATTAACTGTAAGTTGCTTTTCACGCTATGTGGAAATCGTTACAAAGTTCTGAGAAAGTTGATCCAACATGCAGCTTTGGGAGCTTTGCAACAATTAAAAATTATCATCTAGAGGTTTCTCTATATTATCAACTTCAAAGAAAATAGTTTTGAATAAGACTCTTTTTAATTAAACAGAGAATTCAAATTGTACCACAGAATAAGCTAGATAGGTGAGATACCGTATAGATCTAAAAATGGCCATGTCAGGGAATAAAAAAGCGGAAGTAAAATCTGCCTCTGTGCTGTAGGTGTAAAAAATCGTAATTTTCCGAAGAAGATCTTAAGACACTCCGAATATCAGCTTAAGCGCAAGGGCATTACTGCATAAGAGTGCGTTACGTGTGCGATTGCACTTGTGACTCTCTCTGTGTAGCACGTTTATATGCACATACGCACAGATACACACAGAAGAGAGAAGGTGGTCTAGAGGAAACATAACACTCGGAGCGCTGGTGGCAGTGGTAGCGAGGACAGTGGCCGTGACCTGCGTCATTGTGTGCAGACACCTACTAGCTCTCAAGACTTGGACTTATCACAGTGTGTGTGTGGAGCGAAAAGTCAGTTGCCGCACAGCACAGGAGAAGGGGTCGCTGGCCCCTTTATACACACCCATTACCTTAAAGCTCGATGTTTTATAAAAGTTTGCGTCTGTGTGAGTGTGCACCCGTTTCACTCGCACGCACACCTTCATATACTGCACTGCCCGCCGTTCACGCTACGTACTTCTTTTTTTTTTTCTTACTCAAAGACGCGTCTGCTCCTTTACGGTAGGGGATACCTTTCTGAAAAAAACATAAAAGTATTGATTCAGAAAACGTATTTAGACATTGCCTATAGCACTTACGTACAGAGAACATTTTTCTTCAGCTTATCATAAGCACCATATAATATGCTCACCCATGTGTCAATCTTGTCAAATAGTCTTGGCTTTTGCTTTCCATAACTTCTTTGAAAACAGCAAAAACGTGTAAGTTCTAAAGTACAACAAATTCACTCGTTCAAAGTTTATTTTTCATGCTACCCCAGCCAAAACTAACCTTTTTCGTCCCGGCGGCCAAAACGAAAAAGTTAATTTCTGCTGGGGGATTCACGAAAAATAGTATACGCACCTGTGAAACGAAAAACTGGAAAGCCTCAGAGCACATGTTTATCAGCCTCGGCTTCGGCTCGCCCGATAATTAAGCGTGCTCTAGGCACGTAATATACTATTTATAGCACTGTGTGGCATAAGTTCACATTTATGGCACGCTTTTCTGTGGCATAAGTCGCACATTCCAGCACCGCTGCGTTCGCAACGCACTCGCATACGCTCGTGCGCTAACCTCACTTCGCACTACCAGAAAGTGCGACTCATGACTCGGAAAAGGGGGCATAAATGTGAACTTAGCATAGTGCTATAAAATGTTGTACGATACTCGTGCCATGGGGACACTTTTCGACCCAGCTATTAGGACCCTCGCTGCGCTCGGGCCCTAAACAACACCGTGCCAAAAAGTGTTACTTATGGCACTTGATCGTAAAGTACTAAATTACTGACACTTTTAAAGACAACTTTTTCAATAAATACTTTTCTGAGGTAAAAGTTATCATACACTCGTGCTGATACATTTAAAGTATACAGTTTTGATAAAAAAATCGATCATTTCTCGTATCCATATTTTTTACACTGATGGACAATTTTTTCTTCTCAAATTAAACTAGCCGCTAGACTTCGAGAAAATCGTTCGTTCCTAGCTTTCTTATAAAATAAAGATTCTTCATCTTTTACTTATCTCTTGCTCGTCTCCCCCCTGAAAACTGTTGGGTTTTCTTTGTTTTTTTTATTATTACTTCGAATCGAGTTTTCACTCAAATTTACAGAGGTCGAATCGCGGCAACTTCTTCACAGCGACAACGAGTCTAGATATTTCTGCTAATTAGGAAATTCATCGAGCTTTCGCTAACTAGATAGATGTTTAAGAGGATAAAAGCGGGGAAAAAAGGTTAAGTCCTAGTTTCTCGCCAAATAAAATCATCATAAATTTCTAAATTATATAAATTGTTAATACAAACACGAGAGAATAATTTTTTTCTTTGTTTTCAAATACTTCATTTTCTAAACGTATAATGTTAATTGATATAAAATTCAAAAGAAATGAAAACAACGTATCAGAAAAGACAAATAAACAAAACAAAAACGATATTGGTGCATAAAAGTTGTAGTCGTGAACACATTGAAGAGCGAGAACATACACTAGTTAATCAAGTATTGCACTAAACTTATTATGATAGTGTATAAACAACAGTTGCAGCAACAAAAAGTTTTTCAAAGGAAAACTTTTGATATGCCCTTAAAATTCGGTTGTCGTCGATTAGCCACTTGGGTATTCTTCAACAGTTTCTTTTTTTTTCGAACTCGATAACTAACGTGGTGGAGGAATTGTCTTTTTTCACACTTGGAAGTACAATTCAATTTCGACAGTTGAAAAAGTCATTAAACTTTAACCTCTAGAGGAATAGTTATCGTATTTAAACATAATGACCACACGTGCCAGAATCATATTTTTTTCGCTTAACACTAAAGCACTTAAGTGCGTCCATCTATTTTTAATTATCTTAAATTCTGTTTTTGCAAAGCAACCGTTCAAAAACCAAAAGGCTTGATTCCTTTTTAATATATATGAATTAAAACTATACTGCATTGATGCCTTGTAAATATTTCTTTCAAGTTCGTGAATCATAAGAAAAATTCAAAAAATAAAATGAATTGCCATAGTTTGTAATTATTTCTTGTTTAGTTTGTAAAGTTAGAAATCGAAAAAAAACTATCGAATATGATCACTCTCAGTAATGCATAAGTAATAGTGCTCAATATTAATTCTTACTTTTTTAAATTTTGCAGATTGCTCCTTCGGCAAAAAAATTATGGGGTGTCGACGATGGCAGCTCCAAGGACGATGGAGGCGTAAAAGGTGGCGGAATACTCCCTTTAGGTGAACAAATGTGGCGAGACTCGACCTGGAGCACCTCAGGTAATGTATATTATGCAAATAATACGAAAAAAATAGATCGGAATCGTCGCGTTACTTGCAACGGTGTGATATTATCTTGAAAATACGACTACAACTTCTTTACACTATTGCCTACAATATGAAAATAAAAAAAAAGAGACAGAAAGAAAACATGTCAGTTTTTTTATATTCATGTGTACTAGAGATAAATTAATGCTTTAATAGACCATAAATAAATGCACGTCACATTTTTACAGTACATACATTTAGTTATGAATTCTATGAACAAAATAGTAATGTTAACTACTACATAATCGATTGCTCATTACTTGCCCTACCATATCCCTCGCTCTTTCTTCTACATTTGAATAAAAGAGTGGAAAATCAGCAGCACGTCTAGTTATCTAGTTTTTCTTACGTTTACCTTTTCTACTCGATCACCAAACATCAATATAAACTTTGATTGAGCAAACTACTACAGCCAGCGAATCCTTTGAAAATACAAATGAAAACTCTCAGCTGCAGTAGCAACATCCCAAATCAACACTCGCATTTTTGCATGGAACTTTGGTAAATTAGTAATCTGTGGACGTATCAATTCACAGTATCGTGCATATAAGTACAGTTCCTGCGCGTAAAAGAGTTATACCACTGACGTGTTAGTACCGACAGAGAGAATTCATAGTTCGTAAGAAACGGATCACTCGAGCCAATCCTTTGAATATGTACGTTAATTCGCATGTAGTCATGCTGTCACGTTGTCGTCTTCATATCATACTTCACGACGAGGACGACGACAAGGATGGATGGATGGATGCGAGACATCTCTTTATTTTTAGTCCTATAACGTGACGGGGGTAAAAGTTGGCCGCAGGCTAATCAGAAAATCCCTTTTACTTTTTCATTCATCGTGTGCGTGCGAATGTGAGTGTGTGTAGTGTACATCCTTGCATACATCGCTGCGCTCTCTTTCTCTCTCTTTATCTCAGCTCCAGCCGCGTGTATGGGTGCAACACTGCTGTTGCCATGGCGATAGACGCCCGTTGGCGGCACAGCTCCGTATATACATATATATCGATATACAAAACGGTGGGGGCAACGTCCAACCACCCTGCGGATATTCCACCTTTTCTCTATGTGTTGAGTATATATATAAGTATATGCACATGTATATATGTTGTTGTTGCGAACCGTGTCGTCGGCACCCTGTCGCCATCGCCACACTGCGCGCTCTAATTAACATTTTTCTTTTCTCTTCTTCTTACTCTTGTCTATGCTGCCAATATTATTTTTTTCGCATGTGCATAGCAACGTAACTTAAATAGGATTAAATTCATGGATAACTTCCATATTAATTGTTTGCGTAATTCGCTTCTTCATCGTGTTTCTCCGAGAACGCATCGTTGTCATCGAACATAAGATGCCTTTGCTACTGTCATTGCTCTATATTAATAGGAAATTTATGCGTTTTCTGACGAGGAAGCTTGCTTAACCTCTTACCCTTTTGTCTTTTCCTTTTTCATGATATTTTTCTCTCATTTTATGAGCACAAAAGAAAGGAGAAAAATAAGATGTTTGTCGCCATTGGTGGTTGAAATCTTCAATGAAAAAACATGAGATTTATTTTTATCGTTGTCAAAACCATTGCACGGACATGGATGAGCGTGAATTTCGGTACTATAGAATAAATTTACAAGACTTTTTATCTTTCAAATTCAAAGCCTCGATGTCGGATTTAAATTCCAGAAATTTCATAAATAACGAGTAAACCCTTTATCATTACTTCAATTTTATTTCTCCATACTATGCAACTTGCACTATGCACTTTGGTTTTGAACGAGTATATTATTTTTCGTATTTTTTTTGTATCGGTTACACCTGACAATCGTCTTGAAATGCATTTGGAGATAATCAAGATATTTAAGTTTCCTTGTGTGTGAGTGTATGCAATGTATCCTCCTTCTTCTGGAGCTGCTCGCATGACACAATGAGAGTCATACAGACGATTTTCAAGCGTTTTGAATTATTAACAGCATAGTCTCGAACGTGCATATCAATTTATGAAATTGTCAGCTTTGTCAGCTAGTTTCTCTGCATAGAGAGAAAGACAATATTTAAACAATAATATATTCACAATGGTAAATTTCAATAACTAGTAATGGTATTGAAAAAACTTAACTTGACTAGAGTATCATCTTCAAAATGCAATTACATAGAGCAAAAGAAAGAGAACGAATGAAATTTGGATTTTGTCATAACACTTTTGAGTATTAATTTTGACGTTAACGTTAACTTCTTTACTTTGTATACTAACATGTAGTGTTATTAAACCTTATAATGTAAATATTTGCAGTAGCGATACACATTTATTATCAGCCAAAAATAAATTCGTAATTCTTTATACAAATTTAATCGTGTGTCCGATCTCATGAAGTATATCATTATTATTTAATTGAATTACTCTATAAATATAAAATGTATATGTTGCAGATCATGCAGTTTCACAACCCATTTCAATGGGCAGCAGCAGACGGGTTGGAGTCGGCAGTGGATACCATCAAACGTCTGAAGTCGGTGCAGTTCTCAGCCCAAGAAGCAGGTGAGTGAGAGCCATCCAAGGAACTTTTATTTATGTTTGCTCTCTTGACCGTAAGAGAAAGGGAATATTAATTATCCTTTGCGCTCAAGAAACCACATAAGATCCGTAACTGTTTTTTTTTTAATGTTTGTATACCGAAATCATTGAAAAATACCCTTATTTATTTTACTAATCTCATTGGTTTACTTTGAAGGTATTTTCATTTAATCTTCAATCAATCAATACAATACATGTCAGTATATGATGCATTGGTTTAAAAAAAATGTACACAATAAGAAGTCATTGATATTCATAGAGTAATCAATAAACATTTTTTTTTAACTTTTGTAGATTTTTCAAGTAAATTTTAAAATTAAACATTCTTACATCGTAAGAAAAAAAAATTTGACCTAAAAATTTTTTCCAAGAAATCTAAAAATATACTGACAAAATTCCTATCAATTCTTTAATAAATTGGTATTTATTTTACCATGTATTATATTAACTGACAAAAACAAAACATCCAAAATATTTTTTATAAAATCTTTTAAAACTGACGGGGACAAAAATACAAGTAACTTTTTGATGTGTGTCAAGTCTCCAATTAAATGTTGAGGAACATATGTTCTGAATTTTATGAGGTCTTCTTGTTCGTCAATGATATACCAAAGCCAGGCTAAAATGACTATTTTTCAACACATTTTTATGGTTTTTACTGAATATTTCTACTTGAAAAATGTTATAAAAAGCCGCAAGGGTGTTTTGTTTTGAATTCCTGATTTTCTAGACAAAAGCGTAGTTTTTTAAATAATTGAAGTGAAATTTTTATAAAATGCGTTCGAAAATTTTTAAAAGCTTGTTTTACTCGAATACATTTACAATATGATTATTTCTATTGTAATTCATTAATTTCGTTTTTTTTCATGTACACCTACAGTGAAGCCAGTGGTTTGGGAGTCAAAATGGTTGAGTACGTTCTAGGATCGAGTCCGACAAATTCAAAGGAACTCGACCAACGGATGGTGTCGCTGAGATTGGTATGTAGACAATTTCAGTTCATAGGTAGATGGTAATAATTAATAGTTAAATATTTCATTATAACGACATATTTTTTATACTAGAATGACAATGACAAAAAAGACAAGGATAAGGGCGCAGCGAGTCCTTTTGATAACTCAAAAGATGACAATTGTCCTCAAGGAAACGGATTGACTTCTCAGAATGGGCTTGACGACGATAAAGGATTCAAGTAAGTTTCATATGTGTATAAATTCTAAAAACTTGAAGGCTCTGATATTTTTCTCGATTGCCTTGATTCCATTTCTGTATGCGTTCTTGAGCACCAGATAGACTTACTCGTTCAATTTTATCGTTACGTAAATCAATTAACGACAGGCATACCCATAGCCAAAAGAGATTCGACAGTAGTGCTTGAGGAACTGTATAACCTTGCATAAGCGACCAATTTTGAAATATGTCACTTGGTATATAAGAAATAGTATATACTTCTTTGCTTTAAAGTACTTGAATGCGCTCAATGTGTACTCGCTGTATAAGTACGCAGCCTGGAGAAGAAGGAAAAAGGTGAAGTTAGGATGCGACTCCGCTGACACGCAGTATCATTCAATGTCATCCGGCTTCTTTATATTCTATTCTCGCGGTCGCGTGCGCTCACTTGCCACTACTCGCGAAGGAAAATGCAAAGAAAAAGATAGGTAACCATGGAAGGTTAAGAAGGAGGGACAATGCTCGACGAAGAGTATATATGCAGTGCATAAGAACAACGAGGATCGCTGTCAAGGGCGCGAGCGTTCGCACACTTATAGGGCACATTACCTTGCACAGCCAATAAATGGCATTCTACGCGGTGTCTGTTGTGCACGCACACGCTACGCATTGCATGCGAGGTCATAATGTGCGAGGAAAGTATACATACGCTGTTTATTCTGAAACAACATTGCTGCAAGTCCCTGGGACCTGCGATCTATGACGGAACGATAGTATGTAGCTGTCGGTTACTTCGAGCATTGACGCGACACCTGCTGGAAGCTTGTAGTGCATCAGAAAACTTTGTTACCGACCGCGAGTACGTGCAAGAAAAAGGTTTTATGTTCGAGTTCAGTACGAGTAACGCTAGTCGATATTTTGACATTTAAAGGTGAACATTTTTACTCGATATAGCAGATTTTTTTTGTCAACTAGTTTTTACGAATTAGTCAATCTTTACTGGAGAGTCGTGTGAACGGTAAACCTTGCAAGAAATGAATGCATCTTAACAGTATAAAAAGCTTAAAACGAGTTTGCATTAAATTTAATACTCCAATCACAAATTTAATTTAATGTAAATATGAACATTCATATTATTTGTTCGTTATATTATTTATTCAAAACTCATAAGAAAGCATTGGAAAATGTTTTTCTTAAAATTTGTAATCATCATGAAGGGAACTTGTTAAATCTCTCAACGCAATTACATCGTCACAGTTAACAAGTAAATTTCACTATACACATACTCTTCTTTAAAAAAATTTCTACTCTTTTCATTATGCTAAGGAACAAATAATTCACAATACTGATTAACTATGTCTGGACTTTCTATTTTTTCTTGTCTCCTCCAGTGAAATTAGACATTTCAACCTACTTTTTAAGGCGTTGAAGTTGCTCAACAAGCTGTTGTTGATACTGATGTCCGTGCCTTGAGAAAACGAAAAATTGATTTTTCAAAATAACACCAGCCAACCTTGTGCTATGATATGCAAATACATCCATCACTTTGAATATCAGTCACCTCCGTAGCTAAGAAGAAATATTACACGTTTGCAGACGTGCATAGTCAACTACACGCGCTACTCTCATTTATTGAAGCCAAATCTTTTCGATGCACCTTGCGGTACTTTGCTCGTCTTCATTTTTGCTTAGCTTCGCCGTTATTATGCCTGTAAATTTCTCGAGGTGATACTCGAAACCCTGGATGCAATTTTTCAACTCCGAGCTTGGTAACTGTAGACTTACATCAACTCGAGTATCAATTTTTAAAAGCTACTATCGTGGAAACCTACGATTACTCTACTTGACTTTTACGAACATTATTGATGTTACACATTGAAGAACTACTTTTAATTGGTTCTATAGTAATGGTTCGCCGTCTCAGTATTTGTGGGAGCTTTTTATAGTTCATCTATTTCAAAGATTTTCAACGGTTGAAAAAATTTCTTCAACTGATATAATGTAATCTTCAATTTTCAAATAAAAATAGCCAAGAACTTGATACTTTTTTTTGATCAATTGAACGACGTAAACTAATCGAAAAGATGTAAGATTCACCCCTCAGAGGCTGCTCATCAACTTCAACTCTGTTTGAATCCTATTACACGAAGAAATTAGCATATTATGCGAGAAATACAAGGCTTTGGAATCGAAATTTGTCGTTTTAGGCGTATGAATTAACGAGTAGAGCATTATGTCACGAGGCGTATCAACTTTTGTATGGATTAGCATAGACGACGGCGTCAGAGGTAGATGCAAAGAGTTATACATATATGCAATAGTAGCAGTGAGCCGCACTTCATCGATCCGTGCCAGAAAGTGAAAGAGAGAGAGAGAGATTGTTTGCCCATAACTAATGACCCGACTCGAGTAAATTTTGCAGGATCTAATTTTTCTTTTCTCGATAAGATATTTTGTTGATTAATCTTCTGCCGTTATTTTCACTTCTCTACGGCTTTCTTTAATGATCAATTATACTCGCTGGAATGACACGGCCGATTTATTCGACTACTTTCTTCATCACACAGATAATCCAAACGTCAATGTTGCGTAATGAATCGCGAATAATAATTGTTTTTTTTTCTACGCTCTGTGTGCTACGAGAAAAAAACTTTTAATTACCGAGTAACTAACAAGAAAAAATGAATAAACGCTGAGTTAGCTTGCAAAAATCGAAGCCGGACTTGCGAAAGGCCAAAGTTGCTCGCTCGCAGGTGCTGAATCAACCAAATTCCTTACAACTCAAACTTTCTCGCTTAGTGTATCGAATTACTCGCAGCGAGTATCCGCTCCAACCGCAAAATTTACGCTACGAATAGAAACAAACTTACTTTCTACGATATATACGCTTCTTCCGTATTGTCGGAAAAATTCAAATCGCGTTTCTAATCGTCGAAATTACATCGAATTTTGCAGTCGCACGCCCGGCAGCAGACAGCCATCCCCTGGCGAGGAGGAATTCCAGAAGAATGCGACTTTGGCCGTGAGCACGGGTGCCGGTGGCGTCGTGCTGCTCAAGCCCGGTGTGGACGTCATGGGCACTGGCGAGGAGCACTTCATGCAAGCTTTCGCCCCGGCACCGCCGCACATGCAGCACCATCAAGCTCCACCGACGCATCATATGCAGCAAGCTCCGTCTCACGCCGCTCAACTCTTCGGAGCCCAAGGTCCCCCGCAAGGCCCACCTCTGTCGCAGCAGCAGCACCAGCAACAACAAGGTCCACCTCAACCCCAAGACCAGACGGGTCACTTTGACGTGCAGGTAAGTTTCGTTTTTGAAGCTATTTTCATATCTACAATGTTCATAATGTTATCGAACTTGAGCTCAAACGTGCGACGTAACGTTGGCGAAAAAGTCTAAAAACGTCACGTAGAGCAAGCGCAAAAAGAGAACGAGATAGACGTATGTGCCGAGTGTTAATTTACACGAAGCTTGAACCAACTTTTGTATTTTTGTGTCACGCCGAAGTACGCCTGGCGGCGTCGCTAACGAGGAAAGACCTCAGCTCAACCCTACTTGTAACTATACCTGCTGGCGCACACGTAGGCTCGTTAAATACGCTTTTCTGCATACACGCCGAACTACTGCCGTATATGCTTAATTCCAATCCTACCCACGAGTTTTTGTGTTGTGCCACGACGACGATGACAATGGCACACGACGTTGTGGAAATTAGTTGCGCGTCTTCGTTCGTTAGTAGTTCGATATTCGTTGCATAAACTTTTGTGTTATGCGCTCGCGAGACAGCCAGATGCGAGTCTATAGTTGCTGCGAGAAATCAGAGAAGCTGGCGTCCTTCTCTTCTGGCGATGATAACGTTTAATTAGCGGGATCAAAGTTGAGCGCGATACTTCGATGAATCAGTAAAAAAAAAATGAAAAATGAAAAAGAATATTTCTCTGTTGCTTTTTTTATTGAAGCTCTCAGTGAATCGAGCCAAGCTAATTATTTCATGCTTTTTACGCAAAAGTACTTCGCTGTGTCACTTGTTATTATTAAATAACCTTAACCGATATTTATAAAAGCTTGACGTTAGACTGTGAAAAATAATGCTTATTATTTTTGTTAGTAAATTTAATCAATTATAACAACCGAACAAGTTTTTACCGTAAATATCGACTCGTCTATTTAGGGTGCATAAAGTTAGTCGGACAAAAGATGTAGAGAGAAAAAAAGAGGAAGATAGGGACACGTGTAGTATGCATTATAATGTTTGTAGGATATCGGAGAAACGGCGCGCCGACGAGTTCGAGACAATAAGGTGCATCCTCTGCTATATCAGAGTTATGTATAGGCATGAAAAAGCTATATACCTCATTCTCTCTCGCTCGCGCTTTATGTATCCCTCGCGCATCGTCCTCGATCCACGACAGTTTGCTGGCAATATAAATCACCAACATTGAGAGGGAAAATGACGACCAGTCACCTACTTTGAGAAACCACAAAAAAAATAGAACGACAGCTTTTGTCATTACACTTTTCTTTATTGCGTATGCGATATTTTCCTTTTTTTTTAGTTCATCGGAAGTTGAGAGTGCAGGGTTGAGAAGAAGATAAGTTCGTTGCAAAATTTAGCTACACGGTTAAAGGCAATATTTTATCGTCTACATAGACTCGCGTTGGAAATTAGAGAAGCCCTTATGAATAATTTTGCTCTGGAAAAGTCAGGATTTTTGCCTCCCTTAGCATTTAGAGTAAAATTCCTCGAACGTGGCGGCTTTTCTGCAAGTTAATCGAAAAGTTTAGCAGGAAATTCTTCTTTTCCTTCGAACTAGCTCTCTTCACTGTATACTCGTTGTACTTCCTTCACTCTTGCGGCTTTTAAAAATTCAGCTTGCTCGCGATCAAAAATCTAGCGACGTTGCAATTAAACGAGAAAAAAAAATTGAAAAATTTAATAAGGCTGAAAGTATAATATTACGTTATACATGCCTGACGAAACTCGCGTGTGTACTACTTCATATGTGCGTGAGCATATATGATTACGTGTAAGTGCACCGCGCGAGTAGTTTAATGCCGAAGGTCTTAGACATGCGTTCACGCAGGTGAAACTTGTTAAAAAACAAGAAAAAAAAACGAGGCAGGGAAACGACTACGCCCTTTCCGCTTCTTAAACTCGCGGTTCACGAGTCTCTATTCTTTATCCGCGAAATACGATTCTCCATAGTCATTTTTCAGCGGGATACTGCCTCGTCGCGTCGACAAATCTCTAACTCATTCTACTTTTTTTTACCTCTAATACAAGTTTTATGTAGAAAATAGCTCGAGCTTTCTGATCCTCGGATTTTTTCAAGCACTCGGTCACGCGTGATTCCTTTCGCATGATAAGATTTTTTTTTCCTCTTTACGCAATCATCATGGCAACTCACGAATTTCTAGGATTTCTATTCAAATAAATAGAGCTTCAAAAATAAAAAATAAAACTTCCGACTGCTTTAACACTTGCGTACAGCGCTAGAAAGAATAAAGTGCGTTAGAGATGGAAATTTCTCTCAGCGGTGGTGCGTAGCGCAGTAGAAGATGTACTTTGCTACACGTGTCTAGCTCGAGACTACGGCAGTATGTTTATGTAAAATATATCTTGCTATTACATATCATTACATTAGCTGCTCAACGTATATACGAGAAATACATCCGGTGGATATTTTCTTGCATAAAAGCGCGCACTCGACGCGTTGCACACCTGAAAGACAAAAAAGCAGTGCGGCATGACGGACTGGTACCTATGATATGCGGTTAATACCCCCTGTGTCTACGTGCGGTCTTTCTCTCCTTCTTTCTCTCTTACCTTTTACAGAGCATATCTTCCTTGAGCTATGATCGTGTTATTACTCGCCGCTCGGAAGGAGAGCCCTGTGCTGCTTGTGCTTAGCGGTGCATGAAGCGATTCTTCTTCGTGTTCATCTACACACTTTTTTCACCTCTCTCTCTCTTTTCCTGCGCGGCGGTGTTCGTTCTGTCGAACAAGAGAGATGGCGAGAGAGAGACTGAAAAGGTTTGCGTTTTTGCGCTCTTTTCAACACTCTCTTGGCAAGAATCAGTGCGACTAGAGTTTGTTGAAGAAACGCCGAGTGAAAATTCTCTCTTTCTCTGAATTTGTGCTGTACACAATTTAACTTGTTTTTTTCATTTTATGCAGTTCTGCCGTGCGCCGACATCGGCAACGAGAGTTCTGTGATCAGGATGTATTGAAATAGGTAGAAGGAAATGGAATTGCCGTGCAGGGAGAGAAAAGAATAATACGAATAAAATGTAAATACTTGGATGCGATGTGATACCGTATACGTGTACGCGCGCTCGAGAGTGCGTGCGTGTGAGAGCATCTCCAACCCTCGCGTCCTTGTACGAGTTGCAAAAGTACATACATTTGGATGGATTGAGTGAACTGCGACTGCGGGGAAAAAAGCGATTTTTTTTATTCACGGAGCAAGAGACAGAGACGAGATTTCGATCCGACGTTGGGTGCGGTGACTAAAACACGTGTTGCGTACGAAACGCGATAACAGTCGCGTCTGCTTGCAAGCTGACTATTGATTTTTTTTTCTTTGCTTCCCCGTCGATATTTTTTTCAAATTGAATGCGAATAATCAATTTTTAATCGTGCGTGGTGTAATCCGTTATCGGTTTCACCAGTGAAGCCTGTCTGCTCTAATGAATATGAGGACACTTGGTATTATATTGTCACAGAATTGTACAGTTACAACATCACAAAACGTTTCATTAAATATTACTCTGTCGCGTGTAGAGAATACCTTTTTTTTTTGCTTTCAGTCACTGCTTCTAGTAATGTTCATTATGTGCCCAAGCGCACTACCCGCTTGTCATGCAGAGTGGACAAATTCATTAGTTAGATTAGCATCAATGTGTATCAACCTATAGCTATTTTAATTAAACGCTTACTTTTTATTAAAGTTGGAAAAAAACAATAAATTCGTCGTAACGCGGATCGAACCACGGGTGGTAAAGCTGCCTAAGAGGCCAATCGATAGTCATCAGCTTTTCTTAAATAACACGCTCGCACCCATATTATTCACGTATAACGGATAATTAGCATCGCGTGCGTGCCTCGACTCTCGCTTTTCGCCCGAGAAAACCTAGCTGTCAGTCACACTCTTCTTTCGCGTAGTATTTTCGGTTCTTCTATTATCGTTGAAAAGTAGAGTAAGCTTACGCAACCGCGTATATGCGTGTGTGCAAAATTTACTTATTTTCAACTGACAGGCTAGCCGCTTGGAGAGCTTACGCGAGCATTTTGGAATTTCAACGGGTTTTAGGAGAGAGGGCAACGATATACTAAGTACGATAGAATACAGCCTCGCAATTACGACCGCTGGCTTAAGTACGCCTGTATTAGACCGGCCAAATGAAAAAAAAAAGACTAGCAACGAGTAAAGTCGGGGTGGAAAAACTTAATTAAAAGAGACCTATCTCTCCAGCTGTGCGAGCTCGCATCCCGCATAGATATGTTCGTCGTATGTTTTTATGGCAAATAATTTCTTTATAAAGCGTCCGTAGAGCTAAAGCGAGTAATCGCTATTTGTGCAAGTACAAACTTCGTCCCGAAAGGGAGGCGTGCGTGCAGCGTAGATATATAATAACTCGATCAAAACAAAATTCAGCCCAACTGCGAAACAGATAAATTGGAAAATAACTTTTCCCTAATCCTAACTCCGCATCAAATTGGCCTCTTCCCCACACTGGTTTGTTACGCTGGTGGTAGATCTGCGAATCGTGCGATTTAGGTTAGAGACACATCGCGCGCGCAAGGCGGTCAATTGCTATACGCCACCTCCGACGCCTGCATATGCACTTGTGCCGCTGATTTATAGTTCCCGTTTGCATGCATACTATTCGTAGTAGCAGTAGTCTGAGCAATTTGCCGGACTCTGCTTGCGCCGCCGACGCCTTATTTTTGCGACTTGAAGCTCGATCGACGTACACACGCTGTTGGCTGTTTTTCTTTTATTTTTCTCCGTTGATAACGCGTCGTCTCTAAGACATGAGCGACGTAAATCGTTGTATGATTTCTCTCGAGGGCTCGTCAGAGCAGCACCGCCTATCTGTACGAGCTTTTATGTCTTTCCGGCTCTAGTGCTATATACACAAACTTCTTTTTTTTAGGTCATGGCTGGACGAAATTGTCCGTCATTTAGGAGAGCCTTCACATAGCCCCCACATATTGTTGGGATTATCGACGGGCAATAAACCCTCTTTTTTTCTATCTGCTTCTACCCATCGTGATAATGTTTGAGAAGGTATTTCTGAGTGTACTTTATCAAGTCACGAATGAAAAATTCGTGATTCATGGTAAATCGAAATGACTCCGTACTTGCTAAGGTAGAAGATACAATTACAATCAAAGAAAAAGTTATTCGCTGTGTTGATGCTTAGATATCGCAGTACATAATTATGCGGAGAGTTAAAAGAGAGCAATAGGAATCAATACCCAACGTTATAAAAGTGAAATTCAGAACTCAAACTGTACATTTCAATTGTAATATTTTTTGCAATCAATTCGTAGACTGCATGCGTACAATTTATTTTAGAGTTTTACGTTCGCATATGGATATTTTCCTCGGCGACGACAAATTTCTTTTTAATCATAAAAAAATTCATGCAGTATTCGAACTGAAGAACAGAAAAAGGCATCAGAAAAGCAATAAAAGTTCACGCATTGAAATACCTTCGGTGATATCAACTTAATGCAATAATCAAAAGAGGTTGAGAGAGAGAGAGAGAAAAATAGAAATTTCTCATAGGTTGAGAGCCTATTTATCGTTGCGCTTATATGTGAGTTATTACGCAGTGCGCACTGATATCGGAAATTTTACAAGATACTGTAGAGCTTTGACAAAAGCTAACGATAATCTCAATATTTTTAAATGTACATAACCAACGTTTTTCCAACGTTCATCGGCGTCGCTGCAAAGGAGAAAGAAAAGAAGAGGAGCACGCAAAAAATATTGCCATTATCTTATCGAGCTTGATGATCGATTTTTCGCAGATGTAAGCAAGTCGCCGTCATTGCATTATTTCCGCGCTAGATATTATCCTTATCGGCATATCGAGAAAATGCATGAAGAGCGAGTGAAAAAATGACGATATAAAGGTATTACACATTGTTGCACATCTAAGCAAGCATTAATAATCTATGCACACAGCAGTTTATCTATTTAAATATATAGCAACATGTATTTATCAGGTGCTTTGAAAAGCTCACCTTCCCGGTATATGTGCAGGCATTTTTTGTTGTATGCATTCTGCATTCTTTTGTACTACATAGTATAATACATCCTTACGTATACCTGAACGTCGGCTGATGTTGTTCAGCGTGTGGCGCGGATCGAAGTATAAAATGGAGCATAAGTTACCGGCGCGTGGCACGAAGCAACAATGCTCCTTCGCTATCTGAGCAAGTCCATCGCCGCGTACGGCCCTACTCTTGGAGCTTTTGCTTCGCGTGCAGTATACGAAGCTGATGGCCGGCCACCGCACGCTGAGATATAGCGCAATGATAAAAATACCTGTGACGACGAGATTTTCTTATGCTGCTTAGAAAATATTTTTGGTGCCTCCAGCGTATGCAGCCGATACAATTTTGGGCAGCATCGCGTCGTATGAGCCGGCACGAATGGCAAATGAATTTTCACAGAGCAGAGAAAAAATCAGAATATTTTTGACCCGAGAAAAACACTCGTGCAGCTCGTGCATATTTCCTTTGGGTTAATACGTACTAGTGCTATGCTCTCTTGCATCTTGGAGAGAGAAAAAAAATATACACGAAACCGTGACCAAGTGGTACACGCAAGTAGCACACTACTTTTCTGTATGTGCCTATCTGTCTGTCTCTGTCTCTTTTTTTTCTCTCTCTCTCTCTCTCTCTTTCTTAGTGACGAGAGACACGTCTGTCACTGTTAGTGACGCGCTGAGCCAAAGGAGAAATTAGTTCTTGTATTTTTTTGAAGCTCCATTTTTTCACTGCCTTTCAGAAATCTAAAAAAGCTGTCTCTGATATAAATCGATGATTATTTCACATTCATCGTTTTGGTTTGAAACAGAAGGTAAGAGAAAAAAAATTTAAGAACGTGCTTGACTTTTTGAGAGCCAGCACGAGGCCCTTTAATTTTTATCAACTTGAATTTTTAATTCATTAATTTGCTTGGATAATCACTCTCTTTACTCTCGAGATCGTCGTCTATGTCTCGTACGGCCGTGTCTGGTAACTTCTTCAGATCCTATTTACGATGCTACAAAAATTATTCATGACGTTTTCGTTGCTGCTCTTCGTGTCACGAACGTATCGCATTGGAAATTTCAAAAAAAAAAAAAAAATATTCCAAGGTACGTCGTCATGGGCCTTTGCGGCAAGCGTACCAATGACGTTGTGTCCGGTGGTTTAAAATCTATATCTATGTAGATGTACCATTACATTATCATACAAATTGCTCCACCCGCATCGCGGGTGTGCACAGGTACAGCTTGTGATTCATTACTCATACATACGCGTAAGAGCCGAAAACCCTGTGCCAAAAGAGAAAAATTGTAATACAACGTTTTTGTACTTTTTCAAAACTAAAAACGACTAATCTAATGGATGAGATTACGTAGACTCGTTCGAGTTCAATTCTGTAACTGCCAGAATTGTGCTCGGAACAAGTCTACAATGAACTTTTGGTCATTGATCAGTCTGTAGCAAGTGTCGTGCAGCAAAAAAAGCTGTGCAATGTGGTTGAACGGAGTTGTTACACTTTATTTGATTGAGTTCATTATATATATTACCATTACGCGAAGTAAAAGAGCGAGAGACTAATTTCTTTGCGGGCATTGAGCGTGTATTATTTTATTATAATAGAAGCAAGAAAGAGAGCGTATATCTGTAATATAAATCCTCTCTGTGTATTATATGCTGTGCGCGCGCGGCTATTTTCTACCTTATAAAGCTTCAAGAAGTGGACGTTCGCCGTTGCAGCTATTTTTTTACCCTCTCTCTACTCTCACTCAGTTACCTACACCCTTACGCCCTCCAATACTTTTATTTGCGTCCAGTGCACAAGTTTTTAATAAAAAGTGAGAAAGCTTATATAGGCATTAGCTGCAACACGCTAACTCGCGTGCTCTTATCCATCTCTTTGTAGCCTGTGTGTGTGTGTGTGCACGTGTGCGCGCAACGACGCTTCGCTAAATATAAATACACGCTCTTTCGCAGGACTCGTGCCAGTGCTGTTGTAAAAATAAAAAATATACACACACACTTCTACTTGTGTATGCTAAGGGAACACCAAGAACGTATCTGTGTTGAAAAAAAAGGTTGTTGTGGCGTTAGTAGACATTATAATCGTTATCATATCGTAGAGATATTGAATCAACGCGTATCGATCCTCGTTCCCTCAACTTCAAGACTATTTATTTGAAATCCGAGTATGAAATATGGATGTATAGAGCGGCGCAAAATTACAAAGCGAGAAACTGAGATGTGTTATTTGGCTTTTGACTTGGCGAGCATAAGGCAAAAAAGGAGGCCGAAGTGCACCCGCCCAACACAACTTGCCAACACGAAACATGCAGCTATATTGCTGCCACTGTTGTTGTATTTGACATTTCTGTATTAGACCTCCACATTTTCTTATTACACGGGAGGTCTTGTAGCTGTAATGCACGCCGATGAATATGTTTTCTCGTCTACTGTAGAGCAAAGGAGAAAACTTTTAAAAGATAGCAGTAATGCAATATAAAAATGTTTTACAGCGACTTTTTTTCATTTGTGTCTATAAAATAAAATAAAATAAAATGTATATATGTAGGTATCTTTTCTCCCTCTCTCTTCTTTCTTTCTCTCACTTATTCCTGGGTGAGTGCAAAGTAGCGTAGTCGCGCGAGTCGTAAGTTTTAGTCAAGCGCAAGCTCAATGTAAAATATAAGAGAGAGAGGGAGCAACAGAGAATAAGACACTTTTATACCTGGAGATAGACATGAAAACTATACTACCGGTTTTCTTCCGCCTCTCTATTTTCATACTCGTATATCATACTACATTAAAGTTCGTTTTTCATTAAAATTCTCCTTTCTCTCTCACTCGGTGATAAGACAAAACTTGAATGTGTTAAATTAAGCGGACACAATACACATAAAGCTAGCAACAACATGCGCTTCTACGCAGCAAACGTATTACAATAATAGGCTATGCTCTTGTATATTGTATTATTATATCAAACGCGCGAGCAGACGAGCTCGTCCTTCTGGCACACGAGCTTTATATTGGCACTCAAAACAATGAGGCGTGTTCATGTCCTTCTTCTAGAAGCTCTCACAAGTTTCTCTCTTTCTCTCTCTCTCTCTCGTTTGCATTGACGCGTTTTCGCTCGCGTGTGTCGTGTCATTATGTAATGCACCGCGAGAGAAAGAGAGAAAAACAAACGTTGCCGTTAGCTGTAGGGTACGCGAAAGAAGAAAGATATGGAAGAGTGTATGTCGTTGTAGCTGCTTCTCTCACTCCCCTACGGCTTGCACACATACACTCACGTGCACAAGAGAGAAGGGGGTTGAAGAGCAGCAGTACTCGAGAGTGAGAATCAAGGCAGGGTCAATTAAAACCGCGCACACCGCGTCAGTATAAAACATCAGGCGAAATGCAGAGAGAGAGAGAGAGATGGAGAGTTGAAGTCGCCGGTATGTATAAGGGTACAAACGCCGCACCCGAAGAATATGTGCATATGCCGCAAATGTATGTGTAGCGAGAAAAGACGAGAAAAAAATTTTTGTGGGATCGAAATTTCTGGGCTCAGTGACTTGTGCGAGGCGGTAAGACATGCGCCGAGGGCGCGGCACTTACACACCCTTATATACCAGTATGTACCAGTTGTTCGAGAAATAGGGGTGCGAGGATACACGTGTGGGCGGAAAGCAATTTTTGTCCTATAGCCAGAGTTTTTATGATATTTGGCCTGTAACGCATTTGGGGAATGATGATGTGTGTACAAAACAACGACGTGACACTGTTACTTGATGGTAATTTATAGATTCGTTATTATCATCTAATGTGCGGGCTGTTTCGTAAATCCATACGCGCACAACTTAACGCGGCGAGAAACAAAATATAACTCAAATCTAATAAATCGGGGAGTAAATTAAAAGCTGTAGGCAACGGCAGCGCATCGGTTTTAACTGCGAAATAGACGAGATCGAAATCATCTCGTTGGATTTTGCTGTTGGATGAAAACTCGACGTAAAATTACGAGAAAATTTCGAAGTAAAACAGAGAGGGAATGAAACCAGACACTCGGAGAGAAGAGAGAAGCAAGCGAGTGCGCGAATAATGTTCTCGGAGCGGAAGAAGGGGGTGTACAGCGTGTACAGCTGCAGCAGAACATGGAAGTTTTGTCGTAGCATTACGTACTACTACTGCGGCACAGAATAGAGTATAAAGTCACTCTTTGAATCTTGAAGAAAATTTCTCACCTAGCTTTTGCGGTATACGTGTATGGTGCCTTGTGCACCAAAGTGCCAGGCTTCGGGCGACATAGACTCTTCAAAAGAAGAGGGAAAAATCAGTTCCAGTAACTAGTGCCGCGCTGTTACAGTGCGCTGCTTCACACGCGCGAAAAAAAAAGAAATGTGTCCACGTCTAAGCGATTAATCGCGCCGCGCGCGAAAGCACAGAGCGACTGGCTCGTATGTGAGTGCGATTGCTTTTCCTCTCTCATTCTTTTTACTCTGTATAGCTCTGTGCAGGAGCGCTAGTAGCGAGATTTCTCTCTCTCTTCCATGTGAATCTAGTGGGTTAACAACGCCTCCATACATAAATTATCTTTATAAGAAAATCTAGCGCGATTCTGGAAAATGATTTTTTTACCCTTTTATTTTTTCGACTCTTCGCTCAACTTTATCGCGAGCAGCAGAGTGTCTCGTTAGAATCTCATAAGGTAGAAATAAAATCCGGATTATCCCGTTCGTTCTTGGGTAGTTTTTGCCTTGTGAAAACGGGATGGAGCACGCAACGTCATCGAAGCCTCTAAACATACGCGACGTTGCTCGCTAATCTCAAATCCAGAAAAGCACACACCAGTACGCGTCAATCTGTGTTTTATTCAATTACAGAAACAAAGCCACGGCAAAAGTCTGTTTTTATATAAATATATGTTTCAATGTGCTCACATTTTCTTTATCAAGTTTCTCTCCGTCTCTCTCTTTCTTTAGGCGTAGTATATAGATTTGCGGAGGTGTTTATATATAGTTCACAGATAGATAAGCGTATATATAAACTTCAAGGATGTAACACGCAGCGTAGCAGCAAAAAAAAAATCAAGTCCATACAGCAGACGAGAAGGATAAGCGTGTAGATATCTGCGCGTACGAGTGCCTGTGTGTGTATGTATGTGCGTGCGAAACGAAGGAGTGAGTTAGGAGAGCGGGGGAATGGCATATATATGTTTTCAGCATACGAGCCCGTTTGAGGCTGATTTCGCGCTGAGCGTGCTCAGTGAGTAAGGCATTCGTATACAGTCGAGGAGAGCAGCGCGCTATGTGGCGACAATTCACACTTCTCCTCGTACTGAAATCAATTGAATACAGGTCGAGGAGCCCTGATTACAGTCGAGGAGCCCTGATTACAGTCGAGGAGAAGTGTGAATTGTCGCCACGTAGCGCGCTGCTCTCCTCGACTGTATGCGATCCCGCAGACTCGAGCCGAGACGACTCGCTCAGCTCGCGTGCGTGTAGCCTGTGCTGTCTGCTACATGTCAAAGTGGCAGGCCAACTCGCGCTGCCTTTAACCTCTCTTTCTTGAATACAAACATATCTACACGAGATAGAAATGTCATTTTTAATTCATGTTTGTGTTCGCACTAAACACGATGACTGTAAAAATGAAGCAGTAGAAACTGAATAATGGAAAGAAATGCAGCGTGACCGATGTTATACCGACTCTACTCATCAAGACACTAGGAAAATCAGTGTAATGAGATTCAAGTTGGCACAACCAGTGCTTTATGCAACCTCTCGTTTTTCAGAAAAAACATATCCACACAAGTTGCATGTACAGTATTTTACACGAGACATACGCATATACAGTATGTAGACGAGAGCCGAAAACTAGCGGCCAAGTTACAGTTTTTAGTTTAGAGTGCTATAAAGAAATTAAATGGAACATAACAATTATGCATGATATAGTTCTCAAAACGAGCTCTTATGCAGAAAAATTGTTAACACATCAATGGCTGTTAGCGGTGTGGATACGTCTCAGCGTGTTTGCAGCGTTGCGGACGCTGTAGTGCCTCGGCTGCTTCGCTTCGCTACGCAGCCTCGGCGACTACAGCGCCCCAACGCTGCAAACACACCTCGACTGTATCCACACCGCATACAGCCCTTGATGTGTAAATAACTAATACCGCGTATATATAATACACTACCGCCACCGGCGGCTCTCTCTCTCTCTCTCTCTCTCTCTCTCTTCGCTTATTCGCAGCGGCAAAGTCAGTCAGTTGCCGAGCGTCTCTCATACACAATGTGCGCCGCGTCGCTGTCGCTCTGCTTTTACATTGCCGAGTAGTTGTATGAAATGTGTACAGGTAAAATATGTGAAATAAAGATATAGCCGGTAAATCGGAACTTTTCGTCTAGTTTGTTTTTTTCGTTTCATCATTCGTAGACGTGCTGTTTCAGTGGAATGCGCAAAGATTAGTTTTGATGGTGCGTACGTTCCTAATTAGAGTGTCATCTCTCAGTGATGTTTTAACCCAGTGCATAGTGTCTGCCCAGAAAAAGATATATTATAAATAAAAAAAAAAGAAAGTGAGCTATGTTGTTCGATATCGAAGCGAATAAACAGGAGCAGTGTTGTACGATGCAGCTACGAGCGATTTTTCCACAAAGCAAATAATAATAGCTAATTCAATTACAACTGATACTTTCACCCAGTTGTAGCTCGGGCGAGTGTGCGTATATGTGTGAAATTTCATGCGTGCCAGTGAGCAACGATAGAAAAAAATAGTTGGATAGCAAGGCGCGCGCGTATACATATTATATTATATTCGAGAAAGTTTTGCGAGTGATCGTGAAGTGTATGTGTATGTGATACATACGTTTTATAATAAATGCGTATTACAGAAAGCTGCTGCTGTTCTTGTACGCACGCACGTGAAATGAAACAATCGTCTGCGTCGTCATGAAGTTGACAAGCGTCGGAAGAAAAGTAATCATCCGTCGTGATGACATAGCTCTGACGGACGAGTGCCTTTCACGATTATCAACAATTAACTTTACAGCTACGTAGCAAAGGGCCTTACTATCGTTAGATCTGCATTTTTCCACGTGACAGTTGTTGTGTGGAGTGTGCAGTGTTATAGAAAAGATATATATACGTTATATATAGATCGAGAGAGCAGCAACCTGTGGATTATCATTGTATCAAAACATGGTCGTGCTGGAATTAGAGACTGTGTACGCGCAGGTCGCGCCGCACACGAAACTGATGAACAAACGCTTCGTCGGGGCCCACAATTGGCTCGGGCCTCTCAAGGAAGCTCTGGTCGCCAGGCTCGCCGCCGACAAGGTAAAATTCGCCGAATGCGCGGATGATTAATTTGTACTAAACACCCCCTTCGTCGATAAACAACTTACTCTCTTGACCTCGTTGAAATTCGCCCGAGCAACGCGCTATAAATGCACACAGAGTGGGCTCATAATAACGGTGGAAAAATTTAATCAATAACGCCTAGAGGGTAGCTTTTGTGTGCATGTGGTCGTGTTAATCAACCTACGCATGTAGCTCGATCCTCGCTGTACTGGGTAAATTGTAATCCTCTGGCTTCTCGTAAAACATATGCATGCGTAATTATTAATTGCGCGCATCGTACGTTATGCGTTAATATATTCCGTAGACAAAGGTTACACGGTTGCGGTCAATATTATTTACCTGAAAATTTAAATGAAAGAAAGCAGGAGCGAGAAATACGGCGCAAGTTGGAGCGGTGGAGCTTTTTTCTGAAACTAAACGAGCGTAGGTGAATGCGTCGTACATACGTCGAATAGAGATGAGAAATAAAGAGTGTGTGTATGCAAGAAAGCTTGGAGTGTTATTTTGGTCTACAGAAAAAAAAACACAAACCAGTCTGAGTGCGTTTACACATGCGAGAAATGTTGATATAAAGCTTTGTCGATGCATTGAGTTAGACTCTTGGCTCGTTGATAAAGATACACACAGCGTTGCGCGCGAACTTTTTTCTTTGAAAAATACTCTCTGCCCATAACGCGTGCATGCTTTTTTGCATACATACATAAACACACGCGATGATGAGCGGGGAAAAAAGAGAAACAAATGTAAGCACACCGAAAGCTCACTCGCTTACGTGAAATTGCGTTATCATGACTGACGCCTGCTGCGGCGATCACTACGAGCGCAACTTCGACGAAGCATGTTTATATGCGATATATATACGCTCCATAGGTAGGCTTAAAACTCTTCGGCTAACTGCTAACTTCTTCCCTCGAACATTATGTGTGTATACACACATTTCACTCGGAAGGGCGTTCGGAAGCAAAGAGTTGTTAATCGATCGAGCAAATGAATTCTCTTTTAAAGCTTGCCGAGCTGCTCTTCTAAGGGATAACCCAGTAGACATCAACGCTCCATATGTCCTTTTTTCTTTCCTTTTTTGCAACGAGAGAACACAAGATGTTTGTTGTGAGAGCCTCCAAAGTCGCTTATATGTGCCGACAAGTTCGTGTGTTGTGTGTAGATGTCGATTACATACAAGGATATCCATTCTCGCGCGAGCTTGTGGCGCGCCATCATACCATATCGATTCTGTCGGAGTAGCAGAGCTTTTCTTCTGCTTGCTTTTTCTCTTTCTCTTTTTATTTTTCGTCGGCGCTATAGAACATGATACGTTGCCATATAAGATTTTTATATATGTACGTCCGTGTGTTTATATATCATCGTTATCATTTTTTCTTGGTGTTTACCGTTTATGCAGGATTCCGATACAGAAAATGGAATTGAATATAAAAAAAAATCGTTTTTTATTCGAGCTTGTGAGTAAATCATAATTTTTTTTTTTGTAAATGTGACGGAATAACGTTTTAGCGCTGGAGTTATGATACACATCTCTTCTTGGTCGTTGTCGTCATCGACGAAGTTCCCTCGAGAAAAAAAGATTATTTTAATTTGATTAATGTAGTAGGGTATGTAAGTGAAAATGACTGACGTATGTACATACGCATTGCGTGAATGTCGTTGGGAAATTATCAGAACATTCAATCATGCGCCTCGTCTCTCGTCTCTACAAAAGTCGAGTAGTCGCTTGGTAATAATGATGTTGTACAAGTTGAGTTTATGCAGATCTACCTTTCATTCAAATGAATAATATGATGTAAAAATGTCTCGAAAATTTTTTTCCACGCATTTTATAGCCTAGTGGATTATTATGAGGGCTTTGAACATGAGCGAGAGAGAGAGAGTGTGTGTATAGCCGAAACCACTTAAAATCGATCCCTACTCGTGTGAATATACTTAAGCGCGCTCTTGGTGGTACATAAATACAAGCCTACCATGTATGTACCTCTGGTACAAACATTAAGCTAAAGCAAGTAAAGC
The DNA here is from genome assembly GCF_000599845.2 of Trichogramma pretiosum. Taxonomy (NCBI): domain Eukaryota; kingdom Metazoa; phylum Arthropoda; class Insecta; order Hymenoptera; family Trichogrammatidae; genus Trichogramma; species Trichogramma pretiosum. The sequence goes on from NW_019641694.1 coordinate 270,683, forward strand.
CTGCTTGTACTTGCCGAGCCGAGCCTGCAAGTGTTTTATCACGTATCTATATAGACAATTGCGAGCGCGCGAGCGTTATCGCAACACAGCGTGCACTTTTTGTGTTGAGCTATGATAACAGCACGCGTGGGCTTTAATAGGACTGCGCGCGCTCTGCAAGCTCGATGATAGCTTTGGTTGCAAGCTCGCGAGCGAGCAAGCGCGCTAAGTTGTTATACGAGCTTTTGGCCAATTATTGAACTTCAGAAACACTCTGCTACTACTGTACTACTGTAATGGGCGGCGTCCCTACAAACGTGCCTAGCTTCGTGCCTTTAACCGAAGACGTGACTGTTTCCATAAAGCTACCCATTTTCTCTTTCGTTTTGCGCGTGCGCGCGCGGGAGCTGTCAAAAAGCTGAGATATTATTTACGATTTCTTTTCTTCGCCGCTGCACAGCAGCGTGCGGAATATCGCATGACACGTGCTGGAATATGTAACAGGCTCGCGCCTGAGTGTGTACTCATTTCGAGCTGTCTTGTGTGCTCGCGCCGACACACGAGCGTTTATAGGTGATTTCAAATGTGCGCCACAAGTATACAGGCGCAACAAAAGACACATTGTGCTATTTCATTACAAGTCATATAGTCGGCAAGGTTCCTCTCTCTCTCTCTCATCGCACGCACGACTTTTAACTCCCAATAATTAACGCGCGGAAAATGTGATATTTTCACCCAGGCGTTGCGTAATTACGTCATACACAGCAGCAGCAGCAAGAGCTTTCGACACTACGTCAGAGGTGGCATATCAAATGCGAAATACTAGAGAACGAATATAACGAAGTAATAAGAATACCGGTTGCGCTCGTGCCGCCTCGTTGTGTTTGTGCGCGCGGCCGCGAGATCGTGCGTCTGTGCGCAAGGTCTTTTCTTTTCATCATCTCCTCGGGCGAACTGCATCAAAAGGGCGGCTCCGCGTCTCTTTTTTTTCATTTTGTTCCTCGAAGAAATTGAAGGGCTAAAAATATTTAATTATATATATCTTCTATGCAGTCGCGCATAGAAGTCTACGCACTTATAAAACGCGTGAATGCTCGCACGATTCTCCCCTGCATCATCGTTGAGAGAGGGAGAAAAAATGAGCGAGAGAGAGAGAGAAAAATAATCGTCATAGCGAAGCGGACACGTAGAAACGCTTAGCAAACGCTCGTTATAAAAATTATACTTTATTCTTTACGGCTAGGGAAATTTTTAACGCACACACGCACCCGCAGCAAGTTGGTTTTTGTGTCGACGCAGTAGTTTTCCCTTCTTTGATTTAATGAGACACGTTAAGCGCTCTCTCTTTCTCTCTCGTGTATATGTGTGTGTGTGTGCAGTTCGCTGCAATGAGATGCTGCTACTGCTGTCTCCGAGTGTAATTATGCTTTTTCTATTTGTCGCACAGAGCAATCTTCATGCTCGCCATACAGCATGTATGTTCGAATATTTAAATTGAAGCTACAGCCATCTAATTACAAACTTTCATGCACACATCGTCAAATCGAAAAACGACCGTTTTCGTTATTATTAACTACGGCATACTTTGTTTACGTTCGTGCGATAGCGAGGCCCTTGCCAAAGATACCCGCTGCCGATGTTGTTGTTGTTGTTATCGTCCTCTCTGGGATTTAATTTTGAAAACTGTAACTCAACGCGTCGTCGAACGAAATATACTTGTTCAGTTTACCGAAGTTACTCGGTATATTACAGAGTGCGAATCTCGTGCGTGCGTGTGTGAGCGAGCCCTTTTGCTTTTATTAAAGAAAATTTTTCCAACAAACTAAATAAGCACGTTATATTTCTCTTTGCACATCATGATTGATATCGCTGACAATAACAATAAGGACAAGGATTCCTTTAATTTGGAAAAGTTGTACGAAAAAATTTGCAAGACTGAATACAATGAAAAAAATCTCGATTTTTGGAATGTTGACTTGGACGAATTTGAGACAAAAAAGAGTTGCCACGATAACAGCGGGGAATGGGAAATAGACGATGATAATTTTTATGATTGCGACCACTCCAGCGACGATTACGTTGACGCTTCCGATAGAGATAGGAAATCGTCGTCGAACTCCGGAGTAGGTCGACTGACCCCGGACGAAGACAGTAACCCAAGTTCCGAGGATGAGAACAAATTCGTACATACAAAGGAAGAATTAACAGATGATGTTTTTGATACGGACTCAACGCATTCCCCACAAACGACCGATACGACGGACTCAACTGATTCGACCAACGATGAATATGTAGAGGAATATTTTGATAAATACGATGAAGATGGCATGACTCAACACACGTTGGATTATCATTATCATGAACCATATGTCCAGCAAGTATGTCATTACCAAGACTCCAATGGACTCACCGTATACGAATACATGAATATCGATTATGAGGTAATGCAATTATGCAAGTTTTCTTATCTCTCCCTCACTGGAAACCCGCTTGATGAACAGCAGCTCAACCAAATTTAGCTAATTGTATTGAGCTGTATGAGCCCAAAAATATAGTCCTCACAACTAAATGTTATATCGTTGCTGATCGTTGAACTGTCAGATGTTGCTATGTTCATTTTAATGAACATTCTGGTTATGTTCACTTACAAACGCGTGATATTGACGTAACGTGGCTCAGTTCACATTTGTTGGCATAGAAAAATATGAATTGAGCTGTATCAACTCAAAAAATTGCGTTGGCAGAGCTACACATCGAATCGAGCTCGTATAACCCGAGATTGAGCTCTGCCAACTCAACATGGTTTCCTTCAACAAATTTGGAAAAGTTCGTGATTCTCTAGTTGACATTTAGGTTTATAAATCGTTGTTTGAGAATTTGTTTGTCTGAAATCTCTTATCAAACAATTAAAAGTTGGCGGCGTTACATGGAAATTGAAAGAGAAATAAGTGTGTAACGCTCGTGCAAGCTCCAAATAAGCAAGAGAGAAAACGTAGAGCTTGGCATACGCATTTAGACATATGAAAACGTACGTAGCTCGGCAGCACCCGCTCAGCTCTACGTGTATACCCAGTGTAAATCATGCATTAGTGTCGTAATGAAGTCGTAAATGTATTTATGACTAAGCTCTCTTTTCTCTCTCTCTCTCTCTCTCTCTCTCTTTCTCTCTTTCTCGTTTTGTGTATGTACTCGAAACTATGCTCTATATTCGTATCGACGTTATTTTCGGGTCCTTGAGAATTTACAGACCTACACACTTGTTTGCGTATGAGCGTGTGTTTGTGTGCGAGTGAGTATGTTTTGCGAAATTAATCATTCATCGATATACGGCATTATATTTCTCTCTATAGACTCAGGACTCGTGCATATGAATTAATTTTCACTATTATTCAGCCGCGCAAATTTGAACAATAATTTTAGTGTAATGCAATATTAAGCCAGAAAAAGAGGAAAAGTAAAAAAAAGAAATCATAGAGACAAAACATTATGCAAATGTTTGCGCATAAGCATGATACATTAATTAACTGTAGTTTTGCTTTTCCCTTGCATCGGCTCCATTGGCTATCAATTAGAGCTGAACTAATTTACCTCATTTTCCTCTTTTACACGATTGTTAATTTTCAAGCTCTTTTGCTTTTTTCACATCGGAGTTTTTACCTACAGACGAGTGCGCGCGCCTGCGTAGCCGAAGAAGCGTGTCAACTCTCGGCCAGAGTTCCTGAAACTGCAGCGACGACAGCCATCGAATCGAATGAAATACGAGTTCTCTCTCGGGCGCGCAAGCTCGTTCGGACGGCGATCATCTTCTTGCCGTCGCAGCTGCAACGCCGCGCGTTAGTTATAATTATATATGCACTTGTCCACATACGCGCGCGCTCGAGAGTTCTGTTTTGCAACTGCACCTTGAATCTCAATCGCAAGCGTGGGTCGAGATGAGAGGTACACTACGTATTTACCTACACCGCAGTTGCAGTTTTGCGCTGCTTGACATTTTTACATTTATAATGTTTAATTAATAATGTATTACGGTAGCAGAATCCGGAGCATCGACGCGCAGTCTGAAATCGCAATGTCGTAGTTGTGCAAGGAAAAGAGACGACGGTCCATACAGTTCACATACATATATAATAATAATCATATGTACGTGTATAATAATAATAATTATCTCGAACGGTGAAAGAAACAATGCGCCTTCATTACGAGCATATATATACGAGCTCATGGGAGATTAAAGTAGTCGTCGTTGTCGCGTAAGAGGGCCTTGAAATTGGCATTAGCCTCGACGTGCTTTGCTGTAGTCTAGTCTCATGGAAAATAAGAAAAGTATTATTTTACACTCTAAGCTTATTCTTCCTCGCAACATGAGAGAAAAAGGCGCTTCGCGACACATTTTCCCCATCTGCGATTCTCGGAAGCTATTTTAAAGCAATCGACGACAACGAAGATCTCGCCGTGATTACCCAAAGAGAAGCTGAATTATATCAAGTCGTCAGGGCTTTACTTATATACTAGTAAATCGACCTGTCGCGAGCAGAGCGCCGAAAAATCTTGGGCACTTGATGGCTCGTCGAATGCACTCCACTACTGCACACGATGCCAGCGATGAATTTACGGTCTCCGCTTGACTTTTTAATGACGCTACACACACACTAAGTTTATGTATTACGCAGCACGACGCTTGGAATGCATAGAATCTCTCGCTCTCTCTCTCTTTCTTTCTCTCGTAATGTAGCTCTAAACCAGGCATTGTAGACTATCATCGTCCAAATGCTGCACACGTTGCCGTGGCAGTCATTCTTATTTTTTAATGCACTTGCACGTATTCCCCGCCCTCGAGTTCGTAGGCGGTGTGTTAAATAACCGCCCATACGGTCATTATGTAAGCTCGCGCGTGCTCGTCCTATTTGTTGTACTGGGATTTATAAATAAAAATGATTAAAAGAAACTTGAGCTACTGCGCGGAAAAATCTCTACGAGCGCATTTGCTCTTGTTTTTTTTCTCTCCAAAGGATTATCAAGAATTTATATGCTCTTAAATATACATTACAGCAGCTACGATATATTCATTAAATTGCACGATGAAAGTATTTGCGACACATGAAACTTTCGAGTATAGAAGTCACGGCGTAAATGATGAAACGCCAATTGTGCGCCGAGCACTGGAGCTTCTAATTGAGCAAGGAGAGAGAGAGAGAGAAAGACGATGCGCGCCGAGCTCTTTTTAGCTAAAAAGAGGCTGCCGTACGTCGCGCGTCAGACACATACAAGTGCGACTCGCAAAGACGCCTTCTTATTTAGCCTATTGTCTATACGCGAGATGCTCCATTGATCACCTCTCGTGCATAGACCTCGAGAGAGTCGCAGAGACTTTTTGCAGCTTCCGATGCACCGCGCGCTGTTCCACATAATACCCATGCAATCGAGTTTTTCTCGAGCGAAAGAAAAGTGGCGTATTATTGACAAAAAGCGTGGCTCCAACTTTTTGCGAATAACTTTTTTATACATATTCGTGTTTTTATTTCTGAACCGCGTGCATTACCGTTTGACTTTTTGAATTGTCACGCGCGCGTAAGTCTTTTGTCGCGTATCAGCGCTGGTGGTGGCAGCACGTGAAACAATCATTTTTTTTTCTTTCTTTCTTTTTTTTTTTTTTTGCAAAAAATTTTCAACGAACCCAAAGCACGAGACAAAGCTGACTTGTGTTCATCGTTTTAGCACGTGCACACCTACGCACCGCGATTGTGCTTTACAAGCGTTTTGAACGAATTCCAACGAGCAAAACAATGCGTGAAATTCTCTAATTTCCACTAGCTAGAATACCAGTATGTGTGTATGCAATGGTTTAAAAATAAAATTAACAAGCGAGCAGCAGGAGCAGCAGCAGCAGCAGCAGTTGTCGAGACTATTGTTTTGCTAGAGAGAAAGAGAGAGAGAGAGAGACTGAAAGTGACCATCTCAAAGTTAAAAGTACTCCCTCGCGTACATACACGATTCATATAGTCTTATTAAACTTCGTCTGGAGAATAGGATTAAATAAAAAAAAAAATTGACAACTAACAAAGCGCACATGCTCGCGGCACAGAGTCGTGAGTCGCGAACTAAGTTTCTTCGCAATTATCCATAACGGCGTCGAGAAACAATCGGTCGAAGGAATTCTCTCGGGATTTATACATATGCGCAAGTCAGGCTGCGCTTATGTATATGTAATACACTTCGACGAATCGCTCGTTCCTCGATAATTCCTCCGAGAGTACGGAGCAGCAGCGACACACACACACACACACACACACACACGATGACGAATAGTAGTGCACATCAAGGACCCGCACTGGTCCATGAATAAACACGGGGATATTACTAAAGGATCCTGTCTACATGTATATATCCTCTCTTGCGCAGGAGATGTGAAAATTCGCAGGGCTTTGATCAACACTGTCAATTTATGACTTCCTCTACCCACCTCGTACGTACATTCGCTCGTAGATTTTTACATTCCCTGATATGAGAAAATCTCATTTTGATAATCGACGCGTGGAAACCATGCATCGAATCGTACATTTTTTTAACGAGAAATTTATACTTTTACGCGTGTAATAGCAGAGACGAAAAACCCGTAGCAGTTTTCAAAGCATCAAATTTCACATTGAAACTTTGTTGTTTTACTTGCAAATAGAAACAACAAAAAAATCGTTTCCGAGAAAGAAATGAAAAATGAAATTTTTACATCGCTCGCGCGAGAACTCTTCTAATTACCTGCGTTTCTCAGCTTGTTTGCGCGATGATTCAAAAAATTTTAAAGAGTTAGCTGCGCGCGAGAGGGGAAAAATACAGCATAGGAGCGTAATCATTATTACAATGCTGAGACGACGACTTCCCTCCTCCTCCTGCTCGACAAGAGCTTGGAAAAGAGGATATGAAATTGTTTCGCGTGCTAGGTGCAACACCATTTTTTTTTTATCGTATACGAAAGTTATTGCTTGCTTTGCGGACGACGGTGATTCGAGTATACGAGCGTGTAAGCTCACAATTATTGATTCGGTGACTGGATTGACGTGTCGCTTTTATACATTCTCATGTTTATTATTTGTTTCAAACGTAGTACAAAAAGCGCACTGTACAAAAGATGTATAAAATAGTCAGAAAAATGAAAAAAAATCCATTCGAGAAGTGAAAAACAAAATAAAAGTTCGAAATTCGCCAACTTCTAATGATAATAATATTTGTGACGCTGGTGCGAGCGTCGCCATATTATATTATGTATTTTGAGTTCTCTCTCTCTTTCCTCGCACTTTAATATACACACGAACATTATAAAGAGTTTACGGCTTCTTCGAATAGCTTTTCTCTTAATGCAATCGTACACCACTACATGTCCAACGACTATGACTTGGCTTCCTAAAACATGCTAACGTGGACGACGCTGCATCATGTATATCACATCGTCAGCAGTTCAGAGAGCTTCAAAAGCTCGACGAAATATTATATCGCGCACATGTAGCGAATAATGCTCAGTGTACATAATGAACATTTGCCTGCGCTTTCTTTTAATATTGAGTGTCAGTAGGGAGAGAGCGGGAGCGAGAAAGAACAAAAAAATGGAGCCAGTGCACAATCGCACGCGGAGCAGAATAAAAAAACTTTATCTTATCGCGGCTGAACGCGCAAGGAGTTTCCGCCTTTACGCGTGCTGTGCGAGTACGTATGCCGGAAACCACCTTTTCCGCTGCTCTGTGCTCTGTGCTCTGCTGATCATCGCTTTTGACCATCAAATTTTCTCGGCAAAAATTTCACGTGCTGTTAGAGCGTCTAACTCTGGCTAGGGCTGCGTTTTATTACATTATATAAAACTTTTTAATGCATCATACAAATTTAACTTCAGTGGCTTTATCGGTGTAATTTTTATTTCGAAAATTCATTCCCAAGACCTTTTAGGCTTCATTGTGAATTATCACACTCGAAAATTTTATAAAAAATAAAAAATTAGGGCCATAATTAGCACAAAGATAACACGAGTTGTCGTCGTCTTGCATACCCTCTGACGAATTTCAAGTTCTCTTTCTCACTCGGGAAGTGAAATGTTTTCTTTTCAGAAGTTTTCGAGGTGGCTTGGGTACTTTTTCTATACTTTTTTAACTTGTTCATCTTTATTATGATCGTCCTCGTCAGAGCGAGACATGACACAGCTTGGCCGTATGCTAAAAGAGTGAGTGCAGCGGCGCGTTCACGATAAAACAATCGTTAGAAAAGCGGCAGCGAGTGAGAGAGACATGCGACAGGTCTCGCACTTTGCACTCGCTCGTCTAATGAAATACCCAAGCTCTCAAGTAATAATAATTTTCTCCTCGGAATTATTTCTATGTTCTTCTATAGAGGCAAGTCTGTCGAGGAAATAACAATAGCATTTGAATCATCTTCAGTTAATGAATACTCATAATCAAATTTATCGATGCGCCCTCGATCTACTTTCCTGCCACGAGATCCTCTGAAAAAATTTAATCAAACTGTTGAACCTAAGTTTCTTGTGTTATTTGGCAAAATATGTGTCCGCTATTTTCGATGCGTTAGATATCAGCAGCTTTTGCAAGGAATAAAAGGTCGCTTCGATCATTCGTCTGTCTGTTCCATGTTAGTGTGCGTATCTGCGCGCGCCCGCTCGTGTGTGTGCATGTGTGTGAGTAGATTCGTTCCAACGCCTCGTATTCTTACTATTTACGATCGATATTTGTTGAACACATACCTTGCTCTCATGTTCGTGCGTTTCAGTATGCGAAAGGTGTGACGATCGCAATAAAAAAAACAGGAAAGAAATCACTACCTAGAAAATTTCTCACTCGTGGCACGATACATCCGCGAGCGAGGGGAAAAAATGTCGATGAGGGTATATATAGCGTCGACCGCATCTATTTGCGATTAATTATTTAGACTGTGTTGCGACTAATTTCGGAGGATACATACGCATAACACAGCTCGCGCATCGTCAAAGTATAATAGCACCAGGGGTAATACGGCATATTCAATTACTTGCGCTTCCACGCACATTTCAGCCCGCTGCAGTCCTGTTGCAACTCGCGTGTTTGACGGCGAATTTATGTAAATGACGGCATTATTACTAGCCCAGAGAAGAGAGAAGTCAGAGAAAGGGAATGCATGTATAATAGTCGGATTAACAGCCTGTACGCAAGCTCGGTGTTGTTGTTGTTGTTGTTGCTGCTGCTGCTGTAGTTGATGATTGCATATAATCATCTTCATCGTTGTTGTTATACTGCCCGTAGCATAGAGCTTTGATCTAATCTCCAAGAGGATAAAACATTTTTTTTTTTTCAATTGAAATTCCTCTGCAAGCTCTTATCTATGAGTATTGTGAGTTTAAAAAAAGCGAGTAAAACTTGTTTTATTGAATAAAAGGGAAGCAGGCTTCGACGAGTCATAATCATAAACAAAGCTTAATGCCTAGCGGCAACACGTGTGAGAGAAAGAGAGAGAGAGAGAGAGAGAGAGAAAGCAAAAAAGAGGGAAAATTGCATCTGCGCGAACTAATGAGCGAAAAAAGCCCGTGTGTGTACGCAGACTTTAATGGACTCGTACAGGCTGGTTAGCATAAGCGTTATTATCCTTTTCACGGGCTTGAGCAAAGACAAACACGACATCGTGGCGTCGTCGTCACGCTTGCGGTCAAACTCTCTAACGGTGAAACTCTCTCTGTCTCTCTTTCTCTATTGAAATTCAAAGCAAGTCGAAAAAATGTTGAAAGCGAAAAAAATATGAGTAAGAAGTATGCGAAACCCTTGACCTCGAGAGAGAGAAAGAGAGAAAGAGAGGGAGTGAAGCTGTTCTTTCTCTCAGTTACCCGTATACATTGTCTTCATGCGCTTCTTTTTTCGTACTTAATTAAATTCACGCTTGATCGTGTGTGATGGTATGCCAGCAGTGCTGTATATCTTTGGAGGAGCGAGCATCACAGCCTGCGAGTCACAAAAGAATCAAGCTTTTTCCCTTCTCGAATAATAAGGATTCTCGACCTACATAGCGCCAACTATTCTAGACAAGAGAGTCGAGCTAAGAAGAAAAAAGAAGGAGGACGTCGACGTCGACGGAGATGGCTCGGACACTATGTCGTCGGCGTGCGGTTATACGAGCTTGTTGTTCATTGCTTTCTTCTCGAAGCACAAGACTGCACAGACACCTGACTCGTATACATAATCGATTTGGCATACAGCACATACGTGTAACTGTACATCTGGCATGGGCTGCTACTGGCGCTGAAAGTATACCCATATACAAGATTAACATAACTAATTTAGCTCCTGCTCGCTCTGGCCTCTTGTCTGTGAGAGCTTGTGGTGCGTACCCAACATCAACAACGCCAAGAGTAATGGATCCGCACGGCTGCTACACGCAAAACGCAACCAACAAAAAAGGAATCGTTTGAGGGTGTTTCTTGGCTTTTCTCTCTCTCTCTCTCTCGCCCGCACGTTATACCTGATGCACATGAGTTCTCTTTTGCTTTGCTTATGCGCGCGCGCGTTTCTTACTGTATGTATATATTCAAGTAGACGTCTGGGGCGCCGACCGAATGCGATTTGCACTGTTTGTGTCTGTGTGTGCGTTGCTTAGGTACATATAATACCGTGAGTCATGCTTCGCAGCCTCTTCTGCACACTTCTTAAGTGACTTTCCTCGGATTTCTTACGCGAGCTTGACGTTACTGCGTTGCTTACAAAATTTTCATCGCCATCGTCAAGCCTTTATGCGCGTTGTAACGAGAACAATCTTTAAAAAACAAGGTTTTAATCGTGCGCTTGTTTTCCCAAATATCTAGCTCAACTGTGACTCTCATTAATCAAGAACTTTAAAAAAAAAGGAGCATATTGAGCGATCAAATTTTGACCCCCTTTTTTTTTTTATCTTTGACTTAACGAAAATGGCGTGTCTATCACTTGTCTAATTCATATTCGTATTATTCGAGAGCAGTAGTCGCATTTGCGAGAGAGAAAAAAATTGGGCTTGGTCTTGGTATAATAAAATTCGCACATTTGCTCTCTCGGACTATTTGGCTAAAAGCATATCAGGCTCTCTCTCCCTCTTTCTCTTTTGTAAGTACAGGGTGTGTAGCATAGGTGCGGTGGCGTGTACGTTCTATATACATATAGGTAAATGCACACATAGCCTTATCACGCGAACACCGTTGCCGCCGCCTTCGCGCAATATTCTCAAGGGTGGCGCGCACGAGAAAAGAGGGAGACTATTATAGGCTCATATTCAATCGCCAGCAAAGTAGGTTAACGCTCTATAACGGGAAAATGCAAAGTCTGTATATATATAAACCTACGCGTCTCTCTCTCTCTCTCTCTCTCTTCTCTTTCTCTGTCTGACTGCCTGCCTATACGTGTATATGTGCTTTCGCACTTTTACGTATAAATGCATGCACACGAGCAAAATACACATCGGTGACAGGCTCGGGTATATATAGAGCCGGCAACAATAACAACAAAACAGGTGGAATACATCGAATGCCTATGCTTACATATACACGCGCACAAACAGGAAGATGTGTACTGATTATCGCGCGCCGATTGTGTAACGCAAACAGCATGAAACTTTCGTTCTGCTATGCACATTGCGTAGCACATTGACGCAGATATTCAATTCGGTGTACGTGTACGCATCTCCGTCTCTCTTTTTACGCCCTGTCCTTCCTCCTCCTGCCCCCCTCCGGACGACGAAATTTTACGATTCAGTGTTTGTTCGGAGAATAAAACAAGTCCGGTGAAAAGGTAACTTTGCTGCCACGGCCTCGGTAGTCGCTTATTGTATAGAGTTTCTACGTGTTCTCGTGCGAAGAAAAAAATTAAATGAGTAAATCGGTGAAATTCCGAGCTTTCCTGTTAATTGAAGGGCCTAATGAAAGAAATAATGCTTAATAAATGCTTCATCAGCGTGTATCTAGGCGAAAATCACACATTTATACATAGTAACGCCATAGATTAACGAGCTTCTAATTATCCTTGTTTCGCAGTAGCTACGGCTTTTCGACGTCATTCTTCAAGAACAGTTCTTTTCTTTCTTTTTTCAACCTCCTATCTGAACGAGTAGCCCAAGTGTGTGTGTGAGTTCAACTTTCTCGAAGCCTCGTTTTCTCATGCTACTACACTGTAGCACGACGACGGGACTTTAGTATGGGTGTGTGTGTGTGTGTGTGTGTGTGTGTGTGTGTGTGTGTGTGTGTGTGTGTGTATGTGTGTGTGTTGATTCGCGAAACGTCTACGTATGCTGCCTGCAGCTCAGGTGAGATAACGGTGCACGATGCGGTTAAGTAACGGACACGGCCGCAACGACGCTCGACTGCCGAGTATCAGGATGCGCGCGTGTGTCTCTTTCGCCGATCCATGCCGCGGATTATATGCACGCAGCAGCAGCAGCAGCAGCAGCATCGGCATCGGCTCTGCGTATGATATAATAATGCGTGCGAGATTATTTCATAATTTTTACCTAGGTTGTCGAACCTCCTGTTTATGCTGCCGCATTTTTACCGATATTATAGAAAAACTTGGATGAGTTTCCTGCAGCACGCGCGAGTTGCTTTTTTCACCCCCTTTTTTTTTTTTACTCTACACACTGTATCGGACCTAATGCATAGTGAGAGAGATAGTGAGTATAGTTACGTGTTAGACAAAGGTAGGACAGTGTGCGCGAACCCGCATGAATTATTCAATTTTTTCCTCGAAAAACTATATACACACACACTCACACGTAGACGTTATTATTTCACCCGTGTCGCGCGCGAGTAATAATAAAACTGAAGGAAGTGTCGTTGAATGTTATGTATTGGTGTGGCGCGCGCTACATCCGTGCATGTGTGTGTGTGTGTGTGTGTGTGTGTGTTCATGAACATATATGCAAAAGCGATTGTAGAACATCGATAACAGCATGAGCAGTACACAAAGATTAATTCGCTTGTGCGAGGCTCATGGCTACATGTATGAATATGAATGTATATGTGATAGCCAAAGGGACAAATTGTAGGACGAAAGAATCGATATTATTTACATGTTACGTATTCAGGCTTGAGCTGCCACCGCTGCCACCACTGGCCTTTTGTTTTGTTACTCGCTAATGATATTTTTTTCTACCTCGATGTACGGCTCTTTTTTTCATTTCACATTTCCACGAGCTATAGGATGCACATAACTGTCTGTGCCGGCTGTGTAGCGTAATGCAAGCGACCGGCTGCGTGTGTTAGTTTGATTGAATGGATTAAAAGGTGAACGAGTGATGGAAAGAAGCCTTAGAAAAGGGCGACGTCATATACATTCTCTAGCTCGACTCCCTTCCTCTCTTTTTGATATCGAGTTCTAAATGAGAGCAGAGTACTTTGCACATGGAAATAGTCCGTATGTGCCCAAGTACGCAGTAAGATCAAAAGAAGTATTTTATAATTCTTAAAGCAATGAGTAAGGAATAAATCCGGTTTGATATATTTCTACGTTTGTCCGATTCTCTATCAAATCGACTGACCCAAAAAAATGTTATGTCCTGATATCATATGCTGTTTAAGAATTTCGGTCATGAAAGCTCAGATGGAATCGAATCGGGTGTGGAATTTTCTGATGCTTTGCACAACAGCAATTACTCAAAAAGCTTAGACGAGCGCCTTAACGATTCTTTTATTAAAAAATTTGGACAAGGTCCAAAAATATCTACCTGTCTAAAACATTATTAGGCATCGAAAAAGGATCAAATATGTTAATGGAAATTCAGGGTCATTGCTGACGCGATAAATAGAATGTGACGAAAAAAAATTTTGAGCTCATCGATTTGACAGAAAATTGGCCGTACGTATATGCGGAAAATACAGTATTTGATTGACCTGTGGAAAAATCAATCGCTCTGCATACGTTGTGCACGCGTATGTAGACGCGCTAGACTCACGATAATTTACTTCTTAGTGCGTTGTGGTGAGGAAAAAAACGCGAAGGAAAATGCATGGAATTATGTATTCTGGTTCTTTTTCTTTCATTAACTCGCTGAAAAAATGTATGTGTGTGTGTGTGTGTGTGTGTGTGTGTGTGTGTGTGTGTGTGTATGCACGAACGCGCACAGCAGTTCTCTCTCCGTGCGAGGAAATTATCTTAATATTATCTTGGTATTATATCTTGCACGCAAGCATCATCATCGCGGATTGTTATTATTACGCTGCGCACGAAGCCAAGTTCTCTAGCATTGCTGTTGCTACGTTGCTACAACCAAAGGAGTACTGCTACTGCTATTATAAAAAAAAGGAGTATAAAATAACGCCCGAGATCGAGAGAGATAGGTAAACGTTTGTGTACGCGCGACGTTTTCTTGACTCAGAAACGTAAAAAACAAGAAATGAAAAAGCGAAAGAGAAAGAGAGAAATAGAGATAGGAATATAGTTTAACTTTGAAGGCGCCCTGAGGTCCTATGTATGCATGAGATGCTTTCCAGACCGAATGAGCTGGATCTCTTGCGTTTGGTTTGATAACCGAATGGTGGAACGCATGGTTGAATTCTATCCTTTTCTCCCTCTCTTTTTACGTGTACGCGCGCACACGAGTAGGCACGCGTGCAAGCGAGCCAGTCTTTCCTGCTCCTTGAAAAGCGCCTGCACAGATATAGTACGTGCATTGGACCCGCGTATAGGAGCGAGACTCAGCAGAGCAGAGCATAGCGCGGAGAAAACTGGTAATGAGAACATTACACAATTCCGTGCTCGTGTGCGCCTAGGCACATTCAAGGTCACCGATCCCAGCAGCGCACCGGCTCTCTTACTTTTCTCGTACGTACGATGTATATTCTTTCTACGCGCAGCGTGTACAAGATGTATATCTCGCGTGGAAGCCCGAAAGCAACCTGTTAATGACCTCCGCACGCTCGGAATTTGTTTATGACGTTGTTATTAACTCTTATATAATAAGACTGCCGTGCGTATCGTTGTCACCTTGTTCGTAATATCCGAGTCATCAAACACACTCTTGGTTATGAGAATGGCGAGGCTCGCACAGAAATGTAAGTCTATTCGTGTGTTTAACCGGTTCATTAGGCCAGCTCTGTCGTCTCAGTAGCTTAGAGGACACGAGGAAGAAAAAATCGTGAGAGAAATTGCGTAATTTTTTGCCCAAAAAAGTGCTTGTCAGAGAGGAGAGAAAAGAGAATAAATAAGATCGAGGCACAAGGCGGCATAAACAGCGTTAAGCGCGCGTGAAAAGACAGAAAGAGAGCGAACGAGAGAGAAGCGGTGAACGTCCGCTGACAACGAGTTCGTTGACCCTTTTTCTCGCCAACCGAACAAGCTCAACCTCGGACTTCGAATGCTCTCGCGCTCGCGAGAGAGAAAGAGAGAGAGAGAGAGAGAGAGGGACGCGGGGCTCTCTATTCTTTGCGCTAATACCGCTCTCTGTTCTTGACCCCCTTTTTCCGAAACTGGCAGATAGTAGCGTAGTCGCGTCTATCGGTCGAAATTATCAATTTTTCCTTATCCCCGTGTAACGAGCCCAATTTTATTTATACGTAATCCTGGAGACGAGGCGGAAAATTCGAAAGTCAATTAAATCGCTAAATTAGCCATGAGTTGCAGACGTTGCGCTCACCTCGTTTAGTCAGTCGTACCAGTAATCGTTTCCAAAGAGACCCGCTATTACGCGCTCCACATCTCCGCAACTCTCTTCTTCCGCCAAAGTTGAGAAGAGCGAGAAAAGAGGCTCGAAAAGAAGCAACAAAGTATTTAAAACCCAAAAACGTTGATAATTGTTTAGCTTTTCGTGCGTTTCCGTTGAAAACCTTTCTAAAAAGAATATATCTTTATTTTCATGATGTTAATTTTTTGTTTTGTTTCTGTCTTCAGCAACTATTCCGGAGCCAAGCACAGGGCGCCACGCCGCAGCAGATCCAACTACTTCAGCAGCAGCAACAGCAGCAACAACAGCAGCAGCAGTACTTGGCTGCATCGCAGGCGCAACAACAGCAGCAAGCCGCGGCTGCCCAGCAGCAGCAACAGCAAAACTTCCAAGCCACGCCGTACGTGATCGGTGGCCAAGAGCCGCCTTACGTCAGCCTCATAACCGGCGCACCACCCGTAGTACCACCGTACTACACACCATGGGTCTATCCAGCTGGATTGCTACCACAAGCTCCGCCTCAGGCAGCGGCACCACCACAGCAGAGACGACCTCTCACGCCGTCGTCGGCCGCCGCTGCAGCTGTTGCCGCTCAAGACACCGCAAATAATCTCGCGCAAACGGTAAGTTCTTTCCCCTTGCTTTTTCGTTTAATGTAACCACGAGATAATCTCCAACTCCAACTTTCGCAACGATAAAAGACGACTCGATCATTTCATTCACTAAGGATAATTAAGTCTAATTGAACAAGGTTGCAAACCGTTACTAGGACAATGTTAGTACTTCCATCCTCCATCTCATATCTCATATTTTGCTTCTCTAGCACAATCATACAAAGAGTTTTCAAATTTGTATAAATAAAAAATTTAAAAATCCTTTACTACGATGATATCGAATCGCGAAAACTCGATTGTGTGCAATATTTTATTAGCATAATTGGAAGGACGGGCTGTAGCAGGCGTGCACGTATCGATTATCGTAAAAGCCGAGAATTCCCACAGGAAATTAAGTTATGTAAAATTCGCGCTCATATTTGATCGTATGTGTGTTGCAGGTTCAGGGTCAGTACCAAGTGATCCCAGCCTACTATGACCAAAACGGCTCCATTGTGATGGGAGGCGTTCGCGGATTGAGCTCGGCAGGTACACCTATGCGTATCGTGAGTCCAGCCCAGGTTTTGGTTAACAGGGCGCCCTCGCAACCACCACCAGGGCCACAGGCACCACCACAAGCTAGCCTTTATGGACAAGCCACACCAACATCTCACAGCAATGCTACGTCTATGGAAGGACTTGGTGAGTGGAAAACAATAATAATACAAATCGTTCCTTTGCTTCATTGTTTATGTAAACGAGTGTATACAAGTACTTTCGTGCGTGAGCGTACACGTCCAAATTTACCCACTCTATTTTAGCCACGGACATACCGTGCTATGTATTTTTTTTCACAAAGATCAACTGATCGATCAATGATAACTGCAAGTGGTTCTCAAGAGAGATAGCCCTCGATTATGCACTCGCGCGTATCACAGTGGCAAATAATTAGAGCGGCTAAACTTGGAGCACTGACAAGTTCATTAATGACACTACTTTAGCTGTTACATATTAATACTTTTTATGATATATACATAGTTCATCAGTCTGTTGCTAAGTTTCATTTTCATGCAAACATTTCGAGCGAGAGTATTTAACTGCCATAATCTACTGAACAGAAGTCTAATCGGCTTTCGATTTACTAGTTTTAATATAAATTTATCTTGTATATATTTTTGCATTCGTTTCATATTCCAAATGATCATTACTATGTTTAAACATTGTTCATATTATTATAAATATATTATGTACATAGTAAAATTAATTATTGCATATAGAGCGCGTTAATATGTATGTCGCGTGTGATGTGTATGCTCTTCTACAATTTGGCGGTAATAGTCTATCTCTTTTGTATAAATTGTACAAACGAAAAAAACCATATCCATAGGTTTAGCTGCGTGCAGTGCAGCTGCCGTGGTGGCACAAGCCCAGGCGGTAGCTGTGCAACAGGCTCAACAGCAAGGTACCGGACTCGCTGCTGGTTTGGCTGCTTTGGGTTACGGTGGCTCGCCACTTGGAGCCCTAGGCTCGCCAGCTCAACTACAGAGCACAGGTACAAGACAATCGGAAAAAATTTAATCTTTGCTACAAATATTTTTTATCGGCAAACACAAACAAGCACAACTTTTATTTATTGTTATTAATTATACACAATTGAAGAGATTTACACATAATTACACGAACACGCACATCTACAATATTTTTTATCATAGCATACAAAAAATATAAAGAAAAAGTCTGCTTGTTTTATCAATACGTATACTCTCCAAAATATTTTTATCACTGAGTACATAGCTAAAACTATTAAAATTGATAAAAATAAATAAAATGATAGAGAGTAGACGTAAACCATTAAAATACCTAAAATTAAGATGATTGTAAATTTATATAAAATATTTGTCACTTTGTTATATAAGTATTCGTATCCTTTGTATCATTTTTTCGCCTTTTTTCATTAACGCTAAATTATATTACTAACCACTTGCTATTCATTATTCATTTCATGATTCTTTCATCGCGTTTATAACACATTTCTTTTTTATCAAACTAACACATCAGTTTTTGTGAATTTTTGTCCTTTCATTTTTTCATTATTTCATTTCAAAATTTTATGTAAAACTTCGTATACTTATTGCTCGACGAAGTAACCGTTTAGGTTGCAAATTTTAGTTCTCGTTACTCTGCGCCTACTCATATCGCATTTTTTCAATCGCTGAGAGTAAACGAAGTTTCTCGTTTCAAGTCAAGTTTTGTTTGCGTTTATGTTGAAGAAAAAAAAATAGAAAAAAAAGATCATTCATGTAACATGTATCCATGTCCGTGCTTAACTAGGTTTGGGTCTTGGAGCATCATCCACTGGTAGGAGGGATTCCTTCGATAGAAATACTTCTGCATTTAGTCCAAGCTTAGAATACAACAGAGGAAAATGGCCGCAAAGCTACGGCGCTCTTGGTGAGGGCACGTTCTCCTATCTTTTCTTATTTACTATTGGTTGCCCCCCGCCACCCGTCGACACGTTATCGACCCCCGACCCCTTATCTTTGCCAAAATTTTCATGTAACCCTTTTTACAACCAACAACAAAAACTTTTTTCGATTGAAACCAACAAATAAATGGATTTGTTTTGAATTTTTGGCTATGTTTTACAAAATAATTGTATAAAATTCATCTACCGTGTGTCTAGGCTAAAATGGAACTGTGTACGAATACTTCTATTTGTAAAATTAATTAAAATACCGCAATATGTACATTATTTTTCTACACTATCCATTATTAAGTAAAAAAGAACACTTTTTTGCGACCAAGCTTGTAAAGCAAATCCATCTATTTGGTCATTTTTTATATGTGTGCCTGCACTAATTGAGTATTAATCTTGCCAGCTCGTGTAACTTAATATTATATAAAATAAAGCCGAGGACTATTTGTACTTTTGAAAATCAAGGCTGACACATGACATCGTGAATCGCGATTAATAAAATATCGACGATTCAATGAAAAACTTAATATTTTGTGATAGAAACGCGTGCGCACGTGTTTTAGACAGCGTTTGCAAACTGCATTAGTCTATTCGTATTTATGCGTAGACTTGCGGTATAAATTAATCAACTTCTCGTTATAATGTTTAACGAGAAACCGAGTAGGGAGAGAAAGCAACTGCAATATGTACATTGCTCTTGTTCACGAGGGGTTATTGTTGTTGTATAGGCTCTCTTTTATTCTATCGCATATAAAATGATGTTTAATAATAATTCGCTGTGAACTTTACATACCTAAATACAATTTGAGAATAGTAAAAAACAAGGAAATCCGACTTTGATTATATTGCTTACATAAATTTAAAAATAATCTCTTTCCTCTGTTTTTTACTTTCAAAGAAACTTATCCAAAACTTGAAGCTTTTGTGCGAAATTGTAAAAAACGTTGAAAATTGTCACGAATCAACTCGGTACCGGTGATGTTTTTGTTGTTACGTTGTTGTCATTGTTGTCATTGTTGTCGTTGTTATTATTGTTGTTATTATGATTACAATTGTTGTTATTGGTACTACTATGGTCCACCATATATTAAATATTAAACCGTTATACATGTATCTACTGCATGCGTTCTATCTATCTTTCTCTATGCAATCTACATACTTCTTCCAACTGCATTCTTGAGTTCTCTATCTTACAAACTGTGTAAATAAATTGGAAAAAAGCGCAAATTAATGATGGAATAAAAACGATTGAAAGAAACATCAAGATTAACTTTAACATTCTGATCTGCGCAGATGTAACAATGAATCCAGGGAATGTAACAGCTTCACCGAGTCCACTGGGTCTATCCCTTACGCCTCCACCAACGCTCGGTGGGTCACTCGGTGGCCTCGTCGGGGCTGGTAACCGAGTGTCAGCCGCGCCAGGCGCCGAGGCAAAATTCCGTGCCTCTGCCGTGCCAGCACTGACGACTAATGGAGTTTTTGGTTCGAGTAGCTCTTTGTTCCCGAATCTTGTCGGAAAACCTGCACGAGGTGCCGCCGCCACTGGGGCTGCTGGTGTAGCAGGGGGCGATAAAGCTACCGGAGGTAGATCTAGATTGCTTGAGGATTTCCGGAACAACAGGTGAGTGAGCGCACCATTTTTGCATCTGAATTATTTTTCATTAATATATACGTGGGATGTTGAAGTAAATTAAAAATTACCTACTTTCTTAATAGTGAACGTTATTGCGTGCATGATCTACTCGTTTTATTAACAGCAGTAGTCAGCAGCATTTAATTATGCTTTTTAAAGTTTAAATTTTGCGGTCACGAGAAATGAGGTCGCCTTTGTGTCAATTTCGACGTACTATTCTTGAATTATTCATCTATTTATTTTTTCTCAGTGTTTCCGCAAAACATCCTTTCATGTTTCAATTCCGTATACTGCATTATTTTATGTTTATATTTTCTCATCTTTTACAGATATCCAAGTCTTCAACTTCGCGATTTGGCCAATCACATAGTTGAGTTCAGCCAAGATCAGCACGGTTCCCGCTTTATTCAACAAAAGCTCGAGCGAGCATCTCCAGCAGAAAAGCAACTCGTATTCCAAGAGATCCTTGCTTCCGCTTATTCACTCATGACCGATGTATTTGGCAATTATGTAATCCAGAAGTTTTTCGAATTCGGCACACCGGAGCAAAAATCAACACTTGCGCAAAAGGTTCGTACACATTTTTGTCTTTTAAATGGCGCTTATATATATCTAGATTTAGCAAAAAATCAATATACCCTCTTAAGCAAACTTGTGTGATGACAACTGCGTGTCAAATGATTTGTTTAAGTGATTAAGCACTTCTTGCGTATTTCTGACTCGACATTCGCAGGAAAAACTACTTTTTCTCAAGTTTACAATGAGACCCATGTTTGAATGTTGATTATTTTATTTTTAAGGTACGCGGGCACGTCCTACCTCTAGCTTTACAAATGTACGGATGTCGTGTCATCCAAAAAGCCCTGGAGTCCATCGGACCAGATCAACAACAGGAGATTGTACGCGAACTTGACGGACATGTCTTGAAATGCGTGAAGGATCAAAATGGCAATCATGTCGTACAAAAATGCATTGAGTGCGTAGAGCCACGAGCACTGCAATTTATCATTGGCGCCTTTGCTGGTCAAGTACATTCGCTCAGTACTCATCCTTACGGATGCCGAGTGATCCAACGCATTCTTGAGCACTGTACGGCCGAGCAAACACAAGGTATTCTTCAAGAATTGCACGCAGCAACCGATCAGCTCATACAAGATCAATATGGCAATTACGTTATTCAGCATGTTCTTGGTAATTTCCTTTTTTTTCCATATACAGTACACATCTATTGTTACTTTTTATTAAAAATATTAAAAGAAATCAATTAAATTCATGTTTGTCTATATATTTTTTCGTTATTTTTCACAGAACACGGCAAGCCAGAGGATAAAGCCCAGCTCATCAATAGCGTTCGAGGGAAAGTACTTGCTCTCTCGCAGCACAAATTTGCTAGCAACGTTGTTGAAAAATGTGTGACTAACGCTTCAAGGCAAGAACGAGCTGTTCTTATCGAAGAAGTCTGTGGCTTTAACGATAGGTAAATACCTTGCTAGTTTACACGCTTTTACTCATTATTTTTTGCATACAAGTTCAATCTTTACTTACATTAACACTGAGTAGGTGCTTTTATCAAGTATTTCCTCCGAATGAAATTTGATCCATAATTTTTGCGTATTTCTTTCAGTGCATTGAATATCATGATGAAGGACCAGTATGCTAATTACGTCGTTCAGAAAATGATCGACGTTGCTGAAACGGCCCAGCGCAAGATATTAATGCATAAAATCCGACCTCATCTTGCTGGTCTTCGCAAGTACACGTACGGCAAGCACATAATCGTGAAGATTGAAAAATTCTCCATGAAGACATTGAATCCAGGCATTTCAGGCTCTGCAACTAGTGGATCGTCCGGTGCCAGTGATCTTGGCCCTATCGGTCCACCAGCTTCTAATGCTGGACCGACTTCATCTCAACAATCGACTCAGGTTTTATAAGTTAACGAATGAGACAAAAGGCAATTCTTGCGTATTAGAAAAAAACAAGATCATTGAATTAAAATTGCGTAAGGACTGAATGGTATTTTTGACTGACGCCTGATGGTTCCATAACAACCAAGTTATATTAGGGAGCTAATAAGCGATAAAAGTGAAATCATTTTTTATTATCAAGCTAATGCGTACCTGTGGCGTCAGTAGAAAATGTTTTCTCTGGGTAAATATCAGTTGATTTAACTGAGAGTTGAGGTTTCATTTTGAAAAAGGTTTCACATGCTCAGATAATGAGAGAACCTTTGTTTTAGTACTCTATCTTTAAAATCTTCCATTTAAAATGTCTCTGTAGATTTCAAATGGAAAAATTTTATGCGAATGAATATATTAGTTTCTGTACTATGAAATTCTTCGCTTATTACCTAAGCTATTTACAAGGATAATAGTTTCAAGTTTTTCTCGTTTCACTATTGACGATTAACTTAAATAATTCTACAATAGGTAAAAGATTTCGGCATTAAATATAACAACAAATACCGATTAAAAATTACAATACAATGTATGCACTTTGTTGTTGCATATATTGTCAGCACGATTAAACAAATTTTGTGTGTACAATATCCTGCTTCCGTACGAAATAGGAAATTTTTCGCGTATGCAGAATTTACGCGAGTCAGTGAGTCTTATTTAGTACTGTTTGAAAGTACTAAATACTATTAACATTCATAGTGTAAATCACTTTTACGATTGCTTTCCTACATTTAAAGGATTATAGCTTATTCATTAAACCAGCTTTGCTATTTTTAATGATTCATTTTGTTTGTTGCGTTAATAGTAAGAATTCTTGCGAATTAATTTTCAATATAATCAGAACATTCACGTTAATGGTATTTGGTAACATTGAAGTTTGAGTTTATAATTTTGACATGGGAGCAAAATAAAAAAGCAGCTCCAACGTGACTGCCAATTTAAGCCAAGCTATACACAAATTCTGCATCAAAAAACATCGTTTGCAACTTGTTTAATAGCTAAAGAAATGCTTACAGAGTACACAAATTTTAAAATATAGCATTTTTCGTGATTGACTATTTGTATAAACTTGATACGGGTACTCTGAATATTCTTGGTAAACAAATCAGTGTACTTTATAGACATGGTACATTTTGAAAGTGTTTACCATAAGGACCGATTAAAAACTTAAACGATAAAATCCCTTCGTAAAAAAACATGAGAAAAACAACAATTAGGCGGGACTTAGACATTCAATAGAAACAACGTTCTCCTTAACTTCATTAAAATATTAAAAGAAAACGTTGACGTAAACATTTTTTACATGCGCAATGTCCTAGCCATCTTCAGTTAATTTTAACCTCTTTAAAGAATAAAGCCCCAATTTTTGTAAATTGTGATATAAATAATGAAAATATGTATAGAAACAACGTGAGCTTCTCATATTCAAATTGAGAAGCCACTAATGCAACGGTTTTTTTTATTTTTCACAAAATGAAAAAAAATTATAAGAAAAATCCCGGAACTTCTTTTTTAACGGACTCTGTGAATAATATGTATTATAATAATTACTAATTACTTAAATTTATAAAAAAAATGAGTTGCGTTTCGATACAGTTGCCTGAACTTTATTATTAATTGTATCTATATTGTATAATTTGTCTATTTTGGTATAATTCATCATCAAAAGTTGGAGAATTGTAAAATATGAATTTTTCGGATGATGCCAAGAGAAAAATAATAGTGACGCGTTTACCGATTTTTGCAAATTTTTCGTAAAACGATCACACATAATCATTCAGTCATGCTTTCTTGGGCATGTTCGAACGTGTTTGAACTCAAATGTATATTGTACAAATGATAAAAGTTTTTTTAATCAGCAAATCAAGTTCGCACAATGCGCGTGTAAATTAGCCCCCTCATCCCTTCATCTTTTCAAATCGTCCCTTCTTATTCTACCTCAATCGTAAATTACTCGGCCGTTTTCGTTGTAAAAAATATATATAAAAGACGACCATTGACATATACATATATATAAATATATAAATAAATATATATTCTTCTTAATGGAGTGCCTTCCTTGAATTTTTCCGCGGACCGGTTGAAGCAATTTTCTTCTTATTTCATCCGTTCTAATCTTGTTTATTTACTCGATCAGTTTACAGATGTTAGTGACTTTGATAATGATGTTTCCATCTGTAACATTCTCGTAATACAGCATCAAACGCGTGATAAATA
The DNA here is from genome assembly GCF_000599845.2 of Trichogramma pretiosum. Lineage (NCBI taxonomy): Eukaryota > Metazoa > Arthropoda > Insecta > Hymenoptera > Trichogrammatidae > Trichogramma > Trichogramma pretiosum. Next base: position 295,178 of record NW_019641694.1, read on the forward strand.
CAAATTTTCTGCGTGCATTTTTCAAGGAAAGAAAATTGAAAGTATATAGTAGTAGTTAACGAAATTTCGTCGGAAGATATTTGAAGGGTAATGTCTTGAGACTCCATCTAACTCCTTGTATAATGTATAATATTTTGTTAATGTAGATGTAAACCAAGAATAAAAGGGTAAAAACTACTAATAACCAGCTCGCGATACTCACAGAAGAAAATATGTCCATTGTGATTTCTGTACAAAAAGTAAACTTAAAAAATGCGAGAAAATAGAGAAAAGAAATGAAAAGAGCGATGAAAGAAAATTGTATCATCTTTCTTTGTAAAATATTGTAAATAACGATTTATTGAACAAATTGACAAATTCTTCGGCATCTTCTCTTCTCCCCCTTTCATTCACTTACTATTTCTCTATCTTACTCTTTCTTCGTAGACAATTACTTGTGTGAAAGATTGCGAATAAACTGAACAGGAGGATCAGAAAATAATGCAAAAAATGGTTAAAACGAAGAACTGAGAGCTATAATAGAACTTGATGAATAACTTTTTTGTGTTTCATCTTCCGACGACTGTATTTTACTTGTAAGTTCGTTTTTTCTATTCTAAGTATGAAGTCGTTTTGGGTTTTCGTAAATTAATTCAAGTTATGAGGAAATGTTCAACGAAGGCACACATGTTTAGAGAAAAGGAATAATTTTATAATTCATGGGTAATTATACCCTATATGCAAGGGAAAGAAGTAATATAAGAAAATAAAGTTTTACCGACTGCCGTACCGACAGACATTCCAACTTAAAAGCAAGAAATAAAGAAAAATATAAAAGTGCATATATGATAAAAAATAAAATACACTTTTTCAACGTTTTAAATCGATCGGTTTTCAGTTGTCAGGGTATATTTTATAGATAAAGGCAATTAATTATTTCTATAATTATACATTTAATAACGGCTTTGAAAATACTAACGATAATAATGTTTAAGGAATGACGATAATAGTTCCTTCATCAATGTAAATTGTTGCGCGTCATTTGTAAATTTCAAAGCAGACGAACCACGCATCATTTGTAATAGAAAAAAAACCATCCATCATCAACTCGTTCTTAAAAATACGCTGTTCAGCGTTTTTGTCCTATATGCTTTGCAATAAAAGGACATTTCAAACAGGATAAACTAAACACAGCGTTAAATGAATCGGTAGACATTTTGAGACTAAAAGTTTATGAACAGCAAACTACGAAAAAATTTCATTGATTTTAAAGAAATGTCTCTCATGTCTTAACTAGAAAAATTTATAAATTTATTGCTAACATTATCATTCTATTGCATTATACTATTATATTATATCATATTATATTATCGCTATAATACAATTACTTATATATATACATTTATATGTGTATATATATATAGATATATACATATTGTTTGATCATTGCCTCTTTCTTTATTATTCATTATTTATATAAATAATAATCGATAAGAATATTATAAATATACACGTATAAATACACAAATTTATGTACACGTAAGCAAGCCAGTATATAAAAAAAACTTTATAAATATGATATATAGGATTTTCTCCAAAAAGAAAGCAAATATAACAATCAGAACTTTTCATGTCTCTTTGTCAAAAACCTAAATATTATAAAAAAATTTAATCCAATGCCACTACGCTATGTTTACAAACTGTGTCGATACTGAGCGAAAAAATGAGGTTCGCAAAATGAAGGAAAATATAAAAATTATTGTCCATTTTTAATTATACATAGTGTACATTTTTTATATAGCACGCGAGATTATATTATTAAAACGACAGTGCATTGTGTCATGCAAAGGTACAATGCGCAGTTATGTGTAAAAAATAACGAATAAAATAAAGTTCGAAAGATACATTCACAACCACGATCTTTCGATATTTCCACGTTGAAATTGTTTCATTTTAAAAAGAAAAAATTTCTTTTGCTGGCCTGGTTGCGAGTTATAAGGGATTTCTAAAGTTGATAGCATATTAATTTTGGTGTATCATATATTTCGTAATATTGAGACTGCTTTGTCAAATCTCTTAAACAATTTTATTTTTCAAGTTTCGTTGGAAATAGCATACGTTTTTCTTGAAATTGAAATAAAATTTATTCTATACATAAAAACGTTACATTCGATTCTATTGTTCAATATAAATTTTAAATGTATACACTTTATTTTTAATAACTAACATCGATATCTGATTGACAAGCAGTGAATTTGAAGGTTGAAGTATTAAAAAAAGTTGTAAAATCGTATGAATCATATTTCATGATTGAAGGATTGAAGACTCTTGTAATTGTGAACCAAAAACCAGGCAAATTCGATGCATATTTGAAATGTTGGATCCAAAAAGTGTATCTACTAAAGTAAAATAGTGGTTTTTAACATTTCTCTCTTTAAAATGAAAGGGTGGAGTTTTATCGAGCGCATCGATCTTGTGAGTCTTGTAAGCAAATAATGAAAAATAAAAAACAATTAAAAAATTATATATATATAAAAATTAATTTATATATATAAATATATTAATAAATATTCAAGTAATCTTATAAATATTGATTCTATATATATTATAAATATATATATATAAATATACCTGTATATGTATATCTAAATATTAAAAAATAATCGGTAAAAACGATATGTATATGTAATAAGTAATATTTGAATATTGTAACAATTGTATATGATTTTATTACTACTACACGCTAATTGTATTATATATCTGAAAGATCTGCGACATCCCACTTGTAGAACGTACTAAAACTACCATTGAAAAACAAAACTACACTTACACGACATATACAACAAACTCGAAAATCTGGCTTTATTTACAGCTAACTATAAAATACACGCAGTGTGAAGAATTGTTTATAATACACATTTACAACATTTTTTTTAAAAACAAATGCCAAAAAATTAAAACTTTTCATATAAGACACGTGATAATTTTTAGAAACGACAGCTCTAAACGATAATATTGAAAACAACTTATTCCATTAAGCGTATGAAAAGTAATAATAAACAAATTGACAAAACACAGAATGTAGAATACATTTTATAATCAAGTAATAGTGCGTCCTGATATTTAAGACTGATGTACAGTTGCGCGCTATTCTTCCTCTTTTCCTCTCGCTTGATTTGTCTTTTGGTTTTTTTAGACTTCACTAACAATATTTTGAAATACAAACGTACACCAACGGTTCGTTATTTTTAGCCAAGTACAACATCAACGCCCCCAAACACTTGCATTGTGCTACACACATTTATACACACACACACACACTTGCCCGCATACATGCATTCACAAAAAACTCGGGAAAACTGTGTCTAGACGTCTATTTCTAGGAGCGATCCAGAGAATTATATTATGTGATTGATAAAACAAGCGAACATCAGAAAAAGTTTAGCGTCAGAACAATGTAAAGTTTTACCCTCAAAAATACGACACAATTTTTTATCAAAATTTATAATTACAAATTGCTCGTAAGATCATTATCTTTCTAATTATAAAAAGTGTGTATATATGAATATATCTTATAGACAAAATGAAACAAAAATTTATGGAACTCCGCTTTGTGTAGCGTGCAAAAGTGGGAGCCAATTTTTTTTCACTGTATCTTTCACGATCAAATTCCGATATAAAATAAAGCTCATGAAAAAAATCGACAAATTCTATAAATAATAATCCTTAATTCATTCTTTTTACTACAATTGAAACAAATTAATTATTATGACAAATGTTCTTTAGATGTTGACATGAGGAATATGTAATTGTTTCTATTTTTTATTAATGTTCTCTGAATTGCAAGAAAATTTTTAGCTTACAGAAGCTCGATGCGAGTCAATTTTTGGTAGCATTCTGCTTGTCTTGTAATACTCTTATTAAAGAATGATAGAAAAAAACAAGGGTGAAAAAGTTTTAGTAAAGTGGGATGGGCAGATATTGATGGAAAAATATAAATTATTACTTTGTATATTAGTGTATAGATTGTAGAAACGATGATGAAGGATTTTAAATTTATTAAAAATATGAAAAGGGACAAATCAATTTTAGTGGTATTTTATACAACAGGTAGCAAGTTGTGATAACGTAAAATGCTATTCAAAATGATTGTAATACAAAATTCTTACATGAATAAAAGAAAACAAATGAAACATTGATCTGTCTCAAAAACTAATTATGATCTGTAAAAATTAATCCTGACCAATAGTATATTACTACCCTAGGCCGCGGAAAGCAGAAAAACCCCAGAGTATGTGTAATTAGCGGCCAAGCCGAGGCCGATGAAGACGTGTTCTGGGGCTTTCTTTTTTTGTGACTTACGCCTTTTTACTATTTTTCATATCAAGCGTCCCGAAAATTGCTCTTCACGATATGCGCAGAGACAGAGAAGTAGTCACTTTCAGGCTGCTAATATGAAAAAATTTTCAATTAAAAGGATAGTTAATTTAAGGTAAAAAACATTCAAAATTTTTTTGAAAAAACAAAACGAAGGCATATACGTAGATAGACTTATTATTAAATATTTAGGATAATATCTGGAGATGTATTTGAAATTGTTTTTTTACCCAGGTTTCAAGATCTCTCTGTCATAAAAACTAAATACCCATTAATTTCATTATTAGAATTATTAGTTGATTTTATGCTAAATTTGTCACAGTATTGATCTTTAAAGTTTCTAGTTTCATACGATTAAATATAGAGTTATGTTTGAAAGTTCGTTCCATGTACTGCTTCTAATATTTTTACTAGCTCTAAAGGCTCGAAGATACCTCAAAACTAATTTTTTTATTTTTAAGATTTTTTATTGATGCTGTGATTAATAAAACATGTATTTTTCATGATTTAAAAGTTACACCTTTTTTTTATGCTAAGCTAGTTATGCCTTGTATTGAGTCTATTCAAAGGATGGGAAACAAATTTTATACCAAAAATATGTTTAAATACTATGAGTTACATCATTTCGACGAAGGTTGTGATCGTCACCATCGATGCTTCAATGGAGTGAACAAAACTTAGGGGCAGTATCTCAAACGGTTAGCTCTGAAAGTTGCAACCGTTAAACATATTTTCGGAAAACTTGAATTAATACAAAACGCAATAAAGAAAAAACATTTAAAACACCGAGTATTAGAAAAAAATGGGCTCAGATAAAAGATACTCAAGGAAAAATAGAAACTTTCGAAATTTAAAAAAGTTCATGATTTATCGACATCATTGTTTAATAATTTATAAATGTTTCATTTTCTATCATATGATAAAAATTAAATAAGAAATAGCATCGATAAAATATAAGAATCAACATTTTTCAGGTAAGATAATTATATAAACATAAAATTTATTGAAAATCCATCTAAAAAATTTGAGTCAATTTTCACATTAAATCATTAATGCAAATTTTAACAAAATTTTCTATGTAACAGTTCAAATTGTCGAACGAACTCACTCGTGCGTACCTAATGGACATACTTGCCAAATACTTAAAATTAACCCATATTTTCATGTCATGCTATAAATATATATAATAATAATTTTTTAAAAAAGGTTAATAACTATTTTTGGACTCAAATGTAGGAGTATAGCGGAAAGTGAAGCGAAAGAAATAATTATAAATCAATTTTGTAAAGAATTTTAAATAGATATCGCAAATAAAGTTTATTATGCACAGCAAGTAAGCGATTTTTAATTCACTGAACTAAAATTAAACAATGATCAAAGAAAATCTTCTTATAATACATAAATATTTTTTGTTACAACACGTGAATAAAATAAAATACAAAGCACAGTGAGTCTTCGATAATACAATATTTATTCAAATAAACAATCATCTTTAAAAGATTATGATGAGATTATATTCACAGATTTACTAGTAAAACTTCTTGACCAAAAAAAATTTTAATGATAAAATTTAGACAACGCAACAGATACTGACAATCTAAGAGTATTGATTTTTTGAATCTTCAAATAAAGTAAGTTCCCAATTTTGCTTCATTAAACAGTGTGTATATGGTATAATATATAAAAAATTTATATTAATTTGTGTATCTTTTAATGACGTAATTTAAACTTTATACAGGAATTAACTTTTTCAGCGATGGAACACAATTACTGTAACCATTTACATTAACATCTTAACAGTGAATGCGCATGACAAAACACACTATTCTTTTTAGAAACCAAGTGCCTAATAATAGGAGCAATTCACTTTAATAATAAATAAGTTTTAATTTAGCATAGTAGAGTTGCTTGTATATTATCTCCTCTCATCATATTTAATCGTTTCAGAAGAATTGAAAAGTGAAGCCTTTGGCATCCAAACATTTAGCAAAAAAATAAGCTACTATGCTAAATTAAAATATTCTTCACTAACATAGTACATTCAGAAAGTTTGTTTTTTGATGTTTATTAAACTATCATTCACATGAACTATGACAGAAGAACCTTTTTAGTGAATTTTTGATGATATTCAAAGCACATAACTTTATTAAACTTTATTGTCAACCATATCAACATTAATTTTGTAATAGACGTAAGGAAAATAGTCACTTTGTCCAAATCCTAAGCCTGGAATGTCAACACTCTGAAAATTGAAATGGATGCATTAATTTGGTTGAAAACTTTTTATCAATGATGTAATGATTTAATAAACAACATTACTTACATCTTGATTACCCGAAGCACTGCCTGCAGTGGCGGAGGAATCGAGATGTGCATATAATTGATTTAAAACATCTCTCAAACGCTTGGTGCTCTTTTTGTTTGGGTGTAAAAGGATAGCCTGGAAATTTACGGGCAGTCCGTATCTCAAAACGGACTCGACGAAGACTCTCAAAGCTTTTACATGAATCCAAGCGCAGAAACACTCACTGAAATTGACTTTCAACCACCGTACCAAGGGCCCGAATTGTTTCTTCTTATCAGTCACGAGTTTAGTCATTTCATTTTTACCTGAAATAAAAAAAAAAAACATTAGTATTATTTTTGATTAAAATCCATGCTTTTCTCCGAGGTTTAATAAACTTACCAGCAGCTAATTCTTCTTCATTGTACGTAAAATCGCGTACGATAAACTTCTTTTCACGAGCGTGAAGTTTGAATTCTTCGATAACCTTCTTGAATAAGGTGACAGTATAAAGACCGTATTCCTGATCTTGGGTGATGAGAACAGAACTTCTAGGTACGATCATGTCTGTCAACTTTTCATACAATGTATTCCATTCTTGAAAGCTTGCTCTGAAAATTGATTAAAAATTTTAATTTTACATAAAATGTTGTTAATATATAATAAATTATTTTTTAAGCTTACCTGGGCACGATTACGAGCAGCGTTGTTAAATATTCACTATCAAGAATGAAATGTTCTTTTTTTACAAGATCAGCTAGATTGCGAGTCAAAAGACTTCCTCTGTAAAAATCAGTGAAAGCATGAAGTACTTTTATTAAGTTTCAATTTATATTAATAATTGGCGCTTACGTTTGTTTTTTCTCCAAATTTTGCAGGCTGCCTTTTAAATTATTGTAAGTGGTCGATTTCGTTTTGAGATCGGCATCGATTTGTCCAACTTGCTTGCTTATGATGTCAGCAATGTTCCTCAATGATTGCTTGATAGGATATTTAGCCATGTCCCATTGAAAACGTGTAATATACGTAGGCAAATCACCTGTCAGATAGATAATTGGTCACTTTTCAAATATTCAATAATTTTTACTTATAAAATTAGTAAAATAAATATAACAATAAATTACTACATAATATATCTGAAAAAATGAAGCTACTTAAAAAATGTTCTCTTGCAATATATTTTCATTTTGAAAATCAAATTAGGTAAAACTGAGTGAATCAGTGCGTGTTTTATTGAATGCGTTGTAGTGTTGAAAATAATTGTATCTACGATTGGCGATGATCAAAATCAAAAAAAAAAAACAAAAATTACTTTTGTAATGTGTCCTTAAAGAAACATTCAAACATAAATAAAATCAAAATATCCAATGAAGCAAAATTTATTGCCAATACAATATTTTACTGTTGGTTATCGTTTATCCTACGAATGTAAAAAAACGTATGAGATCCATTAAAAAAAGTTTACTTCGTGTATTAAATGTATATGATTTTATCAATAAGTGAAGCAAATAATTCATGCAGTATTGCATTTTTATATCTATCTACAAAAAAAATCAAAGTAATTAATTAATGCCCAAGTTTGCGGAAATTGAAAAGTGAAATCCAAAGTGTTATACATGTTAAGATTAATCATAATAATGTTGTGTCATTTGCTTAATAAATAATTTTTAAATTGTTAAAGCATGCTACAAAATTGGTCCTTTCATGTGAAGGAGTCCCATGTACCGATCGATTTGTATATTAACTCATAATAATAAATAAATATTACATGTGTCATGTCATTGTTGTTTTCGCAATGAGTTTTTGTGTTTTTGATGGTTTTTGTGAGATGTAAGTGTATAGTCACATTGTTCACAATTTCTCATTGGAGCAATTATTCTACGGCCTGATTTTGTTCTACCTTATCGATAAGTCAACGATTTTTTTCGCGAAAAAAATTTGATTACAATATCCATTAACGGATCGAATTAGTCTCCAAATCCTAAATTTTTTCGTACAGTCTTCCTTTCATTTTTACTACGCAACTGATGTCGTGTTATTGTGTTTACCGATTCACAAAGAAAAAAGTCATTGGGATTTTTCTCGGGATTAGGGGAGCTCACCTCAAAAAAACGTTTAAATTAGCCGTCCCTGACCGGGTTGGTGCAGAAACAGCCGCATAAATACATAATCAGTCGAGTCCACCTATGTCGTGAATTCGTTTTTATTATTTGTAAATGCTATAAACCATAAATAATAATCATTACAGTATTGGTCCATCAGTTAAGTTGTTCATTGTCAGACATGAGTTTTTCTAGTCAAGTCCGTAGGAAAAGCGCATATCCCACTAAATAATATGCGATTTTGAAAGAAATCTCATATGCATACGATAAATGTGAGTTAAAGTGATTTAATACAATGTGCACTGTGCCACTCACGTGATGAGTTTTTTTTTCTTTACTATAGAATATTCACTCATGATAGTGTGAATTGTGTGTCTTTTAAACCGTAACATTATTTTGAAGTATTTTTAAAACAATCTTTTGATCATTCATATACTTTTTATTATTAAACTGGAATCAAAGAGTACGCCCATAAATAATAAATAATAAGAGGTGGGAAATCAAGACAGGATGGCTCATTTTGCGAAGTAAACATAAAATAAGACCTACTCGTTCAAATAGCGGGATAGACGGGAATAGGATGTATGATAAAAACAAAAGTAAAATACTCATAAATGTTTTTCTTTTTGATAATTACAACCAATATATTACGCAATGGCTGCCTACAACGAAAACAGAAAATTTCAGGGGGGAAAAACAAAAGACGAGCAGAAAAAAATTGCGACAAAAACGACAGGTAAACCAATAGTAAAGAAAACAAAAACACGGATTTGGTACTTGGTGTGTGATAGGACGGGTACCTGGATTAGGTAAACTGCTAGCCGCTTGCTCTTGCATATTGGCATCGGCAGTGGAAGAAGCCGTCGGCTGGCGCTGCTGCTGATCATTGTCGTCGTCCGAACTGACCGTTGCGAGCGAGGATGCGCACGACGACAATGGCTGAAGGCGTTGCTGTTGTTGCTGCTGGCGTCGACGTCGCAGCCGAAGTTGTTGGCTGTTTTTCCGACGCCGGTTCGTTGATTTTTTTAAGCAGTTTTGCTGCTGCTCGTCACCGCTGCTGCAGCTCTGAGACGAGCCAGCGGGCGAGCACGAATACGGGGGACTACAAGAGCTCGGACTTTGACGCGGCGACGGCGTCGAGGTCGCCGAGGACGAAACGCACCAGTGCGATGATTGGTAGCACGACGACGAGTCGTGAGATCCTCGCGTCTCAGCCGCGCAGATACTAATACCTGCATGCGAACTGGCACCATCCTGATGATGATGATGCTGATGTTGATGATGGTGATGGTGATGATGATGATGATGCTGATGGTGGTGCTGATGATGATGCAGATGACTGTGATGATGATGATGCTGATGATTGGGCGGACGATGAGCATGGGGCGCCTGGCAACTTTGATTACTATCGTCCGACTGATGATACTCGTGATTCTCGGACAAATGCTTAAACGACTGCTGAGGCTCATGCTGCTGACCTATGAGATTTGCCGATTCGAGACTGTCTGGTAGATCCTGCAGATGATCCTTCCAGTGGTGCGGGTGCGTGTGATGATCTCCGTCCTTGGTGCCACCGCCACTGCAGCCAGCCATTGATTTAAAACACGGCGTTACAGGTGTATTTGGCGGCGTCTCGGGACTTCGATCGGGACTCCCAGCCTCGCCGTCCAAGGACGTCTGACCTATCCATTATATACACACAGTCCAGTCCCGATTTTTTTCCATGATGCAACTTCTTACATTGGTATACGATAGTTTTGTTCTTTTTTGTTTGTTTGCTTTTTTACTCAAAACTATTGCAAGCTTTCTAATCAACACACCTGACCACAAACGTGTCAAGAAGTATAAACAAAAAAAGCTCATCATCAAGTACTTTCAGGCAAAAAAAGTAACAATTATGATTTCAAAAATGATACATAACTTATCTACAATGCGTGTTTCAAATGATCAAACAAAAATCAATGCAAGAGAGACGTATACATTTTTCGAGTTCTGGAGCACAATAAAATAAATGATTTTAAACGAATAGTTCAAACCATTGAAGAAAATACAGTTTTTAACAGCTCCTTCTTTCACAAGGACGACTGCTCCCTTGCATATAACAGAGCGTAAGATGATTCGCCAAATTAAGCGAAAACTTTAGAAAACACAAATTGAAAATTTCATAAAATATTTTTAGGTCTTATTTTAACGATTATAGAGAGTCGAATAAACGTGCAATTTTTTATTAGAAAAGTAAAGGTTTTTTGACTTCAAACCTTAAAATATTTTTGCTATATTCATAATAAAAAAGGTGTAAAAAAAACGACGACCACAATAACCCAACATACTTCAATTGCCTTATTAGACATTATCATCATTTTCATAATTAAATGCATTCGATCTACAGTAGAATTCATTTGATTGAAAATGTATCGTATATTTATACACGAATTAATACGTGTATTCTCATCTGCGTCCTCGCATTGGACAATGATTTTCTCTTATTCTTTTTTCACTAGTTAAGAATCAAAAACGTTTAATAAAGTGATGAATGAAATATGACACAAGAGTTTATGTGGTCGAGAGATGAAAAAACTACCAAAGCAGTACAACTACGCCAATAATTTTAAAAAAATGCTCAATTATTCAACAAAAAGTCTTTACAAAAGCATGTTTGTACTGATATAGTAAGCGACACGTTTGCTTAATTTTTTCTGAAAACTTTGTATCTTACGTGATTCTGAAGAGAATTTAATTCAACACACAATACGAAGAAGTGAATTTGACGAATCAGGAAAATGCAAATTCCTACTTTTTTCATGATAATTCATTCAAAAGTTCTTTTAATTGACAATTATCGATGTTAGAAGTAGTCGACTTGAAAAAACTTGATTAGAATGAAAGTATTGAAATGTAAATATTAGGAATTTCCAAAGTAAATCATAAAGATGGGTTGACGGTTTCAGTTTTTTAAATGATGTATTCGCTGACAATGAAAAAATTAATCAACTACCAGCAAAATATGACTAATCAGTTCATTGTTTCGACAACATGATAAAATTAAAAGATTAATAATTATTATTTGAAGGTAACGTTGCTAGATGTTAGAAAATACAGTTGTGATAAATAATATTATTTTAATGATCATTAGGTTCACATTTTGGGTCTAATTAGTGGTTCATATATATCGATAATTTTGATTACCCTGAAAGTTATATTGAAGAAAATAAAAAAATAAATTATCTGCTTAAACAGATTGATACGGAAACTTCGTGAAAAAATTCTAATTTAATTTTTCATGTAATAATCCTCTTCTTATGGATAAGTAATAGTACAAGTTCTGAGAACGATTTTGAAAAAAATACATTTTGATAAGAATATCTTGATTAAAATTCTACAATCTTATAAGAATAATGGTATACTTTTGAGTTATAATAATTTCCAAAAACTCACTCGTGGTTTTGGAGCTTTGCATAACGCAGACAATCGATAAAGTAGAACTTATAATGCTTAACCCTTAATTTTCAATTATATAAAATAATATTCTATTTACATCAATATGCACGAAACCATTCTCAAATATCACAAGAATACTGGGGAAATTGCAATTCATATTGTGTATTTGATAAAATAAATCATAAATAATTAGTTGGTAAGAAAGAATCACTATGTAAAGTTTTCAGAACATGTTTTATGAGAAGAGCCTTTCATAAACTACATAGGTACTCGACAGCACTTAAATTTAATCTAAATGTTGGGAAGTATTTTATTTTACTCGCCGATATTTCGTGGAAATTACGTATTATTATAAGCAGTATTCTTGTTTAGATAAAATTGATAACTATACGCATGTGATCTTGTTTATCCAGTAATGGAAATGATATATATCAATTTTAAAGCCATTAACAGAATAAAAGTAAAAATAAGTAAATATTTCTCGCATTTTCATTAATAAAATGTTATCCCGAATTCGTTCAGAATCATAAAACTGTTGCATTGTAATTAAAGGTGAGTGTTGGGTAGTACAAATTTTTTTTAATCAGGGATGAATTTCCATCAATTACAAAGGCCCTTCTCTATCTTTACATTAGACTTTAATTAATGCCAAAGGTAAAAGTTCTTTTTAAAAAATGTATTAACACTGCATGCAAAATTTACGTAGATATAAGTGTCATTTGCTTGGCTCCAACATTCTTTCTTCAAATATTTATAATTTATATCAAAATTAATTACCATTTTATGGGAAATTTCCAAATGGTAATTAGTGTTTTTGTATGATGTTGTGTAATGTAAGTCAAGTTTTAAATTGTTATAGTATTACACTATCGATCGATAGATAAAATTGCTGGGACACCCAACACAATCATTAATTGAATTTCTTAGACTATCAGAAAAAAATGTTATGAGCTGTTTTGAAATGCTACATGTAATAAGTTTATGACACAAATTTGTTGGAAAAGAATTATTTACTGTCAAAACATTAATAGTTATTAGTTTTATATTTTAGTGTTCATATTGACCAAGCATACTCTACTTGCACTAGCAAATTACTCAGTTGCTCCAAATCATCATTAATACTTTAAGTTCAAAAATAACTGCAATTACTAAATTTTAGCTTGATAATAGTTTTTTCAAGTTGTAAAAATAGTAATTAGTAATCCAGAATAAGCAAGTGCCATATTTAAATAAATTGTATGCTGCAGCAAAGAGTAATTAAATTATTTTACAGTATATAATTCTATGAAAAATATACATAATTCACATTTAATGAACAAATTTGTATCAAAGAAACATCCTTTTTTGAATTTTTAAGGTAACTCATAGTTTTTCAAATAAAGTATATCAATGAATTACCTTGAGTAATATTGAATTATGGAATTATAATGGGATAAATTTACTCACAATTATTTGCCATCAAATTTTCTTGCAGCTTGTCTCTTTGATCTTCTAAAACTTCTCCCAGGTATACAGCTACTTTTCTGGTAATTTGCTCAACATAAGTGTCTAATTTTCCAAGATCATCCGATAGACCTACTAATTGATCTAAGGTTCCAACTTTAAGGTCAGGAATATGAAATTTGTAATTATTCGACAATGAATTTTGCTTGGAAGTCAAATTGTTCATTGTTTCCCATGTTTGTTGGCAGGTTTTGTCACCTGGCGCTGAGATGAGCCAGTATTCAGTCATCTTGGATCAATTATTTGTTTGCTAAAATAAAAACATAAATTTTGCATTGAATAAAATATTTCGAAATTTCTTAAGTGTTCATTCATTTATTAAATTGTTGACTGTACATTACTTCTCTCTAAGACACTAAAACGCAGTTAAAAAGAGAGATTACTGAGAAATTTCGTATCAAAATCGACGAATCAATTGACGAGAAAATGAAAAAGCCTAAGAATATTTTTACGAATCATTCTAACAGAAAATAAACGCTCTCAACACAAGGGTGTGGTTGAAACACACAACAGCTGTGCTGTGCGTGTGATCCCTGCCTTATGTAAGTATGTATGTGTTTATACGTGTGCGAATCCACGTGACTCCCCGTTGAAGTCGACTCTGCAGTCAGAGCGTTGATAAGAGAGAAATTCATTGAAACGAAATGACGTACATAACGTTTGGAGCAGGCAGCGGGCATCGAGTGAAGTTTGCTGGCAATCGATAAGCGCGTGCGTTCTCGTGCTTCTCTCTCGCCATCTCTTTCTAACTCTGCGCGTGAGGCTCACTCGGGTAATTTGTATCTCTATATGTATGCATGTATACATGTTTCTCTGTGCTGCGCGAATACTAACGCGTATACACCACAGTCACGAGGATTCCTGTGACAGTTCTCCCTCTTACGTCCTTGACTAATAAAGCTCGATATACACACAGAACAAGGAAATGCCAAAAAGGATAGCTTTTCAGTACTATTTCGAGTACTTTTAATGAAACTTAAAAGCTCTGAAAAATGTCCCGAAGTCCTAAGTTTTAGCGTTATCCGCCTGAAAAATCACTTGTCGCTTGTGTGACAATTACGCGCAACTACTGGCGGAGAGAAAAGAGTAGCGCGAAACACCGACTTGTTCAACAGAACCAAGCTCTCAAATTATAAGTTTAAGAAAGTCATAGAACAACTCGATCGTTTATTCTTTTAATCACTACTTGGCAAAACATCTGCTTACCTGGTAAATAATACAGTGCTGAGGAGGCTAAGCTCTCTCTCTCTCTGTTTTCCGCACACTATTTCAGGACGCCTGAATGGTAATATGGTACTGCGTGCTGCACCCAAGCTACTTACACAGCTGTAAAATAGGTGGGTTTCTAACGAAAATTGACTAAAAATGTTGAATAAACAACGACACGAAGCACATCGCACTGATTAATGAAGATTATAAACGACGACTGCACACGATGGCCCGAGAAAATGGGACGAACAACACGATCGATACGCGAACTCGCTCGCCTACCGCAGACAACCCAACACTTCACTAGCAGCCCGTCAGCTGAGATACTCTTCGTCCTCACGTGAGGCGACTAGTGCTGCTACCTTGTGACTTATGACCATATTTTTTGTCGTTCTTTCGCCCAAACACACACAATCACGCCTAGGCGAAAATTCAAAATTGCATTGAAACTTTTTTCAAAATTAATTCTGATGTGCTTTTCTTCATATTTTCGGTTACATACATATCATAAATAAATAAAATTCAAAGCTCCACTGTATTGAATGATCAATTTTGGTTTTTCATGAGCTTCTCTTTAGTTTTTCAATGTAACTCAAGTAATGAATATGGCAAAAAAATAAATATTCAAGTAATTCCAGTACTTGTTAAAGTTGAGCCGGGAATTCGTACTTGCATATTAGACTGACAATAAATAATCGATGGGACGCCCCCTCAATGTCTTCAAACCCCCCGAAAAATAATTTCTGCAAAATTTCAGCTGATATGAAGAAAAAAAACCCCGTAATTTTTCATTTTCAGTCTATTGCATATGTTCACCTGTAAAGCTTTATGAATTTCACGTTTATTACGCTTGTTTATAATCGTGATACCATGTGCATTTTTTATTCAATTATAAATTAATTTTTAAATTTTCTATTCGATCAATTTGAATTATAAAATATACATTGAAATTAATGTACATTCGAATTCAACAAATTTTTTCCTTTCTTTTATTTAATTTATTTAATACATCATTCACATTTATTCTCGATGGTTGGATAGAGGTTGTAGAAAATATTCAGTTGATTTAAGTCCGAAATGGTAAAAAACTTCGACGCTAATTATCGCTCAATTAGAAATAACCAGTCTCGTTAGAAATGAAAGCATTAGCTTAAAATTTAAAACAACCGCGTTGTATCGTCGCCTTTTAAACTTTCTTTTAACACGATCATTGTAGATAGCTTTTGAATTGGGTATAAGATGTAAACATAAAATAGCGACTCTCAGACGAAACTTCCAAACCAGACGACGTATTTTTACCTATTCAGTTTGTGTAGTTATTGAAACTTGACCGATTCAGTTTTTAAAATGTTGAACATACTCAAGTTTTCGAATGTTCTCCTAAAATTTAGATGTGACATTCAAGTTGCTCATTATGCCATACCTGGTAAGGAATAATAAGATTATTAAAATTAATCATATTCCGATCCTAGCTGGAATAATGTTCATTTTTAACTTACCATTACTTTTAGGTATGGCCGGTGGAAAAGGTAAAAAAATAACTAAACCAAAGAGTGCTTCAAATGAAAAGATTAAATTACCAGTTGAAGAAGATGTAAACAAATTGTTAACACATTGCTGTGGCACGAATCTTTTGAAAGAAGGAGGTGAAGATGTTAAATTGAAACCTGACAGCGAATACCCTGATTGGTTATGGTCTATTCGAACGGGTCCTGCACCACCATTAGAAGAACTTGATCCCAATACTAAAGAATATTGGAAACGTTTGAGAAGAGAAGGAATCAAAAGGCAAAATAAACTCAAGTCATTAAGAAAGTTTTAGATAAATTTGTTCTTATTGTTACTAAAATTATTTTTAAAATAACTTTGTACTCTGTTAAATAATCTTAAAGATGTGTTAAAATATAGCTTTAACAATGACTTTTTACATTAAATCGCCCAATGTCAATTAAATAAATTTTAAACAAAACTTTGCTAAATAGTAAATGTTCAAACACACTAAATTTTCTATAATTCAACAATTTTATAACTTAGTTGAATTATAAACAAGGAAAACAACAAGCCAGTGAGTATTCAAATAATTGTATATTTATAAATCATTTAAATATATTTAATCTTTGTTTATAATTTTTTGTTGTTTTGGTAAAAAAACATTGAGATAAAAGATGTTATGTATTCAATAATTATAACTATACAGACAATTCTCTTTCAATATCAAAAGTAACTTGAATCACGTTTTTTAATTATAAAGTGCATATAGATTTAAGCATTCTTGCTGCTTAATAACTTTTATACACGTGAATAAAAATAGTTTTGATATTTATTTTTTAAATAGTGTATGACAATTAAAACTAAACATTTAATTGTACTGATTATTCTTTTGTGATGTTATTAAGATGTCAACACCTGTAAGAGTGACACTATTTGACAATTCAATATGTTTGCAGAGTTCAGCTAAATAAATTTTGCATTTTAGATGAATTTTGATGCAAGACTTTTGACTGTCAACCAAGAAGTTCAAATCCTTCATCTGATGAATTTCGCATAACTGTAATTGATAAAGAATTATATAAGATTATATGTAGTCTAAGACAAAAAACTAGCATAATATTCTAGAGAAATTCATACATGCAGATGCTGCAGCACTTTGCTCCTCTGTAGTTTCAGCCGAAGACCAATTGGCTGGTTTTTCAGCACAAATTTCAAAAAGAGGCTGTTTTTCATTTTGAATCAGTTCCTCTTTCATAAGCTTGCAGAGATTTTGGAATTCAAGTTCATTAGCACAGAAAAAACACTGAAAGTTTACGTAAGCATACATAAAATTGGCATCGTTTAATTAAATTAAATATTTTACTAACAAGAGCTACTGAAGGATCCATTTCTGAAATTGGTATTTTGGTGGCAGTTTTACAGTGATAAGTTGTATCAATGTTTGGATCGTAATCATCCGAGGTTTGATCAGTACTTCCGTATCTTTGAGTAGTATGAGGATCAAGAAAGATCACTTCATCTCCTGGAATATTGTAAAGAATGAAATTATTTATTTAAATGAAGGAATTTAAAAAATAAAGATAAAGTTATGGCTTCTATCAAAGATTTAAAAAATAAAATTGCTTACCAACATAGCCAATGAAATATAGAGCATGACTTGGTTTTCCTCCAATAAGTCCAAGTGATTGAGGAAATTGGAATGAAGTCTAAAAAAGTATTTAATTTAAAAATCTCGTTCATTAAAACTTTCTCAAAACAAAAAAATCATACTTTAAGGCCACTTATGTAGATAGGATTAATTTCATTTAATCCCAATCTTAATGGTATCAGTAGCAGTAATGGTTTCCATTGGCTAGGTGCTTTTAATGGTACATCGCCGTCGACCTCAGCTGTAGATGCGCTTTCGACTCTACATTGCCTTACTATAATAAAACCGCAATTTTACTTAATTTTTTTATTAACTTTCTAACTCAAATTTTTTTTCTTAACTCCAATTTTTTTTCAGATATTATTATTTGTACACAAAATATACTTACTGACATCATTAACAATTAACGCATTGTCTAAAGCAACGTGGATTGTTAGTGCACTCCAGTCATCAAATACGACTAGTTTTCTGAAATTCAAAATTTACAGATGCATTAATTGATTATTTTTAATATTTTATGAACTTTATTTCGAAATTTTTCTACGAAATCTTTTATTAAGTTTTTAAAGGCTTAATGACATTTTAATTATTTACAACTTTTTTTTGATAATTAACTTCAACAAAATAATCAATATCTTTTATTTTTCATTAATTAGAATACTCTTTCAAATTGATTTTCGAATCTTACAATAATTTACCTACTTTAAAACTTGAGCTATTGTGTTTGGACCAAACCATTCTCCAACAGTTTTGCCTTCTGATGCACCTGTTAATGCTATTTGGTGTATCGAATAAGGAGCTGCTCGTCGATCCTCAAAGCTTTTTAATATTTTGTAGTAAGTGCTATTTTTAGTTTCTGGTGTCCATCTCCAACTTCTACCTGTAAATATTTAATTTTGGTAAATATATTTTATATCATAGTCAATAATAAAAATAGTAATAGAAATTAAGCTTCATTTTATACTTATATATTCTATTTGAAAAGTCTTAATAAGAAATTTGCATTCTTAAATTGTAATAAATAATAAACATACCTAAGTGTAATGAAACAAGAGCTTGACCTAATACCATTTGACCACATCTAAGCATACAGCCCCATCCCTTATCCGATGTAAATGAGGATCCAAAACCACCAATCGGTACAAATCCTTTTCGATAAGTGAACCATAATCTAGATTTAATATCATTACGAATCTCATCAATATCTGCAAAATATTAAAAAAAATTGGTTTTTTCATTTACAAGTTATGTTTTGTGTATAAAAATAAAATTAACCTTTCTTAGAATTATACTTGGTACCCAAGATCCAAACATAAGCTTCTGCCTGAGGTAATCCATCTGATTCATCAGTTGAATTTAAAGTGAATAAGTTATCCATAACAGATATTCTACTATACAATAATTCTGGCAATCCTATAAGAGTCTCATATGGAAAAAGTCCATTCGAACCCTAAAAGCAAATTGAAACATTACCAGATCAATGACACATCAGAAAATACATTTGCTTGATATGCAATATTTACTTTGGTGAATCGAGAAAACATTGAATAAAAATGTGAGCTTGAACACAGGTCAAGTCGCAAATGTACGAGAATCGTTCGTTAGGGCAAATAAATGCATAGCAAAAAATGATTTAATTATCGAGTGACCACAGGTGAACTTTTCACAGACTCAGAGAGATTCAATGAATATTCGAGTGCGCAATTTATTTTTATTTTTTTCGTCGCGAATTTCTCTCTATTTGACACGACGCATCGGCTGCTTGAGAGTTTTCACTTTGCTAGCCATTGTTCACTTTATGATATACACAGAGTACTATATATATTGCGCTACGCGACGACAGCTGATTATCCCTCAAACAGATCGAGAATTTGAATTGTTTATTTAAAATAGAACTCTCGAACCGCATGTACCGTTTACATTTTCTTCTTTTTCTCGCACAAAAACACGTAACAATCTGCGCTGCTGCTCGCTTCGATATATGGCCTTTTACAACTTAAGTAATCAGACCCGCATTATTAATATCAAAGCTCGCAAATATATAGGAGTACGAGGTATATCGACTGGCAATACATTGAGCACAATAACAGTGTCTCAATACTTATTGAATGAGCGATGGGAGACGGAGTCGACGATCCACGCGTGGTAAATATGTACTGTCGAGCTGTGTTGGCTTATGCCATTGTGGGACTCTGGCAGGATGGCAGAAATGTTATGACTTGTGTGCCCAAGACAGTCATTCATGCCTTTTCTACAATATCATTTTGGCGCGAGCATTCATTTCTGCAACATTTGCTGCAGACTTGAGCAGAATTTAAGCCCCCGCAGGAATGTATGTACGTGAGCGAGCTTGCAGGCGCCTTGACGCGTAGCATCACTCGGCGCTTCTGTGCATACGATGTGGCAGTGGTGAATAGTGGCATCTTTTATTATCGCAACATTCGCTCCGATTGCGTCGCTGCACGGCGCGCGGATGACGATTGCAGATCGCTGCCAAAGCTCGTTCGCGCGAGAGCCATTTTTCATTGCGTTCCTTTTATAAATATTCAACTGGGGACTCATTGTAGACGATACTTTTGCGTGCTTACGTAGAAGTAGGTGTATAAAGTAGTTGGTACTAACGGGCCTGCCAGAGGCACCCGAGAGAGACAGAGACAGGCAGAAAAGAGGAGTGATTATATTGTTGTCATCGCCGGCAGTTGTTTGCAATTGCATGAAGATGGCGGCTGCTGGAGACGTCATGATCCCCGATCAGGAAAAAGTCAGGATAGTTTCAAATTTTATTCTTCACTCGCCTCCTGGTGAATTTAACGAGGTCTTCAACGACGTGCGCGCACTGCTCAACAATGACAATCTGCTCAAAGAAGGTGCATCTGGTGCTTTTGCCTCCTACAACAAAGATCAGCTCATGTCCGTGAAGGTGTGCTTATTATACTTTGCTGCTCTGCGGCTGTTTAATTTTTTATCATTACAATCTACAACAGTACCACCGCCTTATTAGTCACTCGCTGCGCGCTCTCCTCCGACTGTCTTTTAGTTTGTTGTGGTCCCAATGTATCATATTTATTATGATCATGACTAATGCTATGACAAATTCATAAAAATACACTGCTCTCCAAAATATTTACCTCTTTAGCAATGGGCATTTATTTGAATTATTATTTCAGATTGAAGGTAGTGACTATCCAGTTCTTATAACAGAATATAATGACTTGGGTAATCAACGATTTTATGATCCAAGAAGCAAACAAAGTTTCAAATATGACCATTTAAGAAAAGAAGCTCAGGATTATGAACCATATGAGCAAGATCCAGCATTGGAACTATGGCGGAGTGCTTTACAAGATGAAATTGTTACTTACACACAAAATCATTATAGACATGGTGCTTGCTCTGTTTTTGCTAAAAGTCAAGGCGGTAAGATTAAAAATCATTTCAAAACCTAGACTCAAATAATATGATATTTAGTTTTAAGTAGGATTATCTGTGCATAGTGCTATTATATAAATATAATGAAAACCATTATTTATCACTATCTTTACAGAGAGTATAGCTCTTATTGCCTGCATAGAAGATCATCAATTTCAACCTAAAAACTTTTGGAATGGGCGCTGGCGTTCTGTATGGACTGTAAATTTCAATACAAACTCTAGTATTGCAGAATTGAAGGGGAGCTTGAAAGTTCAGGTTCATTATTATGAAGATGGTAATGTGCAATTAGTTAGCAGCAAAGAAGTGAAAGAAAGCTTGCCTATATCTTCGGAAAAACAAACTGCAAAAGAATTTATTAAATTTGTGCAAGACGCTGAAAATGACTATCAAACTGCTATATCTGAAAATTATCAAACTATGTCTGACACTACATTTAAGGCACTGAGAAGGCAATTACCTGTTATGAGAACAAAAATTGATTGGAATAAGATTGTATCATACAGTATTGGAAAAGAGCTCAAAAGTCAATAGTTTTTAAAAAATTTTAAAGTTATTAGAAAATATCTTAACAATTGTAAGAAAATTTATGTCATTCTACAAATAAATTGATTTATACAAGAGGCTTAAGTTGTATTGAAAACATTTTTTTATTTTATTAAACAAAAAAATTATTTTTATGAATTCATTAAATTTTTGTGTTTGTTATTTTCCTTGTTTTTCACGTTTTTTCGTCACTTAGTCCGCGCAGAGTAGGTAACAGTTTTTTTTTGGGGCATTTAGAGGCAATTTGTACCTTGCCGACGTCAGGGTTTGCAGTTTCGATCTATGTATATGTGCGTGTGTTTGTATACATGTATGTATACATTGATCAGCGTATGTAGCCGAGCTCACACTTATTCAACGATTTGACGTCATTCTTATAGATATACCTGAAAACTGGATTGTAGACCCTTGCTCGAGCATGCCATCTCACCTGCACCTAAGCAAGTATACAATCTGAAATTCCTTTGCGCACTGGTTCTGGGCGCAACGATGATCTTGAAAATGAAGATACAAAGCTGCATGCGATTTCTGAAGTTTCCCGAGCAAATTTGTATCGGGCATTAGGTGGAAAAGTTGGAGGGAAAGAAGCAAAAGATTGATAAGTCAATAACTGGTGCGAGCATCAGCGATGTAATGAGGCAAACGTCGAAGCTTGAGCTCCGAATTTCAAGTTCAACGCTTCGCGTCCGCAATCGCTCGTGAGCTGCTGTCTATGCATGTGTGGCACCGTGCGTGCGAATTGCGATCGTGTGTTGTTGCGAGTCAGGTTCATGACTGTAAGTCAGACAGCGTCAATAGTCAATTACGTTTCCGCCATCGACGTGGATAGTTATTGTTGACAAACGTACTGCTGCTGCTGCTGCACAGGCCTTTGAACCGTATATGTTAATATACGTGTTACGACGCGTCGAGGATAAGTTCAACGAAATCATTATACATAGTGCTGCTACTTATCGTGCGCGCCAACGTGTACAATCGTGTCCGCAGCTCTGTCTATAAATTGTGTACAACTACATCAGAATAAGATGACATTTGGACTGCGAATTTTCGCAAAAGAGAGAGACAGAGTGAATATATAAGTGTGTGTCTCTGCCCCCGAGCTGCTGCTGCTGCTGCTGCTGCTGCGAATCGCATTGCAGAAGTGGCCTTGAAAACATTCACGCACGTCACAGTCATGAATATATACATACACGCGTACACTTACATGCAGCAACATTAAAGATACATTTTACTCGCACTTATCTTTGCCTTCCCTCCAGTGTACGTGTAGCATCATAATAACAACAAATACCTACTAGCCTACTGCCACTCGAGAGAGAGAGAAGAAGAGAGAGAGACAGCACAAATAAGCGCTATGTTACAGACATGGCCTACTGTATAATGAACTCTATTTTAAAGTTCATCTGCAGATAGTGCGTGATGATAATTGTACACATGCCAGTGGCACAAGTCGTGTAAGCTGTGGTCTAAAGTTTGTCTAGTGTGTAGCCACAACCGAGTCTTAAGCTTATCAATCGCGTTATCATGTGCTTTTACTAGACGCAAAATTTGACTTTCTTCAGGTGCTACGAAACACGTAACTTTTGCCTGTGAGATCGTTGTCGCTTCATCTGATCGAAAAAGTGACAGTATGTTATTTTTTGCTCAAGCTCAACTGTTCGATCGACTCTGAGTGAAGTAATAAACAATAGAAAGTGCGTGGCGGATACAGTACAAAAACATTCACAAAAAGGACTTCAGAATTATTTTGTGTTGGAATCGTTGGGAATTGCAAATTAATATTTTATAATGCCTTTGGCCAAGCAGCCTGACTGCTGTTTCTCGGTGCATCATACGAGTGCTGCTGCTAGCTTCTCAAACGCGACGCAGCTTATTGACAAATCCAATGCCCGGTGGAAAGATTGATTTGCGGTGACGGCCGAGATTAATTTGGGCTACGTTTGAGCCACCTACCTTTAGGATAGTATAGTTTTAGCAGGCACCAACTGTGTTGTTGTCATAATTTTTATCAAAACACAGATTATGGATTCTTCTGATAGAGGTTAGTATTGCTGTTAGTGAACTTCATGAACTTTGAATGCATACGAAAAAGCTCACTTTACTTTAAACTTAGACTCGACGGAATAATAACATTTTTCGATTTCTTAATGCTTTTTTGGCCATTTTTTTTTAATTTTTCAATGGATTTAAAATTTTATTCATTACATCAGGAAGTGGACTTATCCAATGTTTACCTTGAAATTTTTTTCTTATAATTTGAAATCAAAATATAAATAAACCTAAATTTATTCAGTTTTATTTAATCACAATTTATCTCTAACCAGGATAAAATGAATTTTTCCTGCCTAGGTTCAAGTTTAGATAATAGTGGCATATCCGTATCATCTGTAGGTCCTCAAAGTCCTATGGATATAAAGCCGGATGCCATCAATTTAATGAATTCAGACACATACAGTCCTCCTAGTTCCAATAGTCCAGGGTAAAAAACTTATTACTTTTATTAACTTGTTTATAATGATTGTGAAATTCATTATTTTGTTATTTTAAAATAGGACTTTGAACTTGGGTTGCTCCAGCAATATGATTGGTACGTCACCAAATTCACAAAACAAAACAAATGTTGCATCTACTTACCCTCCCAATCACCCTCTTTCTGGGAGTAAACATTTGTGTTCAATATGTGGGGATCGTGCAAGTGGAAAACATTACGGTGTTTACAGGTAAAAAATCAACTAATTATATTAAAAAACTCATAAGCTTATTTTTACTAATTAATTTTTTTTTCTTTAATTTCAGCTGTGAAGGTTGCAAAGGATTTTTCAAAAGGACTGTCAGAAAAGATTTAACTTATGCATGTAGAGAAGAAAGACGATGTTTAATTGATAAGCGTCAAAGAAATCGTTGTCAATATTGTCGATATCAAAAATGTCTAACTATGGGTATGAAAAGAGAGGCTGTGCAAGAAGAACGACAACGCACCAAAGAACGTGAACGTGAAACAACAACTTCAAATAATTCCACAGGAGCTGAACCTGAAACTTGCACAAGCAGCTCTCATTATGTTGTAACAATTGAACGACTTTTGGAAGCAGAAAAACGTTATGAATACTTAGTAGAAAATCAAGCCAACTACGAAGTGTCTCAAAAAATCCAAGATAGTAAAAAAGTTAAGCATATGGTGGAATGGGCCACGCGATTACCTCATTTCACAGAATTGTCTCCTGAAGATCAAGTATTACTACTTCGTGATGGATGGAATGAATTACTTATTGCCTCATTTGCTTATCGCTCTATGGATATTGATGATGGTATAAGATTTTCCGCTAATTCGTTAGTACACAAAAACCAGGCTATTCAAGCGGGTGTTGGAGCAATTTTTGAACGTGTTTTAAATGAATTAGTTTATAAATTTAGAACTATGAAAATGGACAGAACAGAATTAGGCTGCCTTAAAGCAATTATTCTTTTTAATCCAGAAGTGCGTGGGTTGAGAGTATCATCAGAAGTTGATTTATTGAGAGAAAAAGTATATGGCGTTTTAGATGACTATGTTCAAAAACATCGCCCTGATGAACCAGGACGATTTGCTAAACTATTACTACGGCTCCCTTGCTTGAGGTCGATAGGACTTAAATGTATTGAACACTACTACTTTTTTCACCTTCATCCTGCGGGGGATGTCGCTCTGGATCACCTTCTCACAGATTCGTTGAATACTAATCCTGATTCTTAGTATCGATTAAATATAATGTTCCAGTTGATTTAAATGCTTCGGGTACTTGGTAAGTTTGAGTTGTATGAAGAAAACGTGGTTAATCAGTAAAGTAAAATTTACGTTCGCGAAAACGTAAATATTTTTACTATTATAAGTATCAGTCCCGTCCTTTTTGTTTGCTCTCTTTGACTTGAAACAAAAATTTTAAATATGCATTTGTTCTCAAAATCTTCAGGAATTAAATCTATTAAACATTTAAAATAGAGTTCTTGACTATTTAAAAAGAAAATACTACTGCCTTCTCGGTTTTTAATGTAGGGTGAGTTTTTATTATGCTTTCTTATAAAAAATAATAGCATTCTTTTAACTTACAGATCTTTTTTCACTTTGATCATCTCTGAACCTGTTTATAGAAATTTTATTACTAATGTTTGTTAAAGGCAAGCAATTAATTTTTGAGACAATTATTTTATAACCGATGATTATAGCCGAAGATCGTTCGTTTGTATGCAGTTTAAGCATGCTTTAAATATCATTGTTAAAGTATAATTACTTTTTTTTCTACAAATATTATTTTTCATTATTTTTTGTTTTTATGAGTCGAGATGCGATGAAATTAAGCCGTGTTATTTTTATTGATAACGGTAATGATAAAACTATATGTACGTTTTTATTAGTGTGATGTTCGTTACTACTTACACTCACACACATATATAATTATATATATATAAAAATATAAATTATAAATGTATACATATAGATGAATCTATTCTAGCTATTTATATATTTCTCTATAACATAGAGGGAATCTTTCCTGATTATAACGATTTAAATCATGACAAAAAAGATGTAAAGAACATTAATTAATTTATAGTAAATTGTTTACTAACGCAAAGATTCCCCGAAAAATTGGATAAATTGAGATAAATTATTAAAATTTTAATCATGGCAATTGATTTTTCTTTATAAATATATCATTGTTAAAAAAATATACATTGTTAAATAAATATTAACATAGATTATATAAACATTTAAGCCTACTGAACTATTATAATTTTAAACGTACAAAAATACATGAGCCTTCAGAAGATTATCATCACATTTTGTATTACATTATTACTTTGTAAACTACTTATAAATAAGTTCATGTTCAGTAGAATGAAAAATTAACTATCTAACAGATGGTATTTAAATAAAGATGACTATTCATGCATAATAAATTGATAATATTTTTAATGATTACCTTTATTATCAAATAATTGATGATTACAGCAATTCTGCAGTAAAAAAATATCAAATTCATTTTTTCATATTTACATTTATACAAATAGATGTTCTTAAACATTCTTTCTTTCTCTTTTAAATTTACTCATAGGCCTTGTGGCATTCTTGTTTTCACTTTTTTGACTCGTTTCACGTATATCATGGACAATCTAAGAAAATTTATATTTGTGAAAAAATTATAAATTTTAGGCATAATTTTATTAATTATTGAAGTTTTCAAAAATTCTTACCTCTGAATATATTGATCTACTTTCATTTGTATCTGGTAACTGATGGTTATCAGGTAGACTAACAGATTTATTTATTGATGTGTTATTAGAATTTGACTTCTTTAAAATAGAGACTGGCATACTGAATACATTAAATATGTCTTTGGGACTATCAATTTTATTGGGATTATTTTCGAATACTGGTGCCTTTGACGAATGTTTAAAGTGTATTTTAATACCATGATCTGTATCATAACTGTCATCGCAATAATTCTTCTTTTCTTTATCGACTATAATTGTTGCTTTATTTTCTTTATTACTGAGTATTGATTCATTCTTTTGTAAGATTTCTCCTTGTGTTTCTGGTTGTCTATTATCTGTTTTAATAATATTTTTTATTTCATCATCATCAAGCTTATCAATTTTTTTCTCAATAATTTGATTATCATTATTCCTGAAAACACAATCAAGCATATTATTTATAAGTTATATCATGTATCATAATTATAAATTGACAACAATAATTAAATTTTACATTTCTTTTCCTTCTAGAATTAATTCTTCCAATTCTAGTTCATCTAGCCTTTTGTTAATTTCATCATCTGATAAAACATTCTGTGTTTGAGGAGTTTTGGAATGTCCTTGCATTCTAACTTTGTGTTCAGCTAAAAAAATAGGTTGCATTATAACTTACTTCAAGTAAAACATCTTATAAATATTAAATAATTTACCTTTCCACTTTTCTAAGGATTCTTCATCCCAATATTCTTCAATTGGGGCACCTTGATCAAAATTTTCTTCACCTTGTGATTCCATAGCTCCAGATTCTGCTGCCAGGGACAACTGCTTTTTTAAAGATTCATTTTGTTTTTCAAAATCTTTTAAAGCATCAACAGCACCTTCAAAATTAATTCAAAGTGATTTAAAAAAAAACTTTTAAGCATCAATGATAAGAGAATAATTATGCAATAAAATTATTTAAAACACATACGTTTGATTTTCCTTTGAATTAATTCTATAGTTTGTTTTTGGCTGTATTTTCCAAAGTACTCATCACCAAGTAAAGCAAGAAGTTCATTTGTATGAGTTAATTTTCCTTTAAAAAAAGCTAATTTTCCCATAGGAACCAGACAATCAACGGACAGTTCATTACCAAATTGTTGTAAATTTTTTATAACTTCTTGGTGGCTTGCTATGTATTGATTCAAGTTATGAATATGTCGTTCATTTTCTTGAATATTCTAATAAAAAGAGTTTATTTATTTTAGTAAAACTTTATTTATATTATAAATTATATTATAGTAAACGAGTAAAATTACCTTGTGAAACATTTGCTGAAGTAAAAAATCTTTATACTTTGTAATATCTTGCGCACTCATGATTATTTAGGTAAAATCAAATTGAAATAAGAGCAATATTTACAATTCCACAATCAAGTTGACGTAATCAGGTTATGATCGGTCTACTGACAGCGAATCAGTCGCCGCGTGCACCAGTTGCTTGTGCTTCGTTAGGGACATTTAAATTGTGGTGCTGCAGCACTATTTCGTGCACATGGATTGGATATGCCTAGTGCCTATGTGCAGTGATATACACAAATACAGCGTAGTGGGGGTCACCTGTTATGTGTAGCATATGCGTCAATAATAACAATAGTAGACGGTCAATCATAGGCAAAGCCCCTACTTCACTGGAATTAGGCTTTCTAATTGTTACCGAATTTAACGATACCGACTGCATCATTACTGTGCACTACCCCTAATGGTCGTGTACTTACAGAAGCACCTTATTCGTTGGTCATGATGGCAAAATATGAGCTTTTAACTATAAAATATTCTTTTTATCGGATCTTTGAAAGAATTGAAAGTTCATGAACGTTTTCGAATTTCGTTGAAAAATTCTATCAATATTGAGGCTTATGTGCTAAGATAAAATTATCATTCAACAACGTAGAGAAAAGTAGAATAACGTTTTTATGAGAAATAAGTTGCATTTATTTATAATTGCTGTCATTAAAGGATGAAGCCTGCGTAATTGTACTGATAGAAATTGATTTTTTGTCAAACGATGAAAATAAGGCTATATCAAAGTAAAAAACGGTGCCATTTTTGCGCATACCATTCAACATAATATGTTAAAGCAATAAATTATCCATCAATCTTCATTAAAACGAGCCAATCATCGGACTATTTGACAATCTCGTAAGCTCACACGGTGTTAGAAAAATCGCCGTCTTGAAGAATATTTCCTCGAATAAACCCATGAGAAGACGGAGGTCATCATCGTATTAATAGATTCAGCTTTAGCGAAAGTAACGAATATAGCATTGCTGATAGGTTGTTTGCTAGTATTAATAAAGTTGGCCTAGTCGATCATCAATAGTCCGGTACATAACATTGGCCACGCGAATTTCCAAAATCGTCGAAAGATTTTCAACTGGTTAATTATCGGCAACGCGTTGGCCCGAGGCAGTGAGCTACAACGAGTCTCGGTGCAAGCACAATAATTCGGCGTACGTGCTTTAAACCCGTCAAGCTGCCTGCAGTGTCGTAACTTTCAAGCTGTGCACATTTTTTAAAATAGTTTCCGCCAGTACTGCAGGAGAAAAAAAAAACGAAGAAAAAAAAGAGAAAAAATCCGTGCGCGACCGTACACGCAGAGTAGCGAAAAAAAAACGAGTGAAATTCGCGTGTGTCCGTTTCTCGGCGTGACGTACGGTTTTGTTTCTCAACCCTGAACTCGCAAGAAAAATAGAGTGCTGGCGCGTGGTCAGATCGTGGAGTAGATGCCGAGGCACAGTTGACGTTTTGCAAAGATGCATCGATGCTCCATACTGTTGCTATGAAGCAACAGTCGGTCTGCGAGAAAGTTGAAATTCAACCTGCTCTTCTGTCAAAATGTGCCTATGAAATTTAATTCCTGCCGTTGTTTAATGTGTTGTTATCTGTGAGAATATTAGTGTTCCAAAGATTACTTTTGTGCAGTTGAAATTCGAAATCTTTTAAAAAAATTTAAAGTTGAAATTCATGGCTGTAATTTGATACTACTTGAAAATCATCGCTCTCAAATTATAGTAGCTGAGCCTCGACGAAAGCTCAATGATGTTACAGCATGTGTAAAGCGTGAAAACTTACAACGATAATCTTTTAGCCGTCGTCGCTCGCAGTACCTCAAGCTTTCAGCAATTACAGCACCCAGCGACATAATGGCCGAAAATCTATCGGACAAAGGTACATTTAATTCCATACTATTGCATATTTTACCTATATTGATTCAAGTTATTACAATCTTTTCTTCGTCTATCAAATTTACAATGTGTACATTACACGTTTATTTAATTCATAGATGCGATCCGGAATTCGCAAACTTCGAACGTAAGTTGTTAAAAAATAAAAGAAAACCTTTAAAACCTCGAATGAAGTGTGCCAGAATTGCAATTAAAATTTGCGCGCAACACGAAAGATACGAAAATACCAAATTAAACAACAACATCGACTCCGACACATTCATGTAGACTTTTCGTTACTTGTCTACCATGCTTTAGCCGACTTTTTCTCTAACCATCATTCGCTTATTCATGTTAAAATACCTGTCATCTAAAAATATACCATTGCGATCAAGAAGCAGAGTGAGCCCCGACGGCGAGCTTCGTTTGATCAAGAATTACAAATTATGTGGATGAATAAAAATCATCGGCAATACACGTTCATTTTATCTTTTAATCAACTTAAAAGATCTCATCCGAGTGGAGAATTTCAATAGATACTCGATATTTCTTGAGCTTTCTTGGCATTTGTCAAAAAATTCTCTTTTCAACAGGTTACTCGAAGGAGTGTGACCTCTCGAAGAGATGTCCTTAGAGCAGGACATTTGGAGTCATCGGTTCACGTGAAATCCATAAAAAGTACTGTGGCGAGCGCTGCTGTGGAAATGCAGTAAGACATTTTTTTTACAATAAATTCAAGTTCACATCGATTATCAATGACGTGATCAATGATTTATTTTATTCAATTTTTAAAATTTTTAATTGTATATTTCAAATTTGCTAAAATTACATTTGCTACGAATTAAAAAATTGGGCCTGAAGCTTTTGTTGCAATCTTAAAAAACATATTTTAAATTTTTGTTAATTTATTCCAGAGCGATTGTTAAAGAACTTATAGAAACCGAAGTCGAATTTGGGCGTGACATAAATTTGGTTGTGGAACGCTACGTCAAGCCACTCGACAATCCAAATGTTCCTGCTGCAGTAAGGGATAACAAACAAACAATTTTTACAAATTTTCAACAAATAGCCGATTTTCATAATACGTAAGATATTTTATTGATAACAATTGAAACTGTTATTTGCCAAAAAAATATAAAAAAATAGGAAAAATTTATCGTTCATTTCAAAATAGGGTTTTGATCGAGGGTGTTAAGTATTATGCTGACCAACCGAATTTGTTAGGAAAAACGTTTTTACGATTGGTATGTGCAGTCAAACTTTGAATTTATTCATAAAATTTTTGATTTACTATAAATAATTAAATTGTTATATTGATAATTCGCTTCAAGGAAAGGGACTTTGATAAACATGTAGCTTATTGTAGAGATGAAGTTGTAGCTCAAGAATTATTGAAGAACAACAAAGTGATTAGCGAGTATTTTGAGGTAAGAACGTTTTTGGCCATATTATTATTTATAGAGTATTAGAACGATTAAAAATGTTAAACATAATATAATCCGTATGTGTAAACATGAAATATCAAAGTTACGGATTGATGATACGTCACGTGTATAATAATCACAAATTTACAGTAAATCTATACTTAGTTTAGCTTAATGACGTCACACCTATATTTTAATTTGCCAAATTCCATTTATATTTCTTGAATGAATAGAAAAATATAAAAATACTTGTATCTGCATTTATTTACTTTCTGAATGACAAACGAATTGATGTAGTGAAATTTGTTTTACAAGGTGCCAGTCAGTTAAAAATATTCAAACTATAATATTTTTGAAAATATATAATATCATCAACCCACATACCTCTATTCATGAAGTCAAGAATGATTTATTATTTATTTACGTTAGAGGCTTATCGATGAAAAACGCAGTCTTTGCCTCGTTCATTGATGAATCTCTACTCAATTATAATTTTTGAAAATACTACAACCATTTGAATATATGAAATTAATGTTAATAAGGGAAACTTTATCAGAAAAATCGATGAATTAAAGCGTATGTTTTTACATTTTTTATACTTAAGACGATGTTTTCTGAAAAGAAACTCAAAACAGTGGTTCTTTTTTTGGTAAAACGACAAGAAAACGATAGAAGATTAATTTCTGATCGCCCTAAAAATAACTTATCGCGATAAAAGTCATGGTATTATTTATTTGGGTGAATACGTTAATAGTTGAAGTGACGTTTAATTTTGTCAGCAAAACTCGCGGTCAACGCAACTTTCTAGCTTAATTTAGATCGGTCGAAAACCCTCTCCCTATTTTCTTTTTCACTTATTTGCCCCACCACCTACTGAGCTTTTCTTAGCGTTGTTATGTTTCTATGTATTTTTTGTGTAACTCACTTTACCTTGAAATTAAATTAATAGTCATGAAAAAAATTTAACGAAAATTAAGACCGCTGACCCAACACTTGTTCTGTGGGATTATTAATAAAGATCATTTGGTAATAAAAATTTGTTGCTCTAGAGTAGGGATGTTTCCATCCGTTAACTTGTAGACGTAGAAAAGAAAATAGAGATGGTACAGTCTGTTTTAAACTATGGTGGCGTCGTTCAGAGCTATTCGGTGTTTTTTCAGAGTTTAACATTATCAGTGAAATGATAGATACATTTTTTTTTACAAATTTTTGAAAACTTCAAACGAAATGTATTTTGATGATAAGATTTAAATCGATAATCAAGGCATTTTTAGGTGGTAGACAAGTGCTTAGTAAAACAGTGCATTTTTTTGTGAATTTAAAAGGTAAATTTATCAATAAGTATGTTTAGTGTTCTAGCGTAATTTTTGACAGTGCATTAAGTCATCAGTATGAATTAAATGATACGAAAAATATCAAAAAATATTTATGCATCATATTTATACGTTTGTTAAAAATAGACATTTATATCCGTTATTTTCTGAAACTATGCCAGAAGTATATACAGATATACATGCTAGAGCTAGAGCTTCAAGTTTTAATGTGACGAGCTGTGAATCATAATGTTTAAGCCACAAATTAAATAAAAATTCTTGACAACTCTTAGTTGTATAACTTGTAATTTAAATATTTATAAATTAATTCCACTAGTTAAGTCAAAACATAATTGTGAGAAATTTTTTTTAAGGATCTAAGTAATAAACTAGGAGATGATAAGAGTATATCCGAGCACCTGAAACTACCTATACAAAGAATCAACGACTATCAGCTTCTATTAAAGGTAAAAAAGTGCATGGCTTAACTACTAAGAAAATTCAATTTCGATTTTTCAAGCTCGGGAGCTTTTTGTAATTTTTCCAAGCAATAGTTATTTTAGTTATCAGCGTGAAAAGGCTAAAAGATATAATGAAGTACCAAAGTTAATTACACATTGTTGTAACCTTTTCAGGAACTAGTTAAACATTCGATTTCTTTAAAAGAGGACAGTCATGATTTGCAGAAGGCTTTGGAATTGATGCTTGAAATTCCTCACCGAGCTTCTGATGTTAAATTTATAAGTAGCATTGAAGGATATAGTGGTAATATCCACAAACTTGGTAGATTATTAGCTCACGTTAGTATAATTGATTTTTGATTATCTGCCCGAGTTTTTGAAATTATGGTTAAAATAATGATGGGTTTATAATGTACAGGAATGGTTTACAGTAACTGATAAAGAAGGCAAAGCAAAAGAAAGATATCTATTTCTTTTTAAATCTCGTATCCTTATTTGTAAAGTACGACGTATATCGGAAGACAGATCTGTTTTTCTATTAAAGGATACACTCAAAGTAAGTCGGAGAACATAAATCTTTTTTTATATCAATTTCGACGGCACATTAATTTGTCTGTCTTGACTTATGTGCAGGTACCCGACGTTAAAGCTATAGACGCGCCCGATGACAAATTCGCGTGGAAATTGATCATCTCAGACGACACGAATACGAAAGAAAAGCAACAGACGCTATCGTTGACTGCGCACAAAGAAGACGTCAAGTCATTTTGGATCGGTGAAATCGGCAAAATTGAAGATATTTCGGTGGTTGATGCTGCTGCTGCCAGTCTCGTGAAAACTAGCAACGCCATGTCCCACTCTGACAGTCGACTTGTCGAGGGGGCCAAAATAGTCGAAGGTATACATACTATGTCTAGTTAAAAAGTTCAAATGCATAAAATTCAATCCACCGATTAAATGAACGATTATATTTATAGAAATGTCTTTCGCGGCTTCGTCGAGCAGTAAAATTGGAACTGAAATATCGTCTTCCTACATGATGAGTTCGAAGACGCAAGAATTCATGGCTAGTAAAACTACCATCGAAACGAGTAGGTCAGAGCTGAGAATGGAAAGCTCCAGCTCTCAGATGGAGTTGCAGTCTGGCGAAAACGGCAAACCACAGTTTGAAAAAACGATCGAAGGTTGCCAAGTCGAACGTAAGTAGGAGACATTTACGATCGGAATGATAAACAAAAAAATACACCATGTGTTGCATACAACTGTGATTTCAGCTGGCGAGTGTGCCGCATTCGAATGCGTTTTGAAGCCCAATCAAAGCCCAACGAGCATCTTATGGCTCAAGGACAACAAACCGATGAACGACAAACTTGCCGACCGCGTAAAGACCCAAGCCGATGGTCGTACCTTCAAGCTGGAGGTTGACAATGTCATGGAATCGGATTCCGGCATTTACATCGCGAGAGCTGCAAACGAGCACGGTCAAGCTACCTGCACCGCCCAACTCTATGTTCACGAGCGTACGTTTTTTAGCGTTGTTTTTGGCATTTTAGAAATCCTCTTAGCTTGAGATTTAACGTTTTTTAGTGAGCCTCGAAGAGAAGAAAGCTAGAGCGGATGCTAATTCGCCGACTTTCCTCGTTCGCTTGAAGAATACTGAGATATTGGAAAACACTTATCTACGTTTCATGATCAAAGTAAAGGGTGACCCCAATCCTGAGCTCAAATTGTGCGTAACGTACATTTAATATTCAAAAGCTAACACAAACAACATTTGATGATTCATGCTGTCTATTTAAATATTTAGCTACAAAGACGACGAGTTGATTGAGCCGAGCAACGAGCGCGTAAAAATCTTTTCCGACAAAGCGGAACATGGCTTTTACGAGATCGTCATACCCAATGTTCAGCAAAAAGACGCCGGCAAGTATACTTGCAAAGCCATCAATCGTTTTGGCGAGGCTTCGAGCGAGGCTACAGTCACTGTGACCGACGAAAAAGTCATCTTCGCGGGATTACCCGAGGGCTCCTACGAATTGGGCACCGATCCTAAGTTCATTTGGACCCGAGATGGAGTGCCCTTCGATCCGGAGGAGAGATTCAAGGTCCTCTTCAAAGACAGCGAGGATACCCTTGCGCTCGTTTTTCAACACGTCAAGCCGGAAGACGCCGGTTTGTACACGTGTGTGGCCCAGACCAGTACCGGCAATATCAGTTGCAGTGCCGAGCTGACCGTTCAGGGAACGGTGAATCAGTTGCTAAAAGAACCAGCCAAGCCGACATTAGAGACGGAATCAAAAACATCGGAAGTCAGCACAGGAGGATCTGCTATGTTGGATCTTCAGGTACGGGCTGGCAAATATTCATTTTTAATAACGCGTCGACTTATCCATGACCATTTTACAGGTAAAAGGTTTTCCAAAGCCAAACATCAAGTGGACAAAGAATGGACAAGAGATACTGGCTGGCGGCAGGATAAAGTATCTTTGGGAGGACGAAGAGTCTCTGTCGTTGGTCATCAAAAACGTTACGGTCGAAGACGCCGGCATTTACAAGATTTACGCCAAGAACGAGCTGGGCGAGGATAACACTCAAATAGAGTTGATCGTTAAATCTGCGCCCAAAATCATTAAGCGTATGAGCGATATGTCGGTACTTCGGGGCGAAACCGTCAATATGGCGGTGCAGATTCAAGGCTCCCCTGCACCCAACGTCAGATGGTACAAAAACAATCAGCCTATAGAAAAATCGAGTAGAATCAAGTTCGGCGTCGAGGGCAAAGACACCTATACGTTGACCATCAGCGACGCTTGTTTGGACGACGTTGCCTCCTATTCGATCGTAGCTAAGAATGAAATCAATGAAACGTCGCAATTCTGGAAGTTGTCGGTGAATTATCCACCGAAAATAACGACTCCTTTGAAAGATTTCCAACTGATTGAAGAAGGAGATAGCTTAACTTTGAGCATCGAGATACAGTCGGACTTTGAGCCTACTGTGACTTGGAAAAAGGACAAAAAGATCGTCGAGGCAGACGACCGCGTGACTTTGCTGCAAGACGGAAACAAGTACTCTTTGCAAATCAGCAAGGCAATCGATACCGATACAGCCTCTTATACGGTCGAAGTGAAAAATAAGGACGGTAAAGTCAGCAGCACTGGCGCGATTCAAGTAAGCGACTCGTATAACTCTACTCTTCTGCTGGGTTCTCGGCGATTTAATTCATTTCATTTTTATTGCAGGTCCGTTCAGCTCCGCTATTCCGTAAAAAGTTGGAAAATATCGTTGCCACGGAACTGCAAGCGAATATTGAATTGGTCACGCAAATCGAAAGTTTTTCAAAGCCCGAAATCGCGTGGTTCTACCAAGCTAAGCAAATCACCGAGGAAAGCAAAGAATACACCATGGTCGAAGATGGCAATAATTACAAGTTGATCATTAAAGCGGCAAAAGTTGAAAATGCCGGAAAATATACGTGCAAGGCTAAAAACGAAATTGGAGAGAGCAATACCTCGGCATCGTTGGTCGTTCATTACAGACCAAAACTGATTAAGAAATTGTCCGATCAGAAGGTCAAAGAAGGCGACACGATGAAGTTGTCTGTTCAAGTGTCTGCCGTACCGGAACCAGAAGTCAAGTGGTACAAGGACGGTCAAGAGGTAGTAGCGGATACGGATGCTCGAATCAAGATTACCAGGGACAGCAAGAGAATTGAAAATTACGATTTAACTTTGAATTTGCTAAAAGGAACTGACGGTGGTGTCTATGAAGTACGCGCCTCCAACGAATTAGGATTCGTCAGTA
Organism: Trichogramma pretiosum; assembly: GCF_000599845.2. Classification (NCBI taxonomy): domain Eukaryota; kingdom Metazoa; phylum Arthropoda; class Insecta; order Hymenoptera; family Trichogrammatidae; genus Trichogramma; species Trichogramma pretiosum. Next base: position 332,620 of record NW_019641694.1, read on the forward strand.
GTAAGAGCAAAGTCATCGTTCTGAGTAAGTATATATTTATATCATCACAGTCACTATTCGGATATATGTCACGTTTCCCAAAAATTTACCGATTTTAAAAATCCTATAAATGTGATTCAACTCCTTCCATTTAAAGCGCATACCGAAGATTCCGAGATCGACAGTGCCAAAAAAGTTGAGGAAGTCCCGCAACAGGAACCTAAAAAAGCAGAACCTGAGTGTATGTGAATGTATTTCCGTCGTCAATTTTAAACATTTAATTCAAACCGCTTCCGCTCTGTGTTTTTGCGTACTAATTAAAGTGTGTATTAACGAAATTGCTTTCCCTAAAATTTATTAGGTCATTAGAACGTCTACAGCTTCGCAAGCATCGATTGACCATGATTTCAGCAGTTTTCAGCTTTTTTTTTAACAGAATATTGGCTAAACATCACGATAAACGTCATGAAAGCTGATAAATAGTTATAATCCTTTTTAAATTTATGACACAGTGTTTTTGAAAATAAATTGCTTTATTCGTGTAATCACAAATTTTGGCAACGTTTCGACAACTAATTTATAGTCTTTAAGTACACATTAGATGTAGAAAGACCACAAATTAGCGGACGAAGCTTGGCTTGAACTTTGTGTCACACGAGCGTAGACGTAACGATTTATAATGCAGATCAAGAGATTTTAAAACAAAGGCTTTTTTACATAAATTTTTTTATATAATTAATAAAACCGCTTATGCTTAATTTTATGTCTTTCAAGTAGAAAGTTAATATTGCGATTGATTTTATAGCATCTCCGGTTATCATCAGCTCGAACTTGGAGGATCGAGACATTTACGAAACGCAAAGTACAGATTTCGAAATCAATGCTACAGGTCTGCCTAGACCAGATGCGAAATGGTATAAGGATGGAGAACCTCTGAGAACTTCAAAAACAGTGCAGTACTCTAACGTAGGGGAAATATTTACTTTGACCTTCACAAAAGCTATCGAGGCAGATTCAGGATTGTACAGCTGCATATTCACAAATAAACTGGGAGAAAAAATGGTCGAAGGCTTTTTGAACGTCGAGCCGGTTGACGAGCTCAGAAGACCAAAGATAATTGAACCCCTGAAAGACGCCGACACCGACGAGGGAACGACCGGAGTATTCAAGGCCGTAGTTACTGGCGATCCAGTTCCTGACGCTGAATGGTATACACCTTGAAATAATTCATTTTAACTTTTGAATCTTAAGTATTAATGTTTTTTCTGCGTGTCTTGTTAAGGTATTTCAAAGACAAGCTCATCGACTCCGAGTTCAAGAGACACACCGCTAAAGTTGAAAGCGAGCAGATCGAAGACGCACTGAAACGATGCACTTACACTCTAGAAATTGCCGAGTGTAATCCCGAAGACGTTGGAAATTACACGCTGAAAGTCACCAACAGCTATGGAGAAGCATCGTGCAACGTAAGCTCTAATAAATGAGGTTTTTAGGTCAGCGGCGAATCATGTCTCAAGTTTTATTTAATTTTAGGCTGACTTGGACTTGCGCATCGTGCCGATCTTCGAAGAATTCAAAGATCTAACGGCTCCAGTAGGCGAGCCTCTGGTTTGGGAGGCAACTATCAAGGCAAATCCAAAGCCCAAAATCACCTGGACGTACGATGGAGTGGACGTTACCGAGAACGCAAGATTTTCCACCGAAGAAGATTACAAGAAGAAGAAGTACCAGCTGAAGATCAAGGAAGTGGAAATCAAAGACAGCGGACACTATACGATCATAGCGTCCAATGAAATGGGCGAATCTAGCCAAAAGGCACATCTCAAAACGTTCGGTAAGGATACGCTTGCCTATATGATTTACAATTCAACACGACTGCATCATTATTAATTTTTTTTTTTTTTTTAATTACATCAGTTGAAGCGCCAGAGTTTACGAAATTGTTGAAGAACTTTGAATCCGTTCGAGATCAGAACAATTACGATGCCGAAGTGCGAGTGACCGGCTATCCTCGACCGACAATGACGTGGATGAAAAACGGCGTGGAAATCAAGGACGACATGAGAAACACGATCGTGACGAGCGTCGAAGGGCCGGAGGTCGTGAGCAAGTGGAGCATCGAGCACTTTGGCGAGTCCGACGCCGGCAATTACTCGTGCCAAGCGTCGAACATGGCCGGCTCCGTGGAGACCAAGTGCGAGCTCAGCTTGACTCGTTTCCCACCCAAGTTCTTCCAGAGCCTGCCACCCTCTCTGGATCTCGATCAGGAGGAGCCGCTCGAGTTGTTCGCCAAGTGCGACGGCAGCCCCATACCCACGGTCGCTTGGTACAAAGACGGCGAGCTCATCGTGCCCGATGACCACGTGAAGATCGAGGTGTTGCCCGACGGGACGATGCGCTTGTCGATCGAACACGTCAAGCCGACCGATTCGGGTGCTTACAAAGTCGTGGCTTCCAATACCGGCGGAGACAATCCGTCGCAGTGTTCCGTAGCTGTAAAACGTGAGTATACTCGCATCCGACCTCTCCAAGCCATTTCTCAACTCGTAATTGAAAAAATGTACTTTTGCAGCCAAGTCGAGAAAGCCGTACTTGAAGAAGCCTCTGGGCGACGTAAAAGCGGTCGTCGGAGAGCCTCTGAAATTCGAGGTGCAAGTCGTAGCTTTCCCCAATCCACAGGTGCAATGGTTCAAGAACGACCTTCCACTGAGACCATCGAAGGACATCTACTTCAGCAACGATCCGAATGGTTTGCTCGGTCTATCGATCGATAAGCTACGCTTGGAAGACGCCGGAGTTTACTCGGTCGTGGTGTCCAACGATTTGGGAGAAACCGTTTCCGCTGCTACGGTCTCGGTCGAAGAGAACGAGAAGAAGCCCGAGTTCGCGGCGACTTTGCAACCGATGAAGGTGGTCGAAGGATTCCCGGCCAAGTTCCAAGTGAAAACCCTGGGCGTGCCACCTCCGAGTTTGTCCTGGATGCACAACGGAAAAGAGATCGTTCCGGACGGCGAACACATTAAAATCGTCGACTTGCCCGACAACGGTCAAGCTTTGTTGATCGACCGCGTGGGCGCCGAGGACGTCGGCGAGTTCGAGGTCGTCGCCAAGAACAGCCAAGGAGACCAGTCGTGCAAAGCCAAGCTCGAGATCGTCGATAAATCTCGCGCCGATGGACCCGAGGAGAAGCCCCAACTGCTCTCTACCTTGCAGGACGTCAACGTCGAGGAGGGCGAGCCCCTTAAACTGGAACTTTTGTACAGCGGAAACCCGGTGCCCGAGATCAACTGGACGAAGGACGACCAGCCGCTGGCCAACTCCGACAACTGCATCCTGAGCTGCGACGAGAAGAAGATAAGCTTGGAGATCAATCCTTGCAGTCCAGCGGACGCGGGCGTCTACAGCTGCGAAGTGCGCAATCCTCTCGGAGCGGACAAGAGCAGCGCCGAGGCGACCGTGCGCAAGATCTATCAGGCGCCGGTGTTCATGCAGAAGTTCACGGATCTCCAGCAAGCGCTGGGCAACGACGCGAAATTCGTCGCTCGAGTCAGTGGCAAGCCGATTCCGGAGATAAGCTGGTACTTCAACGACAAGCTCATCATTCCCGACGGCAACAAGTACAAAGTGAAGCGCGACGGCGAGACCTACTACTTGTACGTGAAGAATTGCTCCTACGACGACAACGGCAGCTACAGGTGTCGCGCCAGCAACAAGGAGGGTAAAGCCGACTGCGAAGCCACTTTGAAGGTCGTCGAGCTATTATCGTGAGTGCAAATTCTTTGTGGAACAATTTTTAGACCGTATGAAAGAAAACTTTTGGATAATTTTCTTGTGTTTTCTTTGGCAGAGACAAGAAGCAAAAGGTGGAGGCGCCATCGTTCCTGAAACGCGTCGGAGATTGCGAAGTTTACAAAGGCATGACGGCCAAATTTACCGCCTGTATCACTGGCTATCCGGAGCCCGAGTTCGAGTGGTATCGCGACGATACGAAACTCTGGCCCACCGATCGCATCCTCATCGAAGACGAAGGCGCCGGCTTGGTCAGACTCTCGATTTACCACGTCGACGAAGACGACGCAGCCAAGTATACGTTAAAAATATTCAATCCTTACGGAGAGGCCAAGTCCACCGGAGAGATGCTCTTCGAGAGTAAGTAAAATAGTTTTTGTCACGATGCAATCCAATCGTCAACTAATAATGCGTTATTTTTTTAGCTCTGGAGCCCCGTTCCAAGAGGCTCGTGGATCAGTACGCCGAGTACGACAAGTATCGGAAATCCGGCCTGCCCATGCCACTGGCCGAGCGGCCCATAATCAGCCGCATGATGGACCGACATCTGACGCTGTCCTGGAAGCCGTCGATCCCGTCGATGCCCCGGCTGCCCGTCACCTACCAGGTCGAGATGTGCGAGCTGCCCGAGGGCGACTGGTTCACCGCTCGCAGCGGCATACGCGGCTGCGTCTGCGACATTCGCAATCTCATACCCTTCCACGACTACAAGTTCCGCGTGCGAGTCGAGAACAAGTACGGCACGAGCGAGCCCTCGCCCTTCGCCCAGACCTATCGGGCCAAGCTCGAACCGGAGCCGCCCAAGTTCTATCCGTACCTGCCGCCGGGCATCGATTTTCGCCCCGAGACCAGTCCCTACTTTCCCAAGGACTTTGACATCGAGAGGCCGCCGCACGACAATTACGCCCAGGCGCCGAGGTTCTTGCGCCAGGAGTGCGACACCCAGTACGGCGTGAAGAATCAGAACTCCAAGCTGTTCTGGTTCGTCTACGGCTATCCCAAGCCCAAGATGAAGTACTACTTCAACGGCCAGCTGATCGAGTCCGGCGGACGATACGATTACACGTACACGCGAAACGGCCAGGCGACCCTCTTCATCAACAAGATGCTGGAGCGCGACGTCGGCGAGTACGAGGCCGTGGCCACCAACGAGCACGGCGAGGCCAGGCAAAGGGTCCGACTCGAGATCGCCGAGTATCCGAGATTCATCACTCGGCCCGAGGTCGTCTACGCCATGGTCAGGAAGAACGCCAAGATCGAGGCCAGGGTCACGGGGGTGCCGTACCCGGAGCTCAAGTGGTACAAGGACTGGAAGCCTCTGGCTCCGTCGACGAGAATAAAGGTAGGTCTTGACTTTTTTCCGTTGCGCGCGATCGTCATTTGGCTCGTAATCGTATCTCGTTGGAATTTCGCAGATCCAATTCGTCGAGCCGGACCTCTCGATTTTGACGATCGAAGACGTCATCATGAAAGACGCGGGTCTCTACTCGCTGTCGGCCATCAACGTGGCCGGCTGCGCGTCCAGCTCGGCCATGCTACACGTCGACGAGAACGAGGCCGAGTGGCGTTACAAGAACTACTCGACCAAGGACGACATCAAAGCTCGGCCGAGACCTCTGATCGAGGACTACGATCTGGGCGACGAGTTGGGCCGCGGCACCCAAGGCGTGACTTATCACTGCGCCGAGCGAGCCACCGGCAAAAACTACGCCGCCAAGATCATGCAGGGTCAATCGGAGCTCAGGAACTTGATGTTGAACGAGCTCGAGGCGATGAATAGCTTGAACCATCGCAAACTGCTGCGTCTGCACGATGCCTTCGAGACCGATCGATCCTTCACCCTCGTCATGGAGCTGTATGTATACTTTTCGATATACTCTCTCGAAATTTACTCAAATGTCATTAATTACTCGCGCATCGATTCAGTGCCGGAGGCAACGAACTCGTGGATAATATCACGAAAAAACCATTCTACACCGAGAGGGACGTTGCATTTTACGTTCGTCAAATTGTTGAGGGTCTCGATTACATGCACCGTAACGGATGGGCTCATCTTGGACTGACTGTAAGTTTTTTTCAGCAAATTTACTAGAACCGTGAGAAACATATAATAATTTGAATGAAATTCTAGTTGAGCGATTTATTGATATCCCACCCCGGAGGAGACGACTTGAAAATCGGAGACTTTGGTTTGGCACGAAGAATCGTGAGGAACAAGCTGATGACTCTGATGTACGGCATGCCCGAATTCGTTCCGCCCGAGGTGCCGAACGGCGAGGGCGTCGACTACGGCATGGACATGTGGAGTACGGGAATCATCACGTACATCCTCCTCTCGGGCATATCGCCGTTCCGAGGCATCAACGATCGGGAAACCCTCACAAAGATCAAAGAGGGCAAGTGGAATTTCGAGGACGAGTCGTGGACCGGCATCTCCGACGACGCCAAAGACTTCATCCGTAAGCTGCTGGAGTACCAATCGGAGAGGCGCATGGACTCGGAAACGGCCCTGCGTCATCCTTGGCTCAACTACGGAGACGGTGCCCACCTCGAGGGCCGCAAGATACCCTCGGAAAATCTCAAGAACTACTACATACACTACCGCGACTGGTACAAGAACGCCTCGTGCAGGACCTGGTACCGTAGACGTCGTCTGAGCAGTGCCTTCGAGCATCCCTCGAAGATGGTCTATCCGCCGGGACACAGATACACGCCCGAGAGGAGCCCCGAGCGCATCTACGTGCCCGAGAAGAAGACGCTGCCTCTGAGCACGTGGGAGGATCGCACGCCCTCGAGGGAGCCCATCGATACGGAAATAGGAATAATTAAGAGCGAAAGCCAGTGAGTATTTAGCAATAAACTACGTAATATTATCGATGCTAATTTGCTGCTTTTCAGTTATCAAAACGGACCTGACACGTATCTGCTGCAGTTGAGGGACACCGATTTCCCGGTGAGATTGCGCGAGTACATGAAAGTAGCCAACAGACGAGGCACCGGTTGCCCGAGGACTTTCTCCGACGAAGCTTACGACTGGAGGGTAAGGCACTCGTACGATTCAACGAACCCTCCAAGTTGACCATCTTTTTTTTCTCATCGTACAAACTTTAGACGCCGGTGATTCGAGAGAGACGACGATTCACGGACGTCATGGACGAGGAGATCGACGACGAGCGACGACAACGCATCAACCAGTACGGCAACATCGAGACGGCCGGGGGAATACGTCGGTTGCGGCACGAGCTCGGCACGCGCCTCGACAGCTACATCGAGGCCGAGGCCCTGCTGGAGAACAAGCACGCGAGCGGCCAGCCGCCGTTCCTGCGCGAGAAGCCCCAGCACCGACCGGTCCAGGAGGGCGAGGCCGCCCAGCTCTCGTGTCTGGCCGTCGGCGATCCCAAGCCCCTCGTCCAGTGGTTCAAGAACGACTGCCTCGTGCAGGAGAGCAAGCGGCTGCGCATCGAGGAGGACGCCGAGGGCCGCTCCATACTGGCCATCGATCCGATCCACGAGCACGACATCGGCCTCTACAAGGTCGTCGCCAGGAACAAGCACGGCCAGACCGTGGCCAGGGCGAGGCTCATCTGCGCCACGACCCCGAGCACGCCCGACGCTCCCGACTCCGCGGACGTCTCCGACAGCGAGATCCTGCTGCGCTGGAAACAGCCCAAGTTCGACGGCCACTCGCCGGTCCTCTGCTACTCGCTGCAGTACAGGAAGGGCGACGCCTTCGAGTGGCTCGACCTCGGCCAGAACATCAACCACGAGTTCTTCCTGGTGCACGATCTGCTGCCCAATACTAGTTATAATTTCCGCATAGCCGCCAGAAATCGTCTGGGCTGGAGTCAGTTCAGCGTCACGTCGCGCCTCATAAAGACCCGAGCTACTCAGGAGGAGGTGCCCAAGATCCAACTGACCAAGGCCATGAAGCTCCAGCAGCAGCTCATGGAGTCCGGTCAGCCAATCCCGGACGAGGAGCCGCGAGTCAAGCTGGATTACGCTTTGGAGCTGGCCAATCCCGTCTGGGACACTCAGACAAACATCTTTGACAAGTACAATTTCGTCTCGGAAATCAGTCGAGGACAGTTCTCGGTCGTGGCAAAAGCCATTGAACGGCCCAACGGCGCGATCGTGGCTGCCAAGATTTTCCAAGTCAATTCGGAAACCGAACAATCGGTCAAAGACGAGTTCGAGATCCTGGCCAAATTGAGACACGAAAGGATAGCGGTACTCGAGTCAGCCTACAACCTCCACGACAAATCGATGGCCATATTCATAATGGAGAGACTGCAGGGCGCGGATGTGCTGACCTATCTGTCGAGCCGGCACGAGTACTCGGAAAATTGCGTCGCCAATATAATCACGCAGGTGCTCGACGCTGTGCAGTATCTGCACTGGCGCGGAATCTGCCATTTGAACATTCAGCCGGACAACGTGGTCATGGCCTCCTTGAGATCGATTCACGTGAAGCTCGTGGACTTTGGCTCGGCGCGCAAAGTCTCCAAGTACGGAACACAGGTGCCAAAGGCACAGGTGCATCCGGAATACATCTCGCCCGAGGTCCTCAACGACGAACCCGCGTATCCGCAATCGGACATATGGCAGGTTGGAGTCTTGGCTTACGTACTTCTATCGGGAGTAGCGCCTTTCCAGGGGGAAAACGCTACGGAAACTAGGCAGAATATCTTGTTCGTGAGGTACCGTTTCGAGTACCTCTACAAAGAGCTCACTCAGGAGGCTACCCGCTTTTTCATGCTGGTTTTCAAACGCTGCCCGAGGTAAGTCGCTCGTACGCTAATGACTTTTTGCATCGATCCGACCTTTCTTCATTCGTTCGTTGATTTTTTCAGCAAACGGCCGACCGCCGAAGAGTGTCACGATCACAGATGGCTCATGCCGTCGGATTACATGCTGAGGAAACGAGAACGCTCGATATTCCTTGGAAATCGCTTGAAGGAATACAACGAGGCATATCACGCACAAAAGAGCGAAAAGGCGATACAGAGCGATTTTCCATACAACGCGCTTGGAGCACCGCAAAAGCTCGCTCGATCAACCAGCATAGTAGATGAATTACTCACGACATTCTAATACTTTCATACGAATCATACAATTCATTATATCTGCTCGATTCAGCTTTTTTCAATTTCAAATTTCAACTTTGCAACATTTTATCAATTCATCGCTCAAACTTTGTCATTTTTCATGTAGAACATACAAGTATGCCATAAGTTGCAAAATGCCTTCATAATAAAGTTTTAATTTATTCCAATGGAATATTGCAATTCATGTACCATTTATAATGTGCTGTGTAAAATTCAAATACGATTTTTTTGACTGTAAATATAAAAAAAATGTAAAAGATAATAACCAGTATTTGGACCGCAATGATCGAAATTATGGAAAAAAAATTTAGAAAGAATTAATCTAATGAAAAAATTACAACGTAATATTTCAAAATATGTAATAAGTTTATTTACCTACACACACCACACTCGCATCCACTCAAACAATCACACAAAAATACAATTATCACCATGTAATTTAACAGCTACAAGTATTCACAAATTTTTTACATTTTCCAACTATTCTCGAACGCCTTATCGAACGCCTCCACACATAAGCAGCAAAAACAAAAACAAAAAGGGTTATAAAAATAAACAAATATTTTTTGTAATGGTCACCAGAAGAGACGTCACTTTGAAATTCTTTCGGATTCCAATTCAAACTTTTTTGGGCACCAGATTCCTTATCTACTGTTTCTATCGAGTCAATTATAATCCGTCCGACTCGTCGTCGATTTAAAAAGTCAAATGACGTTAAAGCATCGTCACTTTCGGTGGAAACACTTTGTACGTTTGTGGCATTTTGAATATTGTACGCATATCTGTAATTGATAAACCTATTGAATCAAAAAAAAAATTTGCAACATCGAAATTTTCTATGCGTACCTTAAACGTCCTTGATTTATATGTGGCGTAAAGGCCACCGAATGTATTGGACATGCAGGAAGAGAGTTGTAAATATTAGCTCCCTTTGAAGGTTTCAAAACCTTACTGTGAATACTTAACCGACTGTCTTTTGAGCGTATTGGTAAATCCATGTTGTCCGAAACAACTGTATTATACTTGTGCTTTAAGCGTTCTTGTTCGTTAATAAAAACCGATGGAATACGCCCAGTTGTGGTATACTGCAGTATAGCATCAAGCATCCAAAAACAGCTCGCTAAAATATCAGTACCATTTTTATTAATTGCATATTCAGAGAAAAGTCAAGAATAAAATGTACATCTTCTTATATTTACGTTTGTGTTTACAGATAGCATCAAGACAACTCGAATCGCCATAAACGATGATTTTGCCTGACTGAAGCGAATCGTTTGACGTTTTCTCTTTAGTTTGAAACATTCCAAGAACAGGTTCATAAGTAGTTGTATGAACTGGGTATCCAGTCAGCAGCTCTTCTCCTAAATTTTTTAGGGCAGCGTGAAGAAGGAAGCCTTTTTCAGGAAACCTTTAATTATACAATAGGTTACGAAAAGTTACGATAATATTTAAATACATCTAAAATTCAAAGACCATACCTTATAATCCTCGTCCCAGATGAGAAATGTATAGGTGGGTATTCTCCCAAAAATAATTTACCACTTAAAACTTTTTCTCCAAAGGCGATACCCCAGTTTGGAAACAAAAGATCATTCAATGCAGGAATGTTGGCTCCTCCCGTATCTGGTATCCACCATTGCTTAGTGTTTTCGTCATAGATTTTTACCTTGTACATTACGGAGACATTATACCAATCGGCAAATACTATGACGGATAAGCCTTCTTCAACGTCTTTCTTTAATTTTTCTATTTCTTCGGGAAAAAATTCTTCCTCTGGGTCTACAATTAAGAGAGAACCATAATTCTTCGCGTCAAAGCATGTAAATGGGGTCCCTAGTACTTCTAAATAATAGCCTCCACTCCGTAAATGTTGATACAGATCTTTAAAATTTGTATGAATGTGATCTCCATTCCAATCTAAAGGTTCTTCTTTTCTTTCCAAATCGTCTCGAGGAAAGTATCCAGATGGGTACCTCAAATTGTGGTACTGGTCCCATAAAATGCGTTTTCTATAATTCAAGCAAAAATTTTAACGACTGCCCACATTTTCTCAAGTGAACAATAATGTGAAACTTACTGCCTTGGCGGAGTAGGTATGACTTTCACCTGAACCGGCAACCTTGCCGTGGCAGTTTTGATACCTTCGTACGTTTCCGACTGAACGACGACTTTAATCATTCCTAGGGTGAAAAACAAAAGATAAAAAAGTTTTATTAATAAAACTAATGGCGATTGTTAAAAACATTACTTGCCTTGTGCTACTCCTCTGTAATTTTTCAAAGATTCGGGAACAATTATAGCCACGGCGAGCCAGCCGGACCAAGGCCAAAGATGCTCGCTGTATGTTAAGGTAACTTGAATGTTCTCATCGCTATCAGCATTATAAGCGTGAGGATGCCAGGTGGCATATTTAACTTTACCGAAAACATCCAATCCATTAGTGATTGTTACGTTGATTATTGTCGGCATTCCCGTGTGGTACATGGCTTGAGTGCAATAAGGCCACATATATTGACATTCTGTTAAATCTATGTAGCTAGTTTAATTATATTTTGATTTTATTAGTATTCTAAAACAATTGATAAGTAAATTCATGAATATTTAAGACGATCACCTTGGACTAAGTGTAACTTTGGGAACGTAAGAATTCAAATAATTATAAGCACTCAAAAGATCCAAACGCCCAGCACCTTGCTCAAACATCCCAATATTCGGCAACTTCGTTGCTGTTTCCATCAAAGCTTGCTTAACGCTTGCAGGTGTTATCTTGAACGATATTTTTTAAATAAATGTCTAAAGAAATGTATAAATAAGTAAAAATGATCGTTTGTTACTTTATGATGAAAAGAACCATTAGGAAAGAGAAAAGCACTGGTTAATAAAGCTACAGCGCCTGTCACAACAGGACTCGCAACCGATGTACCCGACATGAGCCGACAGCCATGAGTCAAACTTGAACCACTGACAACCGATCCGAAAGTAACGAGATCGGGTTTAACTCTTCCATAGCCAGCTGGTAGTTCCCATGTTGTCATTCCGCGTGAAGAAAACCCAGCTACTTGATTATCCCAAGTTATACCTCCAACGCCAATGACATCCATTTGATCAGCCGGATTGTTCAAAGTTCTTTGAAATGAGAGTATTCAAATTGTCAAATATATTTTATGCTCATAAAAAAATTTTTAACGGCAGATGTAGTATATTTTTCCTCTTAGGAGTAAAAAACTGGAAAGTCGCAGAGCACATGGAATTTCGTCGAGGCGAAGCCGAGGCTGATATATTCCACATGGAGCACTCGGAGCACGTGGAATTTACCAGCCTTCGCTTCGCTTTATTAAAATCACACGTGCTTTGAGACTTTTTTTTCAATGCATGGGTACAAATTAACTTTTTTGAGAATCCACCAGTCTAAAATAAAATTTTGATTTTTCTCGGCGGAAGTAAAATGTTACTTTAGATTGGGGTGACGCAAAAAATTATGACCTTAGATGATAATTACCCGTAAATCGGTCCATCATTACCAATGGCTGAAATCATGATAATTCCATTTGCAGTGAGTTCCCAAACTTTATCTACAAAGGGCTGATCTAAAAAGTCTGGGCCACCAATGCTAAGATTGAGAATTTTGATTTTTAAAAGCATTGCATAATTGAAAGCATCCAGGAACCATGATGTATAAGATATCTATTGAAAAAATTTATTCTAGTTTTAAGAAACTATCATGCACATAGTTGATATTCCAAATAATTCATGAAGCTTGACTTACTTTAGAATTTGTAAATACTCTAAAAATGTACAAATCTACATCTGGAGCCAATCCTTTGCAACTTGGATATGAAGATGCAATGACGCCAGCTACAAAAGTGCCATGACCGAGTAAATCATTGAGAGTTTTTTCATTGGTCCAGTTAGTTCGTTCTTTTATATGTTTAAAATGTGGATGATTTGCAGCTAATCCAGTATCAAAAACTGCTACCTATAAATTTTGTTTAAACATGGAGGGATCAAATTTTTTATTAATTAAGAAATGTATGTTATCAACTTATACCTTAACACCTTTGCCTGTTATTCCTTTTTTCCACAGGGATTCTGCATGCAGTACAGTGGTAATTTTAGTTGATACTTTTCCAAATAATTTTCTATCAATATATTTTTGATAATCTTCAACTTTACTTCTTTCCTAAAAGTATGATGAACGAATAAAACTAAAATCTAGTCAACAATAAAATTGATAGTAAATTAACATTAATTCAACTTACATTATCATTTTCCTGTGTTGATTTTTCAAAAAATTCATTTTCTTTTGAATAATATTTTGGTTTTTTTTTAATTAATTTTTCTGGAGTTACTTGTTTGATTAATGGGTGTCTTTTCAAAGCATCCAAGATATCAACTTTATCTTCTTCAATTTCAATAATGTCAAAATCACTTGGATATTTTAAGGAAAAATTATTACGTTCTATTATCTTCCACTTCTGTGGTTGTGACTTAGCCAAGGCATAACTAATAAACTTTTCTCTTGCTTTCTTATTGTAATAACCTTTGAATTGAACAATATACTGATGATCAACATTTTCCGATGATATTGTATATTTTAAATTTATCAATGACTCTGTTGTATTATTGCACAATGTACCAATTACGTTTAATAACAAGAAATGTTGAACCAAAATCCAATATCCTACCAGTTTCATGCTAGATTTGTTTTGAGAAAATAAAAAAATAATTATTATCATATCAAAGTCAATAATGTATTAATTTTTCTAATGAACAAAATTTAGATTTGCACATTTATTTTTATTGTTTCTACATGTTCAATAATAATACCTGGTACTATCTCCTATCAAATTCAGTCTTTGTGACTAGTTCAATATATTTTTCTGATATATACGTCATAATAAATTTCTGCACAAAAATAATCTTCTGTCATTTTAAATATGTAAATTCATGTTGATCAAAACATCTTAATGAAAATTATGAAAAAGAACATTTAATCATTCAATTTTGAACCGAGTTCAATGACATTTTACTGCTCACAACATAAATTGTTTGTTTCGTTATTAACTAAGAAAGTTAATACCGAAAAACACGTTACGTATATAAATAATATCTACACCTAATGTTAGTAGTTGTCAATGCCAAACAAGAAATCGCTTCAACAACGTAAATTTAAAACTTCTGCTACGGTCCACGAGATAGGTCAATTCACGAGTCATGTTATAAAGTTATTCTACAATTTGCGTATCATTAAAATTAAAATGTTAAAATGTATCAAATAAATCAGAATAAGATGTACTACCTCTAACATTGATATAAAAAGTTGTTTCATTTTTTTTAAATAATTTATTATTTCAAATTTTGGAACTTTTTTCAATCTAATGAAACCCAGCTTTTTGAATTCACCGCTTACATTTGGCGTGAAAGTCTCGTTTCAAGTGTAGAATTTCCGTACCGTTTTCGGAGCCATGTGGAATCTCTATTCTCTGTCAAGCTGGGCTGGTGGACCTGTATATAAGAAGAGACACGTTTCACTGATTCTCACACGTATACGTGACCCGCACACAGTTACAAAGAGTGTGCTGCTTCTTAACCAATTTCTCTACTTCGTGGTGTCTTTTGGGTTCGAGCTAACGCTCCGTTTGTACATATTTAGCTACTACAGTTTTTCAATCAATTAACATCCAACAAAATGAGGATCTACAAGGATATTTTCACTGGTAAATATAATTTTAAATATGCTTCCTTCTTATTTAGTTATATATTTTTTTCTAAAATTACTCATTGAACCAATAATTTCCATTTCAAATATCGCCTCGTAATCTTTTTTTAGCCTCAAGTTCTACTTCACCACGTTTTTTTCAGTAGCATTCGTTGCTTCTTTTTTTAACTCTGACTCTTGTATAATAAAAAGCAGAATTGCACTTTTCCTAATTTTTAACATACTTATGTAAAAATCATTTTTAATAGTTGAATAGTATATTAAAGATGAGGTCCTTCGGAACCTCAAGTCCATAAGCAACCTAACCTATATTGTACGAAAGTTCGTTAAACTTTTAAATGCCACTAAGTACAAATTTTTTTTTAAATCAGCTGGAATACTGATATTACAGTCTAGCTAATTTAATTGATTCATTAACTGACTTTTGACAATTTTGAATGACTTATATTGTAATGAATTCCATATTTGGTATCATGTCTTGTGGTGAACATATGAAACATCATCTTCTTTTCCTGCAAAATGAGTTAGTTTTATCAATCTTGAGAATACTTTCTAAGTATATTTAAATAATAATATTGTACTGATGATTAAGATTTTTCAAAAATACATAAATTTTACAAATTTATTCATTTACAGGTGATGAGATGTTCTCTGACACCTACAAAATAAAGCTTGTCGATGATGTCATTTATGAAGTCTATGGCAAGCTCATTCAACGTAAAAATGGCGAAATTGAAATCGCTGGATTTAACCCATCAGCTGAAGAAGCCGATGAAGGAACTGATGAAGCAGTTGAATCTGGAGTCGATGTTGTTTTGAACCACAGACTGCAGGAGAGTTTTGCCTTCCATGACAAAAAATCCTACACCCTCTACTTGAAAGACTTCATGAAGAAGTTGGTGGCTAAACTAGAAGAAAATTCTCCCGAAGAAGTAGAAGTATTCAAGAAAAACATGAACAAAGTCATGAAAGAAATCTTGGGCAGATTCAAAGAATTGCAGTTCTTTACTGGTGAATCAATGGACATTGATGGCCATGTTGCTCTTATGGAATACCGTGAAATCGATGGACAATCTGTACCAGTGCTCATGTTCTTCAAACATGGACTAGAAGAAGAGAAGTTCTAAATAAATTTATTCAAATTGAACAATTATGCATTATTAATTGATTATATTTTTGTAAAAACCGATTTTTAATTTTTTAACCAACATTGTGTTTTGAATGAATTTTGAGTTCATAACACATGAATACAAGTCTGACTGTGAATGAAGAAAATTGGTCTTTATAAATGGTATATATTAAATTGTAACCATCAGCTCAAAGCATTTTAAACCGAATGTTCTTATTGTTTATCAGAGCATTTGAACCGTTATTGTTTTTATTTTTGAAAGAACAGATAAGATTTTTTAGTTTTTGATAAATGTAAATGTTGTACCAAGTTTTAAAACAAAAACTGTTTATAGATATCTCATAATAAAACTTTTTTGCTGATTATTAAATGTGCTAATATTTTTCAACCGACTAAGTTTTTAATATACATTCTTAACTTATGAAAAAAGAAACTGTACTCATAAAACAAACTTACAAATTTTTATTAAATATAACTAGAAGTTTTTCTCAAAGATATAAACTTATTTGGAACTTGATTAAGTTAACAAATATGCCATTATTTTAATATAATTAAAGTAGCAGTCAATCCAAAGGTTGCATCAAACTTGAAAAACGAATATTTCTCATTTTGATTGAAACCATTTTATTTGTTTGGGAATGCAACGTTCAATGGAACTCGAGCTATGTAAGTGGCAAACGGTGAGCCAAGCCACAAGTACTTGTCGTGAATAAATGCCGAGCTGATTCCGCCAATCTTTCCATTCGTAGTGTAGGCTGCGTCGAGTATCTGACCGGCTTCGTTGATTTTTAATACGGTTACGGTCTTGGGCGTTATAAACATTACGCTCTCGAAGTTGCCCAAAAAGTGCACAGCTTTCTCAGCGTAGTAGTTGGGGTAGTAAGTCTGAAGTAATTTGAACGGCAGCTCCAACAAGGCCAAAAGTCTCGTCAGCATGCGTCTGATGTAGGGATGAGGCATGAGCGATTGGTGCAATTGTGGACGTTCCTCGTCCGCGTAAACGATCAAGCTGACGAGGAATCCCTTGTTGTTGTCCGAGTGGATATTGTCGGGTAAGCCCGGTAGGCCCTCGATGAAAATTTCGTGCTTTCCGGCTTTGGGCCCTTTGATGTTGTACTTGATGATGCGACTGTTGAGAGTCTCTGCCACTACGACGAACTTCTCGTCGCTGCTTAGTAAGAGTCCGTTAGCGAAGCCCAAATTGTGCACCAAAACTTGATTCTTCTTCGTTGCTGCTTCGTAACGTATGAGCCTGCAAGAAAAATTATAAGCCACTGGTATTGAAAAAAATGTTATACATCATGAGCAAACACCGACCTTCCGGAGGGATCGGACAGCATGGTAAAAGCCCCATCTTCGATTTTAAAATCTGCACTCGAGTCGGTCCAGTAAATGTCCCCGTTGCTCGCTACATCTATGGAATTGACGATACCCGGATAAATACCTTCGATGGCAGTTTTACTATCGACGATGGTCTCGTACTTTCCAGTCGTTACGTTGACTTTGAAGATGCCGTAGTAGGCGTCGCAGACGTACAAATTGCCGCTCTTGTCGAACTTCAAGCCCAAGGGCCTGCCGCACTTTGACTCTTGGTGTATTCCATCTGTTGAGTGCAATGACACGATAATTCATATAGGGTCTTGGGCTAGGCGGGTGCGCTAGTCGCGTTCGTTCGAGCGATTTTATGCGCTTTATCGACCAAACAATTGGGAAAGCTCGTGCCGAGCGATTCTCGAGGCAGACATCGGCGCTGACGCGTACGGCTTCGATCGACTAGAGCGTTGATGAGTAATGTTTATTTATGGACTTTTAACCCCAGTCGTCGGTTTTGCGATCATCGTACATGGCCATTGGACAGACGCGTTGGCCCAGGTAATGAACAGTTTACACGACTTGGCTTGACATATAGTGTGGCACAGTTTTTTTTAGTACGCGCTCATGTAGTTAGTTAACTTGTACTTACCGCAATCCTTTCCGAACTTGACGATCGGTATCAGTTGATTGCCGACGATTTTAACGACGTAACCGCCGTGAACTCCGGTGTAGAGCTCGTTTTTGTACGAGGCGAACGACTCGGCGCCCTTGACTTTTCCCTCGAAAAGTACTTCCGGATTGTTTAATCGCTCGTTCAGTGCGAGCCTGCCAGTCAATTGTTTTGGTTCGACGATACTGTGTAATGACAAAATAAATTCAACTAGAGTAAGATCGATTGTTTTTTAACATATAGTCATTGACGCGATTTATTCATTGTTTATTGCATCGACTTTCATATCGGGCGATATGACAAAAAAATCAAAACGTCGGAAACGGCCACACGAAGTGACTTGCGAAATTTCAATTTGATTTGCATATAATTTTAAGCCGATAGCTGCGCAAAATGAGAGGTTACTTGGCCGATTTGAATCTCGATCAAAATAGTTCCGTCGAGTAACTGTATTGTAAAGCTCCTTTGAACTTGGGTGATCAATCTGTGCAATACATTGTCGCAAACAACACGTATCTACTTGTTACTTATTTTTATCATGCATGCACCGGAGAAAGTGCGAATATAAGGAAAAGAACTTTTGAGAAGTTGAAGAAACAGTAAATTTTGTCGCTATTCACCTTAATTCAGTAAATTCCACGTTCGGTGGTATTCCAGGAACGAACGTTATCACAGCTAAAAATGCACCAATGTAAATAATCGTCGTCCCTATCGATTTTAAGTAGCCCATATTTTTGATTTCGAATGCGAGGCGGGTCGATGGAGAAAATTGAAATTTTACAGCTGAAAAAGCAAAGCGAGATAAATAAAGACGAGCCTCGTCAGGAGTCGAATGATGTTTCTGTTACGAGAAAACTGTTTGATAAATCAATGCGTCGGTCGGCGCACTAACTGTACATCTTACTTACTCGACTAAAGACGGCGACCCACTGTTGGTTCAACGAAACTTGCCGCACGTATATACACATAATACGTGTAATGCGCTTGGCTCTTTCTCTCTCTCTCTCTCTCTCTCTCTCTCTCTCTCTTGGACTTGGGACTGCAAAGTGGAGAGCAACAACACATCGGCCGCTTTTTTTATGCCGTTTTGCGTGCCGGGTTGCCGCTTCCTTAGGCTGGGCCCCGCTTACTGGTTTTACCGGTCGAAGTAAGAGTCTCGAAGAAGAATCTCCTCGCGATGCAGCAGCGGCAGCGCCGAGTTCAGGCGTCGAGCGTCGCGCGGCCCGACATTTTTATGCGCTTATAATTCAAGTGCGCGAGCACTGATCGTTGCCAAATAATGACGCTCGTCGATGCGTTGCCACGCAGACCGAGAGATGCTCTCGTGCCTAAATCCAGCTCACCGATGCGTACTCGATTTTTTTCGACTCGTCTAATTATTTGCTCTCATTACTCGACGTACCATTGACAAAAGCAAATAAAGCGATGGGATGGCAGAGAGAAAGAGAGAAGAGAGAAACGCGAGAATGGGGAAAAAGAAAGGACGGGACAAAAAATACACAAGGATGCGCCGACTAAATTTCAATTTAAAAGTATACGTTATACTCTATCTCAAATTCAAACGTATTGATGTAGAGCTTCAGTATTTATAAACTTGCCGATTTTTTCCCCCAAGTTGAAAAATATTATAATGTTACTAATGTTTTTCACTGATCATTTCAGCCCGAGCTCGTAATTGGAGTAATAAGTTTCACAGCATAAACTCGCAACAGTCAAACGATTGTCCATGTTGATTGACAAGGTATAAAATTGAATCATTCTCTGCTAACTATTTCAGCTTGAAAATTCATGCTTTCGAATATGACTTTCTGCAGGCAAAGCAATATGAAGTCGTTAGGATCCTTGAAAATCGAGTCAGACGGTACTGTTTTTGATTTCAACCCTCGCGTGCCAATGAGAAAGAAACGAGAAAAAATAATATCCAACGCCAGAGTCAACTGGGAGCAGAACAAATTGCAGAGCAAATACTGCACGGACCACCGGAGCAAGTCTCACAACGTGTCGAATTTGAATTCGAAACTCACGGGTATTCAAGGCGGCAAAAGTTCGAACGCGTCGATCTTGATGCACAAACAAATCGACATAGCCTGTCGATCGCGAAAGCAAAAGGAAGCCTTCGCTAAGACCAAATCCAACAATCCGAATTATTTTCGATCGTTCGACGTAAAACTGCCACCGATCATCCTGCCGATTTTGCGAAATCTCGCGAATCCAGTTTTGCCAGGGCAGGACGGGAAATCGAGCCTCGGCGAGCAGGCACAGGCCAGAGAGACGATTTACAAAGACTCGTCGGACAGCGATTTGGAATCGTCCGAGAGCCATCCCAGCCTCAAGAGCGGTTTGAAGAAAAATTTGATCTCTTACTCGGCGCACAATGCTCTTTTCAAATCCGATCGGGAGGATAATCCGGAGAAGAGTAGCGCGATCGTTTACGAGTGTTACTTGGACAGAGTTTCGTCCAAGAGCCATCAATCGAGAGACGCGAGCTCCGGATGTGGCCCGGCCACGACCAACATTTCGCTTCGAGAGATCAAGATGAGCGGTCGCTTCGGCGAGATCAGCAAGGCTCTGAAGATGG
The DNA here is from genome assembly GCF_000599845.2 of Trichogramma pretiosum. Taxonomy (NCBI): domain Eukaryota; kingdom Metazoa; phylum Arthropoda; class Insecta; order Hymenoptera; family Trichogrammatidae; genus Trichogramma; species Trichogramma pretiosum. The sequence continues at coordinate 352,903 of NW_019641694.1, forward strand.
ACCAGCTGGACGCGAGCAAAAGCAACGGAAGATCGAGGATCGAGTCGCTGTCCGGTCAGCCGCTGCAGCGTACCTTGTCGGTCGACGCCAGAGATCCGGCTCCGGGTGTTGATTATTTGGCCGAGATAGCCGGCCAGTGCCTCAACATCTACGGCCAAGGTGCGCTGCGCTACATCGACAAGCAGCACTGCGATCTCGGCCGCGCCAACGACATCAACTTCGTCAAGTTCAATTACGTCCATTTCAACAGCATAGCCATGTGCTTGAACAAAATCAAGTACAGCTTCCCCAACGTCGACCATTTCATTTTCAAAGAGACGAACATCAGCCACCTGGGCCAGCTCAACGCTTTGGCGGAGTCGCAGGGCCTCAACAGCATCACCATCGAGTCCGACGGCAATCCGATAATATCGAAAAATTGGAAGATCTACGCGATCTTTCGCTTGGCCCACTGGGGATTGCAAATGGTCAACGGGGTCAAGGTCACCGAAGAGAATATCCAAGTGGCCAATTTGGAGTTCGCTGGTCTCACCGACATAGTCATGTGGTCGCTGCCCGAGGCGCTTTTGGAGCCACTACTCGAGCGCCTGTGCTTGGATCAGACGCGAAAGAAAAACGGCGAAAATATCTCCGCGAAGCAATTTCTCTTGGAAAATGACTCGACCCTGAGAAATGTCGTAGGCAAAGAGGCCCTGCAATGGCGAAGAGGCAGCATAACTCAGGTATCCTATTTTTAATTATATTTTTGAAAACTCTATTGCTTTCTCTGACCAAACATTCTTTCGCAATAGGATGATTTAATTTGGAGACACAAAGGAAAAAATTATCTTTCTCGATCGATAGAAAACACCGTCGCTGCAATAGAAAAATTAAATATATTTCAAATCGAATGGCCAACTTATTTGTTTGAAATCATATACAATATCTTGAAAGATTATTCTAATATGTACGAATACATGAAAAGCCGGACAAAGGAGCTCCAATGAATTTACTTGCAGATAATTTAAGAAGATTTCAATACATTTATAATTAAATGTACTATCATTCTGTGCATGCAACAAATGAGACTGTTTTACTAAAATGATTTCTTGCACTTGCATAAATGAAAAATTAGTTTTATTCATATAAAATAGTTTATATATTGTGATTTTTACAAAATTATATAATTTTATAATACTCTATGTACATTATCCATTTTATTCGTTTTAATATAAAGCAAAATTTTCTCTTAAAATTACATTAATCACAGATGTAAGAGTTTTTAACTTTAAACATCGCCGTTTTTAAATATTCATTTTAACAATAATCGCTTTTAGCATCATATACTTTGTTGATTATGTAAAAAATTGTCTTCTTTGTCAACAGGCGGCGGTTGTGTTTGAATCGTCGAACTCGGACCAGCTGTCAAGTAACCGGCGGTTGTCAGTGTACCTGCTACAATATAACTTATTAAAAATTGTTTCAAAATCATTCCATGTATTATTGTATGCATAATTTGTAACGTACCAGTAAGATAACTGCTTGAAGATACATTTGATATAAACAAATCGTGTTTTTGGTCTTTGTATTGTGCCCAAACATTGGACTTTTCGAGAATACCATTTACTTTATCTCCATACGAAATACTCTTTGCCATTGATTTTAGTGCCTTGACAATTTGAGCTTTAGTTGCAGCAGAGTTTTCGATGTAACTCGATTCATTTTCCAAAATATTTAAAAGATAAGATACCATTTCTGCTTCTAAAGCCTAATACATTTGAAAATATTTTGCAATGAGTTTGATTTTTTCTAAATAAAAGATACATTTAAAGAACAAACAAAAATATGGCGTATTAACCTGCTTTATAAGTCTATCTTCGTTGGTGGAAAATAGCTTGTTTAACGTTTCACATGCTACTGCAATCATATCTTTGCGCGTCTGCATAGCATATTTCAGTGGGCGTATACATTCTGTTTGACTCATCGAAGTTATACAAATCTAAAATTTTTAAAATGCATGAATGATGCATCGATCTATACAGGATATACATATGATATGATTTTTTACAGTACCTCGCTATTAGCCAATTGATGAAGTATTAAAATAGCTGCTTTATAAACAAAAGTTTGAGCACTCTGAACGGACATTTGCCGGCATAATCTTGGTATGTAACCAAAAGATGGAACATGATCCGCAAGAGAAGGTTGTGACTGCAGAAGGCAAATTAATCCCTGTGTAGCAAGGTCTAATGTTTCCGACTAAAAAAATGTTTAATTTTCGTGAAACAGGTAAGAAATAATAGTAATGGAAAAAATTAAACTCAGAAAACTTACCTCCATTTTATCCTTAGCCATCAACGTCAAAATGGTATCCATTAATTCGCTTAAGAATTCTTTTGGTTTTCGCAAAACCCAAGCTGGATTTGAAATAAATAGTCGGATATAGACTCCACCAATTACCACTTCGTTCTTGGCAATATCGATATTGTTCTTGTTTTCCGGTAATTTCAGAATAACTTTTTCATCATTCTTTTGCAGCTTGTAAAACCTATAGTTTAACAATTTTTTTTTATAAAAAAACTATTGATTACTGATATTAACCAAGTAATCATGGGTTTGAATATACACTTACTCCGATTTAAGTTCCGAGACGCTTGCGCATACTTTAGCTTTAGTTTCATCATCCCAAATGAGTTCAGGATTCTCGTGTTGAGTTTCAAACATCTGGACACACTGCTTTGGCGAGTCGCGAATAGCTTCACTGAACAAGTATGGCAAGAATTTCGAAATGTCCAATTTGACTTTAGGTCCAGCAAGTTTATCTGAAGACATTTTTGCCAAGAGTTCGGCAGCAAGTTCACGGATTTGTATATTATTTGAATTACAAAACAAATCAAGAACATAGATTACAGCGCCTGGAATAAATCGTCATTAGTATAAATAAATGAATAAAACATGAATAATCAACTTACCTTTAATGAGGGCATCCTTCACAATTCTGGTAGTGCTCATCAAAGCGTGTAAAATTTCTAAAATCAAAATCTGTTTGTCTCGCAGTATATTCAAGCTGAGTAATAAATGAGCTATTACTTCATTTGATGCAATATCATTTACACATTCCTGATTATGTGTAACATTGTATATAACTTCCAAAGCTGCGCTTCGAATGGATGCACTGTTTGAACCACTGATCAAGCTAAAGAGTAATTTAAAATAACCAATGCATTGAATTTCCACGCCAGGGTTATATTTTATAATATTTTTTAATGCTTCTAAAGACATAGTGACGTTCTTTTCCATTCGACTATCACTGATAGTCTTAATATTTTCTACTTTAACTAGATAATCCAGCAAATCAAGTGCGAATCCTTGTGGGTTCTAAAATAAAAATAATAATGAATAATAAAATTATTAAAAGTTGTAAATTTTGTGTAACACTATTAAATTACCAAAATTTGGAAATTGGGTTGTTCATTGTAATTTTTTACGAAAATTTCTCCAATCACTAACTCATCCTTGTGAGCCGAATACTTGAAGTCCGAGAAGTCATGCTCTAAGTTGCCATTACTGCTAACAACTTTTTCATGAACCTTACTCTCGAGATATTTAGTTAATTCTGCCCTAGTGCTATTATCCCATATCAAATAAGGGTTGCAACAATTCGAATTGATAGTCTTGAGAATTTCTTCTGGTTGATCCGAAGAAAGCTTCCGCGCTAGGTACGGGGTTAGTAAGCTTTCAAGAGCAGCAACCGTCACTGGGTTGTGTGGCGTTTCGTTCTCATTCTTCAAAAATCCACTCAACCTAGCGCATGCTTTTATGGCTAACTTCGCAAGTGTATTTGCGCTTTCTTGTTGATTTTCATCTTCCGTCTTTTTCACTCCACTTTCTTCCAAAGTGTAATCATAGTTGAACAGGAATAATAGTAGGTACCACAGAGCTCCAAATTGTAAGAATTGCATTTGCAAAATACTGTCCGTGGCAAGCGAAGAGATGCACTCGGTCGCGTCGGAACATAATTTTGTCAAGTGCTGTAAAAATAAAAAAAAATTATTGTAGCAGCTTCAATATTTAAAAATATCGTTATCTTACCTTGAAATGCAATATACGGCAAAGATCTTTTATCAATTGAGGAAGTTCGACAATCTTTTCTCTGCAGCCCTTGAAATTACCAGCTACGGTGAAACTTTTGGTAATGTAAGTGCAAACTTGGACTGCTATGTCAGCAGGTTTACTGGATTTATTTAAAACCGAAACACATCTAGTGTAAGCGTTCAACAAAATGTCGAATCCACCCTCTCTTCTTAATTCTTCTGCATTTAAAGCAGAACAGTGAACCGTGTGGTACGAGAGTTCGCTTGCCGCAATAAGCAGTTGCACAGGTTTTGAGAACAATCGCTCATCATCAGATTCTAGTTTAATAGTTTTGATGAGTTGTGGATACCCAGCGTACTTATATGGAGCTAATTCCTTCCCATATCTTGAAAAGAGGATACTTTGAGTTCTTATAATTAAAATTATATTTTCAGGATTTGGACCATCTGAATTCCAGCAGTTTCTGCTACACAAAAACTCGTATGCTTGATTTACAGCCTCGAACTTGTCCTGAAAATTTTAAAAGAAATATCAAATTAGTTTTCCATGGATTTATGAAAATTATGAATTGTTTTTCACTCACTCTGCCTTGAGGATTTTTGTCAGGATGATATGTTTGAGCCAACTTGTAATAAGATTTTCGAACGATAGATTCATCATGATACTGACCAGTTTGCAAACCCAACGTTTTATAGGCTTCGTCGATTGTCATCGCTGGTGGTTTTTTCTCCACTTCTTTTTTCCACTCGATCAAAACATCTTTCAGTAATTTGACGGGATTTGATATTGGCCACATGGGAAATTTGACCGTATCACATAGGTGACGCAAGTAAAATATCTGACAAAACAGCTCCTTCTCGAGTTGTGGGTACCTTATGGCTGGTATAGGTATGTACTGATATCTGGCCATGGTGTGACTCTTCAATTTCGGCGAGAAGTCAGATATATGAGCGGCTATTTTACCGATCAATGTGCGACGCATTTCCGCGTTCCAAATAGCTTCCGGCGTATCGAAATCACCTAAAAATATTTGAGCAAACTTTTCTGGTCCATGATTCTCCAAGTAATTGATCATGGCTTCCGGCAGTAACTGGCCTAGGATACTCTTCTGCATGATGTCGGAAATTTGAACGTCGTCGCCTCGAAAAGCTTGTTTCATGTGGGTGAGTTGGAGAAATTTAGCAATCGGAAGAACGTTGGATCCGGTATACATGAGAATAAAGTAAAAAACTCCGGTCAAGTACACTTTGGATATTTCTGGATTATCCCTGATTATCTCGCAGAGTAAGGTAGCAACGCGTTCAACCAACACTGGATCGAAGGTGAGTAGCAACTGTACTATGTGGGGCAGGCACTGAAGATCCGACAAAAGACGTTTGACACGTGGGAATGGCCTTATTATAGCACCGTCGGGATCCCTGCACGGATAATAATTGCACATCTGGATCAAAATATTCAATATCAAAGTCGATAGCTCGCTCTCGTTAATCACGGGATTACCCTTGGCGACCAGGGACCATTTCAATTGAGGAACTTGAGCAATGACTCGCCAACTATCAAGACCCTGTGCCCACACTTTGGTCTTATGGTTTATGGTATTGCTTGCGTACAGAGCCTTTAAATCTTTGATGCTGATTGGACCCTTTCTTTTTTCTCCATCATTGTAGTACCATTCTTTTTCCATCGTGGCTTCACTATCGGTTCCAGCTTCAATGACATTTGTTTGAGTAGGAACCACCGCCCTCGACGTATGCAAGTGAGCCAAAGTCAAAAGATCAACCAAAGTTTTGATGCCATTTTGATCCATTATGTCTTTGACATTTTTGCGGTGCAGTATTAGTTTCTCCGTAAACATGACCAATCGATCTCGTTCAGTTTTATCAATGCAACGCTCTAACATTCCAATTATGTATTTCGTGTCGGAGAAAGGTCCGATATCTTCGTAATATCTACCGTAAACTATAGTCATGGCTTGCAAGCAAAGACATTTCATCTCAGTTTTAGTAGTCAGTAAAAAACGATGATACAAGTCGTTAAAAAATTCGTACGATTTTCTAATGGGATTTTCCAGCGAATCTTTTTCTAATAATAGTCGTAGATAATAGTCACCGATTTTCACTTCATCTGACAAACATTGATATTGCACTTCGAATTCGCGATGATTCCACGCAATCAACGTAGTACCCGATAAATCTTTATCAGAGGAAAAAGCCCGAATTTCATTTTCAAGCGCTGAACGTAGCTCTTCTCGTGTTTTGTGATTCCAGATTAAATTAGGTAGCGCATGGTCTTGATTAAACTTGTAGTAGAAAAGTTTCCAATTGGATTCAGATTTAACTCTTTCGCGACGTTTTCTTAAAACAATAGGACGATCTCTCATTTTTTCTCGCCTCTCGATGCCTACTCTAGCACCCCAATGCTCTAAGGCATTTTCCAAGTGCTTTTCAACAACTTTTATTTGTTTCTCAATCATAAGCCACTGCGGATTTTTTCGGTTTCTTGCAGCATGATCCAAGGCTATTTTAACATTATCTCGATGATCAAGTCTTTCTTGTTCTAAGTATCGATCGGGTACTTTTTCATCGGAATCCAAATAATTTAGCAGTCCAATTGGCTGAAAAATTCATATTCACGTTTTAAAATTAAAAAAAAAATTACACAGAAGACATAGAATTTTATAAAACTTACCATGATTCTCTTCAATAATCCCATGGCTGTTGGGTGACCAGTAACCCAAAGACCAACCAGATGTCTGCATAATTGACGGTGAGTCAATAATCTACCATCAGTACTCGCAGAAAAAAGACTATTCAATAAATGCCTGGGCAAGGCACCTTCTGCAAGTGCCAATTCTTGCATTTTAGCAGATACTTCTTGCACACCTTCTTCTATTATTGCTCTCATGATCAAGCCAGCTCCTTTTACTATCGCTAGGGATGGATGCTGAAACAATCGAAACAGAGATCTTCCTCTCTCAGCTACCATTTCCAGTAAATTATCAAAATGTTTTCCATCGGTAGTTTCGCTGTACGGAACGCACAGAGCAAACGTCAAAAAATCTAACATTGCCGAAACAACTAACGCTCCGGTCCCGTGAGTCTGAAAGTAAAGATAAAATTGTGTTGCATTTGTTGTTTTATTTTAACCAATAATCACTAGTTTTCTGCGTATCAACTTACAATATGGCAAATCCACATGTCAAGTAAACTTTCTAAAAATTTACTATTTCCCAGCAAGCTGCTTTTGTTCAATTGCTCTTGTCGCAAATCGCATTCATCGTGCATGGGTTGCATGAGAGCACAGACGCAATCAATTGCAGCTTGAGTCACGCCGCAATTTTGACGTTTCAATGCCATAACAACTCGACTACCAATAGACTCGCGGAAACCTGGCAGATTCGTAAAAGCTGTGAAACCAACTTTGCTAGCGATTAATCGCCGCAGAGCGTGGAATTGAGACTCAATTTCTGAATCCGAACTAAGATCTTTATGCACGACAGCATTAAGAGCGTTGATTAAGATTTTATCTTTATTTTCGGTGAACAGGCCCTGAAAATTAGGTCTATTGTTAACAGTTACGCGACTTGAAAATATATTCAAAATCGATATCTAAAAAAAAATAAATAAAAAAAATTTTTTTTCGTAATCATTAAAAATATGGTCATTTTTATCAATAAATCACACAAAAACTTACATCTTGTGAAACTGAATAAAGAAGGCCACTATAAGGAATGTTTGCATTAAATCTCTCCAAAATATCTTCAAATGTATGCCCATTAGGAATCTGCTGTAAAAATTTAACATGTAACATTTCTATATCTTCTTCAACTGGTAAGCTTAATGGACCTAATCTTTTTCCTCTGTCAGTAGGACACATCTGCACATGTACATCTCTATTTCCTGATGCTCTTACACCATCTAATAAAGATGCTAATATTGAATCTCTTTCAGTGGCATAATAACTGCGTATTTGTCCATTCACATATTGAATGAGAAATAGTTGGGAATGTTTGTTATCTCGAATTAAAGCAAAAATATCGGATAATGGTCTTAATGTACAAATATTATAGGTTTGAGGATCTCTCTCTAACAAACAAGTGTCAGATAAACATAATATTCGTCTCTGAGGTTCAGCATGTCTGGATGAATTCTTCTGAACTGTGAATTCTGATACACTAGTTATATGTTCATCACCACTAAATTTACCTAATCGCTGTGCAATACAATCTTCAAGATTAATTGATTCTTTAGGTATTCTTATAATAATACCCAAATTATTGGCTGCTGATTCAACTAACTTTTTTCTAATTTCATCAATATACTGAGATGAAAATAAATGCAATCTGCCAAAACCACCATGAACAATAACAAACCCATCTTTATAATCTTTTATAGTGACAAGACCTTCGAAATCTTTGAAATAATAACTTGCTAATAGCATATTAGTTGCTGGATCTAACTGATCCAAACTGTATGGGGTAATTTCTAATACTACTGGTAATCGGGTGTCAGACCAATGATGTTTATAGGCTGGGTATCTCTATAATAATGTCATTTTAAATGATTAATTTTAGTGCAAAATATACAATAATATACATTAATTATATATCAAAAGTAATACATTTCTTACTGAAGTTTCTCTTGGTTTTTCTGCAAAGCTGTTCAGGTATTTTAAAGCTTCAGTTAATAGATGGGATCTGTGTTCAGAACTAAACTTCATAGTTTCTACTTTTCTCTCTTTGCGCATAGATATACTGAATTCATATGATCCAACTTGATTTTTATTATTTGGTTGTACACTAACAAAATCTGAATACTCCCATTTATTTGTAACTTCTAGAGTATTTGGGTTGTATGTAGTAATGCCCATTGACCCAATGGAAAAAATACGTTTGTACCTAAGATGAAAAGCAAAAATGAAATTTAAAAATAGTTAGATTAGAACTGACGTTTCTAAATGATGACGAGATTCAAATTAATACTAAGTAATTGTAAAGAGTTTTTATTAAAAAAACAGAAAGTTAATTTACTTACTTTCCTTTCCATGAATGCTTTGTGACGAGGAAGCAAGCCACATCTTGGTTATCTTTGATTGGTATCATTTTGAGTGCCTTGCAAAAATGCGAATTCTTATTTATATGTCACCCACGATCACTTCTTGCACTCTCATGAATACAATATCTCCACTTAAAATAAATAATCAAATTAACGATCAAATGCTTTAAAACAACAGACATGAAGAGTTTACTAATATAAAACAAAGCGTCGGGTTAAAATAAATGCATGTCAATTTATCGTGTCAAACGTTTAACATTGAACGGAACAACATGTAAGAATTAAAATTTCAACAGCAGTTTTCAAATAAATGATTCCACCGAGCTGAAATCTGTTCGTCAAGCTCTCTCCAGGTATACACATGATCGACTAAAGATCACTGACTAAGTTTTGCGATGAGTGGAAAAGTAAAAATAATGTTTTTCGTAATCATCCATTATCTTTAGTATTATTATACTTCAATGGGAGTATACTAAAACGTATGTATGTGTGATTGACTTAATGGCTCGTATGGAGACTATCGCACATCCTACACAGCCGGTGGTAAGACTTTTTTTGTTCGACGACATATAATATTATATGCTGCGCTATCGCGTGATATACAAAACGAATCACAATAAGGAACTGCCAACGCAGTCAGATAAGCTCGAATCTGCAGAAGAATTGTAGAAATGCTTTACTATATGTGTGTACTGTGTATGTATACAGTTACGATATGAAGTTTGCGATGACAATCCTTCCCCCACCGGCTTTGTAAATTCACTGTATATGTATGACGGCGGATTGGTTTTGTGAATTCGTCTGCTGAAAATAAAATGAATAGTAGTTAGGTATTATGTCGTAAAAACTACAGAATTTTGTTATTCATATTATTATGTGATTATATTATGCGATTAGGTAGATGGTGATACTGAAGAGTAGTGCAGTAATTTTTAAGCAGGGCACATTGACAGATACATTCCGCATTCAAATCTAATCATGGAGTTGTATTACTATTTCTGTTTACTTTTTTTACCGCTTTTGTGTGTACAAACTTTCGAGGTAAGCCTTTGTTATACGAGTTTTTGTCAATAGTTTTTTTTCATCCAAACGATTCTTAAATCTTATATTCTACGTTTAGTTACCAGAAGGATTTACCAAAACAGATCACTCTAATAATTGGGCAGTTTTAGTGGATACATCGAGATTCTGGTTTAATTATCGCCATGTAGCCAATGTTTTATCTATTTATCGCAGTGTCAAACGTCTTGGTATTCCTGATTCTCAGATTATACTAATGATTGCTGATGATATGGCATGCAATCCAAGAAATCCCCGACCGGCTACAGTGTTCAACAATATTAAACAGCATATAAATGTGTATGGGGATGATGTTGAAGTTGATTATAGGGGATATGAAGTTACAGTAGAAAATTTCGTAAGACTATTGACAGGTAGATTGCAGGCTGAAACACCCAGATCAAAACGATTACTAACAGATGAAGGATCTAATATTCTCATTTACTTGACTGGGCATGGTGGAAATGGTTTTCTGAAATTTCAAGATTCTGAAGAAATTACGAGTCAAGAACTTAGTGATGCTTTAGAACAGATGTGGCAAAAAAGAAGATACCATGAAATATTATTCATTGTTGATACATGCCAAGCAAGTTCAATGTATGAAAAGTTTTATTCACCAAATATATTAGCTGTAGCTTCAAGTTTAGTCGGAGAAGATTCTTTATCCGTGAGTTGTTTTCACTGATTGTTTTTATAAAATATACATAAATAATTACTAATTCAAACACCTTTATTTACTCAAAAATTACAGCATCATGTGGATCCGGCAATCGGAGTGTATATTATTGATCGTTACACTTATTACGCTCTTGAGTTTCTTGAAACTGTTGAATCTTCCAGTAAAAAAAATCTAAGTGAATTTGTATGTTCTTTTATTTTGTTTGTTTGAAAAATGTATTTATAGATGACTATAAAATGCTTTTTGTTGCAGTTAAAAGTATGCCCCAAGCATTACTGCCTGTCTACTGTAGGAGTTAGAGATGACTTATTTAAGAGGAATTTGTATGAAGTACCAGTTACCAATTTCTTTGGAGCTTTGAGACCGATCCAATTAACTAATAATATCTTTAAAATTGTTGAACCTATAAATAGTATTGGTAGCATTAGTTCTGATGCTAAAACATCAATTAAATATAAGTATTTTCCTGAATTCCCCACAATAGTTTCATAATGTCAATAAAAATTACCATAAGATTTTGTAAATCAACACATTGAATTTCTTGAATTATTTTTCCAATTTCTGAATTTACGTTCAATGTATAATCACATAGGTACATTATTAATAATTATTATAAGCATCGTGTGGAATATTGGTATAAGTCGTATAATTCATACTAGCCGCCACGAGGCGCCCTCTATGTCTAATATGAATTGTCAACTGAAGAGGGGGCATATTTCATGTATTCTTTCGCCGAACCCTAGCCGTCAGCGAACAGGCTACAATCCACTATCCAGTACAGTAGTCCGATAGAGGTTACTTCGAACAGATCGCTGTACAATCGCTGAATACCTGGTACGTATCAAACACTATACTACTCACACGTGCTTCATGTATTTCCAGTTTTCTCTTTGTTGAGTTCTGATATTTTAATTTTATTCATTATCCAATATTTTTGATAATTGATTGTTTCTGTAAGTAATAATTTCAAAAAATATGCAACTTTTTAGTAACCATTTCCTTGTTGAGCTAAAAAATAACATTAAAATTTTCAAGTAATTTCCGAACCCCTAACCTTACAATACGTGTGACATGTAATGTAACATGCCGGGTATTGTATTTTCTATATATACTTATTAATCCAATGTTTATATTTTCAGATTGATATTTGATCAACATTAGATACGATATTTTGCCTAGTTACTTTTTCAAATTCAATTAAATAAAATCATGACTAACAAAGAAGAGCAAACCTCAGAAGTGTCTTGTGAAATGACACAAGAGCCATCAACAAAAGTGACTTCTGAAACCAAAGAAGAGCCATCAAAAGAAGTTACTTCTGAGACCAAAGAAGAACAATCATCAGAAAAGCCATCTGAAACTATGACTATCCAAAAAGAAGAGCCAACACCAGAACTACTTTCTAAAATTAGGAAGCAAGTTGAGGTAAATATTCAATTTATTTGAAAAAATTCTTTGGAATTTTTTTTCTGTAATACTCTTCCAGAGATCGCACATTTTCATTTCCTTTATTTAATTTTAAATTACTTAATTTTATGGTATTTTGTGTTTTAGTTCTATTTTGGAGATGTGAATATGCAAAGAGACAAATTTCTCATTGAACAAACAGGCCTTGATGAAGGATGGGTTCCAATGACTGTCATGTTGAATTTTAAAATTTTAGCTTCACTCAGTAAAGATGTTGAAATCATTTTAAAAGCTTTAGAAGATAGTGAATTAATAGAAATATCCGAGGATAAGAAAAAAATCAGGCGATCACTTGATAAGCCATTACCCACCTATGATGACGAATACAAAAAAAATCAAGAGAAACGTACTATATACTTGAAAGGATTCCCATTAGATTCAACTATTGACGCTTTGAAAGCTTATTTTGAATCCGAGGAGAGCATTGAAAGCATTGTCGTAAGTATTTTTTTTATTTAAAGTGATTGTAAAAAGTGTGTATTTCTGGTTTTTTGGATGCTAATGATGTCAACAGACATATCTGATCATATAAATTGGAAAAATTTAATAAACTATTTTTCTATTTTCACAACTCATTTTGCAATATGAAAAATAACATTTTTTATTTTTATTTAGATGAGAAAGTATAAGAAAGACAAGAATTTCTTCTTCAAAGGTTCCATTTTCATGCAGTTCAAGACTTATGAAGATGCCAAAAAATTCTTTGACCAGGAATCAATCAAGTTTAATGATACTCAACTTGTGAAAATGTGGCTGTAAGTTGAAGGATCAATACCAAACTACTTCAATAACTTGACTTCTACTACAATCTCTATACTTCTTTATATTATAAATTAATCTATAATTCATTAATGAAAACTTTTTTTCTATTATAGGGTTGATTATGTTAAAATGAAGGAAACTGAAAAATCTGAGAGGCAATCCAAGAAAAACAAAAATCAGAAAAATAAAAAACAAGATTCAGAGGAACAAGATGGAAATGAAAATAAATTTAAAATTCCCACTGGTAGTATACTAAAAATTACAGATATCAAAGAAGATATTACTAGAGAAAATATGAAAGAAAAGCTAGCAGAAATGAATTTAGAGGTTGCTTACATTGATTATAAAACTGGAGATGGTCTTGGATACCTTCGTTTAGTAGGAGAAAATTCAGCAAAAGAATTGATGGATAAGTTAACTGATGGTCAATGGGAAGTAAAGGATTGCACAATTAAATGTGAACCTGTAGTTGGAGAAGAAGAAACACAGTATCTTAAAAAAATAGAGGAAGGACAATTATCTCATAGAAACCGTCGTCACTTCAATAGAAATGGATCCAAAGGTTTTAATGGCAAAAGAGGTTTCAAGAGGAATCGTAGTCCTTTCAAAAATGATGCTAAAAAGCAGCGATTAGATAATTAGTTTACTTTTATTTTTATAAATCATTCAAATAATGTATCAATAATTGTTACGAATTTTAATAAGACTTGGTAATTTTTTTATAATACATTGATATTGTAAATCTTAAATAAAAATATTTCGTTTTTATAAATTTTCATGTTTCATGTTTCTCCTAACATCTCATTATCATGGTCACCTAAATTTTAGATTTAGTCACTTCACATGGTGAGCCAAGATTTATCAGTATCATAAATCTAATTTTCTTGCATGATAACTCGTCGCTGTGTCTGTTTGTGCCTAAGTTCTATTTGTTTTGAGAATAGTATGAAATGTTTGGAAAGGCAGAGGTCAGGATCAAAACATGGGAATAAATATTAATTTTTTTTTGTTAATTCATATTTATTGTTAATAAATTAAGAAGTACTTAAAATATGTTGGTACATGATGAAAATGCATTTTTAGATTTTAGATTTTAGAAAATGCATATCTTTATTACTTGCTGTAATTTGCATTGATGTAATGGAAAAGAAACACTAGAAAGAATAGTGTAACTCCTAGAATATTAGCAAATATGGCTAATTGTACATCGGTAATCATCTGCAATTGAAGATTTTTAATTAAAAACTAACTTTAATGAATAATTAGTTTTGTTTTATTTCACAATATACTCACAGTGATAATTTTTTTGTGTCAATACGAGAAGAAGTGTTTGATTGTTGTATCAATTAGTTGAAATCAACAGTTGATCTGGCACAGTTGTGACACGCAAGACTTCTCAATATTAAGGTTAGCGCACCGACTAGTAAATACATAAAAATATAGAAAAAGAGCAGACAGAAACTGTTCAGTGCAACTGCGGAGTGCTGGTTGAGGCCTCTCGTGCAAGTTATTGTAGGTAATAAACACGAATCTACAAAAAATAATCATCGAGCTTATTTAATTTGGAAAAAAATTAATTTTTTGTAGCATAAGTACGAATAATCTATTCTCACAGTTTTAATTGTGATATTTTTTACGTATATTTATTTTATGTAAATAATTTTCATTTTCAAGATGCAAAACGTTATCATGGTATATTGTAGACTTTGTCTATGTGTTTTTAAATCACTATGTACTCAGTGAAACCTGCTTCATTCATCAGTTTTCATCAACAACACACATTTTTGAAATTTTTGCTGATTGCTGTTAATTAATATCAGATGGCTAAAGTTACATTACATTTTTTTTCAAGTTTAGTGAATAATTTGAAGTAAAAACTATATGTAGTTGATGTACTAACTGGGAATTGTTTGTGTAGATTTTCAAAATGAATACCAGAAAAAAATGTAAACTACTCGGTGCTATATTTTTAATAGTTTTTTTATTGGACTACATCGGAGTTTTTAAACATATACTAGAAATATCATATATAAACTTTAATTATCCATATGATGGAAATATTCAGCCTTTAGTTTTAGATTTAAGACAAAACAAAAAATCAGATGTTCATGTTATAAATGAATATAATTATCCTTATATTAAAATTTCAAATAAATGCATGGAAGCTGAATCTTTGAGAATAGTATTTCTGGTTAAGTCTGCGATGGGAAATTTTAACCAGAGGACAGCTATTCGAAACTCATGGGGTTTTGAAAAAAGATTTTTTGATGTACCAATGAAAGTTGTTTTTGTATTAGGAGTGAATCCAGGTGATTCTCAGATTCAGCATAAAGTAAATACTGAATCGGCTGAGTTTCAAGATATAATTCAAGCCGATTTTATAGACTCTTACTACAATAATACGATAAAGACAATGATGGCGTTTAAATGGGCAGTTGATTATTGTAGTAATTCCAAGTTTTATATGTTTGTTGACGATGATTATTATGTATCTGTTAAAAATGTATTAAGGTTCATCAGAAACCCTACTCAATATCCTCAGTATCTTAAGGATACAACAAACTTAAGTAAGATTATTTTAGCAAAATTTTTATAATTTACAATACATAGTAGACAAAGTTATGACTTTTATCATTTTACAGAAAATCCAAGAAAAGGTGCAAAAAGAGATTCAAGAAATCTACATTTTAATCAAAAGGAAATCATATCTGACATTAAATCAGCCAATGTACATCTTCAGATTATCAGAAATAATGTAGAAGCATCAAGATTTAAAAGACAAATTTTAGATTTTGATCTTCCTGATGATATACGTTTGTTTGCTGGATTTGTTTTCTTATCATCTCCTCATAGACATAAATTTTCAAAATGGTATGTTTCATTAGAAGAATATCCATATGATTTATGGCCTCCATATGTTACAGCTGGTAGTTATATTCTGTCAAAAGAAGCTTTGATGGACATGTATTATGGTAGCATGTACACTAAACACTTTAGATTCGATGACATTTATTTAGGTTTAATTGCAAAAAAATTAGACATAGAGCCATTTCATTGCGACGAATTTCATTTTTATAAGAAAAAGTATTTGAAAAATAATTATGAATTTGTTATTAGTTCTCATGGTTATTCAGATCCAAATGAACTGGTAAAAGTTTGGGGAGAACAAAAAGCTATGGGCAATGCTTAAACAGTATTGAAATCAATCTAATTGTATAAATGTAAATACTAAATATACACACTTAATTTAGTGATTTCTTTAAAAGTAAGTTGTAAAAGAATGCTAGATTTAGTATTGTTAAATAATAAATAAAATTGATATTTATTGAAATGATATTACGTATTCATCTTATTTTGTTATAATGAAAATAAATTAAAAAATGCTTTTCAAAATCCACATTCCTTCATTAAAATTCCTTTTTAATCATTTGATATCGTTGCGGTAGTTAATTAAACAATTTTTTAATAGTTTAAGATATAAAATGGATTTGATAATTTTTTTGGATCCCCGCTAAGGCTCACAAAAAGATTTCTAACATTACAAACGGGGCAATGCGAACGTAAGTTCGTAGTCATGAAGTACTTCAAATGATTGTAATAGGCTGATTGACCCATAAATGAGATTGAGTCTTATCAATCTGCTCGACTAACTTCCTAGTTTAAACATGCGAGGGTTTAGTAAATCACGCCATCGCCTACCGTAGAGCGACAGTTTTAAGACATGTTGGATTTTTAACATTAAATCGATCATTGGGAAATTTTTGAATTTTTTTTTAAGGACTCGAAGCTTCCTTAAATTCGACGAAAAATGTATTCAACAATTTTGATGAATTTTTTGTGTATTTTTTTCAAATATTTCTTAGAATAAAAAATGTTTGTCTGATATTTATTAAATTTATTAAAATGTATACTTCGACGAAGTGATTTTTTTTTTGAGCTTTTCGACAGCTTAGCTTTTTCTTAGATTGGGTTTATTTGTTATACCAGTTTTGAGCTGCAGCGTTCAGGTTGTAAGCACTTGTTTGAGGCATTTACAGGCCAAGATGCAATTACTTTTGAAGTGGTCAAACTTTTAGGTCCTTTTTGCTTTGATTGATGATGAATTTAATTTTTATGTAAAGCATACAATTTGGCTTAAATGGTTTTAAAATTATGACAAGTGAACAAATTAAAAAAAAATCAACTTGATAGAAATTGCCTAAAGAGAAAAATTAATCTTTGATGTACATGAAAAAGGGTCATACACTTTGGTGTGAAATTAATATTTTTAGATTTTCAACGAAAAAATGAAAAGGGGATCAAAAACTTGTTTAAAAATGAATGAAAATGATTTCTAGTCTTTTGCGACTTTAAGTAATTCATAAAAAAATCAGCAAGTTGAATTTCAGTTTAGCGAAATATTACGAAAGTAGTGCGTTTAAAGCGAGTGATGAATAATATCGTCTTGTCTTTCAATTATGATACTTTTAAAGTTTTGCATGCTTGAAAATTTTTTAATGGAATTCAAATCATTACACTTACAGTGAAACCTCCCTTTAGCGGACACTGATAGTTTCGAAGAATTTGTCCGCTATTGAGAGGTGGCCGCTTTTTCAGAAGTAGACAGAAAATTAAGATATGAACTAATGATATAAATTAAAAATGAGTGTTAATAATCAATAACGTATGAAATTGCGGATATTTTTTCGTTTTTGATGATTTTTTCAAAATTGTTGTAAATTCATCTCAATATTTCATCGTGCGGTGTCCGTTAAAATGATTGAAATGTACGAAAAAAGTGTCTGCTATTAAGAGGTGGTTTTGGCCGCTTTTAAGAGGTGCTAGTCCCATAAGAAACAATGTACTTCTGCCGAGATCGCGAAATTCGTCCACTATTGAGAGGTGGCCGTTAAGGGAGGTTTCATTGTACATGGGGACAGCTAAAATGTAATTATATGTATAATTCAGTATCACATAGTTGGGGAGTGTAAAATATCGAAAACTGTATGAAATCCAAATTATATATCGGTCATTTTGCGCCTCTTTCGGATGAGATTTTTTCGGATTACCGAAAATATAATTACGCTGGCGAATTTGGTCAGTTTGCAAATATTGGTGGTAAAAAAAGCCGAATAAAAGCGATTTGACGCATTGGATTCCGGGGTATTCCGAGATATAAAGTTGTTTTCAACAGCGGATCCTTCGGTCCAGGTTCGGAAAGCTTAAAGCTCAGGGTAGAGCTCTTGAAAGTTGGGCTAAAGACGGCCAGAAGCTCTCGGCACCGCTGTTTATAGCGGCCAAGAGGCCCGAGGCATCTCCTTGGTCCGGATCGCCGTTGACTGTCGATCTCATCGCAGCAGCAGCGAGCTACTGGCCGCGGGCTCCGCGGCAACGGGATTGACGCACGTAGGCTACACGAGTTGCGGAGAGATAAAGAGTCGAGCTTGCGCGCATGCACTAGGTGGTCCTGCTAGACGGAGCTGGGCTTGCATCCCCTACAGCCAAGCGCCAAGCTCAGAGTTCACATGCGGGGGTTGCGCGGCTGTATATAGGTGCTGGCTATGGTCTACGGGTGATGGAAGCGCCTGCGCTCGCGGAATCAGACGGAGAAAGAGAATCGCGCAGCGTCGGATGGGAGCTTTGGTGGCAGCGCCGCTGCTGCAGTCTCGCATTGACCCCTTGCATTTTCGCACGCAGCACTAGGCTATAGAGTTGGCAGCGCGGGGAAGGTAGGGCAATCGCGAGTGCGCGCAAAGCCAGTGGCATGTACCTGGCCTTACCTTTATGTAGAGATCAGACCATGGCCGAAAGCTCGGGAGCGCGCGAGCGAGCCCGCGAGCTCAATCCGGCGAGTTGAAGGAGTCATCGGACCCGGACCGGCGCCCATCGGCTTCGCGGACGCTGATCTCTTGGCCAGCCTCGTCCATGCCATCATCATGACTCGGCATGGCTCCTCGAGCTGCTCTCCTCCTCGGCAGCTCGCCTTCGCTCTCGCTACTACCTGCCTCTTGTTGCTCAGTACTGCAGTGCTCGTTTGCTCGGCCGACTCGGCCAACCGACCCAAACAAGCTCCCGTTACTAATTCCACTATTCGTAGTAGTAGTAGTAGTAGTAGTAGTAGAAGTGATATAGCCAGTGTTGCTAGTGCTGCCAGTGGTGCTATCGGTGCTTTCGCTGCGTCCCGCCACCAGCAGATTCAGAGGCCGTCCTTCATCGAGCGTCGGGTTCGCTATCACGCCGCGGCCGCGAGCAGAGCCGCGAGTCGAGTCGCGAGTCGAGCAGCGGTAGCAGCAGCAGCAGCAGCAGCAGCGGCGGCGGCGGTGGCGGCGGCGGACGAGGCGCAACAGGGTAGCAAAAATACCGCCACCGCCGCCACCATCAGCAGCAGCAACAGTGCGAGCTTTCAAATTCGTCACGAGAAATCTCGCGGCTTTTTCGGAGTTCGTCAGAGAAGCACTGCTCGGTTCGGAGCTCGTTCCGAGGACGACAACGACGACGACGACGACCAAGACGACCAAGAGGTCGACGAGGAGGAAGACGAGGAGGATGCCTCCTCGAGCTCGTTTCCCTTCCTCTTGCCCGAGTCGCTGCTGCTCGAGCCGGCCGATCGGCAGTACTTGGCGGACTGGAGCAACGCCAGCAGCAGCGGTGCGGCCAGTGGCGGCCCAATCGGCAGCACTCAGGACTACTACGACTCGTTCAACGAGTCGAGCGGCCTCGAGCAGTCGACCTACCCGCCGGGTGACTGGCCCGGAGCCCTGGACTCGGGCCAGGTGGACATCGTCACCCGCTTCCTGCGCATAATCGAGAACCAGCACCTGCTCGGGGAGAACTGCACCGCGGGCACGGACCTGAACCTCGGCGAGGGCGTCGTCGACCAGTACGCCCAGGAGCGCTTCCGGCTGGAGGCCAACCTGGCCGTGAACCGGGCCAACATGCTGACGCGCCTCTGGAAGTACGCGCCCGAGGTCATGAGGTCGTCCGAGTATCTGCTGCACGCCAGCGTCCTCTCCATGGTCGAGTTCGACGAGGACATATTCGCCGCGGGCAACTGCTACGACAAGCTCCAGTACAGGGACCGCTGGCTCTACTGCCCCTTCGCCCACCGGCTGCAGGACGAGGAGGGCGTCCTCGTCAAGGACCTGGCCGTCGAGTACAAGTACTTGAGCAACAGCAGCGAGTGGTTCTTCATCGCCCGGAAGAACGCCGAGCGCCGCATCGCCAGCTACAACGAGTTTAGCAAGAGTCCGTGCCAGTCGCTCGACGCACCAACAAAAATAACAAAGCTCTTGCCAGCACGAGTAAAATTTGTTTTGTTTTTCTTGCAGATTACCACATGTTCAGCGACAGCGAAAACAACCGCAACGAGCGCACCGACGACGAAATACTGACGGTGCGCTACGAGGACGGCCGCTGGTCCAAGCCCTACTACGATTGCGGCGGTGGCAATATATGGATGCTCACCTACACAGTTCCTTTTTTCGGCTACGCCAATGATTCGTACTTTTTCAAGTGAGTCCGTAGGGACTGCAGTGGATATTGACGTTTGACGGCCGCGCGCGCTAATCGCATTATTTGCCAAAGCGACGGCCGACAAAAAAATAAACCATTCGGTCGCGCCGATTGAGCTATCTCGCGCGCAAATCCTTCGCACGGCCAAAGTTTTATTTAAGCCTGCAGCCAATCCTCTCTCTCTCTCGCTCTCTTCATTCTATCTCGTAAAAATGTCACTGCGCGCGCGTCACGCCAAACGGCCGCACGTGAATTTTATACTTTATTGCCCGGGAATAAAAAGATATTCCGAAATAAAAGCCCCGCTTTAAAACTTATGCGGATTGCAGTGCGGAGCCACGTGCAGCAGCCGAGCTTGTGCTTTCGACGAGACAGCTATATAACTTTGCAACTCTGCCGCCGCTTGAATTTAAAAACAAATTTTATCAAAAAAAAAAAAAAAAAAAAGAAGCTAAGATTTCGGCGAGATCTGTTATTATGTATACGTCGTGCGGTATTCTTCGCGGCAGTCGTACAGCGAGTAAAAAGTACTTTTCAAAACATCCTTCGCAATGTGACTAAAATTGACGGCAACTTTCGTACGTGCGATCGAGTTGGGCAAAAAACTCGACAACATAAACTTTAGCCCGTCTATTTCTAAGTGGCTGAAGAGTTAAAAAGCTTCGCGCGGTTTCGAGAAAATATTACGGGCAAACAGTTGCGGGGCAAATGTTTCAGCAAGAACCCAAAGACCTCATTACGGAAAATTTCATGTTTCGATGTTGGAGGCGCGGAAAACGAATAGTTCATAAGACTTTTTCGATACTTTGATCCGCGTGCCTTTGGACTCGATTGTACCTTTTTTCCGTTCTCTCGTTACAGAGGCACTAGCGGAATAGACATTGATTTACGAAGAGTGGATATCGATCAATGTCCCCTACCTGCTGGATCGACGCAGCTCAACATATTCGCCGCAAGTGATAAATGCAAAAAACGGACAACGGAGGTAATCGAATTTTCCATCAGCGGCTTCGCTCTCCTACAAAGTCCGCGATAGACGGCTCGGAGCGCATGTCGGTAACTATATAGCGAAGATGTCATTGGCTCTGATTTTTTTGCGCAGTGCGTGGCCGTGCCAGGCCTCGGCTTCCGTCGTGGCAGTTATCGATGCATTTGCAAGCGAGGCTTCTATTACCCCGACACGGAGTCGTCCAAGCGCTACTTCAACGGCACGATCATCGAGGAAGAATATGAAAAGCTCGTATTAGTAAGTTCGATACATTCGCATGTATGGCAGACCGGTCTCGCTAGTTAATTACTTGATTCACTTTTCACTCAATTATGCGTAATCAAACATAGCTTCGTGGAACTTAATTACTTTCCATTGTGAGGCGCGAATACATTAATTGCCTCGCAGAAAACTTGATGCTGATTGAGAGCTTCAACATTAACGAAATCACTCCTTTTTTTCTTCCCTCCCCTACTCGCTCCTTTTTAAATTGCAGAGTAAAAAAAGTTTGTACAATGTAATTGGTGCTTTCGAGTGTCTACCCTGCGCCGAAGGTTGTGAAATATGCGAAGACGCTTCTCCTTGCATCGCCTCGCTCAATTGGCTCATGAGGACTACTATTTTAATTTTAGAATGTTGCGTTATAGCCTGTCTTCCCGTAGTCATAATTTTCACTTGGAAATATAGTAATGTAAAGGTACATCGTTGTTATAGCTGCCATAAGCCTGCACTGCTTCTCGGATTAACGTTTAATGATTTCGCAGGTTGTTCGAGCGGCGAGTCCAGTTTTACTTCGAGTGATAGTTTTGGGAGCATTTCTTATTTACTGTACTGTAAGTGCATGCGATATTTTAATTTTTATACGAGTCAGCCTCTTATGATTACTGAAGCACAATCTTTTTTCCATAGACTATTGTGATGTACCCACGTCCCAATATTATCACGTGTACCATTCGAATTTGGCTTCGGGAAATTGGATTTTCTCTTACTTACGGAGCGCTAATGTTGAAAACGTGGAGGTAAGTCGAAACCTCACCAACTGCACAATTTTTCCAACTAACGACTTTACTAATTGAAACATTTTTCCAGAATATCTGTGATATTTCGTGTTCGCTCTGCCAAAGCTGTCAAAATAACCGATATGAACTTATTAAAACGTCTTGGCCTAATTGTTACAGTATTTGGTATATTTTTAAGCATACGTACTTTAGTTGCTCCGCCTATTGTTATTGTCGCGCGCACTGCAGACGATTTAAAAGCGTACTTATGTCGAACTGATTGGTGGGACCATAGCTTCACAATAAGTACGCAGCTTCACTTGTAGCTACGTAATTTTTAATTAAGACCATAATGAAAATTGCATTCTTTCTTTGCAGTGGAAGTAATTTTTCTAGTTTGGGGAATCAGATTGTGCATAGTCGTGAGAAAGGCACCCTCCGAATTCAACGAAAGCCGCTTCATTTCCATGGCTATTTACAACGAATTTTTATTGTCCGTATTTTTGAACGTCTCCATGTTAGTGTCATTACGAAATTCATTTTTTTTATGAAATAATTTTTCTCGTAATAACAATTTTGAATACTTTTTTTGCTCTCCATTTGCTCAGGCTGTTTCTGCAATCACCGGCTAACCCAGATCTGTTGTATATAATTTTCTTCTGCCACACTCAACTAACCGTTACTTTACTACTCGGTTTAATTTTTGGTAGCAAGGTAAAATTGACTAAAAAAAATAATTTCACCCATAACATTGCATTAAGGAAGCGAAAATTATTCAAAACTTTTAATTGCAGGCTTATGTTGTTTTTCGGGAAAGCAGCAGAGAAGATTCCAACAGTAAATACACTGGTACTACGAGTAAATTTTTGGGAAAATCCTGCAGAGCACCTGCAACGAGCAATCAAACCAATTCCATTTCATTGCAACAAGCTAACTTGACCGAGGATAGCGATGGAATGACCGTAAGTTTTTGAATTTTTGTAAAAGCTCGCTTGAAAAAGTGTAAGATCGTAATCGAGGGGCTTTTGTACTTTCAGGAGGAATTTCGTCGTTTGTACACGCAACTTGAGTTGCTGAAAGAAAAAAACCTGAGATTGGGTAACCGACAGTTGGTGAACAAAATATTAGCTATGCAAGAGGCGGCGAAAAAAGTGGAAATGCCGGTCGACGCGATAATAGCCATGCCGCTGCTACTGCAGGAAAAAGCTTGCTCGGATGAATCATCCTCATCTTCGAGGTAATAAATTCCCAATCTGATTAAAATCGTTTCTTTTGTCAATTTTACGCGGGCAATAAAATATTTTTTTTATCTTTCGTAATCTTAGGAAGAAGTGCAAACTTATAAAAGCCTACGAGGAGCGCCTAAACGATAACGTTGACAATTCTGCGGTAGACATATTCGAAAACAATGAGACTGAAATTAAAAAAAATACGTCACGGGCTTCAGAAACTGATAAAGAAACTGTACAAAACGACGATAAAAATGTCACAGATCCTACAAACGTAGATAGCGCAAATGCAGATGACAAGATCGAAGTGAGTGTGAACGTTCATGGGGAAAACCCTGAAAGTCAGAACTCGGAACGTAAATCCGGACACGCCAAGACTCATGCCATCATAATTAATCTCGATGACAAATCCAGATTTTCGGAGGAAGTTACTGTATAAACAAATTTAAATTAAACAGAAAAAAAATAGTTATGTATATCAATAAAATATCACTATTAAAAAGACTGCGACATGAAAATATATCATATTTTCAGTTCCAAATAAGTGTAAATTCGTGATAATGATATTAATTTAATATTTAAAAAAAAATTGTTTTATTATGTAAATTGTTTAAACTTTTAAATGCCAAAAAATTATACGTCGAATAAGGTTGTACTCGAATTAACGACCTAGCAACGGAGTCTTTTCTTACGCTCCTGCTCAATATAACGTACATGCAATAATTTATAAAAAAAATCTGTTTGTTACCAATTGCCATGAATTTTAACCATGTCATAATTTGTGAATAATGTATGAATAAACGTAAAACTAATCATTCATCTACAGTTTTTTAATTAGAAAAGTTTCGATCTCCTTACGTGAGTGATAGCCGCCACTGAAAAATCTGATGTCGCAATGTCATCGCCGGTGGCCTCAAAAATTGAAATTATGCATCATTGAATTAAACGCCACTTGACTCTAATGCAGATCGGAGAGAATAAAAAAAGAAAGTGCGTTTCTTAAAAGGCTACTAATAATTATGAATTCTTGCAAGAAAGCCTCGACCTTGAACTCGATGCGCACTTCCACTTCAGTTATTTTCATTTTCGCAAACGTAAGCTAGAGATTCGCTTTGTATCTGTCTCTTTCATACAATTGAACAATAGCAATTATGAAAAAAAGGACAAGTTTACTATTTTTATTTTTAGACATTAGACTTTTCACTTTTTTTTTCATTTAAAACCATTGAAGTCATATGTCCAATCCTGCAGCTTTGGAGAATTCGAGTTTTCTCATGACTGTATAAACGGCGTCTTCTACGCAGGGCTTGGATTTGTTAATCAGCCACTCCAATGTAGTGGGACAAATCACGAATATGGCAAGCGCACTTACTGCTGCTGGAGCAAACAACATCACGATCACCTAGTCACAACGAAACGATTCAATTATTTTATCATTTCTAGTTATTATTGTTGATTTTTCAAAGATAGGCTATATGAATTTTCTGAAAAATATACTTACGTGCCATATCGAGGATATTACGAACCATCCAAGCAATACCCTGGCAGCAGTTCTGGTATAGGGAGACAAGTTTCCGTTCTCATCGTATAATTTGTAAATAAAATCGGCCACAGTTGACGAAGATGATTTGAATAACCTATGGTAGAGTTTCATTTTGAACCTTGCTTTAGAGCTTAGATTTGAATTCAATTAATTTTTATTTTCTGAAGATTGGAGGGTAATTGCAAATAGAATTTGAAAGTCGAAAAGTTTTGAAAAATTTTGACGAAATTTCAACTGGAAAAATGATATCTGGTTTTTACGCTGAATTTTAATGCTGCGGACTAAATAACAAATGACATGAAAGTAGTCGTATATCATGTATATTATTATTTCATGGTATCAATCAATATACACCTGAAGTGTACTATATTGTAAAATAATAAATTAAAAAATCGAACAAATTCATAGTTAATGATTTAAAAATTTATTAAAAAAATAATGAATCACAGTGTTCAATGAATTGAATTAGTAGAATATTGTCCGAACTTTGTGGAATGGCAAATGCTCCAGCTCTGCTGTGTGTTCTCTTCTATAAGTCCATAAGAAAAAGTCCACTATTATGGAGTTAATAATATGATTTTCCTTTGCTAAATTTTCGTCAGCATTTATCAATTCGATGCATTTAGAAACTATAATTTCCACTGCGTGAATTGAACAACCTCGAATTTCAATCTCTTCAGAGCAGCCTGGTGTTAAGAGGTCATCTGCAAGAAGCGAAATAATGTTATATCATTTATTGCAAGCCAATATTTTTCTTCGTGTGCGTACAAAAGAACGGCCAGATAATCGATCTTATTATAGATAATTTTTTTCGTGACCACACTTTTGTTTTGAATGAATGACTTCTGAACTTGACCGTAAATAATTCAATCACTTCGCTACATTAATTATTATATTCGTAGCACAAAATTCTCATGCAGTGATTTCGTAGAATGATACAACGAGCATTCCAATCACGATAAAATTGATTGTGCTTGTTGACATTATTTACCAAGATAATCGTGAGAAATCGTTATTCATTAACAATTTTAAGCAGTTCCGAAATAACTTACCAGAACTCAATTTTTCATATAATTCCTTACTGTATTCGAGCATGTCGAAATGTAATAAAACTTGAGGTACCCTATAATCCGCAAACATGGAAATCTTATTAATATCGTAAAATTCTCCGAGGCCTTGGCCACCAAAATATGTCCATAAATCCGCTACTAATATCTGAGCCCTTTTGTAAAAAGAAACTAAAAACATTTTTGAAAAATCATTAAAATACATTCACTAATCCTCTTGAAAACAGTTATACGATGAGAAACGTAATTTTACCTTTCTGACATTTATCATTATCACAAAAAACAGCAACATCTTGGAAACATTTGAAATTTGAGACTATGATATCGAGTAATTTCATAGCAGACTTTTCACATGTCTCAATGCAAGTCAAAAATGTACCTACAATTTTTTTTAATCAAATTTATGCTTATAAAAATTTAAAGCTGGATGGTATATTCTGACAATTATACGTGCCATTAAATTTTTCTGCGAGTACGCTTCCAACTTCGTTTAAACATTTTAGTCTTTCTTCTAAAAGTGGGCACAAGCCACTTCCTTCATCTCCCCGAAAAATATTTTTCACTTCATTGAGAGTTATTTTGGATAGAAAAGATGCATTTGTAATGTCTATGCCATCCTGAAAATCATGTTCTTCCTCAGTCTTTACGAACTAATTTTTAGTATTTATTAAAGTAAATAGATCGATTTGGATGGTACGATAATCAATTGTATTATAAATAAATATTTAACATAATAAATACTAAAAAATGAAGCAGATTTTATGATTATTTATTTTTCTTAAAATTTCAACATTTTTTTTGAAAAAAGTAAAATTAATTTAACTTATTATTTTTATTCCGTCAGTTTTGCTTTTTTTGGCCATCATCCAGTAATTTGACCAGAGAATTGATTTATAATTTGAGCAATCCATCTACAAGTGGCGCAAATCAACACAAACTTTGTGCTTTTCTATATATCATATTTAAAGTAAACTTTATGATTGGAAGATTTTAAGATAGTTTTTAAAGACACTGGTCGACCATGCGATGCTTTTATACATTTCAACTGAATGCAACCAGTGAATATAAATTTTGAGTAAAATTAACTTTTTTCTTAGTCAATAAAAGCTCTGAGAACGTTTTTTCTTAAAAAGCGACATTTACGAAATATAAGGAGAAGGAGTAAAAGTATGACCCGACAAATTGACAAGTTTCGAACACATTTTCTCAATTAAACGAGGTTATGTATGTACTCCAACCATTCGATTGAGTTTTGTGCATGTATTAAAAATTATTATTAATGCAACTTCTGGCTACCGCTGCCTTACTAACTTTGGTTTAAATAATAAAATAAGTTATAACCGTAACTGAACTGAAAGATTCTAGAAAATCAACTCGGCGTATACCGTTCTATTCTAGAACTTAATTCTATCAATTAATAATGACTATGAAAATCAATTGTTTTAATCCTAATACAGATAAAATATTTAATCTGTGCTTTCTTTTTATGTTACGTCAAGTTTTCAACGTTTTTCGACGGATTTTTAAAATTCATTAAACTTCAATAAAATACAAATAATAATTGACTATTGCGATTGTTGGAAGGTTTTTTTTAAATTTAGAAAAAACATACCTCAATTGCTCTTTTCAATGCTGCACACAACGCATAATATCCGCTTTCTCCATTAACTTTCCATTTAGGGCTACTTTTATCATTCCAAAAACAAAAATTCAATGCATCTGAGATGAAAATCCAATCAATAGCATTAGAATAATTTTTAATTGGATGATATTTGGATAAAGAAAAAACGTTTAAACTCAAGTTGCCATTTTTCAGTTCTTCAATGATCTGTTTAATATATTAAACGTTTTGAATTATATTAGAATTTGATTTGAAAAATCTCAATATTCTAACCTTTCTAGCAACGAGGTCTGCTTTTTCATTTTTTATCGAAACATTTTTTGCATTTGTGGCAATCAAAGATGCTGATGCTTTAGGCAATAGAGTCAACATTTTCAGAAAATTAACTAATAATTAAAACAAGCAAACCAAATTTTAATCAAGTAAATTTTAAGAAATTAAAAAAATTTTCAAGAAATAAATGTGTATTTTGACGAGCGATAACTGGCGCTAGTGTATATTACTATTAACAGATACTATATTCTACTTTTAATAATTGATTATCTTCAAAATTTTATCTGTAACTTTGTTTACTATCTCACCTTTGTGTGTCTTCGAAAAAATTTTCAAATACCGATTGTAAACATATAGAAATTATTCTTTCAAATGCGTCATTTATACGTTTGATGTTTTTCCGAGCCTAAAATTTAAAAATTTCATTTTTTTGTCATCACGTGTGGGTATATTAAAATATGAAGAGTTTTGATAAGTTTTGCTTTGGGAATTCGATAAAAATAATCTGATCACGATAAATGATTGATTCCAAACTCTTTTTCAAGCTGAATCGGAACAGTGTCTTTTTCTCGAAACAACGCTTTGCGGAGCGCATTTTAAAAATAACTAAAAGTGCAACCACATAAGATTTCATAAAATCAATTTTTTCAAAATTAAATCTAATCTTGGTAAGCAGTTATAAGTAGAGATTTTAAATTATTTCTATACGAGTGCTACATTACTTTATAAAGTTTTTGAATCGAAGACGTTCAACAAATGACACTTCTTCAATCTCGTGATTAAACATCATAATAGTTCTAAGTGCACTAAACCTCGCACGTATTAATTATCGTACATAAAGTGTAATGTTAAAAATTTATGAAAATATATCTGTTGACAGTAAAAATTAACGAGATATACAGACTTTCCTAAAGAGCTTTGGAGCGTAAATTTTTGCTTGAATCATTTCCACTCAGTTTTTTACAACTGGTTCGGAGATATTTGACTTTCCAGCTTTTAAATAACTATAAAAAATTGAGCAGTATTAAATATTTTAATAAATAAAAAAACCCTAAATGATTTTAATTAAACTAATCGCTTGAGTATAAAAATTGACCTAAATATAATGGATGTGAATGAACGTTTTGAACATTAATTGTCTGCAGATGTCTGGTTTGTTTAACCAACAACATATAGAATATAATTTTATAATCTTTCGTATAGCGGCACTTAAATAATATGTTATCATCAAATGAAGATAATTAAGCGTGTCAGTTTCTCATGCAAGAGTCGGACGTACGAAGTTTACACGAGCAGCGGGCGAGCTATCATGTGCGCATGTGCGTGGTCTTAATAAAAATCATACTCATAGATTTCAATGTATTTGCTTGTATTTTTACTTTGCTTAATAAAAATGACAGCTCCGACGAGCGCGTTTTCTAATCGTTCGATCGACCAAACAGCTCAGGACATTGATTAAATAAATATTTTAATAGAGCCAGCTTTCGTCACGAGCCCGACGAACATTAAAAGCAGAGTTCGAGTTTTCCTCTCACTGTTGAAAAAAGAGGAGAATAATCAATAAACAAGATGAAAATTTTGCCTCTGAGGATGTGCACGAAATTGATGTGCGAAAGCTGTACTGCGCAAAAGCATCGAATGCTTCCAAGAAACAGATGGAGTCCTGAAGCTTTAGCTTAGTACAAGCACACATCGCCAACGCACGATCACACTTGACCATTCCCGCGACAGGCAATATAATTTGCATTACAAGTAATAGACTTTTTGTAACGTTGATAAATGTAAACACAATTGCGAATGAAAATTATTCTTATTCTTTTCTCGACAAGCATCGATGTGCACATCCACGCATACATTTATATATATGAATAAAAAGCAAAGTCTCGCATTCGCAGAAATCTTATCGAGCTTTATGCGAACGTGATACTCTGGCTGGCAAATAATAATTAGCATTGAGCTGAAACAAATTGCCTCACGTCTATTTTTGTAATTTTTTTTTTATAGGATCATACGTTTGTTAAATTGAGTAAATAATGGTCATTGATAGTACAACACTGCCGAAAAAAAGTTGACCATGTTCAGTTGAGATAAAGAGATGAGTGAGATTGTAGAAATTATCGTTACTAGTGGTGGGAGGCGGAAACTATCATGCTGTTCTACCGAGTGTCATGCTGTGTATTGAAGAGAGAATTGAGTATTCGTCGTTCGTGCTAGCAGCGTTTTTTCTTGCCAGTCCGCACACGAGGTATGGTTTTGAAAATTCATCGCTCTTATTTACATTTTTGCTAAAAACACTTGCGGCCAAGTTTCGTGTGATACGTGCACGTACCGTAATTAACCAGTGAATATAATTGCCCGACTTTGTGATATTCCCTATAATCGACCGCGTGCTTACGACCTGCACGGGTTCAGTTATTTACTTATTCGCGGTGTGTATCGTAAATACTCGTATAAACATGTGCTGATAGGTAGGTGTAAGGTGTTCGTGGGTAAACGTGTGTACTCAGTGTTGTGCGTGATCTGTCAAATAATTAGTCGACTTCGTTTGATACTTTGGTGAAGTGCTCAATTTTTTTTTAAGCCAAATTTTTAAATTCATATTTTCATTATTAAAAATAATTGTGGTGATTTTTGAGATTTCTTGTAAAGTTACAGTTTGACAATTAATGTCATGATTATTTGCCAGTGAAGCAAACAATTTGCCATTACTATCAAGAGCGTATCCGTAGATAAATGCAACGTTTATAAATTTTACGACAAGTAAACAGTCTTTAGCACACTATTTCTGCGTGTCAAGAGTTTATATAATTCCTCCTTGACTTCCAGGCACAGGTGCTGTTTAAAGTAATATGCAAACTACACATAATCACTCGGTTGAAAATTGTATCGCTAAAAATAAAACTGCTTTTATGTTTTTAAAAAATAGTATCAACGCGGCACAAAATTAGAAGAAAAAACTCGGTGTTCATTTTTCAAAAAAAAAAAAAAAATTATTTCGTCAGAATCGGAAATGACGCACGCACACCTGATGTTCGAATCATTAGTTAAGAGTATTGCTTGTGACTTGAACGTTTCAGGTTTATGGCTATACAATCAAACTTAATGAGCTCTGATACCATACGAAATTTTCGTCCAACGCCGAAATACATGTGTCTTTTGTGAACTGTTCACGTGCGGGTTTACTGTCAATTTTGCTTCGTAAAATCATGCATGATATCTTTTAGCAGCTCCAATCCCGAATGAAAATTAATGCTTCCTATATATGATGCGTGTGCGTGTGTATATAAAGCTTAAAATTTAAATTGTCAGTTATGCGAAAGACACCTAATTAAATAATTCTTCAAGAATATGAATCATTCATTTTTTCCACGCGCGTAGAATTTTTTGTCTAAGTAATAAAATGTTATTTGTTTTAGCCTGATAACTATACAGATGATATAAGCTACGCTATATAAAAGAAAATTTGAAGAATTTAATGTAAAAAATGTCTAAACGCGCGTCAAATTATGTCAAAGCGGTCGAAGGAGGTCCACCACCGACACATCAGGTATATTAATTTTATCTTTTAAATTTATCTTTATTGATTAATTCAATCGACTAGTGCGAGAGGCTGGATTTGGAACGAGCCCTATATGCTGCGTTGCAAAATGACCTGTTTGATGAATATTTAATGAGAAACGACTACGCTCACTTTGCGTTTCTCGCCTCATTTTCAGCGAATAAAAAAATAATAATTTTATTGATCTCTCACCTGTTTCATTGCACGATCTCATGAATATTTATTCATTCAATAATACTTGCGCGCACTTTAATGGCTATTTTATACGAAAAATTGTGCGATTTTTCAGGTGATCGAATCGAAAATATACAAAAGAAGATGGGTGGTTTTGGGAATTTTCGTTTTGTACAGTGCTTGCAATGCCATGCAATGGATACAGTACTCCATCATCACAGACATCGTAAAACAATATTACGATGTCGGAGAGTTTGCCGTGTATATGACCAGTATGATATATATGATTACTTACGTTCCTTTTATTTTTCCTGCGAGTTATTTTCTGGATAAGTTTGTAAGTATGTTTTTATCATTTAAACCTGAGCATAAAAATGTTGCAATGATTCAACAACCGAAGGGGATAGTAATGCATATTTTGCTAATAAATTCAGACAGTAGTATTGTATGACGATTATTCTTAATGGCGATAAATTTAAGTTAATACGCCCGTATGTAGTGTCGCTGTAATTGCCAATTTGAGCACATCGATTTCAGTTGCTATGTTCAAATGTAATTCTGCTATACTATCCATTAACTTATTCCCAACGGTTGAAGAATACTTGCAATTTCATTTAATTTTAATTCATGATTTCATTTAAAAAATTAGCAGATTAAATTGTTGATCGGTAAATCAATACGCGATGCATTATAAATTTTATTAATGCATGCATTTTTCGATTAATTTATATTTTCCACTCGGGTAATTCAATGGATTTGAGCGACGATCGATGATCATCTGCATGATTTGACATCATAAAAATTGTTAATGTGAAACCGTCAGGTTCGATATAATAATGAACATAAATTCTAGGGTCTTCGATATTCGACAATTCTGGGCGCAGTGGGAACCGCTATCGGTTCCTGGATAAAATGCTTCAGCGTATCTCCGGATCTATTCTGGCTGACTTTTACTGGCCAGACAATAGTTGCAGTGAGCCAAACGTTTATATTGTCAGTGCCAGCACGCTTGGCAGCCGTTTGGTTTGGACCCGATCAAGTGAGCAGTGCTTGCAGCATCGGCGTTTTTGGAAATCAGGTACTCGCTCTTACTCCCCTTCATCACCAATGTCGCAATTTTCATCCTTACATTTTTATTTGCGCTATTTTTATAATGGTCTTGCATAAGTTAAAATTAACTCGAAATCATCGCATCCATCACAGTTCAATCTTCAGAAAGTTCTTTGACTCTCCTAACAATAATAAACATTTTGCAGCTTGGTGTGGCGATAGGCTTTTTATTTCCACCCATGATGGTTCCAGGTACCCCAGATACACCAAAAAGTACTATCGGCCAAGGTTTATCACTTATGTTTTATCTCGTAGCCGGAGCTTCGAGCGTCATATTGATTCTAATATTGTTATGTAAGGATAAACAGCAATGATAACGTTTCATATTATGAACAATGATATCTCTAATTTATCAATTGTTTTCTGCTACTGCTTTATTATAATTTGAAAATTCTTAATTTACTGAGGGTTTTTATTTACTATTTTTTTTTATACTATTGAAGGTAAGAAATTAATTCCGTACTTTTTATCAGTTTTCAAGGATCAACCACCCTTACCACCAAGTCCAGCCCAAGCTGTGCAAAAAGAAGTCGAAGCTTCTGAACATTTTATGTCCTCTCTTAAGCGTCTATTCACAAATTATGGCTATCTAATTCTGCTGGTCAGTTATGCCATTAACGTTGGAATTTTTTATGCCTTGAGCACTTTACTGAGTACGTTGGTTACAACACACTACGAGGTAAGTCTCTGAATACATTTTTATAAACTTAGGCATAATATTAGCATGATATTACCAATTGATTCGTTTTTAGAATGCTTCAATTGACGCTGGACGCATAGGTCTGAGCATTGTGTGCTCTGGTATGGTGGGATCTGTTGTCTGTGGAATTATTTTGGATAAAACCCACAGATTCAAGTAAGAATTGAAAAATCAACTTCAGCTCAGAGAAATAAGAGTAAAATTAAATTCATTAATGTGTTAAAATTTTCAGAGAAACGACATTAGGCGTCTACATATTTTCATTCATTGGAATGGTAATTTTTACTTTTACATTGGATGTGGGTAAAATTTATGTTGTTTACATAACTGCGAGCATTCTTGGGTAAATTTTTTTTGTACCTATAAAATACTTTTCCAAAGTCAGCGAGGTAACGATGTTCTGGATTTTTCAGATTCTTCATGACCGGCTATTTACCGGTTGGCTTTGAATTCGCTGCTGAATTGACATATCCCGAGCCAGAGGGTACATCAGCTGGACTCTTGAACGCGATGGTACAAATTTTTGGAGTAGCTTTTATCTCTCTGTATACAGAACTCATCGAAGTCTGGGGAGATCAATGGGCTAATATCGTTTTATGTGTGATTCTGTTTGGAGGAACAATTCTCGCCTACATTATACCCAACGATCTTCGACGACAAAATGCCAAATTTTAAACTAACTCTGAGCGCATGTTTGGCCTAGCAAGTGTGTTACATTATCTTTACATACTGCTAGGAGCTAAAAAAGTAAATTAAATAAAAAATTGTAATGTAAACATATGAATGTGTGCGTGTACCATACAAATTCATATTTTTACATTATGAGAGAAGACATCCGAACACATTAGCCCTGTGCATGTTAGGTGATACAAAATATTCTGTGGTTTTTTCTAACGTATAATTTTGATATTTTACGGAATGACTGTTTTCGTTATTGGTATTTTTGAGATCAATATTGTTATTGTGATATTTTGTTGATTGAAAAAAGGCCTCTCACGTAGGCTACAACTCTAACCGCCCACAAATAGTCGTACAAAATTCGCATGTAACATGGAAAATCAAGTTTTAAAAAATTAATCGTATCTTTGTATTAAATTTAACATATATGTAATTGTACATATAAAAAAGACAGGCTCTGCGTAGCGACGTACTTTGTTCAAATAAGACGAAAATTTAACGACGACATTTTTAACAAACCTGATGGTGCATTTGGAAATATAACGGTCTCGCCGAGTTATAATTTAATACTCTGTTTATAATAGCAAAGGACAGTTGATACTCATTGAGAGGTACTAATTTATCAATAGTATTCTAAACTTCCCATTCAATATTGTTTGAACAAAATTATGAAACCGCCGAAATCATAAATTGTACTAAATGCGCCGAAATCAAATTTTAAAAATTTTTTAATTGTTGACTTTTAAAAGTTGAATACTCTGCAAATAATTGTTCGTATTTGACCCCAGTAAAAACCAAAAGTAAAATAATTGTAAGAAAGAAGAAAGTCAACACGATTGTTGTACAACCATCAAATAAATGAATTTTATACTCTTTACCTGAATTTATCGGTCATCCAGGAGATGACCTGCAATTATTTATTCAACATAAGTAAATATCGACGAAGCTCGTTATAGCGCATGATTGAAAGAACGCAGTACAACTAAACAAAGAATATAAACGATGTAATTGTATATAATTAAAGATTTACTAGCAATTGATGTTAGTAGGTAAAATTTTTAGAATCTTCAGAGTTTAACAAAAAATATTATAGATAATTAATAGAAATATATCACATAAAATATCACACTTGTAAGAAATAAGTATGTAGTGATTACTATACTTATAGGCATTTATTTGGAATCATGCCAAAACTTATCTTGTAGATTAATCTACTTCGAGATTCCATTTAATATTTTCGTTCCTACTTTATAAAATTAAAATACTGATCAATATAGGATCATTGATAAAATATATACGTGAGTTAGATAGTCAATATGTTAGTTCGTTTAGTCTCAAAGTTAGTTGGCTAAAACATAGTTTCTACCTAAGAATTTATATCAGCACAACGATCAATTATTATCATCTCAGATGGAAAATATTTTCGAAAGAAAGTTATGATGAATTTAAGATTTTACCTAGTATAACGTCGGATGAAGATGAAAAAAACAGTTGTTGAACCTTGCAGTAAGAAAGAGATGATAAACTAGACACAAGCACTGAAAACTTTTGCATAATATATACAACGAGATTTAGAGATTTGAAAATAGCAGAATTTAAGTGACAATAAAACAAAGATATACGTACAGATTTTTTGAAGCACTTGTCGTCAATTAGAACAAATATCGAGAAAGTAAAAAAATTACATAAGCTTCGAAATGTAAATGACAATATTGTGTCAATGCGTATCGTATTGTCGATTATCATGTTATAGCTAACAAATATCATAGGCCTACGCTTATACGTTGGCTTTTAAATGAATGTTTTTTATGGCACTCCTCTTTTATTATTTTCTATAATTTCTTTACGGATATATTCTATACAGTATTTTGCTAAATACTTTGCTAAACAAGTAAAGACAATGAGCAAAAATCGATGCATAATGTAATAGACTCTAGAAAGAAGTACTATCAGTGTATAAATATACCTGTTTCCTTGCCTTATACACAACGTTAAAGAATAATACAAAAAAGGACAATAACAATGTTATCGACGAGACATATCATTTATTATTTGTTGAAAATAAATAATATTTTAGTGAACACTTTTTGTCGATTTTAAGTGATTAATGAAACCATAAACCAGTTATGAATAAATCTAAGAATGTGACAATAGGTTTATATTATCTATAAATAGTATAGTATGAAGCATATTTTTTCACTTTAAATTTATTGTTGCAAAATGGTATACATTATTTTTTTCATATTTTATAAAGCTATAAGACCGTTTCAGCATTTATCAGCAGTCTTTTTTTGAAGATAGGATCATTTTTTATTATTTGCATTTCTTATATCATAAATTATAATGAATTCACGAGCATGGTCATAAAATTTATCAATATTGGAAGACACAGACATATTTGGTCACTATGGATTCAGCAGTGATAATTACCTTATACTGAGCACATATAGTAAGTTAATGCAACGTATCAATTACGATTACTAATTAAAATGCAGTTTCGAGTAAGTTCATATAATTTCATTTTTTCAAACATTTTTCAATATAATATTCAAGAAAACAAATAATAAATACTCTTTTTATATAAAAACTTTTTTATAAATATTTCTAAAGTTTTCTATCATAAATCAAATCAACAAAATAAATAATCAAATGAGTCCAGCATTTGATGAAAAAAAATGTTACAAAAAAGCCAAGCAGCATGTACATAATTTCATGTATAAAATGTTTAATATATACGAATACTGCTTATTATTTATCATGTATAACATAATTCTCTTTTGGTTCAAGTAATATGGATGATTAGAAAGCAAGTTTAGCTTAAAATTCAGTTGCCAATAGTTTTTTCGGTGGATTTTCAATCGACCGTTTGCTCTGAATCAAGCGAAGTTCATTTTTAGTTGCCCTCTGCAAATTCGTATCTTTTATTCCTGAAATTAGAAAAGCTTTTAATGTTTACTCTTGAAGATTAAAATAGTCTTCAGTTATTATACCTGTAGAATATTCATAAGTTTTCAGAAGAACATCATGCAGTGAATTGATGGTATTTTCAAATGCAACCTTTATATTATCATCCAAATAAGAACGTGCCAATAATAAAGCAGCATACAAATCTCCTGTGCCGGTGTACAAACTTGGAATACGTGGCACATCAATTTTGATTACTTTACTACCTGTTTAACATTAAAATATTATAATTCATTGTATCAAAATATTAATGCGTAAAAATAGAAATTTTCATTCACCATCTTCTGTGCTAAGAATCGACGTTAGTTTGTCATCAATGTCAGTGGAAGATACAGCAATCGTTTTCGGTCCAAGGCTGTGAAGTTCTTTTATTGACTGTCTTAATTCTTCCATTGAGTTAATTTTTTTGCCTAGTAATGTTCTAAAAATAGGTAATTAAATGAAAGTTACTTGATGATAATTTGATCATTTTCATAGATTCACAATCGATACTCACTCGACTTCAAAGTGATTAGGAGTCAAGATGTCGGCAAGAGGGACAATTTCCTTCTTGTAAATTTCGATCAATTCTTCTGGGACATACATTTTACCATTGTCACCCATTACAGGATCACATACTATAAACAAAATATTGCTATTGTAATTTAAGGTAAAAATTAGTATCACACATTTTGTTAAATACCCACCGTACGTTAATTTTGGATTTTTTAGCTTTAAGCTTTTAACTACTTCAGCGATCCTTTTTAAGAATGAGCCAGATCCAAC
Source organism: Trichogramma pretiosum (assembly GCF_000599845.2). Taxonomy (NCBI): domain Eukaryota; kingdom Metazoa; phylum Arthropoda; class Insecta; order Hymenoptera; family Trichogrammatidae; genus Trichogramma; species Trichogramma pretiosum. Next base: position 391,158 of record NW_019641694.1, read on the forward strand.
ATAGCCGGTTAGTAAATGCGTGTAGTTATCCAAATCATTTTCAGCTAATCCTTCCACCAGCGAACCTATATAATTTGATCGGATTAATATCAAATACTTTTTGCGTAATAAATGTAATTATTCAAAACTCACTTAAATCTTTATCGTTCAGTACTTGTCCTTTAAAAACTTTATAACCAGTGTGATTTGATAACTGAACAGAGTTAATCACATCGACCTCGAAACCGAGAAGCTAAAATGTATAAATACAATGAATATCTCATTTTTTCAAAGTAAGGATGATTTATCAATTACATTTTTTACGCAACTAGATAAAAAAAATTGTTAATTAAATATTCATTAGACATTCCGGATAATTCTGGAGGTTCAGAGATATGGATTTTATAACGATACACTTTCGATACTCTGTGGGTGTTCTATAGACACGACGATGATAATGCATTTTTTGACTGACACCATAACGATCGCGAATGAAGGTATACACGAAAAAAATCCATTTTTCAACTACCGTTTTAAAATCGTCAAATAAATTAGACACGTTGTCTATCATGTGCCAATCGCGTATAACTTTAATGATTCGAATGCTGCAAATGTATGCAAACATTACTACCGCACCAACGAATACCCGTTTCCCCATAAAAAAAAATTAACAGTAAAATCTACTTGAAACAAAGTCAATGCTCAGATATAAATTCATCTGTATTATTGGCACTAACACTGTACCAGGCTTTTTTTATTGCCAATTATTTGTTGAGTCAATTGCTTTATTGTTTTCTTAAATGTAAAATACTTCCATATTGTAAATTCACGTCTGTACTGGATTTTTTTCAATTTCAAGAGTAACATTACGCAACGAACGACGATTGTAAAATTGATAAATAAATCAAGCGATATATCGTACGTTTACCGTAGATAAATTTGCACGATAAGAGGCTGAACCATTTTTAACGTTTATGTTCGAGAATTAAAAAAAATTGCAACAATTTAAAATGAAAAACTAGAATTTTAAATAGAACCCATATAAATGTAATTTTTCATTTTTATTCATAAAAAGTCAAAAAGCCACTTGACAAGTAATTGTTCTCTCACCTGTAATGGAAAAGTAGCACTTTTATTGCCAACATATCCAGACACAACGTGGCTCTGGATGGAAAGTACTCTAGGCGTTGAATTTCCGTTCATGATGATCGTCTAGGATGGTTATTGAAATGGAATAAAATCAAATAGCAGCGGCAAAAAAGCAATTCCGAGCTCGAGGACGAAAGACAAGACGCGCTAATACTTGGCTGCTAGCGAGCAGAATGATGCGAGCAGAAAGTTTTGTCTTCGGCATTCGGTCTTGCCTCCGACCAGCTGACTATATGGCGCATGTCTCGCGCAAATAAACTTATCATCTGTTATCTGTTATCTAGTTTTCTGAAATTTGACGTTCTTGGCTTATGTTATAATCAACTAAAATTTCATAAAAATAACCACCAGTTCATTAATTTTCTCCCAATGAAATGTTAGTAAAAGTTTACTAATTTGTTTATGATTTAAAGAATTTTTAATTTTGCGACATTAAAATATTATAATTCCAATAATTTATTACATAGGCTTTCTAAGGCACAACACAGCTTTTTGATAGGCTTATTAAAAATTTATTTGGCCATCATAAGAACATATCAATGAAACAGAGTTTAAAGCGCAAACTTTAAATTTAAATTGAAGTATCTCAATTTTGGAATCAAACACTGGGCTTCCTCTACATTTTCGGAGCAAGTTGCTGACGAATTCGGCTCGGCACTGTAGAACTTAACATTATTCGCAGGAAGGGTAAGGAGAAGGGGAATATACACACACTTTAGGACAGCCGGTTGCCGTCAATAGCTGTTCACAATTCACATGCTTGCGCATATTAGTATTTCGCACTCGCAGACGCCATATCGACTCTCCTCGAGTCGCGGTTGTAACTTGTAAACGCACTGTAACCTTAAAGTTGGTGAGGGTAGTCTGTTGTGCGTGGAAACTAGAAGCACGCTACTCGCGCGAAAAAAGTAGCAGCTAGTATCGCAAAAATGGCGGATGAAAACGAAGACCAGTGGTTATACGGCGATGCCGTTGATCCCAAAGATCCACCAAATTCCAATAATGAGCTCAGTGATAATAACGAATCCAAATACAATAACGACGATGCGTCTTATCAACAAAGTGAAGACGCTCGAGACGATCTTAACGACGAGCAACAAATGCAACAGTTACGCGAGGCAAGTCATTCATGAGCTAGCGCTACAAAAAATTTTATGTCTTTACTTCTCTCCCTCGCATTATTTCGTGCAGGGACAATTTCTATTTCAAAATTTCAGAAAATATTTAAATGGAAAAAAGTTGACAATTTTACAATGCCGACAACGTAGATTTTATAGCTTGTAATCAAACAACTATTCCTTCCACTTCTATAATTCTCTCTTAAAATAATAAATAATTTAGTAAAAATCGTTATTGAATTTTCAAATAAATTCTTATGATATCAATGGAAGTACATACAAAAGTCAATGGTGTTACTTACTAGATTTTTGACTAGCAGTATTCGTACACATGACAGAAGTAGTGTTTGTATAGTTCTGAAGAGGTTTATAAAAATCATCTTTGTAATGAACAAATATTTGAAGTCCCATAGTGATGAATAAAATCATAATTTATAAAAATATATTTTATTGTTTTTGACATTTTTTGTCTTTAGATACTAACAATGAAAATTCATTACTAGAACTTAACTTTTTATACATTTTTTACTTTGTTCTATTTTGCTTTGAAAGTAATAGGCCATACCATATAAATGTTCATATATTTTTATTACAAATATTAATTTTTATTTCCTTTCTTTAGTTGCAACAGTTGGAAGCTATGGGGCAATCTGACAACTGTCAAGATATTGAGCCTTTTGATGAAGATGATAGCAATACTCAGCAGCCTCTCCCTAGTCAAGATGAAGATTCAATGACTAACGATGCCAAGTTAAATGGAACTAGTGAAAAGATTAAACGTGAAAGCCGAGATAACTCTAACACCGAAACCGATGATGATGATGATGATGTGGACGTTGTCATTGGTGATATCAAGTCAACACCTCCTCAAGCTTCGCAACAATATAATAGTCTGAATATTAAAAGAGGTTTGCTCACAACGTCTACTACAGCACAAGAAAAGTTAAAACAACAGCAGTCTGGCAAATTCAGTATTGATGAATTTGAAACGATAGGTTCCATTAATGGAATTCCTGCTCATGAATTTAATTTAGACACTTTAGAAGATAAACCTTGGAGACAGCCTGGAGCAGATATCACTGATTATTTCAATTATGGTTTTAATGAAGAAACATGGCGAGCATATTGTGAAAGACAGAAAAGAATGAGAAGTGAATCTGGTGCTGGTTTAATACTGAATACTGGAACTGGTGCACCTCCTGAAAATTCAGTTGCTCCGGGTGGAGCAAGAGTGCCACAAGTTACAATAACTAATTATAATAGTAAGTACTCTGGAATAAGTGGACCTAAAAGAGCAGGACCTCCTCCAGGTAGAAAAATGGCTGGTACTATAGATGTTATCGGAAGTACAGGATTAGGTTCACGTAGAAATTCTGAAAAATCACCACCAAAAGAAAATGTTATACAAGTAATGACAGCTGATAGAAGAGAATATTCAAGAAAGCCACCAGTGTTTCCAGATGTTAGTGTTCCACCACCAGTTCCAAATCCGATTCCCCCTGCTTTTAATATGCCTCCTCCTGGTTTTCCACATCCTGAACCAGTACCATCATACTTCTTACCAGAACCAGATCCATACTACAACAGTTACGAACCAACACAAGATAGGCAATGGGGAAATGATCCTGTAAGTTTTATTTACACATGTCTAAAAATATTTCAATTTTAAACAAAAAAAGTTCATATCAATCTTTATTTACAGACTTGGCAGCCATCAAACATAAACATTCCCCTAACTGGTGATGAAATGAAAGATTCAAGAAAATCATTATCAATGAGGGACCGAGACCGAGAACGAGAACGTATTCGAGGTAGAGATGACCGAGAAAGAGACTACGATGAAATACGAGAGCGTGAAAGAGATAGAGAACGTGAGCGAGAAAAAGATCCAAGAAGAGATGAACGCGAAATTGAATCAGTTACTCGAGAAGATGAACGTAACAGATCGAGGTCCCAATACAGACATAAAGAAAGCAGACATCGGCATCGTTCGAGATCGCGGTCGAGACGACACAAGTCACGATCAAAAAGTCCTAGTAGACGAAAAAAGAAGTCAAGGCGTTCGGAAAGAGAACGGTCTAAAGAAGAAAGCGATTAATTATCTGAAATTCCAAAATCGTTTTGCTAGTGTAGATTAATAGCAATTTACACGATAAAATGTACATTAAAAAAATTGATATTCTTTCATTAAAGAATTGATAACTAGTTAATGTGTGAATAAGTAGCTTTGAATTTAGTAAGCTAAAATTGCATTTTATAAATTAGGATTTCATTCATTGCTTTTTTTAAAAACAACATTATTGTGAAAAGATAATTAAATTAAGCTTTCTATTTCAATAAGATAGTGTATAATGAACAGTTGTAAATATACAAACCGTTAATAAAAATGAACTAATTTATTATTTCAACTTTTTTTGTTTATTAAAATTACTGAAAAACTCTCAAGTTTCATAGTTATAATGATATGATATATGCGGTAAAATATATTCCGGCAAAATATAATGTTACCGAATACGAGTACGAATTTGAAAACAATTTCGTAGACATAATATTTCTGTAGTAAATTCGCACCTTTACTAAGACTTAACTTGACTTAATAATTACTTGATACAATTATTTATGCTCGCCATAAATTATTGCCAATACATCGACTCGCGGCAGTTAATATGTTTATAATTAAAAGAAATATTATCTACGCAAAACGTCCATTTTAACAACAGTTCATTCTCAAGTCATAATAATAAATACACGATTCTAGTATAAAATGAAGTATTGGTAAAACACTTGCATCTATATAACATGTACATAAACAATCACATGATACAATATAATACAATATATAATGTACTATTATAGTCGTTAATAACAGCGTTTTTAAAAGACAAAAATTAGTTTATTTAAATAATTAGAGAATAAATTTGTTGGCCGAATGCTAGAAAACATCTGGCTTCTCCACGACTTTGAATATATTGGACAGCTCGTCGACCAGAGTTTCGTATCGGTAGGCCACTCTAATATCCGGTACGTTGGTGCGTGTAATGTCGTTACCTGCGACACCCTCTTTTGTGTAGTTAGGTCCCAACCAGTATTGCTTGCTCTTGAATGAAAAAATGAGGCATATAAAAACAGAAAAATAACGATTAAAAATAAATATTTCGAACATAATGTTACCTTGTGGGGAAAACCACTCATTATAACTGAATTCCTGGCAAGCTCACACATATCGCAGGAGCTGAGCTTCCACACCTGAGCTGCAATGCTGTACTCCTCCATGAGGGGTTCTTTGGTGAAGTGAAATTGCAAAGGATCGTCTGTCGACAGACTGACGCACAAGCCTCTGGCAAGATATTCGGGCAAGGGATTGCGATGGTAATTCAAGAAGAGCGAATTGTTACTCAGTGGCGACATGGCGATTCCGATCTGAGCTAAGTAATATAAATACTGTAATACTGGCACTTTCCTAAGTAACAAACCGTGGGATATGTTTTCAGCCATCATGAAACCACACACCAGATGCTGTATTGGCCCAGCCTCGCCACAATGCGGTCGCAAAACAAACGTGTTGAGATCTTGATCTCTGCGTACACGTGCAATCGTATTCCATGTAATCACATATTTTTAAATATTTAAAAAAATGATTAAATAAAAATTACTCACGCTCTGAACTGATTGAGAACTGTCATATTAGCATAAGTGTAATACTGGTAATAAGCGTAAGGCGGATTTTCAATGTCAGTCCAATTCTCTGGTGTATTAACGTCCTTATCAAATAGAGGATTTTCTGGTTTGCTTTCGTCGTCCACTGAATCAAATCCAATGACCTGCGAAAGGAGACAAAAAAAAGAGATAATACTTAGATCGGGCTGACTCTTGAGAAAAAAATACTTACGTATTGAAGAAATTTATGCAATTCTGGATGAGATTGTGGGTCATTCGTTACCTCGAACAGGGGCAAGAAAATATTGTTCAAAATCTCTTGGAATTTTGTCATTAACTTGTTCAACTTGAAGATATCGCTAAAAGTGTGAATAGAAAAAAGTGAGTATAAAATGAAAAACGAGATTATTCATGCATGATTCAAGCATCAATATTACTATAGTCTGGGTATTTGTATAAGCCATCGAACATTGTCCGAGTAAACGTCACTCTGGATCGCCCACTTGGCCAACTTATCCCATTCCTCAGGACTTTTGCCATAGATGGATAGCCTCAACTCTGCATTTTGATATTTTGATTCCTCCAAGTCACTCGCCACTTCCTTTATTATGTTGGCAAAGAATGTGCCGTCGATGTAGTTGTCGGTTTTCAGAAAAACTTCTCTCAATCTGCTCTCTCCGATCGGATTATACTTGGCGTTGAATTTGTCAAATCTGTGAAAAGTGTTTCTGTCCTAAATGCAAAAGAAGGACAATTATTCTTTACTCTGTCAGCTGATGTTTAGAGAAATGGACGTGGAAAAACTCACTGCATGGACATCGAGCATATCAACACTGAGATCGTAAGTGGTCAAATTCATCGATTGAAAAACCTCGTGCAAAGTCATTTTCTCGTCGTTCTTCGAGCAAGTGACAACCTGATCCGCGTGATTTTTCAGCGTCTTCTTGATGAATCTCAGCAGGTGTTTTTGATTCATGCAGGAGGCCGCGTGAATGTGGGTGTCGACTTTCCTGATGTTATAAAAATCTCTGTGGGGCACGGCCTTCTGACTGGCGAGCTCGCGCAACTCGTTGAGAAGTACGTGCAGCTGAAACTTGGACGACAAGTAGCTCAATCTTCGATAACAGAAGGACTTGAGCGGCCCATCGGCGATCATGGTGCAGAGCAGGTTCATGTCGCGCACGAAATTCGCCAGATCGGGGTACGCGTACGGGACCGGCTTCTGCTTGGCCAAGTCGTCCTCTGAGGCGAACACGTTGAACACCCCGTTGACCGAGGCGATCTTGTAGTTCTTGCTGGGGGGAAACTCGCAGGCCCAGGGATCGCCTCGCGAGGCCGGCGCGTGCACGGGATGGTCCTCGATGGTTTGCCGATCGTCGTGCTGCACCTCGTCGTCCGCGTTAACCGGTTTTTTATCGATACTGCGCAGAAACCTTGACGTTATGCTCGGGAAGGTCTGTTTCGAGTTGTTCATGTATTTTTCTCTAATAGCCAAGGCTTGCACCAACATGTGCGAGGCTCTTTGCAAATCTTCGAGCGGCACCTGTAATTATCATCACGTATTATATGTCTTATGGCGTACGCCTATACACATGGTAAACGAGTTAATGTTGCATCGCGAGACTCGTGGCGTTATGTAAAGAAAGACCGTCGCGTACGATATATGGTAGACTCACGAGGTTTTTATCGACAAAAGTTGAAAAACAGTCATTTCTTTGGCTTCCCTGTCACTGAGACTCGAGCCAAGGTCACGTTGGCTATTTTAATTGATGGAATAAATTTCTACAGACGATTTAAAAATAATCAATATCTCTACTTGTACTCACCCCCGAGGTGTCCTCTCCAGATATGGATACTCGTTGAAAGTGAGGTACAAAGTCATTTTCTTCAAGGGGAAAGTGATGATCGGTCTCGTCGGGAAACGGGCCCAACGATGGCTCATAATGGCTTCGACGCTCTTCCAGGTCCTTTGCGGCTCTGCAACAAAAAAATACTTGACCGTGTATTTCTAATTTTTTTCAATCAAACTCAACGAATCAACCAAAATCGTATCAATTTCGTAAAATTCATTACCGCAGCAACAATTTGCAATCTCTCAACCAGCGTTTGGATTCGACAGCCCCCGCAAACATGATTTTTAAAAATCCACGCAATTAATTACGTTGTTTATTTACCGACTCTTTTGTTTTATCAAAGTTGCAGCCAAAAGTCGAAGACAGTGGACGCAGCACGATTAAAAGTTAAATATATATATTATGAAGAGACGAAAAAGAAAAAAAAATAAGACGCGATAAGCTGTCACGAGTACACTCGAGCGCGCAATGTCTTAACCGGTTGGCGAACATCGAGATACTGAATCAGTAAAGTAAGCTTTTTTATGCTGTAACCTCTAACCTCGCGAAACGTACTTAAGCCTTGTAACGTCAATTTGTACTAGAAAACGAGCCGATTGATATAATTATTTAATTATAAGTTATAGAGATATTTTTTTTTTTGCTTACTTGACGGTCAACTGTCGCTGTATGAGCAATTTCTTTTCAATCTGTTCAATGGGGAACTGCGGCACCTCATAAGGAGCTGATATTTCATTGGGCAATTCTTGCTGTATCGCACGTAGGCCGGAATTTTCATTGATTTTTGCGTCTGGATTTTCGGCGCCGTACAACGGGCTCTCGCTTCCTAAAAAATATGTCAATAATCTCGAATTTAATACTGTTTTCTTGTCGAAAACGTGAACTTTTTAAACATTTATGTACATTTATCTGAAATGAGTATTAATACATGTGGTATGTGTATTACCGGTCGCATTAATTTTTAAAGAAAATTTGGACAAAACAATTATCACACGTTCAGAAGCAAAAAATATTTATGGAGTTAGAAAACAATACGATTTCAATATCATTGTTTACCAACAATATTAAACAATATATCCAATACACATTAAATTCGGTAAAAATTGTTGTGGCATACGGAAAGAGTTCGATGAAAATTACCTGCAAACCACGAGGTACATTAGTTAATTGTTATAACACAAATAAATTGTCGGTGCGTTTATTTTTGGTACCGATTTTTTTTTTTGACATATTGACAAAGGAAATAAATATCATTTCAAATCCCCTTTTCACATTAAAAAACTGACAAGCATTTGAAAAAACCAAGCAAAACCATCAAATTCAATCTGTCCAGTGAGATTAATTGACAAGACAAGGATATCTTCTTGCTGTTGATACTTTCGTTGTTGTATTTTGTTACTTACGATAAAGAGGTTGATATTCATCGTCATCGATGAACAAATCTGGAGTACTCAAATAATTTAAATAGGATTCACGATTTCCAGTCGGAGTAACACCTCTACTCGACATTTTGCGCTTATCTAAATCTAATAAAGATTCGGTTCTGCAAAACAATCGAAATGTTGGTTTCTTTTTTGTCAGTCCAATGGAAGCGATATTATTTAAGCATGCAGGGCGTCGCAAAATTTGTGCACAGCAATGCGTCTCACTCGGATAGCCTCGAGGGGAAAAATGGAAAAACGTTTTTATTCTTTTTTTTGGACGAGTTGACGTTGTACTCGAGAAAAGTCGTTCAACAAACTGAAAGCAGGCTATATGAGAGATCTCTTTTAAGAGCTCTAGCTGCGTGCAAGAGTCTGTGCCTCGGCGCATCTTGGATCCCTACGGTTTTCGGCTAGTGAACGTCATTATGATGTGAGCTAAAACTATCGTGTCGAGTAACAACTTAGGCAAACGGCTATACAAGTCAAAGCGGCAACGTGCCAACTTTACTTATCAGAAACCCAAATATTCACTGGATATTCCGTTTTTTCTAATGGACATGACTATGTTTCACCCAAGTTTAAATGTAGTTCCGAGGCTTCGATTATTTGAAATATTATTACACGGATAATTTTCCCATTGTGTTAACATTTCACCGTTTATTATTAGCGAAAAAATCATACTTACTCTGCGGATTTTTTGAATGAGATGTCGTCGAACTGTTTTCATCGCGTTCTCCTTCCATGTCGTAGAATACATTGTTTGTCGGATCTTTCACCATGTTCAAAACCATCGAGGGTTCTGCCATTTTTCTAAAATCAAAAAAAAAAATCATAATTGAATAAAAATTGACATGAAATAAAGTCAATGAATTCACTATTATTACTTAAACACTCGATTTAGTGCCTCAAGGTGGCAAAAATTAACGACGATTAAAAGTATCACGAACGGACTATATGTCACGTTTGATCGCTTACAGTACACGCAAGAGTAATTGAGAATGAGATGTTTCAAGCAATTTACTCAAAGCATATAAATTAAAAATATAATTCAACATCACTTCTCTGCCTTACTAGTGCGCAAGCGCACATCTTTTTGCAACTGTATAAGACTGACGCATACACCGCAGCCTCCTTACACACGAGAAACGCGTGAAAAGAGCTCGGCTCCTTTTTAATTTTTCACGATGTGCACCGAAAGAGAAAGAGAGGCAATCGATGCCCTGCATTTCTAGTGCATTTTTGGTGCATCGTCTCACGTTCTTTACTTTTATTTCTAGCCGACTGAACAAAATATGAGAGTTGAAATATGCTAAGTGCACGTGGGCATTCGAAGAAAAAACCACACGTTTGTAATAGCTAATTGAATGAATATTTTCACGCTAAGGTGGAAAATAATTATCCGGATTTAGCATGTGGGTCGGGTGAGTTTTCCAAAACGAAGTCAAGGATCTCATGCTCGGAGCGGAGTGCAAAAAGACGTAAATATTTATAAATCTCCGTCTAAAAATAAGCATAAGCAGGAATTTTCGGCGACGGAAATAAAAAAATGTCGCGTAAGTTGCAGGCGCGTGCACTAGCGAGAAGATAATTCGATTTTAATTAGAAAACGCGTCGACGAGGCCGATGAATACGAAGGAATGTTCACGAACTATTTGGAATTGGATGACTCAATAATTAAGCGAGCGATTGGTGCAAGCGGCTCAAAATTATTTCACCAAGCGACCATCCGCAAGATATTATATTTCAAATTTAATAAGCCAAAGCGCACTTTTGGCGAGCTCGCTTTCACATTCCGTAAAATAATAAGATTCGGCATTTCGTTGACCCACGACGACGAGCAACGGGTTACTAAAATAATACGTTTTCCAAGTATACATCAATGAACCAAATCACGAGTATTGTTCGACGGAGCTTTAAAGATTTATGCGCTCATTTTTGTAATTAGTTTTAATGAGGAGCAAGGCGTATCAATGCTCGTGTATTTGCGTTGATTCATATGTACACAATATAAGCAGCAGCAGCAGCCGAGTACATGCGTGAGATATGCCGAGAGCACTAACAGGTGACGCTTTTAGCTCCTGTCACAATATGATCTTTGTTTACTCTCAACCGAAACATATACGTAGGCCGTCGCGCTGAACATGTATGATTTGCGCACTATGACAATTTAGCAGCTGCAACACGAAAGCAGCCGGAAATAAAAATCGATTTTTCTTTTTCGTATACGTTGTACGGACGTATGTAAAGGAAACAACGCACAATAATAGGAGGTAGGTGAAGAAAAAAGCTCGTCGCGGCACTGTTCTATATGCGCAGAAGCAGCTTCACTCCCAGCAATTCGTATACAATAACTTCGCTCCGTAAAGTCTTATCTCCTGTACGATCGTCGTACTTAAAATTCATTCGGTCGAGGATTGATATAATTCTTGTGGATGAAATTACATACCATATGTGGACGAGGAGAAGCTCACCGCGTTGTATATTGGCGCATACAGCAAGAAAAGGAGAGAGAGCAGGAGAGCGAAAGAAAGGTGGAAAAATGAAGGCTTGATAAAATATAAAAAAGAAGTGGCAAAATACCGGCAAATGACGCAGCAGTAGGCTATGTAGTCAACAGCAGCAGCAGCGAGCAGTAGTGGGACTGCGAGAAGCGAAAAGAAAAAAAACCAGGAGGTATATTGGATCGCTACGGCCGAGCGATCTGATGTCACTATACTCGCGGTCAAGACGAGTGTGTATGATGTTGTGCTGTGCGCCTCTGTATTGCGTATGAGCTATATAATATATCGCACGCGCGCTGCAAGCACAGCAACGAGGCACACATCATGTGTGCGAATCGTATGTATATAGCTATATAGGCGAGAATGCGCTGCGCTGCGCGATTGGTCTTCCGCCATTTCCATCGACCATTGCATGCGCCGAGTATACAATGTCATGTATACGTGCAAGTTATATAGCTAGCTTGCACGCGACCAAAAGTGTGATAAAAGACACGATCGTGCCCGCGCTTCGCACTTGTGTAAGTGCAGGCCTGCTGCTGCTACGGGCGCACGCTCACGACCCCGCGAAAATCTATATTCAGTTTTCCACTCGGCGCCGTCGTTATAAATATCTATCTCGCTCTCAGCAAATTCTGCATTTGCCTCTGCGCTTGATAACATTTGCTCGCTATCAGTACAACGATGGCCTTACGAAATATTTTATCTCCACACAATGCCATTTCGATGTCTACGAAATCTCCAAGGTGATGTATTTTTCTGCATTCTGGAATGTGTCGGAGCTTTCGTCAAAATCATAAAAGCAGCAGTCAGATTTTTTTTTTCAAAATTCATTCATTTATCTAAAATATAATACTCTCCCGTGATACGCAGTCCTATGCATAAGAATAATGATTCGATCTTCTTGTTTGGCAAACAAAAAATCAAACTTAATTGATATAATAAAAAATCAGTATAAATTTAATTTGATTTATCTGTAATAGGTATAGTATAAATTTACAAAATTTGTGTAATAGTTACAATAAAACGTATATAATGAATAATCAACAATTACAAAAATAAGAATATGTATACTCGATGCTCGGAGCTTTTGTAGATTAAATGTGACCACCTTCCTTCAGCTTTCCAACTAACGTGTCGACGTCTGGAATAATAGAACCAGCTTGACGAACTGGAGGGTCTTCCACCGAGACAACCTCGATCCTCGGCGAGATGTCAACTCCTAAATCCGCGGCGGTGACTTTTTTTACAGGTTTCTTCTTAGCTTTCATGATATTTGGCAGTGTAGCATAGCGCGGCTCGTTCAAGCGCAAATCAGCGCTCAGTACCGCCGGTGTCTTAACTTTTATCGTTTCCAATCCACCGTCAACCTCGCGGGTCACTGTCAGTTCACCTTGGCCATGTTCTATCTATAAAATAAAAACATAAAATCGATGAATTATTGAACCAACGACTTTTCTTGTAATCATGGGGTTGGCCAGGGCTCACCTTACTGGCGAACGTGGCGGTCGGCCAGTTGAGCACACCACCGATCATTTGAGCCGTTTGATTGCAATCGTCGTCGATCGCTTGTTTTCCCACCAACACCAAATCTGCTTTCTCGTCCTGGGCGAGTTTGGCCAAGATTTTGGAGACGTGAATCGGCTGCAGAGTCTCGTATTCTTTGGCGGATATCTCCACGTGTATTCCCCTGTCGGCGCCCATAGCCAAAGCCGTTCTTAAGGTTTCTTGAGCTTGAGCCGGCCCGCAGCTCACGGCGATCACTTCTTGTGCGGTTTTCTTTTCCTTCATGCGTACGGCCTCCTCGATTGCGATTTCATCGAAAGGGTTCATCGAGTGCTTGACACCTTCGGTTACTACGCCAGTTTTGTCTGGCTTGACGCGTATCTGTACAACCAAAATATTATTCATTTTACTGTAAAATTCTGAATTATAGTTGTCATTTATACATCTCTGTGAGTAGAAGATTAATCTAATAGTTATGCCTAAACATATCTAGAAAAAACACCTCAGAAGATATGAACAACATTCTTTCAACTCTTTGTCTAAGCTTTCAGCTAAATATTATTTAAAAAAAGTTTCATTCGATCCATAATTTTATATTTTTTTATGGCATCATTTATTATTAATAAATATAACAACATTTCGGGATACTGAAAAACGGCGTTGATTAATTTCTTATCTGAAAGCTGGCAGAATAATTCAATAATGAATGTAGTGAGACACCGTAGCAGAAGTCAAAACAGATTTTGCAATACTATAGAGAAACGAAGCATCGAAAACTTAAACTCACGATGATCAACATATTTTAACAAGATTCATCTTGTTCTAGATTAATTCAGCCTGTTATCTTTAATACGATTATGTAAGAAAATTTGCGAATTGCTGTTTTTGCCATTGAATCATTTTTTAGATATTTATGCAGAAAACCATTAGTGCACAAGCAAGCTATTGGAAAATCTGAGACACACACACTCGTGTAAATAAAATAATTTATCTTACCTTGACAGCATAATCGATCACTCTCTTAACTCCAACGAGAACACGAGCCATATTTTATTATGTGATGTGTAAAAAAATGTTATTCAAGTAATGTTTGTGAGCTGCTTATGAAGAGTTCAGGTCGAATGTTAATCTGCGATACGTAGCCCACTAAAACTTGAGCGGCACGGAAAAATTAAAAAATAAAAGTATGTTTAGATCACGAACTATAGCAAATATACAGCAGTGTCACGAAACTAATTGCAAATTATACAGCAAGTTCGACTAGACTTGGACGCGCTAGTGGTAAGTTCGCAAGTCGAAGGCTTCGGTTCCATGAAAGGCAACTAGCTGTGAATTCGAAGCTCCGCGTGTCTTGCGAGCAAAGTGTTAAGCATCTGCAGACTGACAGTCAGAGAACACTCTAAACGTCAGTCGCGCGAATAATATTGCAGAGCGTGGATTTATACTTTAACTGTCGTCGTAGCGTCGACCACCACCTACGACGGCTGCGAAACACACAGCTGATACGTGCTTGTCGTGCATGACTTAACTATAAAACCACGTAACGTAATGAGCACAAAATGTTATTTTGTTTTGTAAGCTAAAGTGATACAAGTGTGTCTGAAATTCAACCATACAGTTCCTAGTCTCTTCAGCTAGTTGCTGAATAAATTTATTCGACAAAAATGGGAAATAGATCAAGTTTGCTTCTACGAGAAGAAGAAATAGCACAAATAGAAGAAGCCACTGGCTGTAAGTTTTTTTTTTCTATTTACATCACTTGGTTATTTTTCCTTTTTTTTCATGATAAATTTGTGACTTATCACTTCAGTTACACCAAATCAGATCGAACGTCTGTACAGTCGTTTCACGAGCTTAGACAGAGGAGATTGTGGTACACTTAGTCGCGAGGACTTTTTGAGAATTCCTGAATTGGCTATCAATCCATTGGGAGACAGAATTGTTAACGCTTTTTTCGAAGAGAGTAACAGTGATAGAGTCAACTTTCTCCAATTCATGCAAGTTCTCGCCCGTTTCAGACCTATCAAAAAAAATGGCATGAATATTTTAAATTCTCGCGAAGAGAAATTGCGTTGTAAGTTTTGCAAATGTCAAAGTGGCGTTGCTCAATAAACATGTATAATAAATTCTCTACTTTTTACAGTTGCATTTAAGATGTATGATCTAGACAATGATGACTTAATTTCCAAAGAAGAACTCTTAGCAATTTTACAAATGATGGTTGGTGCAAACATAAGGTAAATTTTAAAAATGTAAACTTTAATTAAAATTGAGTAAAAATTAGAGTGTAAGATTATATCATTATTGTTTCAGCGAGGAACAGTTGTCTAGTATTGCAGAACGTACACTTTCAGAAGCTGATGAAGATGGAGATAACATGATCAACTTTGAAGAATTTTGTAAAGCATTGGAGAGAACTGATGTAGAACAAAAAATGTCTATAAGATTTCTTAGTTAGTTTCTCTTCAAATTCTGGATATTTGTTTAAATGTTTTCTTATGTATATTTATTTTTTTTTAATTGACACCGAAATTTTGCATGGCAAATAAATGTATTTAATAGGTAGTCGGTGACTTCATTTTTATTTATTTAAAATGATTTCATTAGATGAAGGTTGTAAATTTTAATTATAAGAATATAATTTTAATTCCAACATAATGGTAAATAAAGATTTTTAAATTAAATTATTCACATAATAAATATTTCTCAACCACATCTTTGAGTTGTAAGTAAAATATACATTAAAATTCATCTCGTATAGTTCTCTATGTAAAAAATGAAAGTTTACCATAAATTATATTTTTTATAAAGTGTTATTCCCAGTGAAATGCATAATTACATAAAAAGAGTAACAATTTTTATATGCAAAAGTTAAAACTTATAGTTTAATATGGAACGAAACATCTGTTAAATCCTCATCAATTTTAAGACATAAATTTCATTACTCTATCGATTTTTACTAGGCTGTTGAAGACACAGCTAATTTTTTCAAATGTTCCATGAATACCTGAAGACTGACATCATCCGTCAATACTGGAGCGCCACTTTCCTACAATCAAAAAATAATCCAAATTTGCATCCAATATACTACTTATAGTAAAAATTCAATGAAAATATGCAAAACGAAACTCACCCCTCCATAAGCATACATATTATTATGCGTTTGGCTGGGATTAACTTTACTCAACAGGAATCTTGCCTGAGAACCGCCTTGTTCAGTATCGATATATCTGGGTGCAGGGAATCTTACTGCTAAAATGTCACGTGCATCATCGACTGGACCTGCTAATAGCTGTTTGAAGTTTTCATACTCAGGAAGATCTTGATATTGTAACTGACGCCATTGTGCAATAGTCTAAACAATAGATTTTTCAATTAATAACTATCATATTAAGTAATTTTTAATATTTATAATGATAATGATAATTGAATTTATTTACTTCTCCATGGAATATAAGAATCTGGAAAAATGTGTCCATAAGAAGTATTCGATCAGGTTGAATTGATGATGTATCTAGTAATACTGGTTCAGGAGGACCTCCAAATCCATAACTATATAATATGGGTTGAACCATTATCAATGAATTGGTTAAATCCTCCCTCATCAACATATGCCTATAAAAACTAGTTTCATCAGGAGAATTGTTAAAAACTTGCAAAAATTGCGATCTTCGTAAATGATACATAAATTGTGGATATAGCGAGAAATTTTCTGCGAGTCTAAAACTATTGGGATCGTCTTTTCCATACTCTCCAAACTTTTGACACTATAAATAAAATAAATATATCAATAAAATAGTATTTATATTGTTCAATATAATTGATCCAGTATAAACTCACGAGTCTTATAAGCATTCTGTCAACCCATCTCAAAACATCTGGACCATCTTCAGATTCCGCTCTAAACACTGCAAGTCTTGACATCAGAACAGCTGCAGCTTCTTGATCAAATCCAGCAGCAATGTGATGTATAGATGAAGTGTCTGCCCAGCTAAAATGAATAAAGTTTATATTTTATTATTCATTGATTATGTTATTTAATATTAGAAATGTTAGAATTTAATTTTTCCTTACTTCCTAGCAATTGTTGTTACCCTGATTCTTCTTTGCCCATTACTATGTTGATATTGAGTTACAAATTGTATGCAACCTCTGCCTCCTTGTGGAATAGGAGCTGCTTGCTGATTAACAACTTCAAAGAATATAGCCGTCGTTGTTGAAGGGGTTAAGGCACAGAATTTCCACTGAGATGTACCACCTAAGCCAATTTCTTGATCTCCGACACAAGGTCCTTTAATGTTTAAAGATACACAAGGTCCGATGGCACCTGACACCTTGATTTCTCGAGACGTTTTAATTTCTAATGTTGCATTGAAACCCATTTTAAGATCGCCTTTGGGATCTTTAGCAAAAACTCGTTGGAAAGTTTGCTTGAAAAGTGAAGAGTTAAATGAGTCACCCATGACCATATGACCACCAGTTGAATTACAACATTGTCTCATTTCTAAAAGACCTGTTTGGTCAAGAGCACAAGAATAAATATCAATAATGTGACCATTTGCTGCAGCTCGAGCGGCTAATCCGTCATAATGCTTGGTAGCTTTTTTAATGAACTTTGCATTATCTTTTTGTATATCGTGATGAGAACGGATAGGCTGTCTTAAATCATCAGTAACAACTTGTCCTGGTCCTTGAGAGCAGGGTCCACCAACAAACAACATGATTCTATACCATAAAATAAAATAATTTAATGCATATATTATTTATAAAATAAATAACGAATAAAAACTAAATCATACCTTCCTCCTGTATTAGCATAGCTTGCTTCTAGCAAACCTGTTGCCACGGCAAGAGCAACACCTGTCGAACGTAAAGGTCTTTTTCCTGGACCAACTGGCCAAGGGTCTCGTTGTAATTCTCCTAAGAGATCGGTCAAACTCATATCACATTTATGAACAGGTTGCAAAAACCGATTGGCGGGTGGTAAAGATTGACCAGGGGGTCCGCGTTGATTCACATTTTGACCCGCAGGTAACCTTCCAATACCTAACATATCTTGCACTTGTTTGGGCTGTAAATCCTTTGTGCCACGAAACACATAACTTTTACTGCAGCCTTCACAACCAAGCTCATGAACCTGGACCATTTTACCAAAAGTTATCAAACCAATTAAAGCATTAGATGGTAGAAGTGACAATGACATTTGTAATGAATCTTTTAAAGCTGTGAGTTCATCTTCTTCCAAACAAGTGTCAACAACAAGCAAAAAAATGGGTGGCAAACACTGAGCTCTCTGTAATAAATGTGACATTTCATTACTCTGATTTAAAAATAACTTCTTATCTGTAATAGAAATATAGTTAAAAAAGATCAATTATCTTACCATTATAGTATATTCAATTGTTGAGAACATTGGAATTAGTTCAGCAGGTTGGCATTGCTCTGTAATTGCAGCATATTGTGGGGGAAACTAAGCAGAAAAATTAGCAAACATTAGCATAAAACTTAATAATTAAAATAAGTAGATGTAAAAATAACAACAAATAAGAGTCACTTACAGGATTTCTTTGAAAGCAGAAGTTGCAACCCCATAGCTTAGCTCTGTAATCTACTTGGCACAGAGGATTTAAAATTGCTCTACAGTTAGCCCTTGTACACAAAACAGGATCATATTGAATTGGAGGAAGATCTAAGCGTTCTTTTATTGGTTGATAAAGTGTACCTATCGGTACCACTAATCTGGTAGCTTCAACTCTAGACGAAGGCCATACATTCCAAGTGAAACGTACCCCATCTCTGTCTTCATTCTGTTGAATGAATTCTTCATATGTTGTCATTTTGAACCCCTGCAGTCGATTTCAGATGTCAAAATAAATTCAATAAATGAATAAATAAATGTTCTTAATCTTCATGATAGAATTAGAACAGATTTCGAGAAAATTATGGATATAAGCAGTTCTTGTGAACAAGAATTATATTTTTTTAGATAAAATCACTGCGTTGCATTACAATCTGTTACACAGACAATTCATCAATGAAATCGTAATTAAGTATTATAATTACCGATTAAATGGGCAGACTTATAGCGAAGAAAAAACACCATATGTTGTTTAGCACAACTCACAGCAGAGCCGCTTACTTCATAATTGTCAAGAACGAGTGTTGCTTGGAGCTTGGAGTAAAAATTGAATACTTTCAGATGTAGCAGCCGCTGTGAGAGCCACGTCACTTGGACAGAAGAGCTTTGGCAGTTGCGAGCGCCCTCGTTTTTTATTATGTCAAATAACTGATCCGCAATTCGCAAGATTATACATTTGCAATTGTGCCGTATTCGCACAGATATACGTGACTATGGCGCAGTCACGAGAAAAAGAAAGAAGTAAATTTAGCTGTCACCTTGTGATAAACTGGGAATCGGTGAAAGTATACACTAATCACTTGATACTTATACACTGACTCATTGACACGTTTATCAAACGTGTGATTACATCGAGTACTCATAGAAATTCTAAATGTTAAAATGAGATTAAATATTGCTATAAGTTTTATACAAGTAAATAAAAAAGCTAGAAGTTGGAAAAATAATAAATTCGTCGCAAATTATGTTTTTGTTATTGGTTCACATGAGTAAAGTTGAAAGCAATCTATTCTTTTGATAAAAAAACTGTTTAGATATTTCTTCAAATATTGGTATTGTTTCATTTTGTTTAAATTTAAATTACGATCTATTTATTACAAAGTTCAGTTTTCATATGGCAAATTAAACTTCTTACGAGCAAAATAAACTCGCAAATGAATTGTAGAAATAGCCTCAGTGAGCGATCGACGCTCAGTGATTGTCAACAAATAAAGCTCTTGTATACTGTAGTTAGTTTAGCCATAGTAACACACGATAATAATATATAATGTAGTGGCATTTATTAAGTTAAGTCGTACTTTTACGCGAAAATTAATGTGCTCTTATAATTAGTGATACATGAATTCAGTTTTAGTTTACTTATCAGTATTTACTTAAATTAATTTAATAATGAACATGAGCAGAAGGTACCTATATTTTTTATTTGTGAAAAGAAATTTTTGGTAATTAAATTACTATACTTAAATTTATAGATCATCTCGACCAAAGATACCAAAGGAACGCGATTTTGAACCAAGAACTAGGCGATATAGAAATGGTCAAAATCATAATGGAAAAATACCTAATGATAATAATTATATGAATGATTGTGACAATCATGAACAAAGCGAAGATGAACTTTTAGGAATGGGATATTCATCAGTTTTATGGGCTCATCCAAGATTACCTCAGGCTCAAACTTTTTCAAATCAACATAGACAACCTCTTTTTACTGCTATGTCTGATCCAAGTGTCTGCAGTTATCCTACTCATCCTTTAACATTTTCAGTAGATCCATTTACAATACCACCACCTTTATACAGCTATTATCAACCTACTTTTAAACCTAATTATAAGGAGTATCGAAACAGGCACAGGACTAATTCTTCTCGACAAAGAGGAAGTGAATCTCTTAATAATATGAATAGTTTTGACAACGAGCATTTTAATTTTTATGAAAATACTTCAGCATTTATGCCCTATCAAACTGGTGATTATACAAGTTTGCCACCTGATGGGAATATAGATAAAGTTAAAGTAGATAAGAAAATAAACTCAGAACATAGGAGGTACTCTGATCCTGGTCTGGGTCCTGCTGATAATCCTAATAATGTAAGAGATGAGGATTCAGATAGTACTGCTAGTTATAGTTCAAGTACAACTGGAAAAGATAAAATGTATATGAATCTTGTCGAGCAGGTGTGTTGAACATTTAATGTATAATAATTACTAAAATAATTTTCTGATGGGGTTTTGAGTACATACTTTTTTCAACAGTTGACCAAAATGAAAGAAGCTAATAGTCAGTTGTTCAAAGAACTTCATCAGACCAAAGTAGATTTAGAAACAGTAAAGAATGAATTAAACCAATTGAAACAAAACATATCTTCAGACTATCAACCTGGAATGCTATCAGGTAAAATGTTATTTTGTACCACATTGAAGCTTTCTGATATATTTTTTATCATAAAATAAACAATTTTTTCCCCAAGATCTCATAAGGGAAATTAGGGAAGCATCTAAAGTAAAAGAAGAAAGAATGATTCAAAAAATGAAGCTGTTCATGGAAACTCAAGAATCTTCAAGACAGAAAGACTTTGAACACTTATTGGTAAGTAAATGAGTTATTGGATAAAATATTTATAAAATTTAGCTTTTCACTTTTACGTTTTCATTTAATGTGCTTTTGAAAAATTCGATTTTTTTCTTAGCTCTACAGTAATAGCAAGCTTTTCGTTGATATAACAGTAATCTACAATATAGTTATAAATTAATAATAATCAATAAATTAGGTAACTGTATCATATTTACTGTACGTAGATATCGATGAATCGGTAAAAAAGACCTCGTTGAAATAGTCAGAAAAAGACCGCTAGATAGAGCTCTTGATGTTTTTTCATGTTTTGACGGACGTGATAGATTCAAGCTCTATCTTTTACAGTGCTATCGACCGATGTAAATTCGAGAATCATAAGTAAACTATCTCATTATCAGACACTCAAATAATAAAGAATACATGCCCTTATATATTTATTTTGGGTAAGAAGTTAATAAAACACGAGACAAAATAAACGAGTGTTTACTCGTAACAGATCAGAGTTTGAATGGGCGTTACATAAATACTTAAGCGCTAAAGAGTACTGAAGAATGTTTTGGTAAACTCACGCGTGTTTACTTACTTTTTTAACATTTGTGACTTGTGCAGAAAAAAATTTACTGATAACAAACTATTTTGCGCTCGACTTTCTTTGCCGTTTCGCATCTTTTTCTCGGTAAAAAATGAATTCAAGTCACGAGATTGGCATTCATTATTTCAAGTCACTTAAAAGACATTTGTATAATTAACCATTTCTTGATATTCGTCAAATAAATTATAATTTTAAACTTTTAGCATGAACTGGAACTGATAAAAGTACAAAAAGTTAAAAACGAAGAAAAGGTTCATAGTCTTCTGACGGAAGTTTCGCAATTAAAACAGAATTTAACGTAAGTAAACTAGGTACAAAGTATATATAATTTTACAATAATGAATTTAATTGCATTTTTTTTAATTTTTAATAATGCACAATCATTTCGATGGGCTTAGAATAGAAGTTTTGATGTGGCTAAAGAACCAGTTTTAACACATTTGCGAACTCGCGAAAACTAGTTAAGAATCTTTTTCATGAAAAAACGTAATATAAAATACGTTGCATCGCATTGCTTTTTAGGCTCGACAATATCGTCAGTTTGGTTCAAGATAAGTTTTTCATTCCACTGCTCGAGCAAAATTACGCGGGAGAAGCGGCGACATCGCTGCCGACGGCAAATTCGACGTTTGACGTGGACAAAAATTCCGATGTGCCTAACAGCAACGACGATTTCAGAGTATTAGGCATTGCTGATTTATCGATAAAAGAGAGTAGCAGCGGAGTAAATAAAAATTTATCGGCAGGTCCTGTTACTGATCTATGATTTACGCCTTGTATAAATGCCGTACATCGCGAGTGCAACGATTACTCGTTACAATATTTGAGCAACACTTATAGATAAGTCAATAAAATTGTAAATATATACATTTAACTTATCTGTTAAAGAATTATACAAAATTAGTTTGACGCCAAAAGCAAAAGGCAAATATTTGTAAATCAATACGATATATTTTCAAAGCGCGCGCACTAAAGTCTGAAAATAAGTAAACTTTACCAAAGTGCACTTAAATATGTATAATCAATTATGAATGTATACGTAAGGGCATATATTTTAAGAGATGTATTTTTCGCAATTTATCACGCAGATCGTCCCTATTTTATGAATATTGTATCGTCGAATACGAAGTTTGAATTATGTATGAGCAAGTACGATTAAATGAAGTTTCTGTTTTTAATGTTACGACGCAAACAACGAATAAAAGACACTATTACCCAGTTGAAATAGACGTGTAATTATTTTCCATTGATCCTTTGTACATATTTATGTTGTGCCGAAAAAGCATCATCGGTTAAGTTGACTGGTGTAGTTATGAAAAAGCCATCGGCGCAGCAAAGGAGAGGGGTCGTCGTGCAAGCGCTGTCGTGAATTATCTCGGCACAGAGGCAGATGCTGCAAATTGATAATAATCAGGTGAAGTGAAAAAAAAAAACACCGAGCAAAGTAATGTAGTAAAAATTGTTGTACGCGCGTGTATGCATCCATGGACTCGTATACAGCACATATAGAATATGAAATGCGGATAAAAAGAAAGATGGCTATGGCAGGATGAAGGCTCAGCGCGAGAGTCGTCAGCTGACACAAAGGGTCACGCGCGGAGGATGGTCGTCAGCGACGGCTCTCGGAGAGCAGCACAGAGAGAGAGAGAGAGAGAGAGAGAGAGAGAGAGAGGCGAGGAGACGGAAAAAAGCACAGAGCCGCGGCGAAAGCTAGCTCTCGGAGCAATGGCGCGCAAGCGCGACTCCACCCAGGCGCCGCCCACGATGTCTCATTAGCGAGGCCGCGAAGCATTGGCCGACATGGCGATCGAATGGGTGTGGCCAGTCGCGGGGGCCAATATTCCTGGGGGGACACGGCGTCGCCCAGGAGCGGGGGAAATAGTGTTTGTACAAGACACCGGGCCTGAAAGAAGCATCAAACATTCTCCGTGCAGCCACGAAGCGCGTCGTATAATGCGCGAATAGCGCGCTCGACTTTCTCTCTTTCTCTCTCTTTCTCTCTCGAAATTCATCGTCCGCTCATTCATACGCATATATATGTATATAAAATACGCGTTTGCAAACATATATATATATTTGTGTGTGTGCTCACGTCGTCAAAGTTTTTTTATTTCATCGGTATAAACAACTTTGAAACTGAAAATAGTGAGTGTGTAATTGTGAGTGCCAGTTAATATTTAGCGTTGACGCTCTGTGCAGGCAGAAAGAGAACGAGATAGAGATCGACAAAACTTGTTTGTTTGTGTGTAGTAAACAGTGGTGTAGTAAGCAGTAGTCGGGGCAAGTGTCAAAAGTGATAGTTGTGATTCGAGTTGTGGCGACAGTTCGAGTCGTCGGAGGCTCTCATGTCACTGTTATAGCGTAGTCTAATTCGGGCTCGCTGCAGTTACCGCGACGTCGGGCTGTCGATCGTCGCGCGCAACGAAGCCAACGAGCGAGGAAGGTCTGGATCGTCCTGTTAATGAGGCCTCTCGAGCATCGCGCTCAGAGCAACATCATCAACTGCTTCATCAGCAGCAGCAGCAGCAGCAACTGTTGCACGACAACGGTAACGCCATGACTATGCTAAACTCACAGAAGCTCTACGAAGCGTCCCAGGGGAGCATCGGCGGGGCCATGAGCTCCAGCGGTATGACCAACATGGGCAGCATGGCGCCGACCTACAGCAGCATCAGCAGCATGAACTGCATGCCGATGGCCATGCCGATGAACTGCGGAGCGCCGCAGAGCCCGAGCAGCACAGCCTTCAACATGAGCTCGGCCATGACGATGGCCTCGATGGGCCACGGCGGTCACATGGCCGGCGCCTACGGGGGCTCGGTGGGTGCCATGGCCGGGCCGACCGGCGCCGCGGCCGCCGCCGCCTGCATGAGCGGCCTCTCGAGCTACGGACCGCTGAGTGCCACGAGCGCGGCTGTGGCGGCCGCCGGCTCCAACGCTTCGGCCAGCAGCGGCCTGAGCGCCACTCCGAGGCCCGCGGAGGCTCTGGGCCTCACCGAGCCCGAGTCGCCCAACTCGGCTCTTCGCGCCCGCGGCGACAAGCCCTACCGGCGCAACTACACCCACGCCAAGCCGCCCTACTCCTACATTAGCCTCATCACGATGGCCATAAATAATGCCCCGTCGCGTATGCTCACCTTGTCGGAAATCTACCAGTTCATCATGGACCTGTTCCCGTTCTACAGGCAGAATCAGCAGCGCTGGCAAAATTCCATTCGTCACTCGCTGAGCTTCAACGACTGCTTCGTCAAGGTGGCGAGGACGCCCGACAAGCCGGGCAAGGGCTCGTTCTGGACTCTGCACCCGGGCAGCGGCAACATGTTCGAGAACGGCTGCTACCTCAGACGTCAGAAGCGCTTCAAAGACGAGAAAAAGGAGTCCAACAGGCAGACGAGCAAGCACCACCATCATCACAGCGCTCAGCAGCAGCAACAGACCGGCCACACCAGTCCGGACGTGAAAAAGCCGCCGCAGCAGCATCATCCCCACGCGCACCACCACCACCTGGCCCAGCAACAGCAGCAGCAGCAACAACAACAACAACAACAGCAGGCCGATGACAAAGATCATCTGCACGCGGCCATGGTGGCTAGTCAGCATCAGCAGCATCAGCAGCACCAGCAGCAACATCAGCAGCACCATCAGCAGCATCATCAGCAGCAGCATCCGCACCACCATCAGCAGCAGCATCCGGCGGACATCGGACAGCTGCTCGGACCGGAGCTCAACTCGACGCACGACGAGCTGGCCGCCATGGTGGTCGGCCGGCATCCGCACTTGCTCACCGACTCGGCGAGCTTGCACCACGCGGTCCTAAAGCAGGAGCCGTCCTACGCGACGAGCAATCACCCCTTCAGCATACAGAGACTGCTGCCGTCGCAGACCGGGCCGACCACGTCCCCGGGCGCGCCCGACGTCAAGCCGCCTGAGCTCAAGATGTACGAGCTGGCGACCCAGGGCTACGGGCCCAGCTACGCCAGTCACAACGGCCTCCAGATGAGCAACGGCAACGGCATGCACCAGGTGTCGTCCCACCACCAGGACTACTACCAGAGCCCGCTCTACCATCACTCGGCGGCCGTCGTGTCGACTAGCTCGGCCAGTGGCTTGGCCAGCGGAGCTTCCTCGGTGGCGGGCGCCCCGTCCAGCACGAGCGGCTTGTGACACCACGCCGCTCATCCCTACGCTTTGGCCTGAGTGGCGGCTGCCGCCGCGGCTGCTGTCGCGGCTCAACGAGCCGCATGGCCATCGACCGTACCCGAGGATGAGCTGGACGAGCTCGACGACGACGACAGCTCGCTCCTTTACTGCCAGCAGCAGCAACAGCAGCAGCAGCCACCCCAGCCCCATCAACAATTGCAGCAGCATCCCGCGCAATCGCCGGCGCTCCGAAAACTCAATTTCTGCGATGCCTCGCAAAAATTGAGCTTGCGTAAGGAGTAGGAGGAGCCGACGCCACATAGCAACATGGCCTGCCGATAAGCCAGCTTCGAAATCGTACGCTGTGGCCAATCGACTTTGCTCTTTATCTTTCAAGTTTTTTCATGTCCCGAGCTCGCAAAAATTCGGGAATACCAGTGCTAATATTAGGCATATATGATACATTTAAATACGCTCAAATCCAAGTGCAAGTGCAAAGACACTAGTGTTTGAATCTACTGAGCAGTGATTTTATATGTTAATCTTTGTTAATATGTCCATAAATGTTATGTTAACATAATATCTATCTTTTAACTAAAAAACAGAGACGAGGCAATTTTTCCTTCGGCTTACCTCTGAATGAAAATTGACTTTTGTACCTTGGGTAGCTGTATTCCACAAATGCGCAAAAATTGTTTTACCAGACAAAGACAGTGTTTGTGATTACGTTTGTTTTGCCAACAAAATATTCATATCAAAATATGATTTTTGTCGCGCCAACAAAAATTCTTACTTATTTTTACTTTACCACAACAAAATAGAGTTTTTTAGTCACAAACATTGTTGTTGTAATGTAAACCAAGTTATTTTGTGTGCTTAATGTAAATATACATACGTTATTACGTAAAAGACATATTAATATTTAATGAAAATTTTGTATGTACATATTATTTTACATTTGTAAGGCTCCGTAATTAAGTTCTTACTCTATACATTGTATATAAGATAAAAAAATTTGAAATGAATTATATGAAAAATTTAATGGCTATTCTCTCTTGTTTATTTATTGGCTTGAGTAACCACGACACACCATCGTCGAGGAGAACGGTAAAACTTCATCTATCCCTGAATCGCGTATCGCTACTTTTATTGTTGTTGTTATTGTTGTATTAATTAATTTTATTTTATTCAAAGTATACAAATATTTAATACGAAAAGAAAAATTGGTCGTCTTAAATGATAAAAAGAAATTACGCTCGGCTACGAAATATTTATTTTTTTATTTACTTTATAATGAAACGGTTTGCTTGAGATTGCGTTTATCATCAAAATGACATATTTTCCTAATGTTAGCACCGATGACTTTCTCTGCGTTCAAGTGTGTCGATGATACTGGCGACGACTGCACAGCTATATGAAAAAAAAGCGAACATAAAAGTGCTAGTGATATTTATGTAATAAAACAATTTTAATTGAGTAAAAACTATTGTATAGATAAAAGTGATGAAAATATATATGTATATTATAGAAGCGCAAATTTTATATAAATATATTATATATATGCCGAGCGTGCGAGCATAAATGCACACGCTGATAACTTCAACTTTTCGTCCAAAAACTAAAAAAATCTTTCGTGTCGTATGAATTCTGTATAAATAAAAAGTGTAGATAGTTCACAGATAAATCGTTATTGTAGGTGTAGCATTGTCGATGCACACAACACACATCC
Organism: Trichogramma pretiosum; assembly: GCF_000599845.2. Classification (NCBI taxonomy): domain Eukaryota; kingdom Metazoa; phylum Arthropoda; class Insecta; order Hymenoptera; family Trichogrammatidae; genus Trichogramma; species Trichogramma pretiosum. The sequence goes on from NW_019641694.1 coordinate 419,016, forward strand.
AGTCTTTGAGCAAATTCTGATGAACATATACAATTTCTTGACAACGACGTGTACGAGAAGAATCGCTGTCGGTAATTTTGCTCGGGCGAGAAAAATAAGATATTAAATTCGTACATAAAAAAGTATAAAAATGTATGTAACGTTTGGACTGATACACTGACTGAGTTCATTGTAGAAGTACTTATCCAGTTAAATTTTTACTAAATGACTCAGCTAATTGGAATATGTTCATTTTTTATACATATATATTACGCATAAATTCAATTGCGTAAAATGTATTGAAAAAAAACTATAAGCACATGCTTTGAGTGCAGAAGAGTCTAAGAGAGTGGAAAAACGCGACAAGATTACTTGTCATACCGAATAACGCAACAAGTTCCATAATTAATTAATGCTAGTTCGAAATAATAACAACGGCAGTGGCACTCTCTTAAAGCGTAATCATTTGCTACCTTATTAAATTTTTTTTTATTTTAAAATGCATAAGGCTGCGCATTACTTTTGATGTATAAATTTTACAATTTAATTCTAGTGTAAATACATGTATGTAAACTTAAGATTTAAATATGTAGTGTTCAGGTATGTACGGTGTTGTTTGTGATGAGCGCGTGCGTGTGTGTTTGTGTATATTCTGTGACTGTAGACGTTAAATGAATGACGACCGATCGTAATCGTTTACACTTTTCGACTTGTAAATATACTATAAATTGTAATAAGGAGTTCAAGACGATCATTACCGATTTTAAATCGTAAAAAAAGATCAATAATCGCGTTGAACCGATTCCTGCTAAGAAAACTAAACATTATAAAAGAGTATCGTTTTCTTTGGCTACAGTATGGTAGCTCGATGCATTTAAGTTTTGTGAGTGACGAGAGAAAATGAGCCCACACTGATTCTACAGTACACAAAAAATAATGTAAATGTTTCAATAAAAAATACGTATTTCTATGCTTATATTAATTGGTTACTTTTTGTATCGATATGAACCTCCCAACCTCAGCTTTGACATTCCTCAAAAGTATTTGCAAATCAGTATGCACACAAAACTCGAGCAATTATTTCTTTGATCAAGAGAGATTAAAGAGTGTGAAAAAACGAACGAATTGCACGACAAGTAAATTGGCGTTTTATTGAAAAATAATAATGTTTTATATATAATAATGTAAATTTGCTATTAATTATTTTACTTATCTGCTTCAACATAATTTTTTATCGTCCACTACAATTGTTTGCTTTCATTTGTTTTTGTAAATATGCATTCAAGTGAAATAATAATCCTGGGCTCTCGGCGAGTCAATATTTTATTTTCATATATGTTCAACAGTATTAGGTTAGTTAATATTAGTAATACTAACCAAAGCCTCTATATTTATACTCATATATAGTTTAGAGGCTCGAGTTTAATAAACGTTATACTGATTGACATTTCTTTTAGCTTGTTACTCGCGTTGCTCTTTTAGTCGTTATCAATTTTTTTTATCTTGATTTTATACGATCCGTTTTTTATGCGTGTTAATTTTCAGATCTCAACATTTTATCAGGTAAAATAAATTCATTATCATCCGTGCGCACGTACACTTGGTTCACTCGATTCTTGCTCTACAATAACACAACATTTTTATATTAAAATCGTCAGAGGTAGCCGAAATTGAGAGAAAGAAAAGTAGAATATAGAGCAAGCATTTTCATATAGTTTTGATGCGTGTGACAGTCAAACGAGCGAAGAAAAGAATGAATAAGCTTTAATATAGGAGAGATATCGTACGACTGTGCCACGAGTTATCGAAGCCCTCGCGTAGTCAGATAGAGGCTCTATTCATTTATATATTTTTTTTTTACGTGCGCGTAGATCGGTCAAAAAGTTACGAAAGAAAGTCACATCCTTATAAGCGCGCGTTACGATCTGAAGAGAGGTAAAAAAATAACAAAATAGTCGGCGTCGACAAGACGTACGTAGCGTATATATACATGTACACAGTCAAGGATAAAAAGCGCCTATCTAAACGTGAACCTCAGGTATGCTTCTCGCGCGCTTTTTATCTTAAATAAACATGTTTCATATCATACAACAGCTCAAATTTTACGCTCTCTTATCGCGCGATGTGCATGGAAGACGGCAATGGCTTCGTCGCTGTCGTCTTCTTGCCGGGTCCAACGTTGTGCGTATGTTATATACCGATCGACGCGATAAAAGTTTCCACTGCAAAAGATATCGCTTTACGCATAAAAATAAAATTTCTCACTGCACCAGACAATAGGCGCGCTCGAGTCGCCATCGAGGTGCTTTTGAAATTCATTAGCTCGCGCGGGACAGTTAAATAAATTCGATTGAAAAATCTCACTGTGAAACGAGGTGCGTTTTGCAGCGCCGACAAGTACAGACACTTACCTGCGCGTAACGAAAATAACACTCTCCCACGCCCTAAACGCATCTCTCGTCTGTTGTTCAACTGAATGTCCGGTGCGATATTTTCCTTACGAGCTGTCGAATTTTCCATTGGACACTTTTGATTTGATCTTACGCCTACTTATACATATCGACAGGGCTTTCAGAGTGTATTTACTCTGGACCACTTGAAGTGGTACTGTATGAAGCAAGGGAGCACATCTAAGAGAAAATGACGAGTAATGGAAAAATGAAAACATTGTTCACATGCGCGAACGGTAGCAGTGTTGGCGTCGTCGTTCTGCAGTACCATCTTCCGCCGGCAAAAGAATATTCCTCTCTCTCTTTCTCTCTCTCTTGCCAGCACCAAGTGTTTATATAATGGCGTAGATAAATAATTCCAAACTTTCAAAAAAAAAAAAAAAAAAAAAGAAGAAGAAGAAGAAGAAGAAAACTTGTGTCACTTTACAGCGACGCCGACAAAAAAGTATTCGTATTATGAATATCTAACGAAACAATGAACTAGGCAAAATGAGTTGTGTTGCATCATTCAAATGTCGCTGTCTCGTTTGCGGTGTCGCGTAATACTTAAGGAAGCTTGGAAAACGCGCGATAATGTATACTTGGGTACACGATCGATTGCTTAGATAAGGCTAAATTAGCGATACCAAGGGGATAAATATCGTGAGACACGGGCTTTCCGTGTGGCCGTCTGCATATGCGGCACAAAGCGCCTTTCAATTAACTTAATATAGCTGTCCGCATGCTTCTCTCTGTTTTTTAGCTCTCGAGCTTTTCTGCGTGGCCCGAGGGGCAGTGCGTCTGTGTGCGCTACCGACGATCATGAGCTTGTTTACGGTGTAGCACATAAGCATCCCTTACAGCGCTCTACGTACATATTGCGGGTGTACACGAGGCAGCTGCGCCGCCGCCGCCGCTGCAAGTTTAACTCGCTGGCCACCTGTTCTCCCTTCAATTATTTCAATACAAGTATTTAACACACCCCGATGTATCGGCCGTGCGACGACTGCGTCCGACCCCCAGCGGGCCTCGTGTGTATCTGAGATTTTGATACGATCAACGCGCTCCTATATGCACGTACGACTTTTGTTGTGCCCATTCACGCCAACTTATTCGACGATAATTGTCGGACCTGACGTGTCCTGCCACTGCAGCGATATGTCTGGCTGCAGGATTACGCGGAGCATTCGCTTCGCATTGCACTCGGTCGACGCGAGAGTGAAAAAAAATTCAACGCGAGGACCGACGCAGTCCTGGAGGACGCGCAAAGACGTGTCATGTGCTCGGCGTGTGGGAAATTCGACAAGTGCCTCGTTTACGCTCGGACGGTGGCGATTGCCCCAGGAGATTCGTTCGAATATGCCGCCGCGAGGATCGGTCGAAGCCCCGGGAGAGATGATTTTATCGGCAGCCACCTACTACTAAACGATATGTGGCCGTGCAGATATTCTCAATGGCAGATTGACAAATCAAACGCTGCTTATATTTACGTCGTCGACAGGACATCTGTATTAATTATCGCTCGATGAATATAAGAGGCAAAAGGTGTCGAGGAGACGATTGCGTGGGCGGCCTGCACGCTCGAGGCTGACGAAAAGCGTAATAAAACGAGGCGAATACGTGTATAATATATATATTGAAATCCAAGCGCCGGTCGGCTGCTGCGTAGGGGAGCAGCACACATACACACACACATCGACGGATCGAAAGGGAATAATATCGTCACGTGTCGAAATAAGACGGTTAATATCGTCGCAACAAAAGAGTTCGGGCAATGTTTTGCAAACAGATCCAGCCACGTGCGAGAGACTACGGACTAGTACTGTTAAAACTCAGCGGAGCGAATGCGAATCCAAGCCCGAGATTTGTAGTGGATCGTCGACGCCTTCGGCCTGTTACTACGTGTGTATTATAAGTCTGGACGTCGATCATGGGAATCGGTGCAGGTTCGCTTTGTTTTTCAATCGGCCAACGAAATGGTCCATAATATCCAATCGTAGATGCGCAGTTCACACGCTGCAGTCTCGACTCTCCGCAGTACTCACGAGCGATAGATGGAATATATAAATATCCACGAGCACGCACACGCACAGTTATGCGCGAAATGGAATTTCCATGGAATTAGGCGGGTAGATGAGGGCAGCAGCTAGCTCGAGGGCAACGTGGACAAAAAGAAAAAAAGTACCCGAGGAGGAGAAAAGTACGTAGAGAGAGAGACGAGTAGAGCTGGGCAGAGCTGGGCAAGGGAGGGTTGAAACGCGAACGTCAAGTCTATTTGCTTATGAAATATGCAGGCACGTGCCCTCCATAAGTGCTCTGTGTGCGTGTAGGTAGATGTGCATGTGTTTGCGAGCGCACACGCGATTCTACGTACGTGTGTACGTGCGAGTGTGTGCTAGCCATGACTCGCCTACATAGTATAGGTACGGCGAAACATTTGCTAGTCTCGCGTGCAATTGCTATACTCTCTCTCTCTCTATGTTACCTTAAGATTTTCTACGCTTCTACCGACACGAATGCTGCCAGTCTTTGACCCTTTCCCTTTTGCATACTTTATGAAGTTCTCGCTGAACAGCTCGAGCAGCTTTGTGAAGCCATGCCGTGCAGCTCGCATGAGTCTCGTCAACACGACTAGTATGGCGCACGCATCGTGCATATTGCAATATTCAGCTGCTTTTTTAACTCGAGCGTCTATATAATCGGCGAATTTTACACGACAGATTGCGCGCGCTCGCTCCAACGATGTATATGCACGTATTCGCGCGCGACCTATGTAAAACATCGCGAGCGGCCATATGGGAGAGAGACAGAGAGGAGAAAATTATGCGCGAGACCTAACGCAGCACAAACAGCCACGACAAGACAAACACGTTATAAACGCGCATACATATCCAGCACCGCCACCTACGCGCCCATCTCTCGCTCGTGTGCTTCTCTCTTTTTCTCCCTCTCACCCCGTGTCGATCGTCGTACTTTTCAACGCACGCACTAACTGCGTTTGCATGCGAGAGAGACTATATGATGTTTGACTAGCCCATATGTTTTCTTTTCGTTAAATCCACATGCTCATTTTTGTCTTATTTCTATTAGCTTATACATAACTACTACTACTACTACTAACATCACTATTACACTACACGATGCAAAGAAAAACTATTGGTAAAATTTACTGCAACTACCCCCCATCCTCCGTTCGTCCCGTCAGCCGCTACTCGCCAGCAGCTATATTTGCACGTTTAGAGTCCCCTGTGAGAGAGCGATCAAACAAGGATAATACTTGCTTAACTCGTTGCTTCTTTTTTCCCTTTCTTTTCTCTCTTTTTCCTTTTTTTTCCTCTGCCGACTTGCTGCACTCTTTACAATTAAATTAATTACGATTGCTGCGCTGATATCCGAAAATGATCGACTTTCAGTTAGTTAATTTTTTAATTAATTAAGCAGGAGTAGCTCGTGCTTGCAGATCGTCTTGGAAATTTGGCCATTATAGCCGGGCAGCGTCGTGGTGCGGAGGCATTTCGTTGATTAATTGTAACTGCCTTCTGCGCGCACACTTTAAAAGAGGCAAAGAAGCAACGAAGCAAGAACCTTCGAGCTTCGGCTAACGAAGTGAATTTTCTTAGATTAACAAGATTCTTCAAGCTCTCTTTCTCAGCTGTGTATATAATACATACACATTCCCTCGTCTGCACTCGATCTGCCTGGACTTTTACCGACTTTTTTTTTGCACTACGTATTCGCTCATTCATTCGCGATATTCCTTTTCTTTTTTCCTCGAATATATCAAGTACTCGTCTCTCGTTTGGAGTGGCTGGAAAAAACGGCCAACGTTACTTAAGCGGTCGCGCGCGCGAACTTATACACAACATTTGATGGTAATTTTTGGAAACGGCGTGCTTGCGCGTGTAGCCGTAAAAGCATAAATCATGTTAATGTAGGATTTTTTCACCACTTCTAAAGGTGCCGACAGCTATTACGGAGCTTAGCTTAACTAGAGTGGAGATGTTTTTCTGACAACTTCGTCTGTCTTTCGCAAAGTGGCAATCACCGCTATTGACCCGGAAATCGGTCTCACTGACCCACGTCGATCACCGATCAAAAAAGTATTGATTCAATTAAGGACCTCTACAGCTGTATGTACGTACATGTGCGAGCTTAAGCGCATGCGTATGCAAATGCGTGAGTCAAGTCAAACAGCTAAAAACGAAGGGAAAAACGATTTGGAGAATTTTCTATGTCGGAAATCGCAGCGACTCCAGAACAGTCTGAAAAAGCAATATATGTATAGCGTGCGAGTAAAAGAAGCGACGAATTCTCCTTTACGATTACGAGAAGCGCAGCAAGGTGTGTAATAAAAAATAAAAATTTGCCGCGTGCGTGTGCAGCAAAGTGTGAAATGGAGGAAAACATTGAAGCAAAATGTGAGAGAGAGAGAAGAACGTGCGCATTGCGATTCGGTTGAAAAAAGAGATAAGGCGAGGCGAAAGTCGGTTGGACGCGATGAGTTATGAAAAAATTAATAAAAAAAAAAGAAAAAAAAGAAGCGGAGCAATTGAAGGCAGTACACACTGAAAAATTAAGAAAAAACTGCGAGCGTACGGCGGCTACGTCGGCGAATATTATAAGGTTCTGCCGAAGCGCGGTGGAGCACTTAAATTATACATTCGGTGGAATTTTTCAAGCGTGCACACGCAGTTCGCGACGACGACGACGACAACGACGACGACAACGGCAACGACGACGACGACGACGACGACGACATCGTGGCAGAGAGCAGAGAACGCGCAAAAGAGAGAGAAGAGAGGAGAGTCGACGTCGATCAATATTTGCGCAGCCGCGGGACACACTGGCACGGGCACACACAGTAAAGCTCGCTGGGATGTGTATATGCTATATACGTACGTCAGCCGACCTTCCAGAACAGCACGTACTCACATGCTCGCAGCTCGCGCGAATTTTTTTTTATTTCGCCTCCAAAGTCTGCCGCTTCTGCTCGAGGCCTCTGGCTTTAGAAAAAAATTATCCGTGCAAGTGACCTTACGGGCGCGCGCGGAAGTGCCACGATCGTAGCGCATCGCCATTTTGCTTCTTGTATAATTTTTATTTTTTTTTAATTTTGCTCTAGCCGGCCGCTTCGATTCTTGTGGAACGACGAAAATGTGCCAAGCGAGGCAATAATAATGTGCAGTCTCACAAAGAGGCCTTGAGACTGCGCAGCAGTCGCAGCAGCTACAAATATAATATTAATATACCTGTGCACAGGTATATACGCAAATGAAACGAGTGTGCGCGCATAAGTAGGCGCAGAGTCGCCGCCTCGCGCGAAAGCCAGTCGGGCAAAAAAAAGAAAAGAAAAAAAAGGCAACGAAGAAGAAAAAAAGCACTCGAATGTGTGCTTAGAGAAGAGAGGCATTACCACGAGCATGAAAATTTCATCAGTGTGGCTGGTCTTTGGCGAGCGAATGCGGCTTTCGCAGAAGTTTCGAATTCCGGGAAAAAGAAGTATTGCGTGGATGCTTATCAATTGTACGAAGTCTGCGAGCCTATCCGGCTCTTCTCGCGCTCGCTCATACGTATAGGCATACTCGTGCGGGTTCTCGCTTTGTCACGGCCTCCGCGCGCGAGCTCGCCGTTCGATACTCGTACGCACTCACACATAGATTATATATATAGCGGTCAGGCGAGTGGCTAATTGAGTGCTAACTAAAAGAACAGCCTCGCGAGGCAGCCACTCGAGCTCCGAGCGCGCGTTACTATTTTTTTAGCGCTCTTCGTCGCGATTCCTGCGAAAAAAAGTCGCCGTCCACGGCTCGTACGCAGCAGAGGCGTAGTATATAAAACGTATAAATGTGTATATAAATATACGCGCTAGTGCTGGTGCGAGGCGTTCCAGGGAAAATTAGTCGGTAGGTATTAATTGTCAGTCAGGCCAGCTGAGCTCGCTGCTGCTACTGCTGCAGGAAGGATTGGCAAGCAATAACAAGTGATATTGCGACTGCGGTCGCTGCAGGCTAAAAATCGCAATTCGCAATCGAGGGGGAGTATATACGCTGAGCCTGAGCGACAAGCGAGCCAGCGGCTTAGCACCCTGCGGCCCGTACGTACCTTATGCACGGCCGAGCTCTCGCGTTAAATCTGACGTTTACGCGCTTCACGGCTTGCTGCTATATATGTACGACTGCCGCCGCCGCCGTCGTCGAGCGACTGGGGGTGGCCGACATCGCCTGGCGCACTGCCGCTATTGCCGAGCGCGATGGGGAGCAAAAGCACGAGGCACTAAGACGAGCGGTTAGTCGACATTTGCCGCCGAGCGAAACAAGGGGCTTAACGCGAATAATAGCCGGCTAAACGCTCTACATATTGCTCGGTTTGTCACTCCATTGCATACCTAGCCCCTCGCTCGATTATAAACGAGCCCATGTATGCATGATCTGCTGCTGCTACTGCTGCTACTGCTGCTCTTATATGCCCATGTCTCTTTATTAATATAGACGTTTTTCTTGTGGGCGAGCGAAATATTTTCATACAATTTGTCGCTCTTTTCGTAGCAGCATCACCCACGTCACGCACAACCTTTGACGAGGCTTTAACAAATCACTGGCAAAATATATCTCTGAAAGCTCGATCGTTTGTTGGCGTGCCTGCCGTCGGCTAATATTCACCATGCCACTATATCAAGCACACATTCTATTTGAAAAATCTGTAGACCGGGGCCGCTTTAGATAATGTTGAAACGATACTGTCAAGCTCATGCGTAGCTCTGAAAATTTCACTTTTCTCAAAGTACTCAAAAAAAGAATCAAAATATATCCGATGCAATAGAATTTCAATAACAGCTTGGTAAATAATCTATTTGACAAGAAATCTACGCTGCACCGCACAGAATGCTCCGTTTCGATCAACTATTATATACATTTCAGGAAACAAAGCAAAAAAATTCGGTCATGTAGCAAGAAAATTCAAAATTCTTGACTGCGGCATGATCAAAATCTGCCTCTATCAAGAAGTTTTTGGCTTGGTTGAAAAAATTATAAATTTCACAAACAAAGTAGAACATTTTGTGTGATGCAGTATTTTTTTATCAGTTTATTATATCATTATAACTAACCCGCGATGCTTGTGATAAAATTAAGTTTAAAAAATCTACCGTATTGCTCCAAAAAAGGGATGCATATCTAAATTTATTAATTTTTCAATTATCGCTATGAAAATATGAAAATTGCCGCTATTTTCGATGTTAAATGTACTGCAACTTTGAGAATAGAAACGAAAAGGTTTTGTAATTCGACGATAAGTTTCAAAATAAGTTAGACTTTATGATTATGTATGTAGCGATGTAAAATTCAACAAAGCTATATGAGGGTATCACCACGTTCTGGAGATTTACCCATATGCACGATAATAATATTGACAGATGCTTGCTTTTTCATCAAATATTTCCAGTGCTATTCATATTTATTCACTGCTCCAACTTCTCGACAAACTAATAAGCAGCAGAGCTTCTCTTTCTCTCTCTCTCTCTCTCTGTCGCACTGTCAGCGAGCAAGTCTTGTGCAGGTAGTTCCGATGTGTTTTGTGTACATATTTACTAATTGTTATTAATACGTCGCGCTCGCGCGTGCCGTCAAGCTTTTGTATATAGATACTTGGTCTGTGTGCATGTACATAATATGTGTAATATATATAATAAGCGCAATTACGCTCGTTGGCTCGTTCGGTTTGAATATATTTATTTGTCGTGACGATTCACACCCAATCGAATTTTCAGTAGTCGCGGCGTCGTCCTCGAGAGAGCACGTATATGATACTTGTGCGGCTCTCTCTCGGTTTGCCGGCAAAATTATTACATGTCGCGGCGTTGTTAGAGTGGCCTCTACACGCCACTCACTGCTCCATACATCGGGTGTCCGCGACATGCGCCCCATTATACAATGTCGCGCTGCGGCCACGACTACAGCGGACACAAGCTGACACGTACTATCGAGGGTTGCGCGTAATATACCCACGAGGCGATCCTTTTTTTCTTTCTTTCTCCTTTTTTTTTTGCATGCTTACTTCGAGGACACTCGAATTCATCGTCGTTTATAAACCGCAGAGCAATAAAATAATACAAGCGATGTCGAACTGCACAGAATTTATCGGCCCTTTATTCCCGACAAGTTTGCTACGTACTTTGTGCTACTACTACTACTACTATTACCACTACTACTACTACTACTACTAATACTACTGCTGATGCTTCTGGGTAAATTTACCAAGCCCAGAGCAACTTTTATTAATTTCTCAACTTTCCTCCATGATAATTAGATCCCTGAGGCATGCAGGCGGCAGCGCCAGTAGCTTCAACTTTCCTTCGTGCTCTCTTTAATATATAAATATACACGCGCACAAAAACTTGAAATGAAATTTTTTTGATCGAATTTTCAAATTAGCCAAAATTACGACGATTAAGATTCGAGCCGGCTGTGTTTACTTAAGCGGTGTAATTTCGATCCGATGCTTGCGTATACTCGATAATGTGCCCGAACATTCGGAAGCTTAGACGTACAAGTATATAAACTTATCGAACACACAAGCTCTCGAGCGGCGCGTATAACAATTGGCTCGGCTGATTTTTATCGAAAATCCACTACATAGTGAGCACGATACGGATCGCAGCGCGACTATACGCGTCAAAGGCTTACACATGTGCGATACGATCTACTAATTGTTTCATTCGATTGAGCCATGCTCCAAGAGCTTGTAAAAATAATCGAGGCTCGATTTTATCACGGGGCGTGCGTGGCATCGATCGCACACATCCCAAGTGGCAATACGAAAGAGTAACATGGGCGCGAAAACAATGCGCCAAAGTAAGTCAGTCAGTCAACGCCGATGGACGATTCTCCGCAACTTGTGCTCGCTACTGTTTACCAAAAGCATCAATTCCAATAAGGTTTGCCAGGCACAAATATGCACATTGCAGCAGCCAGTATAGCAGCGCCTCGTCGTCGTCGTCGTCGTCGTCGTCGTCGTGAGCGTTCGATGCAGATTGGGGAAACTTGCGCCGGCGCGAACGCGACTCAACGAACGAGACTCTCCGACGAAGAGCATGTTTATACGAGGCTATTTTAGCTTGACAATTGCTCACAGACACATGCACACAATGTCTATATATATAATATGTACTCGCGTATAACCACACGTATGTGTGTGTATACGCACATACTCAAGAGAGTATATATGTTCAACTGCTACGATGTACATATACTCTCAGACAAATAAATATACATACGAGAGAGAGAGAGAGATGTACATAGATACGTTTGCAGTCAACCCCCACAGCAATACAAGCTCGCGAAAGCTACATCTATATACCCACGTATTATCCGATTAATCTGTGTATTTTTCTCCAAAGTGTGTATGCACGTATGTAAGAGTGAGCTTTACAGGTGCCCGAGCACACATACGCAGCTACTAGTGTGTGTATACAGCGACTAATTTTTTTCATAACATTAACGCGGCGTCGCAACGATGCTCCATTATCGAATTGTCTCGTTCACTGCATCATCCATGCAGCGACGGCCAACGATCGCGCGTCAAATCCAAATATTTAAATGCATATAAATGCGCGCAAATGTGCCGGTAATCTTTCGATACACAATTTAGCGAGGAAATGTGTGTGTGCTGCACATTCATATGCCAGCAAGTATATATACATTAACAAATTATCAAAGACTATATGGGATGTGCTCTTATATAATAAAGCGAAGCTTAAAGCACATATACTTGCGAGCATATTCTCTAAATACATATACGTTCGAGCAGCAGCAGCGCAAAGGAAGAGAGCAAGCAAACGAGAGAGCGAGAGAGAGAGCGAGAAAGCAGCTAGAGAGGCGGAGTCTTGACCGACCAACCAGCAACGGGGCTGCGTTCGCTGCTAAGGAGTCTTTGGATGTATAGATATATACATAGACATTTTATGTACTCTTTCTCTCTCTCTCTTTGCAGCTGGGATTTTCTCGGGCTGACTCTATGGCAGCAGCAATAGCAGCAGCAGCAGCAGCAACGCACGCAGTATCGTTCGCCAAAAAGAGATCCACTCTTTTTCTCATTCCATCCCTTAAAAACTCGCTCGATCGCTGAAATACATAAATATATACAGGCACGAGCGGTAATGTACATCGATTGCGAAGCGAGGCGAGGCGAGCCAACAGAACAAAACAAAACAAAAAATAATAAAATAAAATAAAATAAAAAAAAAGGAGAGGAGCGAGATCGTTGCTCCATATATATGCATTATTATAGCTCCTCGAGCAGCTGAGTGTACACAAGCCTACCGCTCAGAACATTATCTCTCTTTCTGTCTCTCGTTGTTTGGTCTTTCAAATTTCACCCCAATAGTCCGTTGGTGTATGTGTGTGTGCGCGCGCGTATGCTCGTCTGCCAACGGTCTTATGCAAACAACGATGCACACGCGTACTATATACGCACACGCACGCGTCGATAGTCGAGCGCACCTTTACGCTTTATAGATATTCTCGTTTGACGGCGCTATATTATTCGGCGAGCATATTATATAGCGAATGTGCGCTGCAATGTGTGCAACGCGTCGAAAGCGATTCGTCGACTGGCCTCGCGGACCCAATTGTCAAACGAACGATCGCATATGTGTATGGACTGCGTCGAGCTGCTCGTTTCACACATGTGCGCGCATACGTGTCAGAGGCTGAGAGCTCCTCCTGGAGTACGTATAATATGATTTGAGCAAAGACAAGCTGCTACGAGACTCGAGAGAAGACAAGAGCTCAACGCGCATGCGAATAGGTACTCCCGCGGCTGAAGCTGCTTCCCTCTCCTGGCCTTGCACGAGTCTGCTGCCTCTTCTTCCCTCGAAGATTCCCGGCTGAAGTAGGCGCGTCGCCACGGGTTACGCGAGAAAATCGAGCTGCTGCTGCTGCTGCTGCCACTACTACTCTACACTGCCGCTGACGCGCTTTGAGCCAGGATCAACCTCTCTAAATGAACAATGGCCCAAAGACTTGGCTGTGCGCCTCTCGACGATGAACAATAAACGCCAATGGACGCCTGCACATTTGAGAGAGAAACAGAGACAAGTGCCCCCGCGACCTAACATATTACATTTAGCCGACGAGTCAAGAGTTTAAGCGCAACATCTGTGCACGACGACGACGACGACGAGGACGACGAGGATCGCGAAAGACCAACAGCGCGTCAATCTCGTATGATTAAAGGCCAAAAGGTACTCCCTGAGGAAATCAGCTCTCGCTGAGCAGCAGCGAAACATCTCAAATTGGTTTGTTTTTCGAGCCGAGGCTCCTCGTCGAAGCTAGCTAGTGCACGAGGACCCATACTCTATTATACCAAAAGCACACATAAACATAGTAAAAAAAAAAAGAAGTGCAATAGACGGCGGTGCGCGCGAGGCGATAAGCGATATCGTGCGAGGGCTCCTTCGGAGTGGGAGAATCGCGCGGGCTTACGGAAAGTCTTGATGAGCCTACGAATCGGCCGGCAGGCACGTACTCATCGTCGTTTATTTAATACACTACAGAAGAGCCGCGCGATGGTCGAGTAATCGTGTCGCAGCGATACTTGGTCTATTTAGAGGCGATCCATCGAGTGAAATTTGAATTTTGTATCGAGATAAAGATCGAGAGTGCGATGATAGTGGGCTTATCGCTGCGCTTCACACAGTCCGGGCCGGCACGCGTCGTCGTACAGTGACCGCGTAAACAACGACGTCGATGAAGATTGCGTATAAGTAGGAGCGACGAAGATGATCGATGATCGATGTCACACGAGTGCGCACCTAAACGCGTGCGTGTGAGTTTGTTGGTGTGGCTGGCACACGTGCATTCGTACCTACGTATCGAGCGAGGCACGCGGCAACGGCACGCGCCAAAAACACCCACAAGCGGCAATTGCGGAAAAGCTGGCCGTCGCAGGTACGACGGCTGCAAAGGTATCGATAAGCGGCCCCGAGCTCTGTGAATCTACGAGCTCCGAGCTCCGATGTGCGTAATATGAAAAGGAAGGAAGTGGACACGAGCCGGTTGATTAGCTAACGAGTATATGCGCAGCGGCGTCCTGCTCTCTGTGCCACTATTATGATTTTACAACCCCGCGCGGGCGCCGCGTCACCGAGGGGGAGACTACACATTATTGCGATAACAATGGGCCGCCGTAAGGATCGAGAGCATGGGACGCATAGAGGAAGAGAGAGCGAGCAATAACAACAACAACAACAGCAACGACCACATCGAGCCATTGTATGCCACTCAGAAAAATGAACCGCATATACGCGGCGACACAATGCGCGCGCGCGCCTGGCTCAATTTCAATTTGAAATATTCATGCGGCCTGGCTAACGATCGACAATCGACACCTCTTTATCTTTCCACTCGATGCTATATGACGTCCACTAGCCTATATACTCTACTACTACTACTCTCTGTATACTCCTTTCTTTTTTTCCTACACCTATACATAATGCGTAATATACGTGCGGACATGTGCCTAATGTGTGCGAGTGTTGCATACTTGGGTTACTATACATCGATGATTCAGCGCTTATTGAGAAAGAATAACAAAAACCACTCGATGGGTACGGGTTGGAGCTGAGATATATATAGAGAGAGAGAGAGAGAGAGAAGGAGGATGATGCCTCTTTCCCAAATGTTTATTCAACAGCCAGACTGTGGGAATGCAGTAGCAGACGAAAAATCTCTGCGCCAACGCGATAACAGGTGCTTGCTCCGCCAGACTAATATACGTTTTTTACGCGCAGAATGGATGTGCGTATGTGAGAGAGCCACCGGATGCTCTGGATTATCGCGGCCAGCAGCAATTGCACCCGAGCGCATAGCTTGTCTTTTCGATTAAAAATCCCAACGCGCCAGGCCAATAAGCCTATTTTCGCGGTCGGCTATTGTGGTGGCTTAGGCGTTTCCTTCTTCCTTCTCATTCCTACTCGCTGCGAGCTCTATTTTTATTTTTATTTCACGATTTTGAAATCGCGTTAAGGCTTTTCGTTGTCGGCGAGTATCTCTTAGATCTCGCTGCTTAGTCCCGGAAAAGAAGAAGCGACTTACTCTCGACACGAGCGAACGAGGCCGACGCAAGGACGAGGCTCGATCAATATTTCCGCTGCGGCGTGCGCTGATGCTTGATGACACGAGTCAGCGGCTCGCTGCTCAAATTTCGCGGCTTCTGTTGAAAATCGGGCGGTGGTGGCACCGTCGGTCTCGGCACGCTCGGCTGTACTCGAGGTTTCGTTTCGTCCGGACTGTCGCCGCGCTCGTGATCCGGCTCTCGCGGCGAGTACTGTTTGCTCGGGGCGGGCCTCTTGCGACGGCTCGTCGCAGTCATCGCCGGCCCTCGTCGACCCCTTGCTCGTTTTCTCAGGGAGTTCAGCAGCGACAGCTCCGGATCGTACCTGGGGTAAATCCTCGTCACATCTCTCCTCGTCGTCGGCTAGTTCTACGTTTACAAATACGAAGCGAGCGCACACCTGTATCTGCTCTTGGCTTTCACGAGAATACCGTAATCGACGCCGCGACGCAGGGCAGCGACCACTTGCCTCTTGAAGCCTTTGCTCGGCTGGATGCCGTACATCTGGCTCAGCTGCTCGATTATTTGAGTGAGCGAGAAGCCTCGATCAACGTCGGCTGCGTCGACTTTTTTTTCCTCGTCCGTACGCGAGCACATGATCTTGCTGGCGTCGCTTCGACGCAACGAATTATCAACGCAGGCACACCTCGGCTCGTTCCGGGCGCGCAGCCAGAGGTCTCGACACGCGCGATCTAAATTTTGTTATTACTTTTTTACTCAAAAATAACCTATACGACTGTTTCTCGGCTTGTGTAAATACCACGCGCATACATGTATTGTAAATTTAAACTTATCAGCGAGTCGAGCGCGCGCGTGTTAATTAAGCCGGCTATATTCAAGAGAGATGAAAAACAAAGCTCAATTGTTTTCAAAGCGCGACACAGCGCCAGACTCGGAAAAGCTGCTGACTTTTGCATCCATTATCATCGATCGATTCGAAAATTCGACCATTATTCGAAAAACTTGGGGCCTACCTAATCTAATCTCTCAAGACGAGCGATTAGAATGTAAGTTGAACAAAACAAACATCACCTCATCTTTTCGCGATCTCAAAAGAGTCGAAATCGCGTTAATCATATTTCTTCATTGCCTTTTATTGTACTGCTCTTAGATTATTAATTCGTCTGATAAAAAATAATTTGTCGCTTTAGATTTCGCGGAATTCTTAAAAAAAAGCCAATAACATTATGTGTCGCACGTAGGCTACAAATTACAATCGATCGATCGCTTGATTCAATTCAGTTAACGTGTGTAAGTATAGGTCTACGTTCACCTTGAGTTTGGAATAGCGAAAAGGACAAGGCGTGTAATGTACACGTCACAATATGTTATTATTCACAGTCCATTTACTCATGTACGCAGGCCGTTGCTGGCTTCAATAGGACCTGCTCCTTTATGCTTCTCCCGAGCACGGACGTGGAAGGCTACTTTATGGAGCTGCTGCTTGTGCATGTGGCGTGGTTAAAAATCGATTTACTTCGAGCTGAAACTATTTTCCTTATTGTACATGCCTAGAGTAAAGGAAACACTCGAGCGTTTCTGCCTTAAGCTGTCAGATTTTTGTACATTTAAAAGGAACTACAACGCGTACATTATGTATTTGGTCACGGTAACCGAGACTTCCCATTTACTTAAGGTAAAAAGGTGTTGGGAAAGAGAGCAAATGGAGAAACAAAGACAGATTCGGGCAGTTAGAGAGGAGGTAAATGGAGATAAGTAAAGCCAAGTAAAAGCTGCAGTGAAAAACGCAGATCGGGGCAGCCTATATATCCGTGGATGGCAAATGAAAAATAAAAGAGAAATCGCGGAGAGAGAGAGAGAAAAAAAAAAGGAAGAAAAGAGGCTTGAAAAGCATCGAGTAGACAGTGCAGCGAGTCAGACGGAAAGAAAGAGAGACAAAAAGGCAAGCGAGAGCGAGTCAGGCTGCACAGGAGGCGAAATAAAGCGAGAGAGAAAGAGAGAAGCCGGGTTAAGGGGGCAATCGCGTATGGCACTCGATCGCTGCGGTGGCGGCGGCTTGATTTTTTGGAAAAGCTTTCGCTTTCTCCTAGCTGTGTCTCTCTTTATTCGCACTGCAGTATATAGCTTTGATACTTGTTCGACCGAGCGTAAAATATGAGCAGATTCTCGAGTGGATTGATTCTCCTCTTCTTCTTTTCTCTCTCGTTTTTTTTCTTTTTTGCTCAACAGAGAACAGCGGTAGCAGCAGGTGACCGCGTCGAATGAGCTTTTATACACAGTAAATATCAAGTGCAAGTGCATTGGGTAACCTCGACGAAAGAGAGAAAGAGAAAGAGAGACGACACGGATCGTGGAGGATAGTCTTTGGCAAACACCAATATTTGCGAGCGCCCCGTTGGTACCCCTGCACCTCGTCGTCGTCGACGTCGCGCACGCTCCGCGTCGTAGTCCCGGCACTAAGTGTAGTCCGCCCCACACACACACACACACACACGTAGATGCGCTGCAGCGGCAACCTACATGGGTTACTAATACCTAGAGCAGTCGGCGAGGGAGGGAGGAAGACACGTCGAGGAGAGGAGGCGCAGCCGCAGCCGCATCGCACACACCCTCTTGACTCGTCGATCGGCCCAAGGCCCAGTCGGCTCTCGCTCTTTCTCTCTATCGCTTGCAGCCCTCGTTCGTTTCATCTCTAATTAATTTCCAACTGAAATATTGTATTTAGTATTTGAACAGGCAGTCGGCGAGGTCCAAAAAAGCTGCGCTGCCCATAGCGAAAAGCTGCGTTTGAATTTTGCAGCAGAGAGAAAGCGGGCAGAGGGAGGGACAGAGAGTACAGTAGCAAAGGTATAAACTGGCGCAGGCTGCAGCCTGTACACGGCGGGCAATAAATAATAATTAGAGTCTAATTAGCACGACCAATGCTGTATATAACTGTAGAGCGGTGCGTAGCTAGAGCAGCGAGAGCTCGAGAGCTGCTTTCAATTAGCGAAGCGCCGTATATATTCACGAGGCAGAAACGCCACTGCCTATATATATGCAACGTGTTGACGGTGTCGCGGTACGTACGCCTATATTTAGATATAGCACATATATATATATATACATGTATTCGCGTCTATACAACGCGCTACACACATTCGCAGAGAGGGAGAGCGAGAGAGAGAGAGAAGCAAGTAAATGCAGTCAGCGTTGCTGCTGGTGCTACCGGCCGATGAATAATTCATGCCTGCCTTCTTTGACGTCGAAATTCCAAACTCGCGAGCAAACAGAGTTGCACATACAGCACCGACTCTGCCGCTGATCGATAATAATTATTGGCGCGCTTTACCAGCAGCACGCGGCTACGCACGACTGCCTACGCAAATTAAAACGTATCAAGAGAGGATCGGTGCGCAAGAACAAAAAAATGTACAAGGAACGAAGAAAAAAAAAGATGAAAAGCTCGAGTCTCCAGCAAGTACGCGTATTATAATTTGTTTATGCGCATCTACTTTGCGCTAGATGGACGCGTGCAATAGACAAGTCGGATGATGAACGAGGAGCGCGACGCGTCGACAAGATATAGGTGCGCCTTCGTCAAAGACCAGGGCGAGTAGTACCGATACGTATAGTACGTCGGTTCTATAGCATCGACAGCTATCGATCGAAGAAAACAATATTCATCGTTGGCTCGCTCGCTCGCTCAGTCGCGACGTTGAGTCGGGGTCGAGGCCTCGTTGTGTGTAATGCCTATAACTTGGCAAACACGACGTCAAGTTTCTCGGCTCTCCCGCACACAAGCTTTCAATATACGCGCAGATCTCTGCCTGCGTCGGTGTACGTGTATTATATGCGTTCATGTGTGTGTGTGTGTGTGTGTGTGTGTGTGTGTGTGTGTGTGTGTGTGTGTGCGGGTGAGTCTCTGTGAGAGAGAGAGTACGGATAAATGTGTATAAGTGGGCGTCGGTGCTCATTGATGGGGCCGATGCTGCCGCTACTCGAGGACTGCTGCTCTGGGGCAGCGCACGACCCTCTAGTCAAACATGGGCAACATCAATCAGAGCCCAGCGCGCGCGTATACGTATATACATCCAGGGCTCATCGAATAAGAGAGAGAGGAAAAGGCGATGCTACACGTAATAACGTTGGGAATATATATCGGCTCGGAGAAAATCATCGACGAGTAGTTTTCCGACAAAATCAGCAGTGCCAGTGACAAGACAATGCGAGCGTACTTACACCATAGCCAGGATATAAGTTGGCGGGCGAGAAAGAAAAACAGACTCGCAATAGCTCGACGATTATAGTCGCACACACACGTATTTGGATAATCGAGTGCGTTTTGTGCGTCGTGCGTCTAGACTCGGGCGCAAAAAGCAATATAATACATAACGGAGCGGCTCGCAGCGATCGTCGAGTGGCTCGATGCCGCAGGGATTATGCCATCGAGTCTCTCTTTTTTTTTTCTCGATCGTATTATATCGTCTAGGAGCTGCGAATGAGTCAGCTGACAGTTTTTCAAGTATCGCGAGGCAGCCTAGAGAAGCTCGTCGTCGTCGTCGTGTTCTATACGCTAGATACAGTTGGCGCCAGGCTGGTTCGATACTCTCGCGGCTACGAACGAGCTGCAAGCTCGGCTCGACGCGCGCATGCGGGCGACTAGCTGCTGTAGCGCCGGGCGGGGAGAGCGAGCTTTAGCTGCTGCCGCTGCTCCGAAGCCCGGCCGTCGACGAGCTTCCAGCTTGTACGCTATCGTATATATACACACGTTCGTGCAGTAGAACGGCTAAAGGCGGACGTAATTTCCTGCCCGCCTGACAACGCTCGCTTTCCTCTCTCTCTCTCTCTCTCTCTCACTCTGCAGACATGTTTGCCAAGCCAACAGACCGCCACCGCTGCCGCCATCATCGCTCCGGCTGCAGTAGTAGCTTCTTCCAGCGTTATGTGTTGGTCGCGCCCAAGGCACTCCTCGCTATCGCGCACACACGCACAGTCGTAGTAGTAAACTTATCGGTCCCCGAGCACGAGAGCTTTTTATTTCGTCCTAAGCGACTACTCCCGTGCTCGACTCTCCGACTCGTCGTTGCGTGCGCCCTCGGAAACATTTTGACTCTCGCAGCTCTCGTGTAAACTGCTAGCGGGGCGAGGCACGCCAGAGAGAAGATTTAGCCCCGCGACGACAAGACTTTCCTAAGCACACGCCGTAAGACTCGGCTGGCCTGCGCGCTCACGGGTCGATATCTATGCAAACGGCCCCTCGACCTACGTATATACGCGCGAGCGAGCCGAGCCCTGCGCGTTCTACACAGCATACACACTCGCGTACATCCGATACGATCCGGACGGCTCGAGCTCGGGCTTTTAGGTGGCTCTCTCTCTCTCTCTGCCTGGCTTTTACTTTGAAAATTTCGTTATACTTGGACTTGGAGCGAGGAAACGCATTTGCCTGACGTTGAGCAAACAGCTCGCTGCGACGATGACGCGCCTTGCCAGTCATACCTGCGCGACACTTTGAACCGATGCGTGTCCCTTTGACGATGCCGCGCAGCGTATACACATATACTTTCGTGCGCAAGAGGGACAGAGAAAGGCAGCAGTAAAAGAAGACAGCCTCGAGGCCCCTTAGTTAAAGGTCCATGCGGAAAGGGCATGTTGAAGCTTTGCTGCTGCTGCTGCTGCTGCTTCTGCTGTTGGCGCTGTTGCGATCGAAGCCCGAAACTAAGAATCACGGGCTCAATCCGAAGAACAAACAGCAGCCCAGCTACAGCGAGGAGGCATGTATATAGGTGCGGGGGGCGAAGGGAGAGATAGAAGGCAGTATCCGCGAACGAAGCGCGCAAGCAGCCTCGGGTCATGGGATTTTATGAGATTTTTTTCCCTCGAGAGCGAAAGAGCAAAAAGACGAGAAAGGCGAAGCTCTCGGGTCCATTATCGGTGCGGTGGTGGCGGCGGCGAGTTGTCTATATAAGCTCGTACACACTTACACGATGTATAGCTCATATATGTGTGTGTGTGTGTGTGTGTGTGTGTGTGTTTTACCAAATGTAGCAGTGTGTGAGCGAGTGCAAGTACTCGATTGTACCTATATTACACTCGTCGGTCCATCCTGTCTCTCTGGCTGCTCCATGGCTGCTCCGGCTCCTCTCTCGCTCACTCATTCACTCATCGCGCGGCTAGGCTCTTTGTCGGACTGACTTGCGTCAATATTTGAGACTCAAATACGTTAAAACAATAGCCGAGCCCCGCGCGCGAATGTACCTAGCCATACGCTTTGACGGCCGGGATTGGCCGTGTGCGGCTGCTGCAACGCGCGGATATACCTATATCGACTCTATACGTACTTACTGTACGCGAACGAGCCAAAGCCATCCACAAAAGCTATAACTATAATTTTTATAGTATACGTGCAACGCGCCCATTAACAAGTAAGCTCGACTCTCGTTCACCTACTCGCATTTGAAATTAAAATAGGCTACTTGAAATAGCTGATCGCTGCCAATAATCGAGAGCCATTCGCGATCTCATCGGCTGCTGTTGCCGCTACTGCTTTTGCGGCCGAGTACATATGCATATTAAACTCGCATCGAGGATCGAGGCTCCTACACACCGTGGGTACTTGTATGTTTGGACATGTGTTCCGCCCGGACACGCCCTATTGTTATGCCTATGCGCCTCGTACACAGCATAGAGCGCGTCGACTGCACAGTCCGTCCCTTGGCTTTTGGCTTTTACTGCCTCGCGCGGCTCGAGCATTGTTAGCTCGACCAGGCAGGCCAGCTACCCTGCGCGCACCGATCGATTTGCCAAATGCCAACTTTATTACATAATACGTTTTAAAGGCTGTATATGCTATACGCGCGATATACCTCATTACTGAGCTTCTCTCTCTCTCTCTCTCTCTTTCTCTATCTTATAGATGATTGTTCGCACGACACACATAGACAGAAATTCGGACGGAAGTCGTTTCTCGGACTACTCACATATGCTTTCGCGAGCAAAAAAGAGGCTAATAACGATCACTCGGCTGGGCAACTTTTTTCTCTATTATGTCTGTACATGTTGGCTTTATATAGCTTTAGACATATGTAAGCGAGCCCAGGTCTTTGTTGTAATGTGTAGCGGTGCCTCGCTGACTCGGTCACTGGAGCTGTCTATTGTCATTTACCAGCTACTGCTGGTGACTCCTTTTATAGGTATCCATGCTAGCTATATATGCCAAAAGTCACCCCCTGCTGACATTACGCGTACGCATGCATGTACTTTATTCGATCCTACGACGCGTGGGTCATGAATTTCGCATTTTTCCACGCGCCAGCCGACAAATTGGATTATTCTTTAGGTAATTTGTTCAAACGTTTTTTTAGGACTGAGAAAGCTCGACTCGATCAGGGAAAATCACTTATCGTAGTTCAAGCGATGGATGATGGAATTAGATAGATTCGATTGCTAAATAATGCAAATAAGTGGCTGCGAGTTTATATCGATGATATCGAAACGGGGGGGTCAGAGTGTCGCGTCGAATTGGCCCTTCGATGCAAATCCTTCGATTATCATCTCGGGGGGTGGAGTGGATACTGTCTGAAAATCGTTGAACGATCCCAAGGAAAACGTGCAGTGAGCGATTAGTTCGAACACGTGCACACATGTATTACATTATAGATATATAAAATAAGCGAATCGACTTATCAAATACACTCGTACGGTACATAAGTCTAAAGCAGGTAGCGTACTCGGCTCGCAATATTTACTATTTGCAGTGGTAAACAGACACATACACACATACACAAGTAGTTGTATAATAGCCGAATGTGTTTATACGTCGACGTACACACACAAATACGGTACACAGTGTTGTGTATGTGTGTGAGCGCGGGGCGTCGTCGACGGGCGCGAGTTAAGTCTTAAAACACACGTTCGTGTCTATGCTCCGCTCGAGCTTGCTGCGTATGTAATCCCGGAAAAAGTTTGCCCAGAGTCATCACGAGTCGTCTTTCTTTCTCTCTCGCTCTCGTGTACTGCCGAGCTCTAGCGCCAATTCATCGATGCGATAGGCTTGTAAACATTTGAATAGCGCAGCGACAACAGCTTACTTACAAAGTACCTACAACCTGCTGCTATTATTTCCTCGTTTTACATTTGTTACACAGCTAGCAGCAGCAGCCACTGAAAAAGTCAATGTTTAACGTGTCTACAAACGACGACGAGCTGCTCGCGTTTTTATATTTAGTGTAATCTAAGCGACTATCTTGGCTCGCGACTGGCCCGCTGAATTATGTTGTCGAGCTTTCACAGCTCTGGCTGAGGATTCGGAGCTCCGTTTCTCACGATTAATCATCGACGTCTTGGCCGTCGCGGCGTTACACGCCCCCGATTATTGCGCGCCTACATCGCATCCCCCGCGCAGTACAAGTTGGACTTGTATTGCATATATACGTGTAACTACAACGGCACAAGAAGGACGAATAAAAAGGCAGCAATAATACAGGGATTTCACGCCAATTGAAGCAGCTCTTGCTCGCATCCGGGCCAGATTTTGACTTTGTCTATTCGCTTCCTTCTTTCTAGCTTCTTTTCTTTGCGGCGCATCCTTCTCTAATGCGCGCATTCCTTCTCTTCGTGCTGCCTGTAGATCGTCGCTACACGACGTAATCCCATCGTTTATTATGTTCCTTTGAGGCATCGAGCCCCAATAGGACGTGCGTCGAATCTTGTACCTTTGGTCATTGATCGATGTTTTTCTACAAACGCAATCGAGATTTATAGCAGATAGAGAGAAGCGACTTTTTTTCCCCGGGACAACGGTACGAGCAGCGACGTACTTTATCATCGAGTATGCGTGAACGAGGCGATAAAGCCGCGCGACGTGAAAGAAGAACGGAACTGCAGCCGAGTTTCTTCAAAGTTTATTACACCTTTTGCGCTATCTCTCTTTGGGCAAGGCAGAGGCGCAGACGGCTGTAAGTACGATCTGATTCTAATCGGAGCTAGAGAATGTGTAGATAATAAAATACGCCCCGGTCGTGCAGGCGCTGCTCTGTGTACACACTGCGCAGGCGGATTATCAACTATCAAGTAAGATTCCAGCGTCGTCGCCGAGCGCAGAGCGCAAAGCTCGAGGGAGAGAAGCTACAAATGTATTTCTCTCTCTCTCTCTTATACCTTCGTGTGTATCTTACTGCAGAGCCAACAAATGAACGACTATGTACGCGTGTGTGCGCGCGAATATACGTATACGTGTGCAGCGTGTGGTTTCCGCGCCATGTTTGAGTACCAACTGATCAATATTGATCAATTGCAGCGTGACAAAATATTGGTATGACTCATTGTCTCGGTATATATTGACTTGCTCAATCTCTCCTCGTCCGCGTGCGCTCGCGAACGTTTATATATTGGCACTCAGCGAGTCAAACGGTTTGCTGCAGTTACCCGATAGCTTCTCCTTTTTCCCCTTTTCTTTTTCTCTTTAAACATATTATTGGAAAATGATAAAATTGAACTGAACAAATAATCGCTGCAGCGATTGCAGGAATCTCGCGTTATATTGAAAAGAGAGGAAAAGAGACGTGGCAGATGTGCACGGCATAAAGTGTCTCGTCGATGGTTACTTTTCGCGGTTTTTACGGTCCAGGCCGAGCGCAACAAACCGACTTGGAAGTCTCTGTTCGAACCTAAGCTCGAGGTATCCGACGTCGTATTGTGTGTATTTCTGCGTACATTCATGCTAGGGTCAACGCACGAGATATGTACGTGCGGACATCATCGGAAGCAGCAGCAGCATCAGAGCCCAGAGCTATCGATCGCTAATCGTGTTCGATTCGCTTACGTGCGTCGAGTCGTTGTTGGCAGGTTTGCTACTTTGGCTCGGAGCCATCCTTCTACTAGTGCTGCTGCTACTGCTTCTGCTGCTACTGGCACTATAGTGTACAGTAGTGCTAGTATGCAGCAGCCTCGATTGGATTGGATCGGCTTATGTGTAAACTGCGCCGCTGCTGATTTAAGCCAATCGGTAAACAGCGCAAAGACTGCCCTCTCATCTCGTTAGTTATAAGCTCGCACATACATAGAGCAAGTTCAATGTTGCCGACTCCAAAGGCAACTTCTGTGAGCGCAGATGTGCTCGATCAAATATTTTTTTGGGCGCGACAAGCGTGTTGCGTGTAAGGAGCAGGACGCGCATTATTAGCAGCAAAGCAACTGATAAATATACACGGATCCTGCGGGTACTCGTTGATTTCGTAAAAAACTTATCCGCTGAACAACAGCCCGCACCATATAGCTCCATATTACATATATATAATATTGTATATACAGAGAGTTTTGGAAAAAGATGGCTTAAAATTTGAAGGAATATGAAGGCGTCGCGAGCCAGCCCGGAAAAGAGTCATTAATCACTTGTGGTGGTGCGCGCCACCGCAAGTGAAAGTGCTACTAAATACGCGCACGCCTATTGTCATCGCCACCGGCCATTCTAATTAATCAACTAACTGACTCATCATGCCTTACCGTGATTTTTTCAAGCACTTGACTTTTGATGAATTGTCGTGCTTTTGTTGCATCGACAGCTCATTAACACCACTGGATTCATAATAAAAACAAGAAAGTCGATGTAGCCATCTCGGAGCACCAGCGGCAGACATCGATATTCAATGGATCAAGAGAGGCTCTTTATGGAAATGCTCGATACAAAACAATAAGCTTGGCTACTGCTGCTACGCCGAGGTTAAAAAGGCCTGCAGCAGTGTATAAACACATGGCGCGCGAGCACTGAGCCCACTTGCAAACTCCAATCATGGCCTGTTATATACATATATACACGTGTATATATACGAAAGCTTTTTGCGCGTTTACTCTCTGTGTCTCTCTCTGTCTCACTTTCTACGATCCGTGTTGGTACATTTTAAGTCTATTTAAGTGTGTTTGTCGGTATAATATTGACATCGAATACATACAAAAGAGAGCAAGCGCGAGCATATATCGCAGGAGCGAATATATAGCTATAGCGAGGCAGCCGGCCGCCTGGTGCATTATTGCCTTGCTCGAGATCGCGGAAAAACGTGCGAGCTGTTGCATCGTCTCTGCCAGTTGTGTACGTACACACTATATACGCGCTGCGTGTGAGAAAACGCGTTGCGCAAATGAATCGGCCCTGCCGAGTAAAGACGCGACTCGAATTATTATACGTATTATGCGCAAGTGACAAATGACTCGGCGTAATAATGCCAACACAACTGAGAGAGAGAGAGATGCTGCTCGGTGCTTAAGCCAGCGACAAATGTACAATACACGGAGACCAGGTGACATGGGCACCGCCTCGTAGCTCGCCCATTCATCCGAAATTAAATACAAATGCTATAATGCGCCCCGCTGACATTGGACACGCGTCTTATGTCCTCTGAGCTTTGAAATACTCTGTTCTATGGATCCCGAGGCGCTAGACTGCTACCAACATCATTCCCAGCGATTCAGAATGTAAGCGAAAGCAATCATCGTTATGGCCTCGTTACAATTGTTTTACCGACGAAATCTGGATTCACTGCGTGGCGTGTACGGGTTATAGCCTGGGAAGCCGGTGAAGACGACGATTTTTATTGGGACTTGATTCTACCGATAAATAAATAGCCTCTCACTTTATAAAGTAATAATGCCGATACAAATTACTCGATTGTACTTATTGCATCATTTCTTTTTTCTCACCTTGGGCCATACTTCATTTTACGATCGAAATAAAAATCTGTGTTACTCGAGTGTTCGATTATACAGCCGGTGTAAATGGAAGGTGTTTTGATGCGGTCATAAGCCATTTAGTCAACTAGATAAGGCTGAATTCTCAAAAAACAGGTGTAAAACTCTCGGGCGATGCTTTTCGAGGAGAAAGTCTTTTTTTTATAAAATTGAAAAATCTTCAACCTATATAATAAGAGTAAGATAGAATTTTTTATATCAGTTTTTCTATAATGAAACCTATCTTATTCGAAGTCTCTCTTTTTCTCTCTTTCTACTCTATTCGACTCTATTCGACTCTCCCTATCTCTTCTTAAAAAAATATAAAACTTCATATATGATGATTTATCCTATTTTCATAATCGCATCCACGTCAAAGTAAACACAAATAAAGTGCTGAATCAGTCTTGAAAAATTTTTAAATTTCCGATGCACTAGGTTCAGCTTTTACTCGACTCGTCCACAATCATGACCAACAGTCGTGAAATCCGTCCTGATTTTTAATGACTTTTTCCCCTGCGGTTGAGTAGCTATTCAAGTTTTAAGCATCAGACATTGTTTTCGGATAAAGTCGAGTGGCCACAGGTGCGAGGTTGAAGCCAAAAGTTAATAAACTCATATACGCGGGCAGAAGCTGAATTTTCTAAACGATTACATGTAAAATCTGCGGTCTATACGTACACACGAATATACATGCATTGGCAAAGTGAGCCAGTCTCTCTAGTCTAAGCTAAGATATTTGGCCTAGTAAATATTTGGAGATTGTCTGCAAAGAGAGGGAGAGAGAGAGAATATCCCCCGTTCGCACGTGCTAATAACTGATCCGAGATTTAATTAACGTGCGGATACGGAGTATATAAGTAGTTGGTGCTCACACGAACAATAGACAACGGGTACCGTGTTTTTTTCTAAAAAATTTCAAGGAAAAATCAAAGTTCCGAAATGTATATAGTATATCCTTTAATACATCCGTTGGAGAAATTGAGTGGAGCGTAGGCTCGGTCGATTATATCGTGAATATCATGCAGCGTCATCGATTTTAGAGGGTCACTCGGGACCAGTAGCGCAACGCAGCAACGGCAGCAGCAGCAGCAACGGCAGCAACGGTATAAATCAATCACACAGGCTCATTAGCCCCTGGGCTGAACAAGGTAGCACAGCACTGCTATTGCTGCATTCATGTATGTGTGTACGATACATACATACATGCTACAGGAGTTATGTTGCTGCTGAGGAGGGGCCGAGTCTCAGCAACAGCAACAGCCGCAGTACGACTCGGAAGGGGCGTACGCGCGGCGTATATTTGCATGGCGGATTCGTATTTGGTGAGCGCTATATGTGCTGCAGCGTACGAAGCGGAGAGGGTGAGAGAGAGAGAGAGAAGGGGCATAGCTGACTCCCGAGGTCCCGGTCAACGCGCGGCGTGCTCACAGTATATGTATGTGTTTGTCCGCCTGTGTGTGTGTGCCTGCATATACGCACACACACACGTGCAGTGTGCGTGAAGCACTGGTTATTATGTAAATGGCCTAGTCGCTCTCTCCCTCTCAATCCATCAGTTGACAAATCATTAACTATGCATCGAGCTGGCCAGCAAATACTCGTTAATAGTAGCCCCCCTGGCCGCCTCCTCCTCTCGGCTGTCCTACGAGTGCATACACGAGTATGTATGTACTGGCCAAATATGCCGCGCCATTATGTGTAGCATTATAACGCGAGCGAGAGAGGAGTGAAAGAGAGAGAGAATCTCTCGATATTTCGCCGAGCGTAGGTGCTGCCGCTTTGTCCAAGCGAACCCTCATTTTCGTATTTTCGCCTGGTCCTCCCCCCAAAAGCGCGGCGGAAAAACTCGTGCCCCGAATAATGACCTCGAAAGCGAGCGAATTTGCACTTTTGGTCGCTTCGGCACACATTCGCGCACACGCATGTGCACTGATTTAGCATTCGACCGGAACGTCATTAAAAGCGCGTTTCTCGTCAATCCCGACCGTTTGAAGTTTAAAAATACAATAAACTGCGCTGCTGCTGTTCGTCTGTCAGGGAAAAAACATCGGAAAACTCGCGGCGCCCCGTGTCGAATTGTCATTGGGGTTTGTACGCAGCTGTCGGAATCGTCCGGCGCCAATTCGATGCTCGCATACAATTACTCGACTGCGACTTGTGATTCCGCGAGTGCAAAAAGGTGGCGGGTCGCGCTCCCGAAATCCCTATTGAGAATTCCGCCACGTATGAGCGCGCGTCGAATTAAAACCTAATTGCATTTATGCTGTTGCCGCTGCATCGCCGGCTCAGTGCGAACTGCGTGTCGCGCTAATTTCATTATATTATTAGCGAAACGAGCTAGAGCGAGTTCGGGAGCATTTAATGATCCGAATCGCTTGTGTGCGCTCCAGAGCGAGGTGCGCGCGAAATAAAATATAAAAACTCGCGCGCTCGGCGCCTGTGCGTGTTCGGGGATAGATCCGACAGCTTTATTATATACACACGCGCGCGCACATACTAAAAACACACCCATCGACAGCTTCACAGACTATCATCGGTGCATGTAGTGCGTATTGCTGAGCTTCATTTTATTTATGTATTCAGATTTAGCGTGCAAATCGTCCGACAAACTCTACATTATGCACTGGATACGGGCTACGGATGGAGCAGTGAATGCACGGGGGCAAGTGTATACATTTAACGCGTGTAATAGGATATATCGAGCATAGAAAACGCAAGATTAGCCGGGTGTGGCTCTCTCTCTCTCTCTCTTTGCCAAAACGTTTTAATGTACCCACTAGGACAAGTGCTGCGGAATAATAATAGATTAATGTATAAGGCTTGCGCGTCTGCGCGTGTGAGTAAGCCGTGTCGGGGCGCAGCCTCGACTAATAGGATGTATATAAGACGGCAATTTGCCTACTCGCAGCACGTATACAATAATAAGGATGTAACCCGCTGGCACACCCGATCGAGGAGCAGCGACGAATAAAAGCAATTGCGGCGAAAAGAGAGCAAAGAGCAAGAATGACATATTCGCTCGTATACGTATACCTCGGGGGGGATGGGTGGACGAGTAGATAATTTTCGCTGCGCTGCGTTGGCTGACGTACGTACGTCACAGTGCGTGACCTAGAGGCGCGTGGAGGGCTTATATAAGCGCGCGCCGAGGGGGTAGCGTCGTCTAGCTCACCGAATTATCGAGAATGACGACGCTCGCGGCACGAGGCACTCGACACGACCCTCTCTCTCTCTCTTATACGATATAACGATCATCGTATCGAATTCGCCGCACTCGGCTGGCATCGGACGATAAAAGTGCAGAGCCAGAGAAAATGAGAGAAAGACCAGGCAGTTATCTTAGCCGCGCGCGAGAAATTACGTGCCCACATAGCGTATGCAAACACACGTAGGCAAACTCGAGGCTGTGGCCAATGAGTGAGAGGACGAAGCGCTCCAAAGAGACCTATGAAGCATAACACGGAGAAAGAGATAAGAGAATAGCGAGGCTGGTTTTAGGCCGATAAATATCGAGTTTTCCCGGCTTTTTTAATGAATTATATAAAGGCTGTAGCGTTGGTGCGGCGCGACTGTATACGAGCGAACCTGTGGCAAAAAGATGACGAGCCGTTTCCGGTCGCGTGGACGCCCGGCGCGTAATTACGCACGACACGATCGCTCGGTCGTCCTTATCGATCAGCATCGTGACATCCTTCGGCGATCAACGCATGTACGTACCTCATGAATAAATAATGCAATAAAGTTTGGGTACTCGAGGCCAAGAGTTTTCTCACGCTCGCTCGCGAAATCGACTACAAATATCTACCGGTAATGCTACGCGCAGGGAAAGGGCTATATGGGGATCGATGCTGTACGATATTATGCCTTACACATTTAGCTTCGAGTCGTACAATCGAGGGAATACAAAAGAGAAGAGGAGCCAGCAGAGAGAGAGAGAGAGGAGAGTAGCGGAGAGGACTCGTGTCGAGTTGCTATGCTGCGCGCGTGGAACACTCGAAACTCGAGCTCGACGCGCGAGCGAGCGAACGAGCTAGCGACCTATGCACGCTAGCGCCAGCAGCAGCCAGGTCAAATATTTTCCGCGGTTAAATATTTGATCGGCTTTTTATTCCATTTATCAACTGCAGTAGCAGCAGCAGCAGCAGCCACCACAGCGTCAGTCGAGAGCCGAGTTCTATCTCACTCTTGCTCTATCACGTACATACACAAAGTCTAGGCGTGCGCATGTGACAATCTAATTGGCCCGGGCGTTTTTCTTTCTTTCCCGAAAATTATCCGACGGCCGGTGGATCACAGCGCCGCAGAGGCAGCAGCAGCGGCAGCAGCGGCAGCAGCGGCAGGCGCAGCTCGGCTCTGTATAGTGACTGCACAGGCGAGGGAGCGAGGGAGCCAGGGAGCGAGGCGCAAACATTGCCAGCGAAAATTAAAAGCGCATGCGGCCAAGTTTCGACTGCGCGACTATCCGCAGGACACGAGTCGTCGGTCGAGACTCTACTATTTCTGGGTCAGGCCAGCTATACGCGGGGTAAATATTAAGAGGCCGATGCTCAAATATTTGCCCCGGCGGTGTGTCCAGGACGGCTGCTCCGATCCGAGCTCGTACTCGTATAGCTGCGCCGACGGACGCCGACTGCCTAGCCGCCCAGTCGGCGGTGGGCACGATTAAAAATTTGTCATCGGCCATCGGCCATCGGCCCATTAAATAGGAAGGCCGCCCGTATGATCGAGCCGAGAGCAGCCGTCTCTAATGGTCGCGCTCCAAGAGCCGAGAAACGGACCAGTCTCAGCTGCGGAAAAGGCAAACAATCCGAGCTTGCGGTGCCGGGCGCTTGTCGTCGAGCATGTATAATACTCGTATACGGCGGGGCAGCATCTGTGTATATATAAGATCGTTAATGCGTGTGTACCGTGGGTGGAAATTACTTTGTATATTCGTGTAAAGGCAAGTACGGGATAATGGTAGGTATAAGGTAGGCCGGCCACTTAGCGCGCGCGATACAGTATACGCGTTTAATTTTGTCTACTCGTATCGTACGCGCTGCAGGATACGTAATAATAATACCGTATAAACGAGTATAAGGAGAGGAGGAATCGCTTTTAGCCGCAGTCTCCAAGACGCACTCTTACTCTTTTGAATTCGCAGTATTCGCGGCCACTTCTAGTCTAGCTGTGCTGCGGTCGGTCGGTGTTAGCGAGCGCGTGCGTCCCGCAAGCCACTCTACATACACCAGCCTTCGAATTAATTATCACAGAAATTAAGAGGCGCTCGCGGTGGTCTGCCTGCGGTTCCCTCTCTCTCTCCCTCTCTCGCTCGTTCTCTCGTTTTTGCGCTTAGCTAACCGAGAGACAGCTATACAAGTTGCTGGCGAGGCTCCTTTCGATAGATGCGTGCGTGCGTGGGTGTACGAGTATATAGCGAGCGTGCGAGAGGATGCACGGTAGCCGAGCGAGCCTCGCGAGATTAACACTTTGAGAGAGAGGAAAAAAAACATGCGAGCTAGAGAGAGAGAGAGGAGAGAGAGAGAGAGACAGAAAGAGAGAAAGAGAAAACAAAGTGAGGAGGCATCACTGATGAGACACGAGGGCCCACACATGTCGAGCCCATTATTGTAACATACATCACACACTCGTACTCTGGAATATAATATGTATATGCAGGCATCGGTCGATGAGTACGAGGCGCGAGTCGACCGAGTTTCTTTTCCACTCTACGTCGTCGAGTGCTCCGGCCTTCTCTCGTTCGTTCGCTCGCTCGCTCACTCGGCCTGTGTTGATCTTGGCCCGAGTCGCTGATGCTCTCTCTCTCTCTCTCTGTCTCTGCGTAGCACGCGCAGTCATCCAAACAACGACGGAGCTGCAGGTGCTCCCGCTGCTGCTGCTGCTGCTGCTGGCTGCATTAGCACGAGGATCGCGCTAAAAGCTTTCTCGTACTCGCGGCGCGGCCCTCTCGACATAGCTCGCAGCAGCTCGCGTCGAGCCGAAAGCTGCTGGGTGGTCCGACGCGTCTCTGACTCTGCTGTACGCGCTGCGCTGCGTATTTTGCCATTTTCCGTCGGCCGTCGGCGCGCGACTCGACCCGACTCGACGAGGCGTCTGCTTCGCGCAGATAAGCCTCTGCAGCCGAGCCCACGACTACAAACTGCCCCTTGCCACGCTACAAATACATCACCCCTCGTATAGTCGCCGCCAATACCGCTGCTGTCGTCCTCGTAGTTTGCGCCCGTTGATGCCCGCGCTTCTAGCCCTGCGGTAGATGCTTTGCTCGGGCTTGAACAAACACTCGCTATAATTTTACCCTATCTCTCTCTCTCTCTCTCTCTCTCTCTCTCTCTCACGTTCGTTCGCTCACTCGCTTACTAGCCTGTCATTGATTCATGGGGCTCGTTATATTCGATCAACGGTATTCTGACCTTTTTTTCCGACTCTTTTCCGTGCTCGAGTCACAACCACCCACGCGCGCCTCAAATCTTGGATAATTCGGAAAAATAAATAACTCGATACCTAGCCGTGTTACTCGATAGTCCGAGTCAAGCTAGAAGAGGTCAACGTGCATGGATTCTCGTCTCTGTAGAGCCTCGTGCCCAGCTCGTCTCGATTGATCAAAGCATATACACAATACATTTAATACATGTATATGAAGGATTATTACAAAGCGATGACATTATATGTTCGAAAACATTCACGCTTTTACTCTTTTGACTCTTTGGTTCTCTCGCGTATACGCAGGTGCGATTGTGTTTTTTTCTTTCTTTTTTCCTTTTCTGGTTCCTTCCTATTCGTTTGATGTGTGGCCGGCCCCGCGTGCGACCCGAGCGCTCGCGCGTTAATTATCATTTTAACTGTCTTCGCAGCTCTTTTCTCTTTCTTCCGAAAGTCTTATAGCTCGCGACTACCCGCTAATTAAAATGTTTCAGGAAATCAACGCGCGTCGAGCTTCCTGTCATCCTCTTCACGTGTACACCTATACGCACTCGGATCGATACTTGACACTTGTCATGCTATTTTATCCCGCATAAAGTATACCGGAAGATTCTCCTGCATCGTGGCTGATTTTTTTTGTTTTTTTTTTTGCGCTGTGACACACGACGTGAAAGAAGCGAAAATGGTAGCTGCGGCGAGTCGCTGAAATGCACGCACGAATACGTGCAAGTAGCGGATGGGGCCTCCTCTCGTGCAAGTTTTAATGATAAACCAATAATGGAACTGTACGCGCAAGAGCTAAGAGAGGACTGCCTGCTCACACATACGCGATAGATATTTTTATCTGCGACGATTTATTCGCGCTAACACGATCGAGGCATGTTATCGTGCTTCGCACGCGCCGATGTATATAATCTCATTACCGAGTCGTCGGTTGCACATCGTATAAAATTACGACTCTATACGTATCGCGCGAGAGTGCGCCAACAAGCCAATGTCTTTCTGCGGGCCCGAAACCTTGCAAAACATCGCCTTTTCTCGCGACTCCTCATTGGCTGGCATTGGAAATCGTCTTCGCCGTCGACGCTCGCGCTCTGTTTGCCAATTATGCAAGATCGCGCTCGTATTCGCAAATATTCCCTATCTAAATTTGCTGTACATTATACGTATGCTAATATGAATTCGTTTGACTCACTCTTAGCTTCCTTTCACATCTCCACTCGTAGCGACATCTGACTTTCAATCTTGAATACTCACTCTTCTCAAAAATTAACCATTCGTTGGAATCGAGTCCACTTTATCAACAGTTCGATCGGTAGAGTTACCTGTGAAAAAAACGTAATACCCTCCGTTTGAGATAACAACTTTTTCAAAATGTCAATTTCTTCGTGATAAAATTTCATTCCTAGAAAAGTGATTGTTCTTCATAATGTATATCGATAGAATAATTTTCTCAAATAGTTATAAAATGACTCAATGTTGCTTTCGGTCAAATGTTCACATCCTGATTTTTAATTATTATTAAAGTTAATTTCGTTTAATATGTAACTTCAAATGAGAAATATGGAATCCAGCCAAGTATTTAGCTGTTCCGTCAAGTAATTTTTATTTTATTAGTATGAAAGTAGGCAACTACTTCAAGCTTATAATTAATTTTATTACATCTATTTCAGATTGAAAGAAGAGCCAACAGATGTGTTGCAAACTAAAAATATTAAATATGAAATAGTACTGAGCAAGTTCAATACTTGAGATTTCTGCAAGAAAGCCGGATAAGTTTTGATAAAAAATCATAAAATAGAGCTTTGCGACGTGCATATTAATATAAAGTTAAGAAAATGCGGGATTATTCTCGAAATCATTTACAGGATATAAAATATAACGATGATCGTGAAACTCAAAACGGAAATAAAACAAAATAGAAAATGTAGGGAATGCTACAAAATTGGTTTCAAAATTGAAGACAAATATGACTGTGAACTCAGCGAGCAAAATCAAAAAACGAGTATCACAAAGAAATTCAACTGTCAACATGAACACGAAGTATAGTGCATGTAGGTATCACTTATATAGAAAAAAGAATCTCTCTTAAGATCATATCAAGCAAGACATCGTTACAAGACACAGCTCGAGCAATACATACAGAAAGTCATTTTTACAAAAGTCTAACTTGAAACCCCATACCGATGTGGCGCATATGGGAAAGACATATATACTCTAAAATGTTATCACAAGAGCCACATCGGTTCGGGCAGACTAAACTTAAAAACACATTAATGCGACTTATAATGGTATCACATATCTAACTATAACTGTAATGCATGCAGTTGATCATTTACTTAAAAATGTAATCCCCATACTCATGTTGAGATAGTTCATAATGGTATCAAACATCCATATGATGTGTGATTTCTGTGAAATAAAATATAAACGGCAGTTTGATCTCAAGGGGCATGGCAAATTGTTTCATACTGGTATCACCCAAGCGTGCGAGACACGTGAAAATATATTTAAACAAAAAAGAAGTCCAATAGACCACATTGGCAAGGCGCATTACTCACACATTGTGACCTAATATATGTATATAAAAAGCATGTTCCGTCTTATCAAAAACTCTGATGTACGCACCATCTAACATATTTATTCGGAAGACCAATTTTCGTTTTATTATATGACGAGTTCCTCTTGTATTATATTATCTATAATATACACGAAGATATTAATAACGTTTGAGTTAAATAAAAAAAATTTAATAGAAAAGTAACCATATGTTTTACAGGACGATTCAAATTAGCGTATGATTTTTTAGAATTGATCTATAATTCTAATTGAATTAGCTAAGCGATCTATCCCGCTCGCTCACAAGACCCTTCAGATCGTGAATTAAACGTCTTTGAATCATTTTTTTTCTAGAGAAAAAAGTCACTTTTTTCCATCTAAAGTTGAGCCCAAAATTGGTTTATCAATAAAAAAAGGGAAAAATAAAAGATAGGATTTTTCGTTCATTTTAAAGTTTCTTCTTTTCAAAACCAAAAGTAGTGAGGAAAAGATCTCGCCGTCGTTATCAAAGTTTCATTGAAAATTATCACTCATCTTTAACCAATTCAATGCTATTATTTATTTTTACTTTATTTAAATGTCCCAAACAAAAAAATTTGTTGATGGTACAAAATGATAAAAATATTGAAATGCATAAGTTCATCTACAAATTGTTCAATCAAATTCAATTTTTGTTGACAATACCTATCAAAAAGAGGACTTTTATAATTTCAAAATAAATGTTCATTTAGTCACTTCAAGGGCAGTAGATTAAATTAGTGGCAAAAAAACCATTTCCGTTATGTACAATCAGCGCTCTCTTTCGGATTGGTTCCTAAAGTATTTTCAGTTTTTTTAAGGTCTTCGTACAACAATATGTAAGAACACTAAGAACTAAGATATGAAACAGTGACGGACTTATTGCAAAGATGGAGTGTCAGTCATGCGCTGCATAACACGGCTCAATCTCAAATCTGAGAGTTAACGACGTTAACGAGAAAAGTCGTGAGTACCTGTAAGCCGTGTCGACAATGAGCATAAGTTAGACAGCAGACGAGATCGATGATCCAGTAAATAAGGATCATTTGAAAACGTCGAATGCTGGGCTCAGCGTTGAGTGCATTCATCGCATCACGCTATATTCAGTGTCAGTGTTAGCTCTGCCGTGCATTTCGTTACACGTATAGGTTATCTGAACTTTTTTAAAATGCCTTGTTGGTATTATGAAAAAAAAGAGTTGAAAAATACTCCATCGGTTCAGGATGGACTCGACTTTGAAACAGAAAATAGATACAGAAAAGAAGGTGCAAGATTTATCATTGAAGTTGGTACGAAAATGGACCTCGGTTATAATACTATGGCAACTGGTGTAGTGTATTTTCATAGGTTCTATATGTTCCACTCTTTCAAAACGTTTCCACGATATGTAAGTTATTCAACTTTTACCATTTTACCTTATTTTTAGTTTATTATATCTTCATTACAATTGCAAGTACAAAATTTTATAAGACATTCGTTTGTGTATTCAACTATTTTCTCCAATCAAATGTCAACTCCACTTTGAGAATGTTTACTTTTGACAGTAATATACTGAATGCCATTAAAATCATGTTGTTTTGATGTTAGGTAAAGTTGACACAATCATTTACATTACCTTTGCAAGTTTAGGTTACAGCATGCTGTTGCCTCTTCTTAGCTGGTAAAGTAGAAGAAACTCCAAAAAAATGTAAAGATATCATCAAAACAGCAAAATCTCTGCTTGATGATCAAAAATTCATGACTTTTGGTGATGATCCAAAAGAAGAAGTAATGACATTAGAAAGGATCCTCCTTCAAACAATCAAATTTGATCTTCAAGTGGAACATCCTTATAGTTACTTATTGAAGTATGCCAAATGTCTGAAAGGTATCAACATATTACTGATAGTCATTATCTATTAGTTTTATTAATACCCATTTACATATTTTCCATTTAATTTAAAGGAGATAAAGGTAAACTTCAAAAAATGGTTCAAATGGCATGGACATTTGTGAATGACAGGTGAGAATGTCTCCAACATAAAAATAAAAAACATACCTTTTTTAATGTTTGTCAATAAATTTAACCTACTTTTTTCAGTTTATGTACCACTTTATCGCTCCAATGGGAGCCTGAAGTTATAGCTGTAGCACTTATGTACCTAGCTGGTAAACTTAGTAAATTTGACGTTGTTGACTGGAGTGGCAGACAACCAAAGCATTGTAGATGGTGGGATATGTTCGTTGAAGATGTTACTATGGATTTATTAGAGGACATTTGTCATCAAGTACTAGATTTATACTCACAATCTAACAGTGTACCAAAAGCAGATTCTCCTCCAGTGACGCAGTCTACCGAACATCCAAGAGAAAGAAGCACACCTCAATCAGTAAAAATGGAACCTTCTCATATCCCACTTAATGGTCAGAATTTTATTTTAAAAAACGTTATTCTGTGAAAAAGAGATCAATAATCAAATCAAAACGTTGTACTTTTACAGTTGCACCTGTAGTAAAGATACCAAAAACTGAACCTGCCTTAATTACTGGCAATGGATGTCAAACAGTTGATGTAGCTGATAGCTCGAAACAAATTGAACCTCCAACTCATTATCCACCGTATGCTGCATTTCCTCCAGCAAATTCTGCATTTCCACCAGTTTTTCCACCTGCAAACATAAATGTACCGCCACCACCTGTGAATGCTTTAAATCATATAGTTCCACAAATGCATATGAATATGGGAGGAGCAATTCGACCTCCAATTAATCCAGGTCCTCCAGCATCTTTTCATCCGCCGTACCCTTACCCACCAAATTCAAACTATTTTCCAGGAGGTGGAGCCGCTCCGCCATCGAATCCACCTAGAATGTATTACCCATCTTAAAGTAAATATAAGCTAAGTTAATGTTAGAAAAAAATGGATCATTGGGTGATTTTTTGTCATTTTCAATGGAACTACAACTTTATGAAAATGTGAATATCAAAACTTGTATAATATGAACAATTTTACTTCACTTTTTACAAAAAGAAAAAAAAAACAATTTGTGAAGTGTGATTAGTAACCAAATCGAAAATTCTTGATTTAATTAGGAAAGAATGTAGTGAATAAGAAGTACAATAAATTCAAAACATTTTTCCAACTGGCTTTAGTATGTCCTTGAAATGACAAAAAATATTTGCCTAATTATTTAGATTGTAAATTACTGTATAAAGATTACATGTTTTTCAATAATGTGTGAAAAATACAAAACACTCTTCAGTTGGATTCCTTAGAATTACTGATATTAGTGTTGCATAAAGATCAGTAAAATTTAAGGTTAATTTTATTTAGATAAAATAATGTCCCCTTGAAAATCTGTGCTGACTTCAAAAAAACTTAGATCTATGTTACAATTTATATTTTAATATTAAAAAACCAGTACATTGTTTACATATATAAGTTTCCTTTATTGAAAAAACAAGGTCCTGAAGTTTTGAACTGTGGAATAGGTTTTTCCATAAGTGTAGAAAATAATTTAGTTAATGGTGATGCATTTTTTGAATCCAAATCAAATGTATCAGTGTAAAGTATGTATATAATGCAAAAAATATCTTGTATATCCGCATAAGTCAACACTGAAAAAATACATGTGTATTTTTATTGTTGAATATATGATTGCATAGTAAAATTATAAAATTTCTTGTTTATTTACCTCCAGCACTCAAACCAGTAACAATGTTAGGTTGATTCAAAATGCAATCTTTAAAATTATTTTCTTTAGCTGCTTTTGATGAACACAATAATTTCAAAGTGGATTCTGAATCAATTTCTTCTGTAGATTTTAAGTTGGATAAGTGATCCGCTGTGATTGCATATAATTTCTCTATTTTTGATAACAAATGTGAAAGCTGTAAATAATTGTACATAATATATTATAAATAATAATTTGTATGTAATAAAATCAAAATATTTCATATTATACCGTTTTAGTTAATTCTCCTGCTTCAGTTAAATCTGAATTACTATCAATGACGCAAATATAAAC
This sequence comes from Trichogramma pretiosum, assembly GCF_000599845.2. Taxonomy (NCBI): domain Eukaryota; kingdom Metazoa; phylum Arthropoda; class Insecta; order Hymenoptera; family Trichogrammatidae; genus Trichogramma; species Trichogramma pretiosum. The sequence goes on from NW_019641694.1 coordinate 459,205, forward strand.
ATCATCAATCTTATATATTTTTGCTACAGGTTTTTCAGATTTATTTTCTATGTTACCCACAATATCAGCATCTTTTAGCACACACGATAGAGTAAATTCTAAAATAATAGAAGTGTCAATAATCATTTTTCAACTCTCCCATTTTGTTTTTAAATACCTGCTACTATTTGACCCTCTATTAGGATAAATTTTTTGATAGTGACTGGCTCCTCATTAGTCCAATTTATACTGAAGCCTCTGCAGTTGACAGAAAGAATAGTATTCAACATTATTCAATGAAATTGTCAAAAATTTTTAGGGGTAAATAATTGAAATATTTTTTCATATATGATATTTTTATTAACATTACTTTTATATTCTATCATTTTTTATAAAATTATTTTCAAATTACTTTATTTTAATATGTATAATTAAATAATATCAATTATTCTATTTCTATACAATGTAAATAAACCATATTTCAGGTTAGGTACCGTGGGTCCTTTGAATTGTACTTACAAATTGTCTTCGTGACAATGAAAAGCTTCATCGTCGTCATCGTCATTCCAAAAAGCCCTCGAGCTAGGATGTACAACTTCGCCAAAGTAGCTAACCATATTTTTTTTCTACTAAGAATAAATTTTAAAAAATAGCAAGTTGTACTTGATCAGTACTAAAATACAATTCATATTATGTACATACATAAGATTGTTTTGATCACGGAACTGCTGTTTATAGTAGAGATCATCGACACGATTGATAAACACGCCATCTCACGAGTAAAACGTATACATCTATACAAAAAGGGCGCCAATACACGATTTCACGGAAACTAAGTTAATTATTCGGTTTTTATATTTTTTCTAAATATTTATCCTAGTTTTCTTATCAATTTGGTGTTGAAAAATTATTTGATTACCAAATATATTCATAAAATCGCTTCTATACAACGATACTTGTCCATACATCTAATTACATGTATATTTATAAATAAAAATATAAAATTTCTTCAAGTATAAAAAATCTTATCCATATCGATGAATGTCATGCACAAATACTTTTCTTAAATAAACTAAGATGTGTTTGTGTAATCTATAAACCACCTAATTTCTTAAATTTTAAAAATTTATCATTACTTTACGACGAGATCCGACAAGCGAATGAGTGTATACATTTTTGAAAAGTCGCACTCATTTCGTTTCGCAGGGTCAATGCGGTACGCCAAAAGTTTATTCACTAAGGCCGCTAAAGGTCCCACTTGTTAACTTGACACTTAAATTGCATTTTATCTTGACGACGGTTTTTTTCTTTGAGAAAAACTGTATTCAATTGTGGCGTAATTCATGTGAAAGTTTTCAAAAAATCAAAAACTTCACTTGATACGAAGTAGCCGAGCTATTTAAAATATTGGCTTGAGGATCATGTATTTCACTCGAGAGCAATATTGCTCCCAAGCATAGCCATACCGTTTCGCGCAACGTGCGTTATCGCGAGTGGCTCTGTGACAAAGTAAGAAAACTACTTGAAGCGCTAGAAAAGCTGGCAAGATATCAAGGGAATAGCTAAATCCAGCTAGAGCAATGTGCATCAAAATATCGCAGAGATAGTTCGGGTGTCTTACATAGCCCCAGAATCCTGACACGATCAAACGCTTTCCACGCTTGGTCGGGATCGTTTCTAAATCTGTGAAAGAACGAAGTTTTTATTATCGAATAAATAAAACAATTGATAAGATGTATAATGGTATAATGGACTTACGAGAAAGAGAAGATGAAAATGGATTCTTCCTGAACTCGTTTTTCTGATTATTGCATTTGCGATAAACGAAAAATGCAGCGAAAAATAGAGCGATGAAAATGCAAAACGAGTAAATGGGTATGTTGACTCTGTAATAAATCAGAAAATTAATAGCTTATAAAATCTCCAAATTATCCAACGATGATACGATGAATTTTCGATAATACATACTTGTTGAATAAAGCGAATCTCGTAGTTAAAGTTGCTAAATAAGGATACACTAAGTATCCAACCGTGAGCATGTAACCAGTTCCTTCATACATGAATTCAAAAGATGTCATCCACACAGATTCGTATACGAGGGAGTCGATGGAGTAGAAAATTTGTAAACCAGCAACACCCAAGGTAGCCAAGTTCAAGTGATCTAAATCATAGACTGGAGCTTCTTTGACAATTTTTACGATTGCAGCCAAATCGATTAGAGTCTATCAATAATATAATTTACCATTAGTTATTTTTCCATACATTAATGATTCAAATGGTGAATAAATGGTTTACCGTTCCAATGATAGCAGTGCGGAAAATTATGACTTTTATATCAAGATTTCCGAATCTAGGATTGACTTCTCGCCCTTGCCAAAGATTATAAATTACGCTGTTGGTAGTACCGTACATATTCAAACGGGACACGGGCACTTTACCTCCTTTGATGTACAATATAATAGCCAGAAGAACACCAAATATTGCGCCAATAACCGTTAGTGGCAAAGACTTGTGAAGCAAAAAATTAACGACATCGTAACCTTGATAAACACAGCCTCCAAAAATGGCTGATGATAAAATCAAGGTGAAAATACCTGCAAAAAAAGAAAAAGAAAAATAAGTCACTCAATAAAATTAAATTGAGATATACGATAACAGTAATGAAAATTTTTTTACCGTTCACTCGGTACTGCAGTTTACCGGAGCGGCTTTGCTGACCATCGACGGTACTGCCAATCGGTAAAATTGACATAATCGAGACAAAAGCAATAAATCCGGCATACGCTAACGATGCCTCCAAACTAATGAAGTTCCTCCATTGCTTCAAGTCTCTCAAACGGGGTACGCGCAATAGTTTTTGACTGCACTGTTCATTGCCACATGCCATTTGCAATAAAATACTTCCCAGTGGTAAAGCAAATGAGAGAAACAAAGCACCAAGCCAACCTCCCCATTCTTGGGGTTTGCTCAAATCGGCTTTTGCTTTTTTGGATTTTGACCCATCCGATTCAACGTCGACATCAGTTTCACTATCGTAGGCGATGATTTTCAATAAATCCTCATCGCGTTGAGCCGACATTCCTCTGGACTTTCCGTCAGGTGAAACTTTGTACTGATTTTTTCTTTCAGCTGGCAGAGACGCTGCTCTATCGGCCCCTCTCAACTGGTAAAGTTTCTTCTCTGTCTCGGCTTTCGAGGCACTGGCTGCTATGCGTATGGAGCGCCTGGTGGCTCGCACGTTGTCCTTCAAGCGCGTTTGCAGTGGAGCGTAGTCGTCATCGAGGACGCTTTTGGAGCGTTCGGTCACGTCGGTGTCGCTAGAAGTGTCCGTGGGATCATCGAGCCTGGACAGAGTGACCTTGGCTTGACGAGCCGCTCGCACAGACAATTTTCTGGCTTGCGACGCGGTGGTCGTTCGAGCCGGGGACTTCTTTCTGGCGGGTGATTTGCGAGCGGGCGACTTTTTTCTCGTAACAGCTGGACTTTTGGGTTTGGCTGCTGGGGGTCTTCCACGAGATCTGCTCCGGGAAACTCTCTGTGCCTATAACAAGATCGATACAAAAATTGGGTAAAGTCTTGGAGGGAAAAAAAAGAGAAAATTACTCGAATTAGAAACGCTTACCTTGACATCGCTCTCGGGGATAGTGTGCTCTACCCCTCCTTTGAATTGAATCTTGTACTTGCCGCCCTTGATATCAACCACTCGAGCTTTTTCAAAGTCCTTGGAGTTTGGAAGCTTAGCGAGGACCTGGTCCCCCTCGGAGAACTTCATGGTGTGCTGCAAAGACGAACGAGCGCTTAAGTGCCGGTGCAATAGACTGGCGCGTCTATTTAGACTCTATCGACTAAAATCGAGACTTAGAGAGAGAGAGGAATTCAAAGAACGTGTGGGCTCGATTACAACAGCATGGGAGAAAGCAGAGCCAAAAAAGAGAGAGGTCATGCGCTGCGCGACCATAGTCCAGCGTTATAAAATATACCGAAGCGTGTTGGGGCCTATTAATAGAACGAGAGCTGCAGTGCCTAGAATTGAATTTATGTAAGAGACATGTGCATTATAGTACGCGGGAGACGTGCAGCGCGTGAGTGCCGAAAAGGGACCAATTCGATGCTTGCGGTGCAGCGTCTCGCAAGTTTGCACCTCGCGCACAACATAGGTCTGCTCGGCCGAGCGTTTGTTTACAGGCCGCCGAGTGCGCGTCTCGGCAAGGCCGTATGCTATGTGCATATATACGTTCGGTACGTTATACGCACGCACCTATACAACTACGTGGTCAAAGCGCGCGCACAGCATATAGGATACAACGAGCGCGGCTCGAGCCGAGTGCGCTCCAGAAATGGGGGGGAGAGGAATGAACGAGACGACGCAAGGGTGCATACACACACACACAAACACACGGACGCGCGCGCGAGTCCACTCACACAGCCGTACGAGTCAACGTACGCTTTCGACTATCGGACTTTCAGGCGGGAGAAAGCCGAGCCGGTACAGATTACGATTGTAGCATTTCCATGATTTCGGGCTTCGCGCTGCACGAGACGACGAAATTTTAACGCGTGTCCGACGCGATACGAGACGCGCTCGCGTTTCGAGAGAGAAAAATTCACGACCGATTCGTCGGCCAGATAAGAACGAGTCGGCGTCGCTGCACTGCAGTTCGTAATGATGACAAGCAACGGTTGCACTCATCTTATCTCAAACTATATGTGGAAAAAAATATGGAGAGCAAACTCACCTGCTGATCAATGGCACTCGTGCGGCTGCGAACGGGCTTCGGTGCTGAGGTCTGGAACCTGCGCTGATAATAAATAATCGATGCACTCGTCGACGACGCGTACACGACGGCTACGAAAACAACAACAACACCCCACGCGTTTGCTCTTTGCACTACTACACCACTACTTACGGCCGGAGCGCGTACAAACTTACGTTACATACACAGCGAACTGTGCAGCGGCGACGACGGCGGCGGCGGCGGCTATAGCGGCGGCGTGGGCTTATAACGGAGCACAAGCTGCTGCAGTCGAGGTGAGGGGACGCCGAAACCCCGACGCGCTCCAATATGTTGCGCGCTGATGCCGAAGCGGAGCTGTCTGCGCGCGCAGCTTGCCCAACACATAAGCGATACATTGGAATATCCGCGCCTGTTGGCACTTTTCGATCTATCGCGCCCAAGCAACTCCGTTTCTGTGTGTATGTGTGTGTAAAACCGACGCGCCTTCTCCAAGCCTTGCCAACGAGATCGTGCGTTCCCCTAGAATTTTGGCCTCTTACAAAATAACTGCCTTACCGTTAGTGGATCGAGTCTTACCCTTTTTCGATATTATAGCACATGATCGCATCTTTCAATTTTCTAATGGTCCTACAGAACAAACGCTCGTTATACCGAGTTTTACCGAGTTGGCGCTTGTACAATCGCTCGGCAGTAAATGCCTGATTAAATCCCTCTGATCTTTTTTCTCATTAATTTCGTAACTACTCTCGTAAGAATCGTTGATATATCAAGGTTTTATCAACGCATTTACCTGCTTTACTTATTAGCATAATCGAGTTGTCGGATTGTTTTTACAAGCGTTATGCAATATTTTGACAGAAACATTTCATATACCGTTTGAATAATAAACTTTAAAGATATTTGCATTATCAAAACAGAGAAACTAAATTTTTTTAATTTTCGTTTGATAGCTATGGCGCGGGAATTTTGAAAGAATTTTTGAGGTAAAATTAAAGAATGAGATTATGATGACGTTATTTGAAGTATTTCCTACAACACAATTAACTCGAATTTTTATCATCCAATTTTGCTGACTGCTTTCCTGATGTGGCTTACCTGATTGGTTTCATCATTCTTTTTTTATGCTGGCATTTGCAGTGTAATGATTTGACAATATTCATGATAATATAAAGCATTTAATATATGTGAAAAATAACTGTTAATACGTTTTGAACATTTTGCATGAAAAGTAACATTTGTAAATAATAGTAACACTTAAAAGTATTATTACCTACTTATAATACTTCGGTTAATGTAATTACGAAAGCACCGATAACAAATTTTACCAGTGGAATACGTTGGAAAATAGTTTACTCGCTCATATGACGACTGTCAAGGTAATATTTTTTCGCGGAAATGTTACGATTTCTCAATTTAAAAATCAATAGATTATCTTTTGTTTCAAGCATTATTAGATAATTTAGAATTCAGTAAGGTTGTTGGAAAAATTATCGAGTTCGTGCAAGAAAAAAAAAATTGTAAACATATCGTTTTGTAGCATGAAAAAGTCGAAGCTCATGATAATAATAAAAATGCATCGCGCGATAGAGATACTTTCCAACAGTGTCATGGATAAAAAAAGTTCCACTGCTAGGCATAAATCTAATACGTTTATAATGATATCTTCATGCCTACACGTGCGATTGTCCGAGTGCGAATGCGCATTCGCACAAATAAATACCTTACATGGGCGCGCGCATTACTTAATACCGAGCGCTTGATGCATAAAAGAGTATACGAAAGAGACAAAGAAGGTCTTGGTGCAGTGATAAAGTTGACGAGTCATGAAAGGAATTATATTACATCGGCGCTGGCTGAAAAAGAGAAGAGAGAGAGAGAGAAAAAAGCTCGACTGAATAGGCGATTACGGAAAGAAAATGTCAAGTAATTTGGCTTTAAAAAGAAAAGAAAGGAAAAGCTTTTTTGTCAGGGTTGAGCTCAAGTGGAGTTGAACCAAGTGGGTCGACGGGGTTTACATGCATCGCGTAATTGCAGCGGCGCTTCGACTAGACAGAGAGGAGCCAAAAGCAGGCGTCATATTAGCGAGGCGATTATTATACATAGAGAAAAAGAGCAGAGAAAGACAATAAAGTGGCGATGCGCGCTCGAGCTACCGAGCGAACGAACCGCCATGGCAGCGATCACGTTTCCATCCGTCGATACGACCTTGAAGGGGTTGTCGAAGCTCGAGCTGCAGCAGTAGCAGCGATAACGAAAGAGAGAGAGAGAGAGAGAGAGCCACATGGAAAGCTGCACGCACAACACGACGCGCGACGGCAGTCCTTGCGGGCGTATTAAGGGCTGCCCGCGGAGCGTCTAGGTATATCGCGCAAGCGCCAACCGATCGATCGGTCGGTAGGTTGGTTGCTCTCGCCTACTACTGCGCGAGAGGGTGGCGTTACATTGGCTCTAGATTCGACGGCAAATACTCGCTTGTCTAGAAGCTGCTGCGGCTGCTACTCTCTCGTGCCGACGTGTGGACGCACCAGCACACAGGTGCCCATCGCGAGCTTTTACGCGAGAGCAAGTCTCGTCGGCTGGTGCGTGCGTGCAGTGCTGGTGCGCGGGTTATCGCTGCTGATCGCTCTCTGCTGCTGGCGTCTCTGGGGGTTATAATTGCGGCGGCGGGTGGCCCCGGGGGACGATGAGGCGACGTCCTCACAGCCCCAGCTGCTCGCTTGCTGCTGCTTCTGCCCCCGCTGCTGCCAACATCGTTGCTGACTGCACTGTTCCTCTTGGCCGCTGGACCGCCGGCTGAGCAAGAGCAAATGGGACCCGCCAGCAGCCGCGACAGTCAGCTCGAGGATCAGCTGCCCGACGATGACGGCCTACACATTGCGTCTCGCGCGGTAAGTCATAGCTTTTACCACTACCAGCTCGCGTTGCACTAGCTGCGATGCGCGCATACCCACGAGCGAGCCACCACCTCTCCGACGCGCCCGTGACGACGACGACGACGACGACGACGACGACGACTACGAATTAATTCTGCAGATTTACTCGTGATACTTGCGTCGTTGAGCGTATATCTACAGTGTATACGCACCTATTATACCTAAAGCTGTGTTGGCTTATTTGGAATTGGCGCGCAGGCCTACGTGTGTGTATCTCTCTCTCTCTCTCTCTCCGCTGTCTCGCTGATAATCGCGACGACCGATCGTATCAGAAGGCAGCACGCCCGCGATCTCGGTGGCGGTGTCAGTTTTGTTTCGTGCGTAGGCTCGTAGTCGCGACTAGTCAACGCGTCACAGTCGTCGACGTCGGCCGCTGGTGATCTCCTCTCCGGATCAGCCAACGACCAGCTCGTAGAGGAAGTAGCGGGCAGTAGGGAACGGGCCGAAGCTACCTGCTTATATCTGCCCATCGGATCGTCTTCCCCGAGCAACTGTAAACGTTTATCGACGAGAGCTTTCGTATCGCATGCGTAATATCATGTCGACGAGCAGATACAAGGTAGGCGATTCTACATAAGACGTATAGACGTGATGTATAGCGCGCTGCATTTGCCCGAGCTGATACATGCCACTGCAGTTGTGTGCATTGTTGTGTCGGAATTACCAGAGGGCAATTTCGCGCTCCATCGGACAAGCAAAGGCGAATCACGAGTTCTCGTGCAGCCAGAGCGAGACGACAAACTGCATACACAAACGCGAGCGACGAGAGATAATCGCGATAAGTGTGTATCAATTGCGCGCGCGGCTCGCCCGCCCGGCAGCGCTTTTATGCGCTGCCATGCCAGCGCAACTGCAAGCCGAGCGCAACTTTTCATATAATTACGCGCAGCATCCGAGCGCAAATAAAATAATCATCCTTTTTTCATGTGCGATGCTTTTAATGAAAGAGAAGAGAGAGAAAAAAAAACGTTTTCGCGCGCTCAGTACGCGGAGATCGAGGCTTGTGGAGCAACCTTGAACGGGTTTTTGCGTCCCTGACAGCTATGTATCTGCCTCTGCGTTTCTGTTTGTGTGTGTGTGTGTGTTGTGTGCGCGCATAGGCGCGTGCGAGGCTAATTGAATCATCATTGTTCAGGTTTTGTGTGTATAATCGTTACATGGGCATTTATCCAGAGGTCCGATGCGACCGAGCGAGCGATTCGACGCGAATGTCAGATGCGATTTGTCGCAAGCACGCGTTCTCGCGTGGATGCAGAAAAAAGCTCGGTCACGATCGCGAGATTTTATACGTGCTGCCTAATCGAGCGCACGTGTGACTGCCTACATATTAATAATGCCGAGGCATATTCTCGGGCCGCTATTTTTTTTTTCTCTTCAATTGCAATCTCGTCGAAGAGCCGATCGCGATTCCAAGCGTCCGTGCAGCCTTAAGACCGGCTTATCGACGAGTATTATCTTGCGAAAGATTTGGAATTGCCGGCGACGCCGTGTAACGTTATCTCTTCGATCGTATATAGATAATCCCAGCAGGTTGACGAGTAAGAATAGCGATCGCGAACATGTAATTACACGTGTGCGCGAGTCTTGGAGAACCAGCTTTATAGGCATATTGTACAGCGGCTGAGCGGAGATGCTTTCGGCTCGCCTTGTAGATCGGCCTCGGCAAAGGCGTTTCGCGCGCATTTCAACTGCAACGCACACCACGATATGTAATAGCGATAAATGCAGGCCCTCGTTTTCCGCGCGTTTACTGCGACAAAGAGAGTCCTTCCGTCGGTCGTCGAGTTGACTCATTTTGTTTGTGACTTTGAGTCATTCTTTGGAGAGCGCGAGCTAGATCGTTTCCGTCGACTGCCCGTGACCAGCGGCATCGAACTGCACAGTCGAAAAGCGAGCTGCACAGTCGGCGTATTACTCGCGTTACTCGGGCGCGGAGGGCCGGTGAACGTACGCATACTCGTGGCCTGCGCATAAAGCTCGTCGTGTGTGCAGCAAAAAGTGCAGCAGGCTAAAGTCACACACGCAGAGGCAGCGTCGAGCGAGAGTGGAGGCATAAATTTTTCATAATTCATTGGGAGAGTAATGCGTGCGTATAGGTCGACGTATCGAGTCGTTGTTATACTCGCTCGCTTCGAGCTCGAGACTCGGAGTATAGTCGCCGTCGCCGCGGAGTGGGAGCTCGGCTCTGGCGTGTGACTCTAGCGTGCGCGGCCACATAAACGCCAAGTGCACAAGAAAGTATAAGCAAAACGACGACGACGACGACGAGCGAGCGAGGCAAGCGAGCCGAGCAAACGAACGCGTATCGTATCGCGCCAGTGTCTATCCAAGTATATAATATATGAGTCATTTCACGTCAAGTCTCCTAGCGCGGCGCCCGCTCGGCATTATTAATCGAAACTGTTCAATTTGTAACTCGCCAGAAAAGCACCTAAATACAATCAGAAAAAATATGTGCCATATGATTTTGATAGGAAATTTCCTCAGCTTTCCGATGATGAGGTCAGATTTTCCAAAATTTTCCATTTTCCCCGGAAAAACTTGACATAAACTTTCAAACTCAAATATCTCAAAAACGGCATTTTTAAGATTTTTTAAAATAGTGCCAATCGAAAGCTGAGGAAATTTCCTATCGATATGCAAGTTTTCAGAGAGTACTTTTGATAATTACTCAATGAAATACAGCGACGAACGTGTAAAAACGTGAGATTTTGCGCCGCGCGGGGTACTGCGCGCGGGAACAGCTGCCGCACGGGCCGAAATGTCACGTTTTTACACGTTCGTCGCTGTATTTCATTAAGTAATTATCAAAAGTACTCTCTGAAAACTTGCATATCGATAGGAAATTTCCTCAGCTTTCGATTGGCACTATTTAAAAAAATCTTAAAAATGCCGTTTTTGAGAAATTTGAGTTTGAAAGTTTATGTCAAGTTTTTCCGGGGAAAATGAAAAATTTTGGAAAATCTGACCTCATCATCGGAAAGCTGAGGAAATTTCCTATCAAAATCATATGGCACATATTTTTTCTGGGTGCATTTAGATGCTTTTCTGGCGAGTTACAAATTGAGCAATTTCGATTAATAATGCCGCGCGGGCGCCGCGCTAGGAGACTTGACGTGAAATGACTCATATATATTAGCACGAGCAGCAGCAGCAACAGCAGCAGCAGCGGCGGCCAGCTGCTTGCGGCTCTCGGTATATAGCAGCGCTCGCTCGCGCAGTAGCGTTAACGCAGAGGTACAGCTCGGAGCACAGGCATGGCGTCGTCGTGCTGCTGCTTGCAACTCCGATTCGCGTGAGACTGATCGTGTACGGCAGCACGCGCTCTTACGCACATCGCGCCTCTCTTTCTCCTCGGACTGTCCTAACAGTCCCAACTGGTCGTGGATTGCAAAGTCGCGAGTAGACCACAACGACAACAACAACAACAATAACGTCGACGACGACAGTAGCAGCGACAGCAGAAGCAGAACTCGAGTCTCGCTCAGAGGAGCAGCTGTCAGTGTATAAACAAATACAAGCCATGGCTGCTGCTGCTGCGAACGACGAGCCTACCGACGACTGCTGAGTGCCGACGGGAGAGCTTGTGCTGCGCTCGATTCTCGTCGCCGTCCGTGTCGTTGCGTGCACATCGCGCCTATCGCGGCACGCACAGTAGTCGTAGTACAGTAGTAGAGTGTTGTGCTACTCGGTTCGGTGCGTACAACTACTCTGATATACACACACGCGACACGCGACAGACATTTATCCTCCATCGAGTGATTCCAAAGTGACTGCCTCGTAGCTGGCCAGCAGCAGGATGGACTCGACAAGCGTGTCCAGGGTCTCGCTCAGCAAGTCCCAGTACAGCGGCTACGGCTCTCGTCGCGTTCGCAAGATCAGCACGGTCGGTGTGTGGGCTATATTAGATATTATACCTTCTCTCTCGACCATAATCTCTCGACATGTTCTGTAAACTGTCTTTTACCAAGTACAGCGTACACATAGTGATTGCTCTCTCTCTCTCTCTCTCTTTCTCTCTCTCGGCTTGTGATACTATTATTATGAAGCTGCTGCTACGATCAGCTGATTCGCGTGCTCTGCTCCGTTCTGCCGAACTCGAGGGGCCTACGCAGGCGCTATGTGTACGCTGTGCTTCTATATACCCCCTATTAGCGACTACGCCTAATTCACGTAGAGCCGAATGTCAAATATTTAGCTGCAAAGCTCCGAGCTTATTTGGCCCTCGTGCACGTGTCTCGACTAACGCTCGATCGCGGTCTCGTGCCTGTTACAGACGGAGAGCGAGTACTCGACCGAGGAGCAGGCCCGGCTGACGGGCGGCGGACCCGACGACGGCCTCGGCGACGACCCAGCCAACTCGCCCGAGGAGGAGGCCGGCTCGATCTGCGATTACCATGACATACCGCCGCCCCCCGACGGCGGCTACGGCTGGGTCATCGTCTTCGCCTCCTTCATGTGCAACATGATCGTCGACGGCATCGCCTACACCTTCGGCGTGTTCCTCAGCGATCTGTGCACCTACTTCGATGAGAGCAAGAGCAAGGTCACCTGGGCCGGTTCGCTGCTATCCGGCGTCTACTTGATGGCTGGGCCCGTCGTCAGCGCGCTCACCAACAAGTACGGTTGCCGAGTCGTCTGCATAGCCGGCAGCATCCTTGGCACCTTGGCCTTCATTCTGTCCACCTTCGCCAAGTCCGTCACCATGCTCATGATGACTTACGGCGTTCTCGGAGGTCAGTATTTTCTCTCAACTAAATTCTTCTTCTTTTTCTTTCTCGCGACCAAATTGTTGCACTGTCATTCGCAATGTGCGATTCCTATTTTTGCGTACAAGCTATCGTACGCACTCGGACACGCACACACGACACGCGCTCACGTACACAGCCAAGCCCGATGAGCAACCCGCCCACCAAGTTCACTACACTTTGAGAGCGCTGCGCAAAGTTATTAACGCGTGCATCGCTCGTGTTATAACAAAGGCGGCGTATAAATAGTGCAAGCGACTTCGACTCGTAAACAAAACTCTGACACAGGCATATTAAAGCTGAATAAGCTGAGAAAGAGAGAAAGAGAGCTTCTTAATCGAATTACCACACATCGAAGCTTGCGATGCATTTTTACATTTCTCAACGCAGCTTTTTCCCTCCTTCTCCCTCTCTCTCTCTCTTTCTCTTTCTCTTGCGCAAGCTTTGTATGTTTCTTGAAATATAACTAGCCAATTCGCGTATTCCTTGAAAAAAGAGTTATTTCCGAAACTTGACTACAATCGTTTATTTCTCTTCTTTTCAATGCACAATGTCGGCAAATATAACATTCAATTTTAACTTAACAATGCCTATACATTTCAAAGAATTTGATTAATTTCGTCAATATTAATCTAAAAAAAAGAAAGTAACAAATATTTCGCCACGATAAGCAATTTTTGTACTTAAACCGATGTAATCGAAAAATTGAATATTTAAAATTTTTTATTCCATAATCACATAGATGATTAAAATCAAATTAATTAACTCCAAATTTGTAGATATTCGTTTACCGTTATCGGTCATATTGATTATTTTTCTATAGCATATTTGAATTATCAAAGGCAAAAAGATCAACTGATAAGATTTTGAGTATACAATCCGAAAAAAAGAGTAGATAAACCAACGCTTGAACTAGCTATAAGCGCTTTTTATTCTATTATTTTTCAGGTATTGGTTTTGGGCTTATTTATCTTCCTGCCGTTGTATGTGTGGGATATTACTTCGAGACGAAGAGGTCCTTGGCCACTGGGATCGCCGTGTGCGGCTCGGGCTTTGGGACCTTTCTGTTCGCACCTCTGGCCAACATACTTCTGGACGAATACAAATGGAAAGGGGCGAATCTCATTTTGGCTGGCTTCATTCTCAACTGCGTGGTCTGTAGCCGATTGTTTTTTTTTTTTTTTCATTCTCTCTTTTTATCCTACAACGATTTCTTATCTAATCTCTATTGGACTCTCCGGTGGATTCTGCGTATACGTTTATTTTTCCGCTAATAAGTATGCCTCGCGTAAAATGATTCGCGTTCTTTTTGAATTTCGCAATTTGTGCGCTTTCAGATACTACGCGTTTTCTTGAGAGCGGATGATGCAGAAAAATAATGTGCGTCTGACACAAACAAAAAATAAAAATACTCTTCAAGTACTTATACTCGCGTTATGCGCGCTTATATACTACAATTCGATCGGTATGCCGCTTATGGCGTCCTCACAGCGTCTTGTACGTACGGACGATGCGATTTAAATTGAGTTTGATTGCGTTAAATCAGTTACAATGAAACAACAAAATCGTCCTGTGTTTACTCGCCACAAAGTCTTTTGCTCGACGCATATGAAATATTTATCATAGGTGACTCGGTTTTTGCAAGAAAAAAGAATCAGCCTTACAAAATGTCACGTCGTGTCACGTCTTGCACAATCGCAGTGTGTATATAAATATTAAATATATACGTTCTAGCTTCATTAGCGCGAAGTATAAACACGCGCAGCTCGCGTAGGTAAAAACGATTTGAAAAATTGATTAAAATTAACGTTGCGTGGAATGTTATCCTCTCGTTGCTAACAATATGCCGAAGGATTGACATGTATACGCGTTGAAACTCGGCGCACAATTCACTCCGTGCAATGCGCGCCGATGACGACGACGACGACGACGATTAATAGTCGCGCTGCAATTATTCAAGCCTGAAATGCGCTGTAATGTATACATGTCGGCGTGTCAAACTTGATACATAGATCGCATGACACGTTTAGCGTGTACGCAAAATTATATACGAGCTGCGTTCGCACGGAAAACTGACCGAATGCGGGCAATTTATGCTAATAGATTTTTGGCGCGCTGATGAGACCGTTGCAGTACCCAAAGGCCTCGTCGGTGAAACCACTGCTGCAGCGAATGGCCGAGGAGAAGCGTTTCCAGATGGAACGTGGAAGCATCGGCGGCTCCTACTTCATGGTCCAACTACCAGATGGATCGATGGAAAAGAGAATGAAGATGCCGATCAACGTTGACCCTGGCGTCCACTCAAGCTTCAATTTAGACCAATTAGTGCCTGGTAAGAGAGTCATGTCGCTTACGCGTACGATGCCCGAGACGCAAATTACGGGGTCAAAAATCAGAACGATACGCACAACGGGTGTAGCTCGATGCGCGTATACAATTAGGAGCTTTGACGAAATTAATCCAAGCTAAAATATTAATTGTATAACTTGTGTGTGACACCAGTGCCGACGGTGCCGACGCTGCCCACTATATCGGAGGTCAAAGTCCAGGAGCACTCGTCGTCGGGGGCTACCAGTCACAGCGGCAGTAGCGACCTCAAGAGTTCGTCCATCAAATCGCGAAGTCGCAAAGGCATCGACGAGCCCGCCAAGGACGAGCAGACCACGTCGGCAGCGGCCACCGGAAGCAGCACCATCAAAGCGGTCCTCGAGAGCAGCACCGAGCAGGGGGCCAGCAAGTCCGCCGCCATTCCGCGAAACGCCTCGCAACCGGCCTTCACCACTCACGTGCAAGGTCTGCCGAAGAACGGCTCGGTACCGTTCTTCGATCGCATTCGCAAGACCAGCACCGGCGAGCGTTACAAGCCGAGCCTCAGCGCCATCAAGAACTCTCGCACAACCCTCAATTCCAATGGCGACATTCGTAAGAGTTTCAATCTGAGACTCTCCAACAGCAGTATGTTGGGATCCCGTAACAACAACGCCGATCTCGACGTAAGTCTTCTGTCACGATGCAACTTTAACCATAAATACGGCGGTACAACGGCCAACGTAAAATCTGGCTTATTTCTTCGCAGGACGATCAGAGCATCACGTTCACAACGAGCAACATGCGCATACCAAGGGAGAAACCATCGATGGTGAGGCCACTGTCGCGCAAGGATATTTTCTACAGCGGTAGCGTCATTAATCTTCCCGAGTACCAGAGCCAAAAGTCGTTGGCCAACTATCGTCAGAGTGTCATTTCCCTCCCAAAGTCCGTCAGAGGTGTTGACGCAAAGGATGCTGATATCGAGAGAGCCCCCCAGCGTAAGTTCAGCGTTCACGCGTGTTGTAGCGTAACAGAAAACGACACTCGCTAATTTTTCGATCGCTCTTTTACAGAACCACTTTGTCCCTGTCTGGAGTTACCCGAATCGTTCAAAGAAGCCCTGGGAACCATGATGGATTTGACCCTTTTGAAAAATCCAGTATTTCTCTTCATCTGCATCAGCAACGTATTCGGCATGGCTGGCCTCTACATTCCTTTCTTCTACCTCGTTGAAGCAGCTGTTGCCAACGTTCGTATAGCCCCTTTTCAAGGATCATTCTTGACACGCTTGCTGGGCACACTTGCTCTCACTTACTCGTTATCTTTTTCCACAGGGAGTCGAAAAGAAGCAAGCCTCGTTCTTGGTATCGGTTATTGGAATCACCAACACCATTGGTCGAGTGGCTTGTGGCTACGTGGCAGATTTCCCGCAAGTTGACTCGCTTCTGCTCAACAACATCTGCTTGATCGTGGCAACGATTGCCGTGTCTTTGACACCTCTCTGCACCACGACGATGCACTACATGATAATGAGCACCTTCTTCGGCATCGCCATTTGTACGTGCACATCTCGATAATTTACTCATACATTTCATAATATGTTTACTGTCATTTCATTGGAGATCTTTTCCATCCTTACAGCCGGTTACATTTCCCTTACGTCAATAATTCTGGTGGATTTATTGGGCCTTGATAAACTGACGAACGCCTTCGGTCTGCTAATTTTATTCAGAGGCGTCGCTGCCATCGCTGGCCCACCGATGGCCGGTACACTCTACGACTTAACTAATGATTACGGAATAACATTTTACATGGGAGGTTTTTGCTTCTTAATTAGCACCATAACGAGCTTCGTGGCTCCTATGATGAAACGCTGCATCACCCCGCAGGTAAACATTTCAACCCCTATATCTTGCTGGTTTTAAATAGTATATCAAAACTCATTTTTTGCGACTACTTTTACAGACTCAGCCTGTGATATTAGATACATTGACTCCCATCGACGAAGACATCGAGGAAGAGAATGAAGATGATATTCCTGAGATTATAGAAACTGCTCCATCGCCTCAGGAACAACCCGAGAAAGAAATAAAGCAGATTGAATCGGTCTTATAAACAAAAAGTGCTTTAATCTAAGTTGCTTCTACAGTTATTCTTTTTCATGCGTGGAATCGATTAAACAGAAACAGCAAAATAAAAACATTTACAACCGTCACTTCGAACTACTCTGTGATACGGCAACATTTTTCTCTCAGCAAGCTAGCGTATTTATATATATGAATGTTCAAAGGGACTAAGTGGTATTTTCGAGTACGCTTTACACATGCGTAATAAACTTTAAAGTGTAATACATTTCTTTTTCCGTTGACATGCACAAACAAACAAACGATTTAAAAAACCTAATAATACTTTGCCTGATGGAATTTTTACACGTGTAAAATAAAGCTTTAAGGGGGTGATTTTGGCCTCTGTGTGCGCGACTTAATAATTTTGATTTCTCATATAGTGCGCGCGTTCACACATCAATAACCGAGAGATTCGAGTATGTGTGAGAATGAAAAAAAATTCCATTGGTTTTGCAGCCAATTCAGAATTCTCGCTAGCTCAATTAAGTACTCAGTCAAATTCGAGTAGAAATGCTTAATTTATTTTAAAACAGTATCGATCGTCAGTATGTTAGTCAAAGAATTCGCAAACAAGAGAAAAGAAATTTACTTATATTATTGTGCATAACTATTATAGATAACAATAACACTGAGAATACATAATTTAATACTAATAATAGTAACATTAATATAAATACTAATAAAAACAACAACAATAATAATGTTAATGATATAAGTTAAAGGATTAAATGAATTAGCAATCGAGGCATAGGAAAAAAGGCCTGTTGCGTTATACCTATGTAAAAATAATACCGACACTAGAAGCTATTTTTGAAAAATTTGTAAGAAAAAGAGGCCTTTTTTCCGCAGTCGAAAAATGCAAAGCGAAAAAAAAGTTAAATGAATATTTATATGTACATATGGCACGTGTACATAAAGCCAACCTATAAATTGTAAACACCTAAATGAATCAATTATTTATGAGAACAACAATAAGAAAATGAGAATAAGTGGTTAACGAAAAAAGAGAAAAAATTTAATTGTAAATAGTACAGAGAAAAATATTTGTATATTGTAATAACGAGCGCGGATGGATTATCCTAAATAGCTTGAAAAAAAAAGAGAATGCATTTTCATTGTGGAATGGATAATGCTTCGATTATAAGCTTACGAAAAATTCATAGTCACGGTGAAAAATATTTGCGTCGATTGATGAGCAGTTACATTGAATTATTGCACATAATATAAATATATTTACATTAATTGTGAACGAAGGGTGTATAAAAAATATACATCGGGTAACATAAGAAATGATTACTCAAGTACATATATTTATCTATGAAACAAAAATGTAAAAAAAAGGTACACAAATATGTATGCGAAAAGATAAAAAAACCATATGCAATGAGAAACAATCGTCGTTTTTAGATCTCTTACTTCTTCAGCTTGGTGAACAATAAATACAATTTTAATAAATATTAAGTGAATAATAATCCTAACCATTGTAAAACTAATGATAATTTCATTGATCACGAGTAAGAGCTGTAAAGACACAGAAATATGTATAAGTTATATTGAAGAAAAAAACTATATTATTATGTATATTGTCTGAAAAGTGGTGTGCGTTGTGTGTTGTGTTAATTAACCTGACATTGGTATGTGCGCACAGCAAAATCGGCTCATTCTCTTTTTCATATATTATACTTAAATATATATACGCAACCTGTATATATATGACAACGTGCACTAATGATTTTTCAGAGCCTCGAGAGCGAGAAAGAGAGACATACATGTTCGTATAATAAACAAGTTAATTAACACAAACCAGCCACGCGATAAATATTTTAATACTTAAAAGGCATAAATTCATGCTGCTAGAGATATAATAGAAGACGCATTACTCTCATATTTTATATACGAGCCACAATGCGTACGAAGTGAGCTAAGAAAAAAAGAAAAATCAGCCGAGACAGTGGCCTGTGCAAATGATTATTTAAGAAAAAAAATTATTAATAGCAACGATAGAAAAGCTATTTCTATATTGAATATACGCTATACATAAATGCAGCACATCACGCGCGCTTCGTAAACTCGAGCGCCAAGATAAATAATATGCATAACGTGCTCTTGTGTATGCATGCGTGCGTGTACGTGGAAAAGCTGCAAAGGTCACTTCCGAGCTGTAGATCTCTTTTTATCGCAACATTTCGAATGCATGTGTGTATGTATGTGTGTAAGTGAATTGCGCGAAAAAGCAAAGAAAAAAAGATGAGACTGTTCGTCGGTAGCTGCGGAGAGTTGTAACTACAGCTTCTTATACGAATTACGACTGGCAAATATATACAAAGAGATAGCGCGTGTAACAAAGAAACACTCGCTATCAACTTTTTACTAAAAAAATAAAAAAAAGGCTTTCCTGCTGCTGCGATCTTTCTATATATTGTTGTACATAACATTACTATATATATCTTGTATCTGTTTTATTCGATTAAAAAAATGAGAGCGATGGACACATTTTTTATGTCACATCCTCGAGACGTCTTATATTGTATGTGTATGCCATTGTATTTAAAGATCATGATTATGTTTTTATTGATTGTTATTACTCTGTGTGTAAAATTTGTATCGTTTCTATACTGGAGAAAAATATATATATTGTATAATTCGATTTTAACAATTTTTATGCGTCTCAAAAAGTCTTTCGTTGCGTTATTTTGTAACTTGCGTCTTTACGTAGGTATATGTACATTGTACACGTAATAGGTTTGCAAGAGTGCACACGCCGTACTAATTACGTGCGTCTATATGTATATCAATTTTAATGTATTTATCCTTGTTTTGTTGCTAAATGGAAGAAAGAGCGAGTGAGAAAAAAGTTAAATCGTGCACATGTGAATACGTTTACGTTGATTTAGGGAATCGCGTGTTCAGAGGTATATCGTATTTATTATTACTGATATTCATACACACACATATATTATTATGATATTGAATGCGACCCAATTTGAATTTTTATTTGTTAACTCGAGATTTGGTAAATGGTTTTTATCGACGTATCATTCTATATAAACCTTTTTAACTACAGATGTGTGTGTGTATATTTATGTTATATTTTATAATGTGTACAAACATATATGCATTAATGCGTACGTATACACGATTAGATTCAACGTCACACAAAGAATTAAGTGACATGCCGCGCGAATTTACCAAGTCCATGTCTGTGTCTGTGCGTGTGTTTATAAGTTTACGCTATGTGTAATTGTTCGCGCGCGAATGCTTTATCCCGCAATCGAGTGCGTCATGCAATGTATACGTGCGCGTGTGAGTGAGCGAGCGAGCGAGTGAGCGAATACAGCAATGCTTGCGAGTCGCGTGAGCATGTTTACATGCGGAATGAGCCACGCAAATCCATTCACTTAATCAAGAGAACAAAATGCAAAAAAAAAAAGAAAAAAAATAGAAAGCGTGCGCAAGCGAGCAAAATTTAGCAACTTTGCTTGTTGAAAGACTCGAGGAAACGTCACTAGTGCGTGTTTGTGTGCGTTATGTTTTTTCCAATTGTAAAATGTAAATTCCACTTGAGCTACAGGTGGACAAAAAAGAGGAAAAACGAAAAAAAAATGCGAAAAAGAGAATCGAGACGAGATCCGAGAGAGCACGCTAAGCTCTTGCCTATAAAGCTTGACGTACGTGCTTCATCGTACTCTCACCCAAATGTTAATATATAAATATATAAAATGTGGTACAAAGAAGGACAAATGTATTAGGTAGTGTTTATCAAAATTAAAGAGAAAATTATGAATTTTTATTATGGAACTCTTGTGTTTGTTTGTTATCGAATTTTTTCACACTTAGAAACCTACCCCCAACAAGTGTCGATGCAATGGTGAGTCAATCGCATAAACTCGGGCGGGAATTCATAAGCATGAAACTCGTGCGTGTGCAACATAAGAGAAGACGACGATACGCGACACGTATCTAATTATAAATGCCTCGAGGCATTATTAATCTAAGTCGCCGATCGAGTGTCGTTCGCGCGCACAAGTTGCTGCAGCGACGATCGCTACGCTACGCAAACCTTGACATCCGTCCATATATATATTATATACAGCAGCACACGTGGATGCGCACAGATCCACGTGCGCTGCGCACTTTCTCGAACTCACCTGCGCGCTCGTCCTGCGCGAAAAAAGCACTCCTCGTCGGAGCCCCATCCTTCTAATTTTAGAACTCTCTCGCCGCCTCGCTGTAACTTATCTCGGGCCATTGCACCTTGTACGTACGTGTGCGTGCGCCTGTGTGTGTATGCGTGCGAGAGAGAGAGAGAGAGAGAGAGAGAAGGAAAGAGCAAAAAAGCTTATCGGCCATACGTATAGCTATAACTCCTCGCGGGCCACGCTCCACAGAAAGCACGTGCTCGACGCTCTTGGAGCTTGGAGCGTCGTCGCTGCTGCTGTGAAATTTCTTCCTTTCGCGCGCTCGTTTTTGGCGACGGCTACGGGCCGGCCGCCGGGTCTCCCTCTCGACTATATATACCTATACCTACCTACTGTAATACCGACGTTCTTTGCGCATGCGACCTTGGCCCCGAGAGTCGAGAGTCGAGACTACACGGAGAGAAGTCGTATACATAGAATACCTATACCGGCCGATATTCGAGCCGACTGTCGCGAGATCGCATGTAGAGAAACGAGACGAGAAACAACTTGCACGCGCACGGCAATCCGGTTGGAATGCCGAAAATATATATAACGCCGCCCCTTTGCAGAAAATCCATTATATTAGCTTCTGAGATGACGGAGACTCGAGACTTACGACGAATTCTCTTGTACACCGAATCTCACAGCTCCCTCGTAAATCTCCCTCTACGCCAGCGGAAAATTCAACAGCAGGCAACATTTATATAATGCAGTGCAGCGATGATTTACTCGCTCTCCCGGTTAGCGCGAGTTCGCCTATTACATACACATGGGCACGTTTCAGCAGCCAACGTGTGCGTATGTGTGTATGTGTGTGCGCAGAGGCCAACAAGCAAGAGACATGCCCCTCTTTGATAAAGATACAGATTGACACATTAGAGCTGTATATATCAAAAGTCAACATAAACGCGGAGAAAACAAATGCAAGTATCGATAAGCCAATGACAACGACGCCGATGATTCGAGCTCGTCCAACGCGCAAAACTTTCCTTTCGATCTCTTCGCGGGGATCGAGCTCTCGCCGCAACTGCTGTTACATGCTGTTCGGCAAAAAAGATTATACCAAAAGTCTCCTCCTCGATGCTCTCGGAGCCTCTATGTATATTTATAAACACTACACGACAAACTTTTCCTGTCAGCGTTCGACATTTAAATTCGATTCCCGTAAGTATTTATAGTCTTGGTTTTGTTGTTGCATCCACGCGCGCCTGATCACACGGTGCGGAGCTATTTTATCAACCCACTACACGTATAAAGACGAATGATAAACGGAACTGAAATGAGAAAGAGAGCCAGAGAGACAGAGTGAGAAATATAAAGATCCGCGTGCAAAGCCAGCACATGATATATAATTATTATTAAATGAGCTTGTATGTACACACGAGGTGCGTGTGATGAAAGTTTATTTTCCTCTTGCTCGTAATCAGCGCGCGGTATACGCAACACCATTTTTGTATATAAATAATAAAATATATAACAGTCGGCAATACAGCCACATTGCCAGTGCCAGCGCTGTGTATGCCGGCGAAAAAAAAATAGCCGCCGCCAACTGAAGTGAAAGAAGAAGTAAAAATTAGCGCAAATAGGCGGCTCGCGCGCTCTTTCTATGTGCTACGCGCAGACACGCGCGTATATTTATATATACTCCCGTCTGTTCTCCATCGAATGGAAGTTCCCCGCAACTATTTTGGAGATAAGTATTTATCGAGTACCGCCGACGCCGTCGCGCCCGCAAAAATTTGAGGGGACATACATTGTTTCGGGCGCCAGATACATTCGCGTAGCTATGGACGAACGTGCGAAAAATCGATCGCATTTGATAATCGATCAGCAACCTATATTACACACATACACACACGCACATTCGAGCAACACGCACATAAGCAGGCCATTGGCCGCGCGAACTTGGCGGATTAGAATGCAAATTTTCGGAGTCGAGCGCCGCTCCGTTCATATAGACACATAGATGGAAAGAGATACATTGTGGCATTAACATTAGGGGCATGCGTGTGCGTGTGTGTGAGTCTGGTCAAAGTCACGGTCAATGCATTCGGCCCGATTCAATTGATTTGCAATCGAGCCGTGCACCGAATTGCGAACTTCGCGTCGCGAATCGCTTGTAGTTTCGAATTTTTTACGAGTGACGCAACCAAATCGTAAAGTTGCCTCGAGCGTGCACAGATCTTCACTTGGCCTTATGTTATATATAAAATATATACATCCATATACAATGTACGCGTACAAGTAGACGCGTCGACAGATATGGCCCTGTTCGTGCGATCGCGAGTGGTTTTGCGTTTAGAGAAAACGAAGAGAAAGAGTCGCGCGCGAGAAAGAATAAATAAATGGGGGAGCGCGCAGGATTTCGGGCAATGGAAAATTTTGGGCAGCCGACTTGAATGAGTATACGAGGGTGCGCCCCCGACCTACACCGAAGCATCGGAGCGTGCGTGTGCGTGCGTGCATGTGTGTGCGTGTGTGCGCGCCGTGCGAATCTATTGGAATGTTGCCTCGATCGATGCCGAACCCGATGACGGTGGTGGGGCGTGTGCGCGATTATGCGAGCCCCGAGACGAGCCGTGCCGAGAAACTAGCCGAGAGAAAAAAAGAAAAGAAAGAGAGAGAGATCGAGACGGGGCTCGCGGACTGCATGGATCGATTAGAACAATTAGCCGAGCTCGCATGCACGGGGCTTACAGTACGAGTAGAGCAAGCATACGCCGGCTGCGCCATGTGCCCCGGCAAGGTCGCACCAATAATCCTCCAGGCCAAAGCCCAACTTTGCAACTCGACGCTTTCTTATTTCACTTGGATTTTTTTCCCAAGCCGCCAAAATTCGAAGTCGCCGCCGTCGCCGCCGCAACCGTGCGAAGCCGAAGCGCCAAAGTTTAGCGTGAAATCGTCCCGAGCAGAAAGAGAGAGAGAGATAGAAAGACAGAAAGAAAGAGAAGAGGATTGGTCGGATCGAATGAGAAAAAGAGAGGGAGTTTGTGTGCGAATATATATGCTCGGCAAGGCAAAGCTGCCTATATATCTTTTTCTCTCTCTCTTTCTCTCTTTCTCTGTCTTTTACGCGTGTGTGCGATATATATGTATATCCAACGCAAATCTATCGCTCAGGCTGTGTTATAGCGGTGGCAGTCGGCTCAGTCGTCGTCACGGGCTCACGAAATCAGCACTTATTTCTCACCACGGCACCACCACCGGTTGGTTCAGTCTCAAGCATTATTGAGACATGTTTTTGTTTTCTTTCTCCATTTTTTTCGCTCGCTTCTATCTGTGCTTTTTTTAACTCTTTCCTATCTCTATATATGTAGAGGCGGCGATCGCGAGACAGGGGATCCGTTTTTCCGCCCGCGAGCCGCGAGTGCAACAGTTTCGGACTAGAGCGTGGAAAATTGCGGGTGCGCGCGCGCGCGGTTACAATTTTCGAATTATCTCATAAGTGCACGGCCAGTAGTGCAGTTGCAGCGATAGCAGACGGAGAGAGAGAGAGAGAGAGAGAGTCAATGCATGTACGTCGGCTTAGCGGGAAGGCAACACACATATATACAGAAGCAGCAACACGCAGCACAGTGCAGCAGAGCAGCGCAGGAAACAACAATAGGCCGCGTTAATCGGCCCACGCGCGCAAGTGCTTAATCGCACGTGCTACTACAGTGCATACAGTGCAATTGGATAAAAGTTTCGCAAGAAGAGCTTGATATCACGCGCTATCGGCCCTCGTGGCCCATTTGGGACGTGTCTATTTTTCTGATGAAACGTAAGATACGCGCGAGATCAGCGTCAAGTTATTTTCGATCGCGCCTGGCGCTTCCGCGCGGATAGATCTATATACGCGTACCTCCGCGCGTTGTAGACGTGTGCGCGAATACATAGTGGCGAGGTATAAATCGTACTCCCGCTCAACTATATAGATATATATGCATGCCAAGTGTGTTGCGCGATAACGCGAGCCTCGAATGTGTGACCACAAAAATAAATACCCGAGCGGTCGCAAGCTGTTATCGCGACAGTCGCCAGCCAACGAGCCTCGTGTGTCTCTATATATATTGTATATGTAAGCAGCGAAGCTCGAGTGCAGTTCTTTTTCGTTGCTGGACAGCGAAAATGCTGCTCGTGGCATCGCGCGAGCCACTTAATGTAGTTGATCGGTAGTCGATCGGTAGTTGATCGGCAAAGGTGTCGAGCGAATTGCACACTCATTCCGTGATAAGTACGAGGGAGCGAGGACTTTTGAACGAGAGAGATCGAGGATTGCGCAGCTCTCGCGCCGATAAGTACTATCATACTCGTTCAGTTATTTGGTACATTGAGAGAGAAAGAAAGAGGCAGAGGGTCCCTCTCTCTTTCTCTCTCGGGCGCACAAAAGCTCGTCGTGCTGCTGCTGCTGCTCGCCGCAGCGGCAAGTGAATCTTGTGTATATGCAGCGCGACTTCATTCAGCTTGTGAGCTTTACGAGCGTGCCTAGGACCATTAGAGATCATTGAACGAGTTCTCGGAGGCTCACAAGCTCCGATGCTCGTCTGCTTGCCGCCAGTTCATCGAACCCCAACGACAACACACCGATGTCTCTGCTGCGTCTATGGAGGCTGCTGCTGCTGCTGCCGCTGCTTTCTTTCATAGGCCAAAGCCGAGACTTTTCACTCTGTGTCACGCGCAACACGAGACGTCTCTCTCTCTCGCTCTCTTCTTCCTTTGGACTTCCGAAAAAAAATACGCATACGATGCGTCTGGAGCGCGTGCACAACGGGCTCGCAGGCGCTGCTGACATTGACTCGTGCTTGCAGCGAGCGTCATATGGATGTTACCGCACACAGTAGTAACAATACGAACATGTGTTTTCTTATCTCTATCGCTGCTGGTTGCCTCTCTTTCCCGTTTACATCGAGCTTGTCAATGGGCTAATTTTACCAACGTTTCAGGATTAATTGCACGCACGCGGCCACTTCTCACCTATAGTAGTCTCGTATTATTTGCTCTAATAACACTCGCGCACACGTACGTATCTTTGGTCGTTTGTACTTGTGAATTGCGCCTCTCTCTCTCGCTTATCTTCTTTTCTCTCTCTCTCTCTTTTGCACTCGAGGAGGAGGCGACGGCAAAGCAGCCCCGCGCGTGTTTGCGATAAAACGGCTTCGATATATTAGATGAAAGCTTGTCTTCGCGTTCGCGCGCGGCTTTGTACGATATTCGCGAGCGTGTATCATATGATAAATCGACTACCGTACTCTTTGCTGCGTCAAAAGCACGTCATGCTTCGACAAGAGCAGCAGTAGCAGCGGATATCTAGCCTAGGCTCTCTCGCAGCACACAGTCGGTGCGTCGAGTTCCTCGCGAGCGCAATACAAGCACGAGCCGCGAGCGACGCGACAAGGTACTTCTTTCTATTGCGTCCACTCACGGCTTTGCCTCGGCCTTTTATTCTATACTTGCAGTTTCAACGGATACTCTATTCTATGAGCCATGGCGATCGCCGAGACCTGCAGTCAGGACGATCGCAAGCTGGAAGTTGCGGTGGTTCAGCAAAATGGAAACCACTTGACCCAGAAAGAACTGGCCATACCTATGAAGGATGTCAAAGATGACGACGAGGGAGACGAAGACACGGTAATTTATTTAGCTACATCTCTCGTTAATTGAAACTATTCGCTTTACGATTTATGCTGCGAAAAGACGCGACGATTTCGAAAAAATCCACGGAAAAAAATTTTTATTTATTTGCATTCGCTTAAGATTTAATTGCCCTGACACTCGCGTCGAGCTTGTGTACAGATACTTTTTATTTTGAACGTATAGATAAAAAAATTCGCATTATTTGCACTCGAGGTGACAATGGCAATCGCTTCACGAGTAGATATTTATCGAGATAAGTTTTTTTATTTCAGAGCAACAAGATTGAATCTTACATTTCTAATGCATAAAAAGTTTCTATCCTCGAGTTACTGAGATATTCATACATATATATATTATCTGTACATATGTGAACTGGCAGCTGTTTTGCTCTCGACCTTATTGATTTTTAAAACTAGTTTTTGATCGGAGCTCGATTATACACACATGCATGTTTACTCGCTTAATTTTATAAGCCTTCGAGTATATCTCGACGCTTTCCTCGATATCTCGCGGTTACGCGCGTTAATTAATTAATAAATGATCAACGATACGAATTTGCCCATATTTTATATTCAGTCATTGTGATCGTTGTAAAACGAGCTATTAAAATTGGCCATTTTTTTTCTCCTCTCTGTTAAGTAATTGAATATATGTGCGAGGCGACGACAATTACTTAACATTTCAAATGATAGCCGTTGATAGGCATCGGTGTATTAAGCGATTAAAATCAAAGCCAAAGAAAACATCCACACTCGATAAAAAAATATATGAAATACATTAATTCTAGAAAAAAGATCTTTCGATCCCAATTATTGTAAAACGTTTCTGACTTACAATGAATAATTATCAGAATCGATCGTGTCTAAATCGACTCTGATTATTTTATATATCGTTTTGGCCCAATTAATTGCATTTAAGAGTAATTTAAGCGACTTTATCAATCGGATAATCTGCAATAACAAATCAAATTTCGTCAACATTTGTCTATTTCTGGAACAACATTGCATGTGGTGCAAATATATTTTTCGTATCTCTTACGCTATGACGAATATGCACCAGTTGTTTTTCGATATATCACATGACTTTTCGGAAAAAAAATTAATTGAAACAATCTCGCGTTTGGTTGATAAGAGCCCCTGCGCTCATGATCCCGCGCGTCAACTACCGAGAAAAGCATGCGAGTGCATCAATTATGCATTATATATTCTGGGTCAAATCGTTATCGGTGCGACCGTTGTCGGCAAATTTTCTTTCGAGCGATGAGAAAAATTGCACTGCCACTTTTTTTTATGGTTGATCACTGGATGACTCTCGTTTTATCGCAATATGCATACACAGGCTTACGTGGAGATGATCGTACCCCCCGATGGAGGGTGGGGTTGGGTCATCGTAGCAGCTTCGTTCATGTGTAATCTCGTTGTGGATGGGATTATGTTTAGTTATGGTGTCTTCTTCGATCACATCAAGCAACACTACAATGCAACGAGTGCTCAAGTCTCCCTAGCCGGTTCATTGCAGACTGGATTCTACCTCATGGCCGGTCCATTCGTCTCGGCTCTGGCCAACAGATATGGATTCCGATTGGTTTCGATTCTTGGCGCATTCATCGCCTGCAATGCCTTTTTGCTGTCGTACTTTGCCAACTCGATCGAGCTGCTGTACGTCTTTTACGGAATTATCGGTGAGTACGACCGATCTCGTTTATGTGCGCGTACGAACGATGAGCAATTGCACGATGGCAAGCAACAACACGATTTTTAAATTCACAGGTGGCATCGGCGCAGGATTGATTTACGTGCCAGCCGTCATAACGACCGGCTTCTACTTCGAAAAATGGAGGGCTCTGGCTACCGGAATATCGGTCTGCGGCTCGGGCATCGGCACTCTGGTCATGGCACCCATTTCCCAAGCTCTCATTGCACACTTGGGCTGGCGAGGAGCGATCGTTGTTCAAGCTGGTTAGTGTAATAATGAATGGCTCTTAAGTCATTCATTTTCCAACTCTCTTTTTTCCATCACGACTATTGCGTTTCTAGTACTCCTTTGCATAAAAATCACGTAAACTGATTGATTGATCACTTTGTCAATTCATAGCTCGCGTGAGTCTCTGCACTTTTACGCATTATATTCGTATATAGCCACGCGCGTGCGTGTGTTTACAAACTGGTTTTTTTAACGATCAGAAACTCAATTGCAAATATTAAAAGTAAAAAAAAAAATTTATAAATATAAATAATATTTTCAATCGCGCTTAAGATATATCTTTTTACTCAAGCACTGTGCACCGCTTGAAACGAGTTTCGCGAGCTTCATTAAGTTATTTCGCATTAGAAAAATAACACGCTTATCGCGATATATTTAATTGATAATGCATACATACATACGCATGCGACACGGCCATTCTAAATGCGTCTGTTTCATTAAGATATTTAATCCAAAGATAATCGGCAATAATAGAACTTGTCGAAGCACTGATTTACTTCGTGGGCTTATTATTGATCGCGACGCTTTTTCATTTTATCTCGTATCGGAATTTTTATTTTTCGAGTGTTAAGCGAAAATAATAATTAAAATTACCGCATAATCACCAAAAATTTCTCCGTGACGATCAAGCTCAAGGATGTTTGCAGAACAAATAAAATATACAATTTCACAACTTCAACACTTTTGAGTTGCCGAAATTGAGACATGTACTCGTAAAAATCTCGATTACGTTAATTCTCAGCGGCACGCTTACACCTAGATTAGCTCCGAAAGATCGATTAAGTAATAACTATTATGTACTTATCGGCAACAAGTCGATTACTTTCTTTTCATATAGCAGTGTGCGTATTCAAGGAAATATTAAACCATGTATCATAATATATTCTGATTTTTAGCAAATTAATGAATACGCGTGTCTGATCCTTGACCTACAAAATAAAATATATTTCAATAGCAATGTTGCAGTAACTCCACATTAGGTTTGCATATAGCTCATAGTCTCGCGCAATGAGTTGTAAAAGTTAACAAAAGCACTAATTGTTTAACGGCTTTGAGGAAAGAGCAATAAATACAAGTACACGTGTCCGAACGCCTCATCCTAATATATACGTAAATGTTTGTTTAGGTATGTTGTTGAACTGTGCCGTTTTCGGTGCCATGTTCCGTCCTCTCAAACCGACGAAAGTCAAAGCAGACGTGTCGATCGAAACGGATAATCCGGCGGTCGAAGTCAAGACGACTGTGTTGAGGAAGGGTCAGTCGACTACCTCGTTACACGCAAGTCAGCCACTAAGGAGCAGATTTTTCGGTACAAACAACAATACCGAGTATCCGACTGCCGCCGACATCGTCAAGTACGTATCGTCAATTATTTCTTGACATTGACGCAAATCTGTGACTGTTTTTTAATTAAAAAACTTGTAATTGATTTCTACAGCAACAGCAGCCGATCGTTGCATACTCTTCACAAAATGCCGGATATGCACATACTTGATCGACATAAGAGCAATTCCGAAAAGAGACTATCGGTACCAATTTATCCCGAGGAAGAAATCATTCCGGACGAGGACTTGAAATTGGCCGAAGAGGAGAACAATTTATTGGACGGTGATGCCGATAGGCTCAATGGAAAAGTGCCAATGGTATTGTTTACAATTTATTTATCAATTTAATTTGTTTTGCATGCGAATATAAAATCGTACGGAGCTGCGCTCGTTGTACGTTGCCAAAAATAATTCGCTCTCTGGAGCTCTCTGTTTGAGCCAAACCTAAAAATTCATTATGAAAACGTCAGTATAGTATACGTGCAGTGCCACCGGCGCGCCGTAACGATTTTCTTCTACATGGAAGCTAATAACTCGCACACGGGAACGTACTTAACATTGTCTAAATGGTAAAATCAATATTTATTCTGTTTGTTTTTAGATTCATAGGAACGCGATAAGTGATCGTCGCAGCCGAGCTGATTCGGTCACGAGTCACAGATCTTCCAAGCGTAATTCCATTGTCAAAGACCCGCAGAGACCCTTTTACAGAGACGATATCTTTTATGGAGGTTCTCTTAGCCGACTATCTCACTACAAGTCTCAGGTATATAAATCTTTGGCATCAAATTGAAAATTATTTTAGTCTTGTATTTAATTGAGGAATTTTTGACAGATGTCATCGGTGGGCTACCACATGTCCGTTACAAGGTTACCGACAACTCAAGATCTCGCTGAAGAACAAAGTGGAAAATGCGTTTTGTGCCCCGAGGGCGTTCGAAGAATCTTGTCAACTATGTTGGACGTCAATCTTTTGAAAAGTCCTTCACTTTTGATTCTGGCCCTCAGCGGTTGTCTGACTATGATGGGTTTCTACACTCCTTTCGTTCACATCGACAGTAAATAATTTATTTACTTTATTTTAGAATATAACTTTTTCGAATCAATCGTTATCTGAATTCGTTATTTAGGTTCACATTCACGCACCAAACATTTTTTCTCATACAAATTTTTATAAAGAAAAAAGGAATTATTTAAAAATCCGCGTAAAAAGTTTCCCTTGACTAGTCAAATACTTTATCAATAACTTCTATAATATCATAAAAATAGGGTAAAATGAATCATTTCATAAGCACAAATCCATTTTCTTAATTGCGAAGAAATTTAATTTGAATGTCATGGTTTTTTAATTTAAAAAACACCATAAATATAAGCTGTAGTAGTCTTTACAAACCATTTAATGTACTTGATGAAATGAAGCGGATTTAATTGAATTTTGTCAAATTGCAGAGAGAGCAGGGAGAGCTGGTATCGACAGTAATACGGCAACTCTGCTGATATCCGTTATTGGTATTGGCAATACAATCGGACGTATCGGTCTGGGCTACGTCAGCAGTTTGCCAGGTGTTGATGCCCTGATGGTCAATAACATCTTCATCACATTAAGCGGTATCCTTACGATTGCGTCTGGATGGTCAATGAGTCAAGGCTACCAGTTCTTTTACGCAGCTGCCTTCGGTCTCAGTGTTTGTAAGTGTTCGAGAAATGGTCTTATATGCATCCAGTCTAAAGCACGCAATGCTCACGGAAACCTTTCTCGATGAAATAACCAATTTATTCGCCTATTTGTACAGCCGTATTTGCGTCGCTAAGGTCGATCATCGTCGTGGATTTAATGGGACTGGAGAAGCTGACGAATGCCTTCGGACTACTTCTTCTTTTCCAGGGTGTGGGCGCCGTTGTAGGATCACCCATAGCCAGTAAGTACAGAGCATAAATGTTTGCTGGTATCCCTGAACTCTCTGACTGAAATAATGAACCTTTGCTTTCTCGTCAGGCGCGTTCGTGGACGGTACAGGTTCGCATACATTGGCGTTTTATTTCGCCGGCACGATCATCATACTCTCGGCTGTCATCTGCTACCCGTTGCACAGGATAAATGAAAAAGAAAAGAGGCAGCAGGCTTTACGAGAAGTTCCAATACTTCTCAAGACGTGATAATACCAAATATAGAAGAGAAAACTCATCAGCGAGCTATGGTTAACTATCTCGGATAATAGACCTAGTAATTTTTACGAAATCGACGAGTTCCATGCCTTTTATATATAAAATACTTATATACATACACTCTACCGCTCTTATACACTCGGACTTTCGAAGTGAATAGTCAATTATTGAGGATTGTTTGAAAAAAATCCAAGTGCCATTAGTCATCGCCTTAATCACGTGCATTAAACAGATTTCAAATAAAATATCGAGCGGACGTGGGACCGCGCTTAGGTTAAATAACAAACTGATATGTACATAATTTTTAGAATTGTGCGCAACTGTCCGGCCGCTAAAAGCTGTTCGGATATTACGGAGTAGTAGCGTAATCTTATTATATCATAAATAAAAATATTTTTATCTTTACTGAAAAAATAACAACAAACGCCATATTTACAGAAACGATAATAGATACATACGTAAACGTATAAATATATATAGATTCAATTTGCCAAATGGCCTCTTTTCGAAAGAGGGACACCGAATATACATTACCGACAATCGTTTATTTTTTGCGAAGGAAACATATCAACTGCGAGCTTCGAGCAATCTCAAACGCGAACACAGCTGCTTGAAAAATATATACTATTAGGATAAAGTTTATATACATAACGCACGAGCGCAATTTTTTCCTCGAGATAAACTGGTCGTTTTCTGATTGAGCTAAAACATACATTTTCATGCAATTCAGTTGAATCTTGTTTTATCCGAATCTGAAAATTTTGCGCTCGAGTGTTTTTTTATAATCAGTGTACATAAATATATCATATTTACATGGAAACATTTGGTGATGACTATCAGCTTTATACCTGACTAAATGGCTGTAAGTCTTGGATTACCAAGCACGATTGATTATTTTACCTGATTAGTACTCGTAAATATGCTGCTAGTATAGCTTTATTAAATGAAAATCGATTAGTCATTCAATTTTTTTTTTTTTTAAATATATTAATGATTTTGCATATAATCATGTATTTTTATGGTAGTATATTTTAAATGTGTATATGTACAGCATAAATATACAAAAATACACACGGGTCAACTTACATATTGTATACATACACAAACACACACACACGCAGACACACACTTATAGTATACGTATATGCGCATGACTGATTGATGGTGAGTGCTATTTCTGAATAAGTAATGCATTATTTATACAAATAGTTGAGCTTTATGCGTACAATAAGTAAAAATGGGACTTTTGTAATACTTGCGAAATCGTTCTTCGAGTTGATCTGCACGAGCTTTCAAAAACCTCTAAAAAGAGAGACAGTTATAAATGCTTGTAAACATTCAGTTCTTTTCATAATTTTTAAAGCACACACGTAGTTGTGAATGACTCTATTTATGAACCTTAATGCATTTAGTTTTACAAGTTACTTTTTTGAACATCCTCAAACACGCGCTTCTCTCATTTAGTCGAAATAGCATTTTCTATTCAAAGTTATAATATTTGTGATAGAAAAGTACATTATTTTTAATTTTGACTATATTTAATAAGACGTAATTGTTAATGGAATAAATTTTTATTTGTAAAATCATAATATGAGAACGTGAATTCTACAAAATCCATTTCCACTAAGTATTCATTAAATTTTCAAATATTATAATATTATGCTTATTATAATCATCGCAAACAATAATTGATTAAAACTTTTGTTTTTAAATGTACTCTATTTTTTTATTTGTAAATGTATGTACAAAACAGAACAAGTGCTTCCGAAATCGTAAAAAAGTAAAATGACTTTCAACGAATATAAGTGGATTCGTATATATTTTGAGATACATGTACAACGGATAAAAGTCAACTATTGACCCACCTTTAAATAATACTGATCGTCTAATTTAATTCTAAATAAAGACAACAGAAAAATATGTACAAAAATGGAAAAAATGTATTGTGATTTAAAAAGTTCGGACGTGTTTACACGTTATGTAATTGTCATACACATCCCGTTGTTGTAAGCACGCGCAAGTTCACATGCGCGGCAGTTGATTATTGTTAAATAAATATCATTAAGAAAAGTTATAAATCTACGATTTTTTCATTAAATTTTAAGCAACAAACAATGGGAGGCTTTAAATGCATTTGTGCGAGCGTAGAGCGTATGCGCTTTCCGCATAGAAAAGCACCGATGCTGCCAAGAGCCACGTCGAGGCGAGAAAGTCAGGGCCAGGGCCAGGGCCACAAGTCACGCATATAGGCATATGTTCGCGTGTATATGTAGGTATATTCGTGAAGCGATGCGGCACTTTGTGCGCTCGTATTAGAGAGTAGCGTGTCTTTTGGCGCTGCGACTGCTCCACTGAACTCGCCGTGTGCTCGACGCTCGCACATATATAGTTTCACTTTTATTGCGCGCACGAGAAAAAAACGTATAGCACTAGCGCACTTATACGTGCGGATCCGCGCACGTACGTGCAGGAAAGAAAGAGCGAGAGAGAAAGTCGGTGACTGCGGATACATTGCGACACACGGCTGCACGAATGGGGGTTGTTCCTCCTCGCATCAAGAGGAGTAGGGGGTAAACATATATAAAAGCACGTGTGTGTGATTAGATAGAGGGGCACACGCGGCTGCGCGCACCTGCAGAGCCGCAGCAGTGATCATCCTGACGAATGAGCGTCTTTGGCGCGCGACCGTCTTAAGCTGCAGCAGGACGTTGACGTTTAGGCCGGAATTTAATTACTCCAAGACAAGAGCAGCAGCAGCAGCAGCAGCAGCAGCAGCAGTTTCGCTAGCTCCGATAAAAGCTCTAGGTCGTTCTTGAAAATCAGGTGCATATACAAAAAGTCACTCACGTGCGAAGGGGCTGTGCGCATATCAACGACAGCCGCAGCTGCAGGAAAGAAACCGAGAGAGCGAGTGAGAGAAGTGCTGTTGCCACTGGAGGGGGTCGCTCTCATTCTCAGAGGGATGAAATCCGCATCTGCAGTTTTTGGCTCGCGCGCTTTGCTCCAGTAGTTCAGTCCTTAGCCGGCGATTATTCGCTTTCGCGCAGCGATACATCGGCAGCGGCGAGTCGTCGTACAGATTCGATCATTTTCTCATCTCTCTCTCTCTCTCTCTCATTTTCTCATTTGGTCACGAGTTATCTAGCTCGCATTGGCCGATGATGCGCAGTCGTGCTATTTTCATCGCAGACTAATTAAGCCCAGCCTCTGACCACGAGTCACGCTCGACTCGCCGCTATTGCTAGTCATGCGTTTGAACTAGAACAGGATGTATCCTGATTGTCGCGGGCGCTTGTGAGAAAAGTTGAAGACGCCTCGGGAGCAAAAGAACTGGAAGCAACGAGAATGTCGCAGAGGGCTCAACAACCAAATCCACGTTATGCTTACCTTCCGTGTCCTGCTTACGACGATGCTGGTAAGTGCATATAGGATTGCAGCAAGCTTGATTAGATTTAAAGCTTAAGTAGTTTTGTCTTCCTCACTAGAAATGCAAATCTTTGCACACCTACGCTCATCATTCGAATTTTGAAAAATGTTAAATCCAATCACAGGCTTTTCTTGCTGCTTCGACACACAGTCCGAAAATGGAATCATATCTATTCCAAAAATATGCTAACGAAAGCAGTAAATATTTCACTTTACGCTACTTCAATGCCTACATGCCTAGATTAGAGACAGGGAGAGAAAGAGAGAGCGAGTTGCGTGCGCGAGTACAATAGAGGTGAAATCGATATCAACAGCGCGGTGTGCCACTAGGTGAGCTTTGACAGGATGTGTACACGGAAATCAACGAACACCGGGCCAATAGATATAGTCAAATTGCTCGAATGCTCAAATGTCACATGACTTTTCGGATGATGATGATTATAAATTACCACCAGTTCGATACAATAATTTTTTTACTGTTTCAGATATAATCGGCGGTAAGTTGCAGAAGGATCAAGGTATCGTATACGAGTAAAAATTAATTTCTCTACATATGATATCTATTGAAAAATTGAGAGGCCAACTTTCCTGGCTACAATCGATAAAATGTTGAAAATTGTATACGCTAAAGCCTCCGCCAATCCATCGCTCAATAAGGTAATACAGTCCGCCTCGCCGCTATAGCTAAACTGTACTCGCCAGGGAAATTCGACAAATACCGAACAAGTAAACTTCCGCGTACACGTATATACACCTCCGATACATGTATAAATGAACTCTGCATCTCATCGATCAAGCCCTACACCGACGATTCTCTATCTCGAGCTCCGCACTTGGCGTATTGAGGATAAATTTAAATACACGAAAACGTACGAAATTTATAAGAAAAAGATAATGGTAAAGCAATGCTGCAACGAGCGATATAAGCAAATACACGTGTGCCTGCCCCCACTCTGGTCCAATCAGTTTTGATATAAAGTTTTTGGCAGTAAAGCGCTGAACGTTTGAGAGAGAAAGAGATAGAGGCAGCGATGCCTTGGCGTATAAAAATACACTATCGTCGCAAATGTATAAATAACTTTGGCCGAAACAAGTTGCAGCGAAATATTAAAATTGAAGATATGAAGCGCTCTTTGGCTTAATAATATTTCTCAGGAGGGCTGTGCACCCTTCCCACTTAGTCGGGCACGAGCACGCTTTTACCATCTCTCTCTCTCTCTCTCTCTCTCTCTCTCTCTCTCTCGCTCTTGAAGAAAAGCTCTCTGCCAAAAAGCTCTCTGCCATGCTTAGGCCCCCTGCGCAGTGCTTGCACTTACTCTTCCGGATATTATAAACGGCGCGGGTGACAAAGTCTCTTCGCGCAGCAGTTGACCAAGCAAGGAGCTCTTCTTATCGTCAAAATTTCGTCCAAAGTAATGTTTTACCCAGTAGCCGACTGTTTTGTCCTTTTATTTGTATCATCGTGATTATTTGTGCGTGACTAATAGCGCGAACAATGCCAAAGCCGACTTTCGACGCTAGACCACGAGTCTATATATGTGCATGTGTGTCTGTGACGACGTGAATATCTGTTAAGTGTAAACAATAGTTGTGCTAGTGAGAGCGAGAGAGAGAAAAGGCCGCCGTTGTTACGGCTCGTCGCATCAAATCGCCGTTTTTCTCTCTCGCACTGATCAAGTCGGAGCCCCACTCGATTTTCTCGAGACTAGAGTGAAAACTGATGCGTACGCGCCTCATCATCGGTTGCTTTTTGAACTTTTGCGCATGTGTGTGCTGCCAAAATCAACAGCGGTATTTGAAACATTTTTGCTGAGTTGCAGTTAAGCCTTCACTGATTGCAACCATGACAATCTACGCACTTTTTGCCTTCTGAACGTGCATGCAATTTCTTCTATCAAGTAGTTTTTTTGTTTTTCATACATTTAATTCATATACAGTACTTATGAGGTTGAAAACTAAAATTCGATACTTTTTATTTTAATCTAACTTTCTTTGCACTCTCGAGCTTGCTACTTTCAATTTACACGAGCACCAATGACGTCAAAAAATCTCGCACGTATATTTTTGCACACAAACGCGCCATGCAGAAGTATTACACGAGAGTGAAACGAGGTACTAAACAAAAGAAGTCCGGATGTAGTCTCGAGAGGCTGTGAGAGTCGTAGGGTGCGAAAAATATCCAAAGTGGAAATTTTTTAATCGACAAGAGAAATTATTCGGCGTAATTTTTTTAATGGATCGAACATGACATTATTTTTCAAGTATAATTAATATCGTAGACCTTGGAGCTACGACTTTTTGATATGAATTTTTCATCAGCAAGCATTCACGATACGGCATACTCTTTAGCGTGTAAAAACTCTCAATGAACTTTGAGGCTCTTTCATTCTGGGAAGATTATCTCTATATGTAAGAAAAGAGAAGGAGAAAAAAAAATTTATCTGGACTATAACATATTTACATGAACTGGACAGGGTTAAAAAGAGCACGACTTTGAATAAGATTTTTCTTCACGTTGAAAACAGAGCCTATAATATTCAAGTGTGTATAGGGGCTTTGCATAAATATACTCTATACACCTTGGACTTGAAAATAAATGTATACTCGGGTATCACACATGCGTAGACTAGGAGGCGAATTGGCTTAACGTCCGCATGCTGCAACATTTCGCGCCGTCGCAAATATGACAGCTGCGCGCGTAAGCTTTTCATTCAGTCTTGGCAGCGTTGCTGAAATCTCGGCTCTATTCATTCGAAAAGAAAATAAAAATTTCAACGCATTCGAACGCTCGTGAGCGCGCTATTTCCAGCTTGAATCGCAATAACAAAGCTTTGATCGCAGATAGGAGCTTGCGCGAGGAGGTATCTGATCCTAATTTGCATAATTAAGCTCGAGTTGCTTTAAAATGAAACAAGCGAGATGAAAAATGGATTTTGCTCGAAAGGCCAAATTAACATAAGAAGTTGCTCGAGACGTATAAAGGAACGATACAATCCGAAGCCAGTCGGTGCTTTAAATTGAAAAGCTCGCAACGCTAACGAGTTTGTAAAGAAATCGTTGCGTAGAATCGTAAAAAGCCACTCGAAGATAGTAAAGACAGGCTGTGCCGTGGGCTAGAATATATAAAGGTATATAAGGTAAAGCTGGCTGATTTATCTGCCGAGTCATCGACAACGAGTGCGGATCTCTCTCGCGCAGTGGAGTAGAGTGTCAGGCCGTCCAAACTAGATCGAACCGGAAACGTGCTCGGGCTGCAACGAGACGGAGACGCGCTTCGCATAAACATGCTTTTTCAGGGCAATTTGTAATAATGAGCTGTCGCGCAGTAGCAGCTCGGTCGCATGTCTATATGTACACGCACATAAACAGAGTAAACACACAGAGACAGACGACGCGGACGACTGGTCGAAGAAAGGTGTATGCGCAGGTGCACATGGAGCGGGTGGCGGTGGGCTCTCGCTCTCTCGCTCTGCCACTCTGACTAGTATATCGCTATATGCACGAGCACACATCGACTCTCTCCGTCTCTCTCGCTCCGTGTGCAAGCTCTCTCGGTGCGATCGAGGTAGAGCGGGGGATGTGGCAAGGCGTGCGCGCGTGTGCCTGCCTGCCTGCTACTGCTGCTGGCCGCAGTCAGCATCAACCGTGGCTCTCCGACGAGTCGATTCGCGCGCGTGCGGCAGCGGTCACGCAGTCCCAGGGACACGAGGCTCGAGTAATCGCGCTTTGCTCGCCTAAACGACACCGCGTCTAGGAGGCCAGCTCTACGTGCGAGCACGACGACGCACACATCGGCCATCGGGACAAAGAGCTGCTGCTGCTGCTGTTTCCAAGCGAGCCGAGCACGTT
The DNA here is from genome assembly GCF_000599845.2 of Trichogramma pretiosum. NCBI lineage: Eukaryota > Metazoa > Arthropoda > Insecta > Hymenoptera > Trichogrammatidae > Trichogramma > Trichogramma pretiosum. The sequence goes on from NW_019641694.1 coordinate 498,583, forward strand.
GTTTAATATTTCAAAGCCACGCATCGATCCGTTGTCAGTGCGAGCGCGACGTGCTACTGCCACGTGCTGAGCTCCTATGCGTCCTATAAGCGAGAGGACCTGGACGCGTTCACCTAAATACTAAGCCTAACTGAGCCTACCCCAGTCCATTTTATACGAGGTAAACGGCCCTAAACTGCGTCAGCCAACGGCTTCGTTCGTCAGCAATTACTAACCCAGCCTGTGCTTTTTGTGATTTAATTTGTGTTTCCATTAATGTGTGCGTGTGAGATGAATTTCGTGCAGTCTCCGACTACGATAGCTGAGCAAAGCTTCGGCTCGCGTTAATTTTTCTCCTCCTGATGTTTTGATTTTGCACGTCCTCCTTCTTTCTCTCTGTCTCTCTTCTCTATACGCACCTCGCAGCGTTGACGTCGGTTCAGCATGGACAGCTACGGAAGCGCGGCGAGCTGGAAGGCTACGGCCACCGGTGCGGACTGTCCTCCGGAGCCTAATTGTAACGAGTGTCAAACTAACCACTGTGATTGTCAGCTTGTTGCTAATCGATATGCTTTTTTCCTGTACGAACTACGTATCGCAGTCTGTTGTCGTTGATCACACGCGCGATTGCCATGTGTCCACTACTGACATTTCTCGAGCCGCCGTTGAGTTGACGAGAGGACGACGCAGTGATCCACAGTGACTACAGAATTGTGTTCCATGTGTAACCACTTGCGGATTGTGAAATAACAAAGCTCGATCATTTCGAAGCGACTGTCTGTCACGCGAGTACAAGTACACAAATAGTCGCGCAATTATGAATCTTATGTTCCGCAAGAACTTTGAGAAGAGCGGCGGCGGCGGCAGCGGAGGAGGCGCCGTCGGAGGTGGCTTCGGGGGCGGCGGAGGCTTCGGCGGAATAGGCGTCGGAGGCTCGAGCTGCGGCTCCTCCGACAGGCCTGTCCTGGCGGGCGGTCTGGGCCTCGGCGTAGCCGGTGGCCTGGTCGGTGGGGGCTTGGGCCGCCGCGACCACGGCCACCACCAGCCACGACGCAGCCGGGAGTTCGGCGGCCAGGAGCTCGACGGACTGGGCTTCGGCCAGAGCCAATCCCAACCCGCTTATCGGACTCATCTGCTCTTCGGTCCCCATCCAGGCTCGCAGCAGGACCAGGAGGAGCAGCGCTACGGGACGCTGGTCGGACCGAGGCGCACCTCCGGTGGCGGACCGCACCAGCTCAAATGGGGAGGACAGCAGCCGGCCAATGCCAATTACACCAACAACAACCTCGGCGGCAACGCCAACCTCCTCAACAACAACAACAACAACATCAACAATTACGGGGGTAGCGCCCAGCCGCAGCCAGTGCAGAGGAGAAAGACTGGATCGGTGCAGCATCGGCCGGGAGGCGACGATCTGCCTCTCACGCCTACCACCGCTTCCAGACAGGTAAGACAGAGATAAGTCGGCCTCAAACAGCGGCTCCAATGAGCATAACAGAGGGATTGGCAGCCGATCAAATATTTGCTCTGGAGCTTAGCGGAATCTGCGCGCTTGAGTGATGCGCCTTGTTTGCTCAGTCAAGCGCGCAGCACTTGTGATATGTGCCGCAGTACAAGTAACAATCTCTCGAGCGAGAGAGAGAGAGAAACGAGAGGCAAAAAAGGGGTAGGAAAGAGAAAAAGCACGCGAGCCCATCGGCGACTTTTTTGGCAAGTCACGGCTGGTACGTGCTGCGCTTGGCGCGAGAGCCAATTCCGAGGCACGTAACGCGCGCGCTCCTCGGCTACATCTGTTTATTTTCTCAAACACGCCTTCTCTCGCTCTTATCAATTTTCCGCTCGCGCTGCAGTAACTTTTATTTTTTGCTCTCCACGACGCGGACGACAAGTGCGCCCTTATGCGATGAATTATTAAAAGTCGTTTAAAAGTCACTTGAATTCTTTTTTCGTTCAAAACTACTCGTATAATATACTTTTTCTACGAGATAATGGGGCAAAGAGTGATAAAAATAACAATAAAATTAAAACAATGATAATTGGTTGCCATTGAAAATACCTTGTTTCGCAAAACGTTTCAAGTAATTCAATTTGTCTACAATTACAAGAGGGTAGGGTAGGATTGGAAAACTTTTGAGAATTCATAGAGTAGACATGGACGTTGATCGAGAGTGAAAAATATGCAACCTGTTGGATTATCGTACGAGGGCGTTCATACTTATTATTACACTCGATGTTCACGCGAGCGTCCAGACTTTAAATATAGTATCGGCGCGCTGTGTTATATATGTATATGCAGCAGAGCCGAGCTTACGCGATATAGAGAAAAGAGCATCGAAGCAGGTATAACGCGCGACGACTGACGAGACGTGCGCGAGAGCTATTTTCAAAAAGACTCGGCTGGCCTATAGGAAGAGCGGGACGAGTAAATAAAATGCGCCGCCGTTTACGTAGACGCGCGGCAACGATACGTGCAAAATATAATCAAGCGCGAAAAGTAGACCGAAAGCATTTGGCGTCGCAGCAGCGCAAGGTCACGCAGACAGCGAGGGCCTCTTTTTTTCAGGCCACAGCCAGTAATTCGTGCATAATTCAGTCGGCTTGGATAATGCAGTCGTCTCGGGCCTTCCGCCCTCGCTACCGAGTGTATGCCACGTTACCCTCGCGCTTGATGAGGAAAAAAATATTGCTAGCCTTGCAGGAGTGCGTCGGTCGATTTAGCGCCTATATATAGAAGAGCACTGCCATCTTCGTAGCATGAGTAATTCATGTGTGCTTTTTGCATCGTCGATTGCGCCGCCGACACGCAACTATATACCGCGATAACATTAACAATATCGAAACAAAAATTTCTCGACAATATGCTAACGACATCGGGGGTATTTATAATCTCGCTGAAGAAAAAAAGCTGGGGAATAAGGGTAGTACAGCGAGTGGAGCGCGCGAAACGCGTCGAGCAGTAGTAGCGGTGGGTGGTAGAGCGCGAAAATCGCTCGCTGCGACGGCAGTGGCATTCGCTAAACGTGCATAATTGTTATCGATCGGCCAGCTCGGAGGTAAAAGAATTAGAAAATAGTCCAGGGTAAATATATGCAGGTGCGAGTAGCGCGACACACTTTCCCGCCGCAGAGGGAAAAGCTCGAGCGACGCGAGTAACGTAATGTGCTAGCAGGCGTAGCGCATACAGGAATTAGCGAGAGCTGCAATTTTGGCGCGCTCTTGAAAGGTATTAAGGCATTACACGTGCTCCCGCAGGTATCGTTTCACGGCAAGGGTAGCAGTCTGCACGGCGGACAGTATGGCTCGGTCATACAGACGCATCAGAGCAGCAGCAGTCCGGCGCGCAGCGAGCCCATCAGCTTGGCGACCCTCGACAAGGACTGCTTCATCATCCCGTTGGCGGCGCTCGAACGATTTCTCCCGGCCGGGGTGCCCGTAAGTATCGTCTATAGTAAAATGAAACGGCAAAACGAGCGCGATTACAATTGTCGATGGTCGAACGCAGAGATTGCCGAGCGCCGACAAGCGCCGACCGGGCAGCCCGCTCTCGGTGCTCGAAGTCGAGGACCCGAAGCAGTGCATACTGGCGCACTTCATGACGTCCATGGAGCCGATCGATCCACTGGTCGAGTCGCCCGTGTCGAAGCCGCTGGTGCTGCAACGCGACACTGCCGCCGAACTGCTGACCGAGCTCGCTCCAGCCGCCACTCAGAGCATACTGCTCACCAACATGGAGCGAAATGGTACTAAATCCTCTACTTCATCTCTATACCATACCATGATTCGATTTGTCCGTTCGCATTTTTTACTTCGTGTCGGTACAGCTCACTTTTTCTCAACGATAATAAGGCTTACTTTGCGATTACTTACCAACCGAAGCGCTGGCCAATCCTGAAGTGACTCCAACACTTTCAAAACTATGATTTTCATTTATCTCCGTCGGACTGAATACGTTCGAGCACAAAGTTCACTTTGATTATTCACGATTGTGCATTTTTAGCACTCCAAATTTCACACACCATGACTCACAACTCACACACTCACACGAATACACCAACAACTTCACCACTTTTTCTACCGAGACGAACTAAAGCACTCCGCATTTGTTAACATGAAAAACTGACTCTATACCGCTACTAAGATTACCATGCAATCGAATGAGTCATTTGAATGCAGCCGTTACATACTTTTTTTCAAAATATACCTCCTATCAAACTGTATTTTGTTCTATTCGAAATTGAGAATGACAAAACAAATCTACTAATAAGAAAATAACTTTGAACTAAACGGAACACGGTATTTACTGTACAATTCCTGATATCAGAATATTTATCGCCAATTATTCGTTATAGGACTGTTCGAATAACTGATCCCTATTCCCGAAACTGTCGCGAGCTGCGAGCGTAGCCAATTGAGACATGTCTAACGCCATAAACAGTCTTTCTCACGAAAAACGTTTCTTCTCATGCATCGTTCGATTCTTCCAGCTGATTTTCCGTTCATCGCCTACTACGTGGTAAACAAGCAGAAAACCGAGCCGGTGGATTTTTACCAGGAGGTGCAGTGCGCAGCTCTTAAGAAATTCGACCCGCGAGATCTGCGCTACGCGGCCAATCACAATCTCGACCTGTTCAACGAGGTCGCCACGATAGCCCGTCCTCCGCTCGAGCCACTCGGTGGTCGACCGCCCATTCCCTCCACTGGCTACATCGTCTCCATCTTCAAAGTCTTCGAGGGAGACGACGGCCTCAAGTTCGAGCAAAACTGGCTCTACTGGACCGGTGAGTTGGCAAACACTCGTCTATCCAGATTCTTCCCAAGTGCAGTTGGATCATCGTGGCCTTGGTCGTTGTTTACAGGTGCGCGAATGATGTACCGATATCTGCCAAAGAACGTCGGTCTGCGACGGATAACCCTGCACAAGTCCATGTCGGCGGGTGACAAGACCTACCTGCTCGTGTGCGAGTGCTCGCAGCTGCAGGAGAACCTCTCGGCCGCGGCGATACTGCTGCCGGCCCTTCGCGCCCGACTCTGCGGCTACGTCGGTCTCTACAGGCCGTCGGTCTGCTTCTGAGTTCTTTATCGTCGAATAATCTTTTTCATCGCTCCAGCGTGTCGAGTGCTCTTCGTGATGCTGCACGATAGTGACTATGAACTAAGAAAAGTGGCTTTGCGGCTCGTCTTCGTCTAACGTCCACCTGTAGCTTCGTAATGCAATTTATATGAAACTACCGTCGGCGATTGAAACTCCTCCGTACGATATTAGCGCGTCACACGTTTATGCACATAACCATACAATGCGATATGTGCCATTTTTACCGGTGTGATCCTTAAAATATTGAAAATTAAAATTTAATATGTGTGAGGATGCAAGTCAAAACAAAAAGATCGATATTATAATACACAATAAACGAAACGTCCGCATATCACGCATATCGTTATTTCGGCATTAATTCGGCAATACGTGCCCGGGGAGACTACTCGTTATACACCCCAAAACACTATCTCATCAAAACGAGATAATGCAAGTCCTGCAAATTAAAATGTGAAAATATTGGCCTCTTGAATATGTGCCGATAAGTCGATATTTTTATATAGCTAATTACTTTTATTGGGGAATTAATTAATATAGCTGACCAACTCTGGTATCATTATCAAAAGGGAACACAAATTAAATTAGTATATTTGTTATACATACTAATTAATGTATCATCTTAGGCCTTGTATTATACATTATATTTTACGTAGAGTTACATTTTTAATAATTACTCTCATAGAAGTCTGTACTTATTACTGTATTGTAGTCAAGATTGAATAGTGCAAGTGATCAAACAATGATATCATTGGATCTACTTAAATACTAGATTTATTCAAGAAGTCTAACACATAATACTCCTAGTACAAAGATCAAAATAACTATGTAGAAACGATGAACCTGAAAGCCTATCCTATATAGAGACAATATAGTATTATTTATAAGAAATGCATATAGGAAGCACAGGCGTAATTTTAATTTATATTATGAATAGTTATTGTATTTAGAAATTTGAATCTACTAGCATATTAAAATTTTTTTAAAACGTCACTAATCTTTATCAAAAGTCTAATTTAAAGCCCTTTGGAAAAGAGGCTTTGCAATTGAGTACTGTGATTTTTGTGCATCACAATGAAATGCACATGTGTAAGTGTAAATAAAAGTATATTGCATAACATTTGACAACTGTGATTGCTTTCTGTCAATAAGCAATTCGAATCTTACATATTGTTAACGAAATTTATTATTACTTCTATACATATTTTATTTTATTGTATAAAATTATTTATAGTATTTGAACTAAAGAAAAACCATTTTCCATATCTTCTGCAATATAGGTGTAAAACTTTTAAAAATAGCAAAAATAAAATTACGACAGGTAGACAGATATATTGTTATAAAAGTATCATTTAATTAATGACTATGTACAATAAAAAACAAATAAACTACTTCTATAATAACAATCAATTGGATAACAGTCATTTTCAAATATCATACAAATACTATTGCTTCTTATGTTCACTTAAACAAATTTAATAGTCAAGTAGCTTTAGGACCCCGGAACCTCCTTCTGGCATCTATCTAAAAGATGAAACACAATATTGTATATTAGTTTAAAAAAAAATTTTGACTAGTGAGTCAATGTTCACTTACTAGAGATCGTTTGCATTCAAAAAAGCTCATTTTTAATTGATAACATTCGTCAGGAACTGATTTATGGTGTGTAAGTAAACATTCTCTAGGTGTCTTTTTCTCCTGTAATAAAATGAGAATATTCTGTTTTAATACTTGATAAATCTGCACTTTTGTCTTTAATAAATTAATTTTAATAAATTATTTTTATCTTTGAAATTTAATATCTAGTTTTAAATATTACTATGACTTAGTGATAATTTGATGTAACATTGATATTGCACAAACATTTGACTTACGACTTTGCAGCAATCAGTATTAAGTAGACACATTTTCAATTGAGCCCGAAGTGCACCACACCTTGATTGATCTTTTAGTCTTTCTCCTTCATCCGCGTACTGCATTATAATTTATTTTTTTTTTAATAGATTTAGGCATAGATAGTTTTCATTAAAACCGCACTGTTTTGTGTTTTCAAAAAACTTTATTCTAGGTTATGTATGTTGATCACACAAGCAATGCTTCCAAGTAGCAGACTGCATAAAATAGCAGCCAGCTAATGCTAGCAGAACAAAATCATTTTTTTTAGTGACCGATGCTGCCAACTTTTCAATATACCAAGTTTTTAATCGGTATTGATAGAGCAACAACCGATTAATTGTTATCCTCATTATGATATTTTATATACCGCAACGTTGAATCATCATCTTTATAAAATTATCAATTTTTAGCCCCATTATTAATTCTACAAAAAATTAACGATAAGTTCCTGTAGTTTATTTCTTTCTAATAAAAATGACACACACCACAACCAACTTCGCAGAGTTTTATGCACTGCTCTGACTGCACAGTGCATACGACATGCATACGAATTTTTTTTCGTTTTTATTTCACGAAGGTCTAACTTTTCCAGGGGCTAACATTCTTTCGACGCAGTGAACTGAGTAATGTATGAAACATGGAGCACAAATCAATTAAAATGTGAAAATAAACAAATGTGTAATCGTTACAGGTTTCTGGTTTCTTTTGTGCTTTAATTTACTGATTAAGACTTGATGCGGATTTGAGAGAATTACGAATGAGTCGAATTTTATCAAATAGGTCTGAATGACATTAATTCATTTTCTCAGCTCGGCTGTTATCTTTCGCGCATAAATTATTCTATTCTCTCTGACCTCTGCCATCCTCTTTTTTCTTTTCACAGATGAGTCAACATAAGTAACTTATGTCTGCTACTTGTAAAGTGCTTGTGAGCTGCCAGTTGTGCTTCAGATTGATTCAAACATGAATCAGTTCAGCGAGGAAGAGGAAAGTTTTGTTGAAAGTGATATTGTGCTAACAACTGCAGCATATCCAGGATCAGAACCATGCAGAAGACGCATTGGTAGTTATGCTAATTTGCAAAGACTTTCTTACGCTATAACATTACATAATTTTTTTTTATTATTATTCAGGAACTGGTGTATTAGGAACTATTTTTCTCATGGTTAATGCTACACTTGGGGCCGGATTACTAAATTTTCCAGAAGCTTTTGACAAATCTGGAGGAATAGCGACAGCTTTAATTGCTCAGTTATTTTTTCTGGTTTTTATTACACTGACATTAGTAATTTTAGCTAGTTCTAGTGATGTTACTAATACTACAACGCTGCAAAGTACCTTTGCTGGGCTTTGTGGTCAAAACTCATTGGTATTTTGTGGACTTTGTGTAGCAATTTATAGTTTTGGATGCTGTGTTACATTTTTAGTTGTCATTGGAGATCAATTTGATAGAGTTTTTGCCACATATTTTGGTTTGGATTATTGTCATACATGGTAATATATTGAGTTCATTTTAACTTTATCAGATATTTTGCAGATTGATAATGTTTTTTATTTTTTACAGGTATCTTTCCAGATCGTTTATTACTTGTTTGACAAGTGTATTATTTATACTGCCACTCTCATTCTTTAAAAGATTGGATGCTTTAAATTATGCCAGTTCAATAGGCTGTTTAACTATCATTTATGTTGTTTGGTTGATTGTGTATGAAAGCTTTGATCACCATAAACTACCCTCCAAACCAGTTCGAATTTGGCCAGAGAATTTCACTCAAGTCTTGCAAATTGTGCCAATCATATGTTTTGCTTACCAGGTAAAGTTACTGGTTTTATAAATATTAAGCTTCAACACTTTAATATTTCTTTTTTACAGAGCCACATGACTGCCATACCGACGTATGCATGTATGAAAAGCAGAGAAATTGGGAAATTTACTCTTTGCTCAATAATTAGTATGATAATTTGCTTTTTCGGGTATTCAATCGTCGGCGTGTTTGGCTACGCTACTTTCGGCATTGGAAAGGTTCCCAGTGATATTTTACAAGGATATTCGGATAAGAGCACTACTTTGACAATTGCAATAATTGCTATTGCTATAAAAAATTTTACTACTTTTCCGATTGTATTATATTGTGGTCGTGACGCGATTTTAAGTATATTCAACAGGGATGTTAACTGTAATTTTTGGATTAGATTTACTATTACCATCATTTGGTTTATATTGAGTTTAATAATAGCTATTTTAGTTCCCGACATTGCTCCGATAATCAATATAATGGGATCTTTATCCGCAGCTTTTATATTTGTATTCCCAGGAATTTGTTTGTTTCAATATATTCTGCAAAAAGATCCTCAATTGTATTTAATCAAAGACCGTTGCTTGATTGTATTATCTATTTTTATCACTGCTCTTGGAGCCTTTGTCTGTGGTGTTATTTTTGTAGAGGCTTTACAAGATTTTCAAAAAGTACCTGAAAAACCACCACTCATAACTGGTTTTAAGGCACAGTTAGGTGCAAGTTTGTGCTCATAATACTCATGAATTTAAGAATATGTCTATGTATACTCATAAATTTACGATGAAATCGTAAATTATATTACGACTATGATAAAACTTTTGTAAATAAGTGTACCTATATTTTAAGATAAATAACTGAAAAATTAAAAAAAAATTATTGTGATAATTGTGTATAAAACTTTTTTTACGAATAAACATGAAAATGCTCATTTTTGAGTTATTTGTTTTATTATATTACAGGCTCCTTTCAATTATCCATATAATATATAACGAAATCTGACGCGAATAAAGTTTCTTTTTTCAGCATAAATTTACTTTGAATAATTTAACTCTCCGAATCCATTGACTCTATCGACGATCCACTTGAAAACTCGTGCAACACTCGATTATCGTCAATAGATACAACCTGTTTGATCGTTGCTTTGCAGAAAAAACAGTCACGACTATTGAGAAGATGCCTATCTATGCAAGACTGACAAGATGTGTGATTACACGGCTTGAACATGGCAGACACTGGATAGGCGTAGCAAATCGTGCACAGATCGTCATCACTGCACGGCGTCTCAGCTAATGGTAATTTTGTGCGATAATGATCCAAGTGCTGAATGACTCTTTGGACACTAGCAATTTCTTCCTTGGAAACGTAACTTTCATCTGCGAATAAATTTAATTAAGAAATAATTCAAAATCTAGTATCGGGAATGAAGCATTTATCTTACAGTTTAATAAAGAAAATTTCTTCATATTTTGAATTTTTCCATTGGTGGAATCTCCTAAAGCAAAATGTAAAGAAGCGATTTGGAAGCTGGGTTCGCTGATCAGAGCTCTCGTGACTCTCGGAACGTTATCCGAAACTGAAATACAAAAAGTTTAATTATTAAGAGTTTTAAATCAATTATATAATATGAATGTATCTTACGGGGCAGCGCTATATCATCTTTCAATAAAGCTACGACGATTCCTATAACAGATGTAACGATAGGAAAATGATCCACTGATTGAAGATCTGGTATTTCCAAAAGGACGACATGCTGGAAGGAACTAGTCTGAGTACTGGTTCGGTTCAATATTTGACAAATTAGCTGAAAAAAATGAAATTTTTTACGTAAAGAAATCGATCATTAACGTTACTTTGAATCCTTACCTGGCATAACCGGGCCAAAAGATTATCACTCGTAGGAAGAGATGGATCGGCGAATATTTCAACGGCTTTGGAAGCGATCATTTCCAAGACTCTGATTAACGATACAGCTAGATCGAAGCAAGTTGCACACACTTTCAATTGTCTCGATTCAATCAAGACTCTTTGAGGTCTCGAAGAAACATTGTGAATTTCTTGCAGCATTCCAATGAACTCGGAAAAGGCCCAGTTCAACTGGTTCAAAAGAGAGTTCAAAAATAAAGTAGCCGATTGATTGTTTGATAATAGAACGTGTCTCACGTGTTCTTGAAACACTACTGATGGGCATGGCTCTGAAAAAGAAGACCATCATCAAAGTCTGAAATGTATTAAAATTAAGTAGCAATACTTACTCATAGTTTGCGAAGTCGTTTCTTGAGTCAGTATTTTTGGACCGATCTTGTTAGCCATATGAGGACTCTTGTCATAACGGAACGCGAAACCATGACCTTGCCAAAATCGGACCAAAATCCAATTTGACTGAGCCCAAGCTCTGTTTTCATAAGAACGAAGGAGATTAGCAACCATGCGCGATCGTGATTCGAACGGTACGTTTTCTAAGGCTTCTAGTGTCAACGGATTCGAAGCGAACCCAGCCAGTGCCAAAATCATCGTATCCTTGGAATTGGCATTGACTATTCTGCTGTCTAGGAAATGATCACATAAAAATTGCGCCACATCTTGCAAAAGTAATTTGAAATGAGGAATATTTTCCAAGGGTGCTGTCGGGTGGATATGGTTTTTCAAACCGGTAACAATGTCGCCCAAAGCCTCTAGATAAAATTCAGGAACAAAACTGAACAAATTGCCACTTTGACTAGCACTTTGCAGCGTTGATATGACGATTTTTAAGAGCCAAGCCAGTCTCTCCTGATTCTCGTCAGAATAAATGGCAGCGCGAACCCATGCCATGTGTCGGGACAGCTCGCTCAGCTTCTCGTCGAATATCTCGATGGTTTTCATGAGCTGAGATTCGATTTGTTGAGACTCTTCGTCTTTCGTTTTTTGAATGATCTCTAACCGACTTTTTGTAGCGCACATGGCTACAATGAAATCCCCCATGGCTTCGCGTAACGTAGAAACTTGGGCGATTTGTTTTTTAGCCGATACATGATAAAACATTATCAGACCATCGAGCAATTCGTAAAGAGATACCGCCGAATCGATGGGGCCGAGTTGTAACGGTGTTCTGTCCTCTCTATTGTAAGGAAAGTAACCGATTCTCTCTAAAATCGTGGATCCACCGCTGTTCAAGGAATTTATATTTATCATTCGCGCGAAAACTGAGATGACCGGTGAATCCTCAACTCTGGTGCCTCCGCGGAATAAATTGGTAGTCAAGTGAGAATTATCAGTCTCGGTGGCGTTCTCATTTTCCGCTCCTAAAAGTTGCTGTAAATCATTTCTAAATGTTTTGGTCAGATGCGATAAGACCCCGCCAAGTCGATCGATTCCTGCATAATTTATGGATCCATCGCAGAACGTCTTAACTGGAACGAATACCGGACTGGTTCCTACTTCCGCATCCCACAGCAATTTGAACGTTACCAGCAGTCGTTGAAAGCAGCAAAGGGCGATCGGGAGAGGAATCTGATTCGTAGATATAGGCTGAAAAAAATCAAAATCAATTCTCCAAAATTAAACGAATATAAAATGATACTAAAAGCACTTACGCGACCGCTCAGTATGTTCACTTGAACAAAACGACGAAACTTTCTTAAAAATATTGTCCGTGATGTTGGCGTAGTGGCGCAGCCATCTTTGTTGTTTAAAAGTAACGTTAGAAGTTTAACTTGCAGAACTTCAACCTCTGATGTAATCGGAAAAAATAAAAGTCTCGTAACAATGAATAAATTTTAAAAATTATTTTCATTATTTGTAAGGTTACATACCAGTTACCCAATCCTTAATTTTTTCGCAAGCCTTAAAATACGGTATTTTTGCACTTTCGACAATCGAATCGGTTGGATTCGTTTCCCACCAAACTTTATTTACAACGTTCATCAAGCAACTTTCCTCCAGCGGCTTGACGTGTAGGAAGCTAGCGAACTTCACTTTATCGAATAAAACGAATTGTAGCAGAAATTGTCTCGTTTTTTCATGTTGACATAAGCTGTTAAGTGCAGCCAATGCTGTGCGTTGCTCTGGATACTCAATGTTAACAGAAACTTGTCGAAATACTGATGAGAGATAGACGACGCTAGACTCTAAACAAGCTTTCATTTCGTGAATTTCAAAAAATGTCCACATTAAATCTAAGCAAGTATGCATTTGAGTAGTATTAGGATCACTGTTTGATAATTTTTTAAAAAAGGGAACAAAAATTTCTTGGGCAACATAAGGTATTTCAACAAGAGGTCCCAGTTCTTTTAAAATGCATCTTGCTAAGCATGCCAAAAGAGCACGATTACTCATCATTCTCTCTTCTTTGTTTGATTCATTATCACTGTCTACATTTTTGTACTGATGGAGGAGTTTTTCTAACCACTGAAATAAAATTTTGGACTTTTGCAACTGTTCAGTCGGAGCAAGTTGTAAAGATTGGTAACCTGCGACTGGATATCTCAGAGGTGTTGTCCCAAAATTAGCTGTTAAATTTTCAGTAAACGTTAAACTAACAGTTGGAAAATAAACTATACCTGGCCCCATTGATATTTTTTCAAATGCTATTCCTAAATTCTTGCCATTTCTAAAAAATGTTATATTTTCATTGTCAAAATCTATTGCACAGCCAATAATATCTCCTGAAAGCCAAGCTTCTCCATACTTATGGGTTGAAACATTCCACTTTCTTATTCGATTACCATCATAAGCATACGAATTCACCATATCACCTAATTAAATGACAGTGAATCAATAAAATTTGTATATCAACAGGCTGTAAAGTATAAAAATATATTATATCTTACCCACACCAGATTCTTGACTAAATTTACAATCTGCTGTACCCCAACCTATTTGCATAACCCCATTGGAACCTAATTGCACCTCATACTGCCATTTACCCTTGAAAACTCCAGTGTTGGCTCTCACTGTACTAAAATTACTCTGAGAGTTGACACTCAGCCTGTCAGGAGACACGATAAACAAACCATAATGATTCGTCGTGTCCAGCCTGACAAGTTTTGGCCCAAGTCTACCGAGTCTATCATCTTGCTCGGAAATTTTCACATTTCCATCGGTCTTTAATGTGCCACTTATATGATTTTCGATCAGTTGAATTATCTGTTGTATTCTGAAAATATAGGTTATCGTGAAACTCATGAATAAAATTGATGCAATAATTATGCATAACGAATCGTTTCAAGCTCAAATCAAAAAATGGACATACGTACTCTACATTTTGATTGTTAATCGTGTCGTGGATGAAGCTGTCAACTTTTTCGTTAATCGGCGATCCAAATACATTAGTGACTAGCTCTACCAAATTCATCGTCTAACGTTAAAAATACCTGCAACAACAACACGCATAGTAACGTCGTAAAACGAATGTCGACGGACAGAAAATGCGTCGCGACGTCGCGTTTTATCGATAGTGGAAAAAGTCAAATATTGGCATACTTGAAAATTTTTCAATTATAAACAATCACGCACATATCAGGTTACAATATCGAATAAAAGTATTGCTGCGACGGGCCGTTGTTGTCGTCGCACTTCCTGAGAACTGATCATTATTAAAAAAATCGCTGCACAGCCAATGCGCTACGTATCGAGTTTATTCATGCTACATAGCTGACTGTTTACCAAACAATTTATCACTGACATAATGGTACGATAATTTGATGCAAAAGCAGCTGACGTGGTGGTAAGTGCATTCTCGCGCAGTTTGAACCAAAGTAGAACTTGCAGAAACTTTTCAGATGGCGCCAAAATTAAAAAAATTTTTACGCGCAGTATTTTTAATCATAGGTACGGAGGAAAAGAGAGGATTGATCTCATTGTTCGGGAAAATAAACCATATACCAAGTTTAACATTTAATTCCTGATATTTGCTTCTTTATTTTGTTTTCTCAATTGATATTATACAGCCTGTTTATATCGATCGAACGATTACTTAAACAAATTGTGGAACTAGAATATTTTGTCAATGTTGATCATTGACAAAATCAATCATTGCATGATGCAAACAAAGTAATGAGTAAATTCAAATTTACAACTAGTACAATTAATTAAAATTAGATGAAAAATAATCTTACAGTTAAAGTTCGTTGGGTATAAAACTACTATACAGATATAATTTATATAGATTGTATAATATACACGCCTGACCGCGTGTATTTACACGTTTACATCGTTTAAAAACTATTAAAAAACTGAGTAAGGGCTCGTAGTTGAAAAATATGTTACAAGACGCTTCAGCTCTTTATAACTTTGGCATGTTGTATTGCAGAATTTTTTTGAACCTGCACATTCTATTAATCACTCGTACATTTTAATCATACGACATTTTATGATTTATCATCGTTTAAAAACTAAAAAGAGTATTGTAGTTTCGCGTTTTTATCGTATACAATAAAGCTATTACCTTTTGTTTTCTTTAATCGCAGTTATCATAGCACTGCACAATCATTGTGTTATAAGTAATACCGATATATTTAAATATATATTTATTTTTTTAGTTGCTGCGTGTTTTTAATATTGATAAAAGTTCTTCAAGAATATATGAAGGATATTCTTTACATAATAATATATGGCTTACATCACTGCATTTAAGCACAATAATTGTCACCTTTTCTTCATTAATCTTGGGTTGCTTTTTTTGTTTCGCTGCAGGGGAAGGCATAATGAGTAGTTACATACTCTTTGTCAATCGTAACATATATATATACCATACATATTCTCAAATTTTTAATATGTCACGAATACATACGATACGACTTATGTACTCAAAAAGCTAGCTGCGTTATTGTACAATTTTTTTCTTTCAAAGTTTTTTCACGATCAATCGTTAATAAATATATATTTTTAATAATAATCTTAATCATATAATGTAAATGATAGTAATATATAATATGTCACATATATATGTATAAACGTTTTTTTTGTGTATAACATGTACTCGGCATATCGAACATTGTTTGAAGACGCGATAAAACAGTCGTCTAAAAAAGCAGTCGAACATCGGATATGTGTAATAATAATTGAAGTAAGTCACATAATAACAGAGCTCGCTTACACAATCACGCACGCACAGACACATACACTCATACGGACATTTACGCGTTATCTCATTCGGAGCTTGCGCACTACATCTATTCACATGGAATTCATAAAAAAGCGAGCACATGCATACAAACGAGGTTGAATGACTAAAACACCAGAAAACTAAGAAATTAGAACCTTACCAAATAAATTTGTTTATCTTATTATGATAAAGGTCACGAGCACGTGACAAGACGGCTCTTCTTGTACCGCGCAAAAGCTTTATATCTTTACATGCAAAATCGTAATGAATCCTGTAGGAGCAAGGACTGCTGTCACTTAATTGGCGGGTTGCTCGGGTTGCTTGTTGTTGTCGACCTTGCGACCGCCTAACTCGGGACTGGGCTGCACATGCGGAGGAAGCACGGGTTTGCGCAGCACCAGAGGCTTGATCTTCATCTGGGGCTTACAGCCCGGCGGAAGCGGTAGCCCAGCAGGCAACTGACTGCCCCCGGTTAGATGAAGCTCCGCGAACTTGGCTGCGATCATCGGAGTAATCTGACTGGAGCTAGCCGATCGCACGATGGGCTGCGGCGGTGCCACTTCGTTCTGATCGCTGATGCTCGCTGGTACAGCGACCATCTGCTGCTGCACGACCTGTGCTACCTCGCCCTGGGTCTGCGGCCGCTTTTTCAGCGTGCACTGGTTCTGTTTGGCAAAACGCTCGGCTGCCGTACTCATGTCCGGTGACTCTGGTCCACTACTAGGCGGTATGGAGCAATTCACAGTTGGTTGAAGAGCGGCTTGGTTGATTGGCTCAGCCTCGCCCTCGTTGTTGCTTTCGTCTGGAATTTCCTCGGCAGCTCCTGGGACCGGCTTGGCCTCCTGAGCCGATGGGGGTAAGTCCAAGACTAGATCTGGCGCGTGCTTTTGACGCAGCTCTCGCAAATCTGGCGTCGCTCGGGGAGTTTGAGGCTTCGGCCCCGGGACGGGTGGCAACAGCTGGCCCTGTGATGCTGCCCTCCTTTGCCATAACTCTCGATTGGCTGAGAATGAGTTCTGCTCGTCTGCAGAAAGGTCATCTTGTCGTAACTGCTGTCTCTGCTGCTGCTCCCCCATGCTCTGTGATTTCCAGGGGTATTTACGAGCGGCGGCTCTTTGTTGCAGAGGAGTAGACGTCAAAGACGACGAGGCCGACGACGAGGAGGAAGACGACACTTCGTCGGCGAATTGCTGAGGTACGGCTATCTGCTGCTCTTGATGAGATGAAGAGGACGACTCGTCGAGCTCGTCACGCGACTCTGCGGCGCCGGGGGTTGTATTGCTCAATCCGTTGCTCATCGAGTCCCGCTCCAAGCTTGGCGGCCTAGCTGCTCTCGGACCCGTCGTTATTTCCTGCACAAATCGAAAAATTTGTTAGCAAAGTCAGAACGACGATCGATTAATCAGTCGAGGTCACACTGACACGAATAATGCGAGAACATCGATTGATCGAGATTCAAAACGTGATCAATGGATTCGTGTGGCGATGATGATCCTCACGGTGTTTCTTACATGATATCGAAGGTGCAATTTTTTGCCATGATTGATTATATTTTTATTTGAAGGCAGAAAAATTAAAAATTTGAAAAATAAAAGCCTACTCGCTGTATGAAAGCACGATGAATGCGCCATGCAAAAAGATTTAAGAGTAGTTATGATTTCTCGTGCAGATCTATTCGCTACTAAAAAAGTTGGATTAGTGAAAAAAAATCTTTTTTTGACTCACTCAACTAGTCTACACAACTACTGATATTTTTTATATACTTGTACTTTCGACGTGTGTCTAAATACCTACATGGAATGCTGCGGCTTTTGTCAGCCCTGCGCGGCGTGTGGATACAGAGTCGTACGTTTTATTTTGTTTGTTCCAAAACGTGCGATGAGTGAAAACAGAAAAGACAAGACAAGAGCATATACTTGAGTATACTGTCGTTATAAGCTGATGCAGAGACTTACAATTTTACACTAAAGTTAGAGTTAAGTAGACTAGAAAAAAAACATAAGTTTAATGTAAAGAAGCAGCAGTGAATAATACAAATTTTTGTTCGGCCAGGGAAGGTCGATGTGGGTTAGTATTTTTTTGAACTTTTCGCGAGCAGCTCACACTAGCGTTCAGCATTGCTTTTTTTGTGCGCTCTTTTTTCAAGCTATTACTCACCTAAGCCCAGCGACAGTCCGTTGCTTAGGTAGCTCCCGATATCGACATTCCCTTCGGTATCGTCTATGCTTTCACATTGCTCTACAGGATTCTAGGATTCATAGAAACCAACTGAACTTTTAAGAATGTGGAGAAGCATTCCTTAAAAACAACGAAATACACAACAAGAAAAACAATAACACAACAAACAAAAGTAGAACACAATATGAGTTGGAAGAGAAAACCATTGGCTTATACGTGCTGATATCTAGAAAATGGTAACTTTTTTATCGCAACGTTTTTTTTTACATAGCATCGTCTGCTCTCAAACATTTATTTTTTATTTATATTTCGTCTCCAGTTAGATAGTTTATGCGATGATCAAACGTAAATCTGGAAACACAGCAATCAACCCAAAACGATTAACGCTATAGAGGCAAAAATTAAAAATAATAAAACAAGTGGCAGCACACACAAAAAAACAGGAGCAGGTTTCAAAAGGCGTCACAAGACATAAATAGGCTCATGCAGGCGTATACATTTGTCTTTTGTATTTTCTTTCGTTTTAAACTTATCTCTATAATTTATTTACACTTACAAAATTTCGTAAAAAGACAAAACATCTACTCGCGGATATTAAAAACTACGGTCATGTAACATAAACATTTAAACGAATAAAACATAGATGCAATTAAAATAAAACTTTCGTACAACGAAACATGAATGTTAACATAGACACAGATAAACTATGATTAATACTTATAATGCATTAACAGGTATAAACTATTTGTAATAATCAGTCTTTGAGAAAATCGTTAATCTTTAAAACAAGCATTTTACGCGCACTTGAATAATGGCGCCGACCGAGCTTAAATTTTTTTTTGTTCAACGATATAAAAGTACAACAATTTTTTGAATACTTTAAAAACTACTTATACGATAGTCAGATATTTCGCATAGCACCTCAGTCATTTATATTGACAAAGCTGTGCGTAGCGAGGAGGTGCAGCAGGAAATGGACATAATTGTGAGTTGAAGAACTACAAAATTGCATTCCAGTAGTATCAATAATAATACATTCTGGCATTCAATAATTTTTGTTGAAAAATAAAAATCGAAAAAAGTAGAGAAAAATAGAGAAAAAAAACATGACAGCCATGCACCTACATCAAGTTAAAAACACTACGCGTGAAAAAATGCTTAACTGCAAGCTCGTTTTTTCACTTCATTAAAAGTTTTTAGCAAAAAATTGATATAAATTAAATGCAAGAATTCGCTGGTTAAACAGTTGTTTCCAATACCTCACGACTGATGATGGCTTGTGATGACGTCGAGACGCAAGCGGATACGTTCGTTACGACCGGTGGCACAATTGAGCTCGAACTCGAACTATTCGACTGGGTCATATTCGCGCTTATAGCAGCGTCACATGCCGCAGCTATGGCCGTGCTAGGCCAAACGTTTGTGTTATTGCTTGGTCCCATCAATGGGGAATTGTTGCTAGACAGTACGCTGTCAGCCGAGCTCGAAGCTCGCCTCCTCATGGATTCCTCACTTGACGAAGATTTAAGATCCTTGTCTCTTTCTTCGTCTCTGCAATAAAGAACCACGAAATTTTGTTACATATAATTTTTCTCACTTCAAGTTAATTGCTCAAGAAGTTGACTCACTTGATCTTGAGCATAATATATTTATCGGGAATGAGACCATCTTTTCCAGCTAAAGCTCCTTTCCACCAATCATTACTGACTTGAGCATACAATGTAAGCGTATCTCCTTTTTTAAAACTGAGTTCGCGCTCTGAACGAGCTTTAAAGTCGAATTGTGCCGTTGCCTCGAGATTTTCCGATTCTATTGGTTTAAAATAAGTTTATGATATGCTCAATTCAATTTAAATCGATAAGATCTTACCGTCTTCAGATGGATATACTTCTGAATCGAGGTCCTCTTGCACTTGATCAGTCGGTGAATCTCCCACATCACTTGGAAAAAAATAACATGAAATTACATCAACTCATTGTATACACGTCTGAGAAGGCTTAATGAATACTTACACATCTTCAGGTTCTCTGCTAATGTATTTCTCGTACTGTATTCCCCCAATGTCATCTGGGAAGATGTCTTCGTAGAGCGTGATGATATTTTTGATAAGCTCATTAACTTGATTTTGGTATTGAACTTGATCCTTATCTTCCGGCACTGGTACGAGCGTTGGCCCGAAACAGATAGCCAAATTGTAAGGGTCCATCATATTTTCATCGGAGAATTCGGAAAGGCTGTTGATGGAAGCGAAAATTTAAGCAGGAGGTTCTAGATGACAATGTAATAGAGAGAATTAATTAAAGTATACGCACTGATTGAGGAAGGCAAATAGATAACGCATAACGATGATCACAGGCCTCGGCAAACTCGAGACGAGTTGTCGCATACGCGAGACGAACTCGTGCTTGGAATCGAGTTGTGCCAACTCCATCAACTGTTCGAAGTAAATTATAGGGAAGAGCGGCTCTCGGAGCTCTCGGAGATAGAGCTTGAGGACCCCAGCGACGCTATTGATATCGGAGGCGTCGGTCACATCGGCCAAGGGGTCCTCGCCACGCTCGAACCACTCGCGGAAATTGTTGATCTCCACCTGCGAGCCGGAAACACGGAAAATGCCCTGATGATGCAAACCATAAAGATTGATGACTCGGACGCAGCTGCGCACTATGAGGGGAATCTCCTGATTGGTGCTCTCGAGGTACTCCTCGAGCGAGCCACCGAACAGTTTGGGCTGCCTCGCGTTCAGCTGAAGTCGGCCGATCCGCTTGCGGCGCGCCTGTTTCTGAGCGTTGGCCGCGGCGGCGCTGGCCGCACTGGCAGCGGCACCCGCCGACAAGGATGGACTGGCCTGTCCCGAGTCGGAGGCCTGCATCAGGATGCGCCTGATGTAGTCCTGTTTGGCGTCGAGCCTGGCGATCCGCGACGTGCCGAGCAGATACTCTCGGAACTTGCTGAGGTAAAACTCCTCGGTCTCGTGTCGGTCGGCTCGAAGCTTGATCTGGGCCGTCTCAGGCGGCCTACTGCTCGGTAGCCCGTTCTCGCCGAAGTACTTGGAGCAATCGTAGTCCTTGGCGGTGAGCATCTCCAGGAGGCTGGCCTCGGCCGTCTCGAGGGTCTTCCAGACCTCTTCGGACTCGGTGCGCAGGGTCGTGACTCGGGTCTGCAGCTGGCCCAATCGCTGCTCCATCTCGCTTCGCAGGAGCTTCTGCAGCTCGGGCTCGGCGCCGATGAGATTGGCCGCCGCTGACGCCGCCGAGTTGTTGGCTTCGTTGTTGTCGAGGGCGGCGAGCTTGGCGGCCGCCTGAGCCGTCACCGAGCCGGCGACTTCCGAACGGCCGGCCTGGAACTCGAACTTTTTCGGTATCATGAAGGCCGCGTGATGCGCCTCGAGGAAGCGTTGCTTGTCCGCGCGCGAGTCCAGCGCGCTGACTTGGGCCGCCAGCTGCTCGACTCCGGCTTGCAGCGAGCGTTGGCGGCCCTCCTCGGCGCTGCAGTGCATCATCAACGCCCTGGCTACGCAGTTGTGAAAACCAAAGTCCATGCACTGTCACGAGAACATAAAACAAGACAGGACGCTCACATCTCGCTCTTTTGTCTATTTTCTTCCACCTATGTTTTTTTTTTTTTTTTTTTTACTTACGTCTATGAGGTCGGACAGATCTTCGACAAAGTACTTGTGAATGGTCGTGTTGGACGCCTCCAGGCAGAGCATATATTCGTTGCGAGCCTTGAGCGCCTTGAGTCTGGCTTCGGTGTACTTGATCTTCCTCTTGTTCACCTCCTTCTCAAGGACCCTGTATTTCTTCGACCGTGCCAACTTCTCCGGTGGCACACTGGTAACCTCGTACTTGGATCTCTGTGCTTCGACGCCTCGGAGCTTCGTCTCGGCTTGGCGCGACTCGGCTTGATACGCCTGGTACGTCTTCATGGTCGTGTGTAATTCATGCAGCACTCGCAGTATTTCCTCGTGTGTCTCGTAGCCGATTTCTCGACACTGTGCAACAATATCAACAACAAGACAAGTTCGTTAGTGCCTAAACTGTTCTGGAGTAAAAAAGAGAACGATTGGGTATTCGTGTACTCACGCGTTTGTAAATTCGCTGGACGTCCTCCATGACCTGGTTGAGTCGAGCAACGAGATGCGTACTGTAGACTTCGGAGAGAGCCGCGTGATCTCGGCTGAGATTTTTCGTCTCGTTGATGAGCTGCTGCCAGCACGAGTAGGACGAGAACAGTGGCCACTCCTCCCTTCTGCGCAAAATTAATTTTCGTATTAACAAAACTTGTTACTCGAGTAGCGTGACAATTTTACGTACTTTTGTTTTTGCTCCTTGTGCCTCATCTGAATGCCCTTGGCCATTTTGTCGAGGGACTTGCTGTAGTCGAGCTCGAGCTCGGAGCGCTTTCGAAAAAAGTCCTGGAGCTCGGCGACGAGCGCGACCTGCGCCTCCATCCTCACGTCCAGGCATCTTAGCTGCTCGTTTAGTTGCAGTCTTATATCTGTCGGCCAACAAGAGTAACATCGCGATTATTCTCTATAGAAAAGCCAGATTTTTTATGAGAGAAAGTGGAAGCTCGGAAGAGAGAAAGAGAGAGAGAAAGAGATGGGGCCCGGCACGCGCGGCTCGATAAAAAGCCCCATAAACGTGCTCATAATTACCGAGGAATTTTATGGCGAAAAACTCTCTCGAACGCGCCGGAGAGAAACTCGGCAAGTGTGTCGCGCGCCGCAGCGAGCTCGCGTACGTACGAATGCATCGAGATCTGCCGTAGGCAGATAAAGCCCCTGCAGTCGGGCATTATTTATCGCATTTTTTCGTCCACTCGACATAGTCGTGAGGGACAATTTAAACGAGCTCTCGGCTCGATAAATTCAAATTTAATCGACGAAAAGCAAACAATGCAAAATAGATAATATTATTCGGCTTTCGAGGCGTTCTTTGAATTACAAATTTTCCGTACTTTGCATGCCGCTTCTGTTGGCTGAGCTTTTTTTCTTCTTTTTCGTCGTTAGTGATCTCGAGGAGTGTGTAATTGCAGCGTGACGAATAGAGGACTCGGCCGAGCGGAACGAGAGATGATCGAGATAGAGCGCGCGAATGACCAAGACAATGAAAGGAAGCGAGATGAATAGAGAGCTACGTATACAGGGTCGCGGAGCTGACTTATCAAACGGTATAATGTACAAAATATCAAGTACACATCAGTCGAGGCGTGGGCGTGGAAAATATACATATTTATACAAGCGCACGTTTTTATCGACGCAAGAGCTTTTGTACGTGTTTATACGTAGGGATGAACGACGGCGCGACACAAATTTCCATCTAATGTAAAAGAAGAAGAAGAAAAAAGAGGAGGAGGAGGAGGAGGAGGAAGAGTAGGCGGTCGATGAGGTGAGTCGGTCTAAAAATATACGCGCGACACCAGAGAGCTCTGTGACGTCGGTTTATAACGCGTTGCTGGTACTGGGGCTGTTGCTTTGGATCGAATCACGACCTCGTAGCGTGATGTGCTCGAGCTAAAATTCTCACTATGCACCAGTGATTTTCCCTCCTCCTCCTCCTCCTGCTCATTTGTGGTTGTACATTATCGAGCGAGATGTTCGCATGCAGTTGCGCGTTGGGAGCTTTTTCGAGCTTTTCGCATTGTGTCGTGCGCCACAGGAGCTGCGGAGTAGGAGGACACTGAACCGACTCGAGCGCGCGTTTTTTCCATCGATTACTATTGTTGTATGGGCAGTATAAAAGGCCATTGACTCGTTGGCCAGACTTGTCTTTCCGCGACGTATCATCTCTATTACTCTGCATCGGGCTTTTTCATATATACAGTATGCGTCCATTCAGCCAGAGCGAGAGTTGAATTTTTTTCTGCCTTCAGTCGAACGTCGAGTGGTCAGGCCTAGAGGCATCCTCGCTACGTGCAGTACTTCATTTCTAAAGATACACGATAGCCGAAGATGAGTGACGGGCGGAATGTCGATTAGAGAAGAGGCAAAAGCTCGGAGAGATAGAGAGAGAGAGAGCCTCGAGTGGCTCTAGTAATCTGTAAAAACACAGCAGGCGCGCACAAGCGTGTCATTCAGCGCTGCTTGGACGATAAAACTTCCCTTTTCGCTTGCGAAAGCAC
Organism: Trichogramma pretiosum; assembly: GCF_000599845.2. Lineage (NCBI taxonomy): Eukaryota > Metazoa > Arthropoda > Insecta > Hymenoptera > Trichogrammatidae > Trichogramma > Trichogramma pretiosum. The sequence goes on from NW_019641694.1 coordinate 522,734, forward strand.
ATGCGGCAGCCGGGGCAAAAAGAGAAAAGACGATATGCGTTTAGGCCAAAAAATCGTGACTATCGCAGCTGGCCTCGGCGTACAAGCAACGTATATAAGCAGCTAAAGAGTCGAGTGTGCGTCTTGTATGCCTCACGCTTTTATTTTTATATCGGGATTTACGCGTCGTTATATGCGCGAAGACAGCCGAGCTTCGTCGTCGCTCGTCCGCTCGTTCGTTATTGCCTCGCCTTTTTATTCTTGCTCTCTGTATGAGAAAGCGATTATTTTCGTATCCCTCGCTCTCTGAGCAGTGTCAAATGTGCGTCTGCAGCAGGACGATGATAGGGAGCGACGAGCATCTCTCGAATCGATTCCGTCTGCGTGTGCCTACGTCTGAGCCGGTCTTTCCTCAGACGCTCGTCTCGGCAAGAAGGGTGACGTCGCTGAAATTACTATGTGCCTTCGTGCACCCCGTGAAAAAGGAAGCTAGCGTAAAAGCTCGACGCGACTAATGCGAATATATATAATAGACACGCAGATACAGGCAACGGACTCGCCCTAATTTACCGTCCAGCTCAGCTCGACCAAGTTTTTGCTTACTTTTGCCTACGAGGGGTTAGCTATATGACGCGAAACAAATAGTTTTCTGTACTCGCAATACTTTTTCCAAGGACATTAGGATGTAGCGCGACACGGCCTGAGCTTCTTCTGTCAATTTACCGCAAAAATCAATCGACAGACAGAGCATAAAATCTAATAAAGACTCATTCGAGTAAAGGCTGAGTCAGCGCTGAAACTGATTCAATTCAACGAGTGAGCGGAGTCAAGGGCCGCTGCACGAATCGCGTTAGGGATGCACATTGAATGCGTATATCTTTATAAGCGTACACGGAAGAGAGACGACTAACGACTCGATCTTAAAATAATACTCACTTACGCACTTTTGCGCGAATACGCAGGCATGCATATAGGAGTCGCAGACACGTGGCGGTGCCAGAACTGCGCTTTTCATGCGTATACGTATTATTACATGTGTCTCGCGTCGTCTTTCCAGGAAAACGTCGCTCACATCAGTTCGTTGTACCTACGTATCACGAGCGAGCAGAGCTTTTGGAATAATAATATTACTCTATACGTACACACTGGGATCTAAGGCAGTACGACGAAATCGAATTCGCAGTCGAGTTCGAAGGTACAAGTTTATACGGTCGAGCAATTACGTTAGAGGAGGAAAGAGAGAGACTCGATTGAATCCGCTTGCCGGAGTATCGGTCGCGAGAGGCGAGCAACGAGGTTAACGAGTTACGCACTTTCTCCTCTTTCCAGCGGCCCGCAGCTACATACAGCACACCGATATGTACCTATACGATGCATTTTTCTCGCGCGCATTCAGCGAGCGATTTCACGGTCGTCGCTCGCTCGGCCTTATAGCTGTCTAGTCGATTTTCGTATCATGCCGCAGGCCAGCCATTAACGAAATCTATATAAACTCTACTTGAACGCGTCTCGTGCGCTGCCAAAAAAATGATTAATCAACGAATTAGTATAGCAAGCCTCGCTCCAAGAGAGAGAGGCAATGATATATGCTTATTCTCGTCGCGTGCTCTCGGGGATCTGTTTTTCATCGAGGCTATCGTCGCGTCGCCGAGCTTATCGTCGATAAAGTGCACGATCGCGTCGAGGGTGAGCCGAAGAGAGAAAGAGAGAGAGAGAGAGAAATTGCTGTACGAGAAGCCAAGCGGACATCGGAGGCGCCGCGACTTGAATTATTCATGCTTATATGCCCGTATACGACGTACACACGTGTGCTGAAACTTTTTTTGCGATATCATGCATAACAAAAGCTCCCTTTTTGTCTTCCAAGACGTGCTAGCCACTCGTAAGATAGAACGTCGACGTTCGACGACCGCATTGTAATAATTTCGCCGTGCGCAATAGCTCGTGCAGTATCGAGCTCTATTATCGAATCATTCGCGCAGAGACAGCGATCATCTCTAAACTGCCGTCGTGATCTCTCTGGTCAGCGCCGCGCGGCAATATCTTTATACACATCACACATACACACAAGAGGAGAGAGAGAGCGGCGCAATGTACGCGGTCACACAGACGCGCCAATGATGATGATAATCGTTTGAATAAATATACAGAGCTGTTTTCCGAGTCAATATTTGCCCCGAGACTCGATCATCAATGTTATAGCCGCACGTACAAACATCGCGGACAAGTGTCGAGCTTGGGTCGCGCGCGCGCGCGACGACGAGCCGATAACGGCCGGTCAGCTCGCGATAATTATTTATGACTTTGTAAGTACAGCGATTCCGATTAGCTGCTGCGCTCCTGCGAGCTGGCTCCTCGTAATTTTTCTAATTTAACTCGTCGGCCCACCCGAGCCTCGAAGCTTCGCCCGAGAGTTAATGGACCGATACATCCCATCTATTTATGTGCCACGATGTTTACCGAGGCGATCTATCGATCGATTGCGCAAGACATCATCGGCGTTACGTATCTGGATCAAATGCGCAATCAATCGATGTATTTAATAGTCTAAATCGTAACTATAGCCAACTACTACTATGCTTTCGACCTTTGCTACGCGCCGACGTACCTTTGATTTCCGAATCGAATTCCGAGTGCTTATGGCCACCGAATTTGAACATGTTTTCCTTTTTCTGATTGTTATTTTCTCTTCTGTAAGTATAGTAAACAACCAACTCCCGCACATATCTACGCAAACATGCGCACTTACACGCACGTCACACTTACCACTCACCCACGCACGCACACATAATACGAGTACACAGACGCGTCTGTACGCGGACTAAGCTTCTCGATACAAATTTTTGTTTTGTCTCGCTCGAATTACTCCCGAAGTGCGATGGCTGTCATGTGTGTCGGACACGCGCACGTACATCCATATACATTCGCAACAAACGACGCGGCGATCCACGCGATACTGTTTTGATAGAAGCAGGTTGTACGGCTGGGGACGCCAAGATCTCGCGACATAACATCTCAATCGCGAGCGCCTCGCATCGTGTATCGATATTTCGGCTGTGAGCGCCGAAAATGCGCAACAGCAGCAGCGGTGCCAACGAAAGTGCAAAATGAGCGGCTGTACCGACTGCCGAGTCCGACTGTGCGGCGAGCAACAGCAGCAGCAGCAGCCCCCGCGGGCCGCGCGTGTTCGACATATTTTCTGCTGCCGCTGCCAGCGACTCGAGTGTCAACGACACTTTGCGTGTGTAGTCTCTTGCACCTGTTCGATCGTATCGTCTTCTCTCTCGTCGCTCGCCAGCTCCTATACATAAATCGTCGGCGTCGCTATATATATCGTGTATCGCACGCGACTATGGCTAGCGTTAATGACAAAGGAAAAGCCATAGGCTCCAACTAGGCTCTCTCGCAGAAGTGTTACGCGGATGGTCATTTCATGGATATATATTGCACCTGCACGAGTAGAAACGAAGTAGCAATAAAAGAGATAGGCTGAAAAGAGAAAGGCGTCGAAAAAAGCGTCGACTCGATACATCTATCCGTCTCTTTCGTGCTCTCGGGCACAATAGTCGGCGCGAATCGAAGTGAAGGGACTCGCGGTGCACGCGGATCTCTGAAACTGCCTCTGGAAGCAGCAGCAGCGATCCGATCCGAGGGAGCACTGGCGAACGCGAGCTGCACGTGCCTCGTAGATTTTCTTTATGCCCGCAACTCTATGCAGCAACATTGTTAACTCGAGCGAATGCGATATATATTATACAGGATACGTTGCTCGCGTAAACTCGGAAAAGTAGTGTATATAGCGCTGCTATTACAGTTAGACTATAGCAGCGGTACTTGCGCGGCAGTAACCGATCCTATTAGCGATTAGCTCCCTGTATACTAAGTACTCGTTGCTGCTGCTGCTGCTGCGCTTTTGCAACCCGTGCAGCTTAGAGAAACGCGAAAATTGTTTTCCTGCCTAGCTCTCGGATTCTTTCGCATTTTGGAGAAAATTTAAGGCATTTCCAGAAGCTAACGAAATACTAGATAAACGAGTTTTAGCGTGTCTACGAGAGTATAATATCAAAGTCTCGGAGTAGAGACAAAGAGAAAAAGGAGCAGAAGCGACAATGCCAGGACCTAGAAATTGTATTAAACCGGCTTCGAGATTGAATCTCCCTCCTCCTCCTCGTCCTCCTCCTGCTCCCCCCGTGGACTGTGTGGAGTGGCTCAAGGACGCGCCAACGAGAGGCGCGCGCGACGCGTACTCCGAGGTGCACACACAGTTGTATTTAAGCTCGTATTTAAAGCCAGTCTGCCATTCTGCCGCGAGTATCTGCATGCCATTTCATTATTGGCCGTCTCGGCTGTTTATATGCATGTGCACGTACACAGTCGAGAGAGAACGAACCGGAGCAAGGACGCAGCAGCTCTCGGCGCACAGACGCAGAGGTCGCAGCAGCAGCAGCAGCAGCATCAGCAGCAACAGCAGCGGTGGCCGTTTCGGGGCTAAGATATATAAAGGATAATTTTCCGCGTGGCCGCAGACACTTGGGACGGAAACGAAGGACGAATCGAGTTGGACGTCGGAATCGAATCGAAGGCAATTGTCGATCGACGCCGATGATAATTATACTCGTGTATACGAGCTGCGTAATCGCGTAACGCAGCACGCGATTGCTTGGCCATGTGAAAAAGTGAATATACATATGGAGTAATGTAGAGCTGCAACTGCCGGCCCTTTTCGCAACTCGCTCGAGTGGAGCTGTGCGTTGGAGCTATGGGTCGCGTGATATTCCATACATCGCGCTTGGCTGAACGATGTCGCAATAATAATGGCTGAATATGTGCGAGGCGTAGATTACAGCTATAGACTTGGAGCACGTAGCGAGCTGCGTGTAGAATACGCAGAAGTCGAGCGAACAAGTAGTCGCTTAATTAGCGACGCGAGCGACCTAGTGCACTTGTTGTATCAGTAGTATTGTAGCATACGTACGTAGACAAATGCAAGACTCGATCGTTGCTACATAGTACAATGCTCGAGTGGCTTATCGTAGCGCTGGCATCTGAACTTTGCGCGTTGGGTATACGCTTGGCATCGCCTAATAGACGTCACGCGCGAAGAAAGGTAGGTGCGCGAGAGAAAGAGCTCGAGCTCTCGTATGCACGGTGCGAGCGCAATGTGTCGCGAGCAGCAGCAGCACGACACAGGAAAGAGGAAGCTGCCAAGTGCACTGCGAGAATACTTATACGTGCAGCTATACCGCACACGCATCGAGCTAAGAGACTTTTAAAGCCGTCGACGCCCGAGCGTAAGTACTGGTACGAGTCGCGCGAGCGAGATTGTAATTGAGCCGCGGACACGAGCCGGAGTCAACTGCACGCCCCGTGAATAATGATCCACGGGCGCGCGCGGCTCGACTTCCTTCCTTCCTTTCGCAAAGACGTCCATTGCATTTCGACGATCCGAACTCGATAGTCGAGCCGCGTCCATCATCCTGTCGTGTAATAGCTGCCAGCACGAGTACGCGCGATTCGCAAACAGCTGTCATAATATGTACATTGTTGTAACGCGTGTAGCGAGTGTACCCCCCTAAGAGCGATGCCCCCCCTCGATCCCGATTGCCACTTGGTCGTATACTCGTCGTCTATCGAGTATCCGAGTATACGGACGAGAAAAAACAAACTGCAGCTGTTATTTACCACAGGTCTCGCTCATAAATTGATACAGAGAGCGCACGCTATTCGAGCTTTCGAGGGCTAATATTTATAAACGTGCCGACTCGACATTTTCCCATCGAGTAAACTGTCTAATTTGCCTGCATCAGAGTAGCGTAAATAATAGCGTGAGAAGACTCTGCGTACTGGCAGCGATGATGCTGCTGTTGTTGTCGTTGCATTTCCACATGCACATTCGCGATCTGCTTACGTGCGACAGATAACGGGCTGCTCTTCGACTCTCCGTTTTCCCTCGTCCACACGCACAAGCATAATAAATGTAGTTGAGAGCTGCACGCACCACGAGGCAGCGGAAAGTCGCGCGCGTCGCTCTCTCTTATCGGCGGCACGTAGCTTTTGAAGCCTCGTCGACGTCTCGCGCCGCGATTACGCGCGCCGACATCGAGATGATTTATTCCGCGTTAGAAAGCGATATTTGCCTGCATTTGCGCAGCGATATCGTCGAATTTGCATAAGCGCGCGAGCACACGAGCGGAAGCTTTTATCGTGCATAGCCGAACGAATTTTCGGCTCGAATATGCAATTGAAGAAGGAATTATCGAGTTATTGCCGTTCCGAGAGAGCATTGCGCATTTCTCGGATTCGAGGCCGCGCCAGCGCCAGCGGGAGGCAGCTCCCAAATTGAATTTCCTGTCGGAGGCGCGCAAAAAGACAAATTGAAAAAGGAGATGAAGAAATGAAAAAAAAGAGCCGCTAGACTCGTTGCTGCGTTGTGCAGAGGAGCTGATTAGCTCGAGAAAAAAATGACGAGAGAGGCAGTCGCGTGCCTACTCGAGCCCGATCCCCAGGAGGGATGAAGAGCCAAGATTCTCCCTGGCACTCGAGCACGATCCACGAGCTCGCAGGGGAGAGAATGGGATCCGCGCGAGGAGCATGTACGAGTTTGTTTTCCTCTTGGCGCTATGCCTTGCCACGGTATACATGCATCAGGTGATAAGTGCGAGTACATGTGCATAATGCTACTTGGTAGCCGCGAGTAGAGCAGCATCAGAAAAGTAAAAATCACACACGCGATGGCCGAGTTTCAGGTTAATGGCGCCGCCGCCGCCGCCGACGCGTTGCATCTCTAACGACTCCCACTATTACATTATGATGTATTAAGCACATGCATTAAGCGAATGCGAGGGAGAGAGAGAGAGAATATTACGACATAACATGGACTGATGAAGCTTCATTGTGCTGTCTCGCGGTGTGGCTTTTTCTCCCGCGAGTGAGATGTCTTGAATCAATGAGCGAGAAATCGGCGCAAACTGTTGTTTCTCGCGCAAAGGTTGTTATAACGGCTCGTCGCCATACGTTGGTACATACACACACACATATTCTCGCGACCCAAAAACGGTAGTAGCTCGAGTCGTCATACTTATACACTGTAGGTACGGCTATGTGTGTATAAATATACTCGAGAGCCATTGTTCGTCATGCACGAATGAAAAAGAAAGAAAGAAAGAAAGAGAAAAAAAGATTGTCGTCGCGACTCGCGCGAAATTCTCATTTTCTTACCTCGCATTACACGACTACTCTCGTCTTTCTCTCGGTGTTTAAAAAGTCGCTGCTAACGAAGACCGCACGCGGATCGATATCTTCTCTCTCTCTCTCTGGTACTCGAGGAGAAAAATAGTGCGATTTTGCCAACGTCGGGAGGCACGGCTCGCCCATCGCGATTCGCGCAAAATATTGCCTCGACTCGGCCAAGGATCGCATAGCTGCACATTTTATACGCGTGTATACGGTGCGTAGAGAGAATATTACAGCGCGCAGCAGCTGGTTTATGCTATACGGTATAACAACAACGTGCAGCTACAGCCTCGGCTTGTTATTACGGGGCATCAATTTACAGCTTCCTGCGTGTTTCTCGGTCGTTTGCTTCTATACGGACTGCCTCGGAGCGAGCTTGTACACGGGCATTTAACAAAACATCGTCTATGCCGTTTTTCGCAGCAAATCCGATCGATATCTAAGCTCGCGTAATTATGCTCCGAGCAGTAAGTATAGCCGCATGTATATGTTCAAAGTTGTCTCTCGTCTTGACTGTGATTATAACAAAAAAGCGGGGCACCGGAAAGATATCATCCGGTGCGCGTATACCGAAAGGTTTAAAAACGTCACCCACTCGGGGCACTACTAGCGAGTCGAGCTCGTGCTGCTGCTGTTGCTACTACTCTACTGCTCTCCGGTGCGCGGCTATTTATATTCGTAAATCCACACGAGCGGTGTGCTGCACTCCACGGGCCGCAGTTCATACAGGCGCGTATTAAGCATTATAAACATTCGAATGAGCTGTGCGACACTGTGTGCTGTTACTCTCTTTCTCTCTGTTACTGTAGCAGGGGACAGAGAAGCAAATATAGCTCGTAAATCTCAATCAGGCTCGTCGACGCGACACTATTTCGTTGATATTGTATCATTATATGCTATGGGGGGATCGGTCCGTTCGCAGATAGATGGACGAGTATCGGGATGAGAATCAGCGCAATTACAAATGGTCAATTGTCTGGGCCAATTGTGAGGGCAGAGCCATTACCTGGGAAGACGTCCTTGGTGTCGGCGTTGATCGGGTGGATCCAGCCGTTTCGTTGCTGGATTATGCACTGGAACATGTCGGCGGCTGTCCGTCACTCTCTCACATGCATGCAGGAAAACAACACACACCCGCACAACAAATAAAAACAACAACAACCACTATCCAACTCACTATTCAAGTAAACTCAAACATGGTACTTTGTCAGCACGTCGGCACGCACTGGGGGAATTCTGCTCTCCCTCGGCAAGAGGTCTGGAATTATCGTCGGAGTCGTGTCTAGCACGAGAACGAGAAGCAGCTCGGAGCACGAGCACACTGTCAAGGTGTGCTGCTACTGCTGCTGGGTTGATGTTATAATGGCCGCGAGTACAGAGCCGGCTGGGGATCGAACTGGATGGCAGTAGCTGGTCACGGTCGCCAAGCAACCGGCGGCGGCGCAGCGCTCTTTCTTCCTTCTCTCTGGCACTGCTGCCAGTAGTGCTGCTGCTGCTGCTGCTCTATATATGTAGTAGCAGAGCGCGCGGATCGCTCCCTGCGCCGAGCACACTGCCGAGCAACTATATAAGCAGCGGAGCAACGTTTTCACCCCGCGAGTTGGACTGCCAGTCTGAGGTAGTGGTAGTAGTAGTAGTAGTAGTAGTTACGTAGGGCCGCGCCCCGCTCCAGCGACCGACCTGACACACGCCAGCGCTCCCTGACAACTACGTACACTACACGCGCTTCGCAACGGCCTATACGGACTACGGAGTACACTCGTCTTTCACGAATCGGAAGCACCCAAGTTGAGCGAGTTTACTGCTCTGCACCACCGATCTCTCTTGCGGCAATGCAACTGCGACGTGGGGATGACGTCCAGGTGCGACGCTGCAGTCAGTCTATCTCAAGGATGCAGTCGAGGATGCATCCATTGCGCTCCAGCTCGACTCTTCCTGTCTTTCTCTCTCTCTCTCTCTCTCTCTCTCTGTTTATATGGCTATATAACGTTTATTATGTGTACTATATATATACACGATATACTACAATCTAGTACGCGCGACGAGAGCATCAGCACTGACACGAGCGATGGAGGCAAGCAGCCAAGTCTGCTACGGCTGCCCCTTCCCGCAGCTTGCATTTAGCAGTGTGCGAGCTGCTGCTACCCACACACACGTATACATTATGTATGTGTGTGTATGTGTGTGTACGTGTGCACGCACGCAGACGCGGACGCAGCAGCAACGCATCGCACACGACGACGTAATGTTTCGCGTATACGTATATACACACACACTTGGAGCGTGTATAGGAGAGCAAGAGAAAGATGCTGTGCGCGACTCCGAGAAGAAACGACGACGACGACGACGACGAGCAGTGTAGAGAAAAACAAAACTCGGCTCGCTGCTCGAGTGGGGAATCGATCAAGAGACTCGGCTTGTGTGCCCCGTCCTTCGCATCTATATAATAACCCGGCTCGTGCAGCTCTCCGCACACCATCTCAGCTGTTGCTCTGCTACCGCCTGCAGAGAGCCCCTTTGCCATATAGGCTCGTAAACCAACGCACTTACATACATCGTCCTAGCACACGCACACACATGCGCCATTTTTGGGCAGCTGCTGCTGCTGCTGCTGTTGCAACAGGCGATGCACATGCAACTCGATTGCCAGTGAATGTTTAGTGCCATGCGTGCATAGGGTTGACGTTGCAGTTATAAGCTGCAACCTATTTGTACTCGCATCCGATGGAATGTGCACCGCCTGCAGCGCGAGCAACCTCCACCCCTCGAGTCGCTGCGTCTATGTGCGCAGACGAGAGTATAGTAGCTCCCCCTTCGTGCTCTCAGCTGTGTGCCTGTGTACTGCGTTGCATACACCGCACAAGGGGATCGCGCATTATCTTCATCCGACGACGACGACGACGACTACTACTACTACTATGACGACGACACGAGGTCAAAGGGTTAGAGGGTGTTCGCACGACCGTTAAATTCCTTCGTTGTTTTTCAGTCCTCGTCCCCTACTTTTCTCTCGAGCCGGTACGTGCCTGTTCCTTAGCTCGTGTCGCAGCAGCTCGCCATGCGCGCTCCTTTCGACATTTCGTCTATATAAACGGCCAGGATCACGACTCTGAAATTCCTTTCTATTCTTTGCACAACATTCGTACAAGACGTACGTGCGGTCTTTTCGACAGAATCTGACCAATGCTGCTGCTGCTTCTTTTTGGCCTCAGCTGCCTTTGTTCTACATACCATCTCATTATTCAAGCGTCGGTGATGAAATATATGTCTTCGCGTCGATTTACCTATCGTTATGAATCAGCTGGCGCCTGAGGAAAAGCCAAATAACACCCATCAATTCGCACCCGGCGCTCCGAAGACCCATAACTTTTCTCTCCATGACTGCTTTCTTTCGTTCTTTCTTTCTTTTTTTTTTCAAAGCGGAAGCGGCAGCAACGCGAATCAACTCGCAGATTCTGGCATGCGTGGGCTACTTACTCGCACGGCTTGCTTAGTCTCTGGCCGTAACCCGAGTTGCCGAGGGAGCTTTTCGCAGTAAACGCGCCATCGCGATTGGCCCTGCAATAAGAAACAACCCTCTCGATGTGCCCCAAAGCCAAACAAAGGCTCTCCACACCACATCCCACACGAGCCTCGTAACCGCGTGTGACTGTATATCGTATCATTTTTCCCTTTAGCCAAAGTTATGAAATCAGAAAGTAACTCTTTCGAAAACTAACAGTACATCATTTTATTCATTATATTTGTACTCTAATTTTTCAATCTTTTTACACAAGGTGTGCGGTATGAAATCAATTAATCATTTTGTCTGCGAACATCAAAAATATATTCCCTTGCATGATAGTATGTTAATAAACCGCTTTATACCTCGCTCAAACCACGAACTGCAGAAACTTTTATTCATGCTCACAACGACATTCCTGAAAAGATACATTAAGGAGCCAGAGGTCCTTTGAATAATATCCGTTAGAAGAAATGGAAAATGAAATTTATAGTAAGTATATAAAAGTACAGCGACCCTTTTAATTCACGTAGTGCAGAGGAAAAAATCGGTTAGTCTGCTTTTTAAGAGATAAAATGAAGTAAATGTGGCGAGACAATTTTTTGATTGAACACGGTGCGTGTTCCGCGTAATCCCAAGATTTATCAATGCCCGAAAACGCGTTGCCGCAACGGAACTCGCTTTATGAGTACTTTGGGGATATTGTTCGTCGTGGGTCGCGAGCGAGTCGCACAATGTACATATAACATAAGGCCAGTACAGGCAATGGCACGGTGGAGATGTGACGAACGCGAGAAAGGAGGGAAGAAGAAGAAGAAGAAGAAGAAATTTCGATGTGTAACGCGAGCATGAATGCATGTGCCCGTGTGTGTATAAAAGAAACTCACTTTCGTGCATGTACTTCCTTGTCCTACATACACAATGGCGCAAAATATTTATATAAAGATATAAATTGCCTCTCCTGCTCGAGCGACATATATATTTGGAGGATCGTGCGAAAGCAGCTCTGCCACCGATTTATACCTTTTGTACGATGCGCCTTAACTTTATTTATTAGCAATCATTTCTTTTGATACAACAAGCCTACAAGCCAGGAGAACCTGTAGATTTTGCGCAACGTTGAGCAAATTCGTCGGTTTTTTTCTTCGCGCCGCAAGTTTCAGTGCTGCGGCGATATTTGACACCAGCTCAGAAGCGGCTATGACGATAAATGCCTCGTTTTTTTCTACTGTATTTATGAAAGATACACATATTTATGTCGACGAGTGCTATCTCGATTTCCGAAGGTTCAAGGAAAATGATGAACAGGTGCCATCAACAGCAATGCCGTCCATTATTGCGATAAAGAATATCTCGCATACGAAATTATAGCTAAGATATAGTGTGACTTGGCGAATCTGCCATAGCTCGGTTTTTCCAAATAGATTAACAACTGTAGAGACCGAAATCTTACGACTCGTATAGAGCGTAATTTCTTCCAAGCTCCGGAGTCGAGTTCTGCGCTTCGATTTTGTGCGATAGAATTTTTAAAAATAGACACAAGCTCGCCATTGGTTCATAAGTTTCTCAGACATTGTTACTATAGCGTTTGCAACACGTGCTATATAACAATAAAATACGTGCTTGAAGGTGATTTTGGCTTTCAAAAAAAAAGAAACAATAGCTTAGCTACATTATTCGAAAATTATCCAACGCTTCGCGATATAGGGCATATGTTAAGGGATTTAAACGTTCAGATTAAAAGAGTCCGAAAGGAGGAGGAGGAGTTGGTCATACAAAATAGCCACATCTGAAGTTTTAAGTAATCGTTATTTTTATTCCAACGAGAGTAGAGCTGCTAAAAATTGAGCGTATTTCGGTATCAGCGGCTAAGAGGGTGCCATTTCTCTTACTCGCACTTTACGTAGACGTCGAACAGCTGCCAATATAACGAGCACTCTTGGCGTGTCTTTTGACATTCGATACTCGGAACGAAGCTGTTTTGACTTCCAGCGAATGGCCGATCGTCGTTGTTGCTGCAAACTCGAGCACATTGCGGACGATACGTCACTAGCACACATCCAAATCATCGGGAAAGAAATCGTGCGTCAGATCGTGTAAAAAAACCGAAGGTGTCGAAAAAGAAGCATAGACTTTTTCTGCTCAAGCTAGTAGTCGCGCAACGAACCATGTGTCATTATTACGTGAGAAATGGTGCCATGCACGTGCGCGACCGTTAACGCTGCTCGGTCTTTTTGCCGGCGAGATAACGTATAAAAAGTATCGCTCACGGGAGATGACCTTTCCGATCGATTAGAAGAAAAAAAGCGACGCCAGGCTTGGCATCGATCACGCGTTATTACGCGCACACACTATGTAATAGTTGACCAGTCGAGCGCGCGCTCTCGGCAGACTCGTCTCTCGCTACTCGCAGTTTAGTTCATCCGAGAGCCGAGAGAAATCCAGTTAGGCCGCTGCAGCCAGCTCCGATGGAGCGAAACGGAGTCGTCCGTCGTCGCGCCGTTTCGCGCTCGCTCGAGTTTGAAAACGACGAGCTTCGCATGATCTACAGCCGAGTACATAAGAAAGACGGAGAGCAGGAAGTATTTGTAACCCGGCATATAGAGGAGCAGCTGTGTGTGCGTATGCTGCCAAGAATCGCCGGAACTGTGCGTGCACAAATGCAGTCTCACGGCGCGCACTTCGCACTTTTATATATAGCTGCCTTGTATACGTCGTCGCGTGCAAAAAATAAAAAAAAAAAGAGGCGCGTACGAAACTCCGTTAGTACACACAGACACATACACATGCACACACGTTCATCAATTTTCGAGCCTTGGCCATCAGCTGGAGCCGCGCAGAGGCTTTGTTTGCCTCGCCACGAGGCTTTATCGACGACGGAGACAAAACGTTGAATATGAATGAAAAAAGGCGGAATTTTCGATGCTGCTGGATTATACATTCGTGTACTTTATATATAGCGAGGCAGCAAGAACATTTAATCAGAATGGTCAATCTGACAAAGCGAAGCAGTAGAGAGAGAGAGAGAATAAGAGAGCCTATGTAATATAAAAGCACGGCAAAAAGGTAGACTTATCGATCTTTCTGCTAACAAGTAACAATAGCCCTGGTGTGAGTTTATACTATGGAGGCGAAATACGACGATTCAAATCAGGCGTATCTTACACGTGCTGTATAGCTAGCTATATACGATACAAGTATAGCGTGTACATCGGTGCAGCAGCTCGTCGAGTCGGGCTCGTATAGTTCACGGTCATCTTGACCCTAATACCACGTGCCAATCCCTTTTCCGCGTCGTCGGCGTGTTCTCTCGTAACGACGACGATAACAATAACAGAGCGATGACGACGGCCACGTATACGAGGACTGCAAAAGACGTAAAGAATCCGCGGCGATATTGAAAAATTACGAGCGCGCGCTTGGCGCGTTAATTGCGAAATTACCGCGACGTTTATTTTCCTGCTCTGAAGCGAGCGTCCAGTATATAACTGCTCTGCGCGGTACAAAGCGCTAATGACTATGTATGTATATTTGCTCCTATAGGAGAAGTGCATCATCGCGTATTACTTATGAGCTGCATGCTATAGCTCGACATGTATACTTGTGTTCACGGATACATTCGCACACACCTGAGCTTTGAATCATGTAATGTAAGCTTATATAGGTATACGTATCGAACACGCGCAACAAGTGCAGCAGCAGCGGCAGCAATAGAGAAAAGTCGCGATTCTTGGCGAGGCCTTGACTACATAGAATACGCACGCACGCGAGTTACGTATGTATCTGTAAGTTATATATTGTTATGCTGCTGCAGGTAGTTTATATATACTTATTGGCAGCGCGCGTATACGCACGAACACAGGCTGCAGGCAGGCACGCGTCACGACGCGCGAAATAAGCGACTCGCGAGCGAAAGTTTTTTCCAACGCCAAGCGCGAAGACGCGCGCGTCTCGCAAATACAAGCCGTTACGAATGCGCGCGCGACGCAGCTCGTATAAGCCGGAGTCTATTTTTGAGCGTATTTTCGAGTGCGCCATCAGCAGCAGCAGCAGCAGCAGCAGCAGCAGCAGTAACAGTAACAGCAGCGGAAGTGCCTCGTGCTGGTCGCCAGTCGCCACCGTCGTCTTTTCTTTTTCGCAAACTCGCGCTGTACTATAAAGCCGCTCGACCGAATGCAAACAAACATCTGCGCTGCACTCCCTGCTCACGGCGCTCCCGATTATAATATATTGGCTTCTTCCGAATGTGCACGAACAGAGAGAATAAGGGCAACAGCGTCGACGACGACAACAACAAAAAAACACACACACGCTCGAGCGCACGCCTGTAAGAGCGCCATTCGTGTATTTATAACGGGGCAAGGGTAGTCTCTGCCCTGCCCTGCCCTGCACGCTCATCTCGCAGCTGTAAAGCTCCACAGAGAGATTCAATCGCGAACGAAAAAACAATTTTCCGAAGGCCGAGCCTTGTTCTGGATATACCCTCAGTTCACCGATCAACATGCACCGACGCAAATATATATTCTATTTTGTAATATAGATCCGAGGCCTTGATATTTTGTTCTTTATTCTCGCCGAGAGTGGCACCCTCCTCCACCTCCTCCTGCATTATAACAACGACAGCGAGGCAGCGGTTAATCGCGCTCAGGATATAATACACGGATATTATTATGCTCCTACATATATGTGTATACGTTGCTCAACTGCTGCTGCATGACACTCGTGCGCGGCTATAAGTTGGAGCAGCAGCAGCAGCAGCAGCTCCTTTGTTTGTTTAGGGAGAGAAAAAGTCTCTCTCGGGCTAGTCGCGCGCTAGGCTGAAATATCGCCGCCACCGCGTCTCGCTCGCATAAGCACGAGAGTACAATGAATCGATGATCGCACGGCGTGCAGAGGCCTGTCCGCTCGTGTACTGGCGTATCATGCCTATAAGGTACGGACTGGCGCGAGTGAAAGTTTTGGAAATCGGCGAGCAGCCGCGAATAAGTACGGGACGCGAAATAAAGCCAACGGCAGCTTTAACGTGTATTTTGCTCCATAGGCCCCCAAAGACAAAGAAACGCGGCGGTCCAGGAGAAAATTGGAGCGATCGCGAAACTATCTATACATTTATCGCCCGAGTCCGTTGATCGCAACATGGAATGTGCCAACAAGAAATCAATGACAGATATATGTATACGAACTGTTGAAGAGCAGCAGCTTCCTCGTGGAGCCGAGCCGCTTCATCGGCGACTTGATCCCGTCGACTTCCTCCTCGTCCATGGCTCCGATTTGCATCGTGGCTTGCCCGTGCGTTGACTGCCTCCTTGACACCTTGAGCACTCGGCGACTGCACGCGCGTCACTCCCGTCTACATAGGTGCTAATTGCCGAGGATTTTCACTGCTAAGAATTTTTCATAGGAACGAAACGAGCACAGAAAACACTGCGAGCGACAGCCAGTACGATTTTGTCAGCGATGCGAGCGATCGGCGGCGCCCATTGGGACGCACTTTTTTCTCTGTCTCTCTGCACAAGAATACGTGCTATATGCAGGCAAAAGAGTCGAGTGACAAGCAACAGCGACTGCACCCTGGCAGGCCGTGAAGGCGCGGGATACGTATATGTAACGCGTTGCTAAGACTCTACCACGACGACTGGCTCGGCCAAACGCTTATACGTCCGCCCGTACGCGCGAGCTAGCTAATGCTGATCTGCCGGCTGCTACTTATAATATTTGTTGCACGGCTCAAACTTTTTCTCCCTCTCTCTTTCTCTCGCTGGCTTTTATATACGTGCTTCTTTGTAAACGTGCGCGCTCTGCTCGCTCGCTCGGCGCTCGTTACTCGTATCGGAGCAGCAGCAGCAGCAGCAGCACGAGCCAACAGTCGAGAGAGGATATTCTCGGATCGACGATCCCCACCTCGACTTTTGCAGAGTCAAGAGCTGCACGCGCGCGAACTCGTTTTTGCAGCACGCAACGGCTATCGTTTTCCTCGCATCTTCTCCATCTAATGCTTCTCCGACTTACAAATTACGATTCTTCGACTACCTATACTACTTCGTGCTTTTGTTTTCACCAACCGATTGTTTTACCCTATTTTTCGCGGAATATTGCCACGCTTTTGTTTAAATGTCTGCCAAGCGTGTAACCGTTAACGAATATCCTAGATTGCATCGCGCTCGTGCGTGCATAACCGACCAATTCCTCTCAACTATCTAGAGTGGCGCCCTCGTTCGCGCGCCTCCAGCACTTCCAGCTGTCATATCTACGCTCAGACATTTAAATTCTTTTCGGACATTTAAACTCAATCGATCGTTTTTACTTTCAAACTTTTGCGATTTAAACTCTTTTCTTCTGTGTTGTCGACTCTGCAAGTAAATAGTTTCAAATTTTAGTTAACGATTGACTCGAAATAAAGTTTCGAATTTTTCGTGACTTGGAAGATAATAACCATTCTTTAACTTAGGTACAAAAAATTTGTTTAATACTCATTTTAAAATGATCTATTTTTGTACAAGGGTATAATTGAAAATTACACATTTTTCTATGACACTTTGATTGACATTCACTTAACACACTGATTCATTCTAGTTGTTTATCCGAAAAGGCTAAATTATTGCTTTTGGGTTCGATATTAGAGTCGAAATGACACATTTATAAATATATAATTGGCTGGATTGCTCCAATTTCTCACGGGACGTTGATTACTTCTTTTTAATGGTAAAACTGTCAAGTGTAAGCATGTCCAGCTGCTTCTCATTGCGAAATTCAGCTTTATCGATGGCTGACTGCGGACTACCAGTCGTTCTCAGCCAATTTTTCCTGTACAATGAGAAGAAAATTAGAATAAAAAAATTATTAGATCGAGTATGCGATTGAAAAATACGCTTGTGATATATCTATTTACTAACATTTCTTCGACTTTTCCTTTCTCCCCTTCGACGTATCCCACAACTGTGTTGTGATCGGTATTCATGCACCATCCACTCAATCCAAGTTCTTTAGCTTTTGACTGGGTAAACTGCAAAAGTAAATTATACTTGAAGAATTCATGCTATCTTAACAGTAGTGAATCGATAAAGTTTAAAGTTTAGCCGATAGATGACGGAAGTGGTCGGACACAGAAATCGATATAAGTGGTTCGATAAGTAAGCTCCCACCGCTACCAACTCGAAAGCTCGCGCGTTGTATACCTCGATAAACCAAGCCAACACAGTTAACCCAAACTGAATATATTCTTGAGTTCATATAAACGCAGTTTTGTATAATAATTTCGAAAAAACGGACTTACCTTGCGGAAAAAGACACCTGCAACAGACGATACAAAAGGGTTAAGAGTCACATTTGGATTCATCGATGATTGTTAAATTTGTGATTAGAATAAAGAGACAAGTAGCCGAACATACCTTGAACTCGGCCGTAAACTTCGAAATCCACACCTACTGGCATGTCTTCGGGAGCGGCAAACTGATGCAGCAGACAGAGAAAAGCAACGAGGAGGGTTGAGTGTACCTCAAATCTACGAAGTATATTTACGACGATCATTTGTCACTAGACGAAGACGGATCTATTTAAACAGTAGACTGACACATGTATATTGTCTGCTCAAATTATACACATACATGTAAACAGACAGCTAAGCTGAACGACACGACGAGAGATGTCGCCGGAATCGACCAAACAATGCGCGAAACTGTAGCGCGTGAGCGACCCAGCGTCAAGCCATCGCATATTACTATATGGATAAGACTTACTCGCTATGATTCGCAGCAGCAATAAACGAGTCGAGTTCATCTGCACCGATGCACATATACTTACCTAATAAAATTGTCAGATCAATTTTGTTGTAATTTCCAAAATAATTTAAAAGAATTCGATTGTAAAGCGAAGAAAAATAAACAAGTATTTCAGGGTGATCGAGAAAATTTTGGTGTCTACTGAACACTGCATTATGGAATGACGAAATCGACACGCGATAAAATTGGAACAGATACGATATATGCGGGAAAAAAGTTGCAGACCTTAAACGATTTTTTAGCGTCAACCTCGAACAAATGAAATTACAAAGACCGGCGCTCGAAAAGTAGGTTAATCCTTAGGATTTAAATTCACATTGGCATCATTAATAACGATGAAAAATAGCACAAAGCAAAATAAAGGTTTGTAACGCGAGAGATAAGTTTGCATTTATCTAAACGAAGCAAACTACGGCATTTCATCGCATCGCAAATAATCGAATTTGAATCAACGATGTATAAAATAATGTATCGGCTGCAGAGAGAAAATCGCACGATTTTGACGTGGATCAACGCGAGCGAAATATCTCCTCTCATTGGATGTACGAGCAACAGCGTATAGGCATAGCACACACGCTATATAGGTATAAAGCATAAACATGTCGCGTTGTAGGTGAAGTTTCCCCACCCACCTGGCAGCAACACCGTCGCCGCTACTGCGCAAGCGAGTAAGAGAGAGAGAGAGAGACGGGACGCAAAGTTGCACGCTGCTTCTGCGCTCGCATCACACAGCGGCAGTCAGTTGAGTTCGGTTCTGCGTCAAGTCAAAGCTGCGCTCAGCGGCTTGAGCGATAAGCTCCTCTGGTTTCGCTCGAGCTACACAATAATATACACATTGCACATTGACGTTTAAAGGGAAGCAGCCCAACAAAACGGAGCAAGTGTCAAACGAGAAGGGCCGTGATTCAGCCGTTTACATCGCTCCTGCCTGAATACAACAAGTGCGCGAAAAGTGTCAAAGGGTTAAATTTGCTGTAAAAGCGGGTAAAAACGCAGTCTCTGCTGCAGGACAGGCATACATCATCGAGAGCAGCACAACAAAAGAACGAGAGATAAAGTGCGGCGTCGGCCAGTGCGTGTTTAGTAGTGGCGTTGCATCGGATCGACGCGACGACTGCAGCTAATCAGCCACGACGTCTGCGTGGTGTATTATGTTGTTGGACGAGGACAAGGCCGAGGAGGCGAGCCTGCGGATGACGTCCGCGCCTTCTTGGCTCCTGCAGTGTTAGCTCATCTTCGCGTCCAGACAGAGACAGACTCGAAATAAATCACATTTTTCTCGGCTTAGCTCGCTCTCGTATCGCAAGCTGCTCACCTATATCTACACGCACTCGCACACTACGCAGACAAAGAGAGAGAAGAGAGAGAGAGAGAGAGAGGATAAGGAGTGAATTGTGATCGGCCGTCGCTGTCAGCCGTGTCGCGCGCGCGGCCCTAGCAGTACAGTATATAATAAGTGCTGCTCGTCGCTCATTGTCGCGGGCAAAAATAATACATTACAGGCAGTACTGCGAGCGAGCCTCGACGAGAGACTCTCGTCTACATAACTGTATACATAGCTGTATGCTTATATACGTATATGCAGCAGCAGCAGTAGCAGCAGCCACGGGCCACGGCATTGCAGCTCACACATACACACAGCACTGCGGCTGTGCATGTATAACCTAAAGTCGTGCTGGTGATATCATTCCAAGTCTAAATATACATATATAGTAACTCACACGATCGTCCGTGCTCTCTCGCACACACACATAGACGGGTGAAGACACGCGCATCGCAGCAGCGACGTCTCGCAAATACGAGACGAGTGAAAGATTCTCTCGAGTCTATATATTATGTACACATGTGTATGCACGACGTGTATCAGTGGATCAAGTCGCATGTAATATAATTATATCTGCGATTGCCTGCGCGACTCGTAATCATTGTGTGTCTGTGCGCGTGTGCGTGTATCGAGCGACACAGAGCCGTCAACGTCAAATTACCTCCTAAACGTATAACGTGCGGGATAGATCGATTCAGTGCCGCTGTCGCTGTCGCTTCTGCTGCTGCTGCTGTCGCTGCACTGCACAAGTATCGCACGGATATAGACGCCGTTTCGACCATTATTTAATTTTGACAAGAGAGAAAGAAAACATGACTGCGATACTGATATTCGTCGCGGAACTGTCGACCAATATATTCCCATGGCTCGTTGTCATCATCTGCTTTTGCGGCTTCTTCCTCTTCATGATGAGGTTTGTTTCCGATAATGGGTAAGAATAATTACAAGGATCAGTGGGGCGAAATAATTATAACGATGCCCGCGCAAGGTCGCAGTCAGCTCTCGGCGAGATTAATAGCAGACGCTTTAGAAAACAGCTGATTACACACATTTTCAGCCGATACGTATAACGCTCGAGGTGTTTATTGATCGATGCCAAAGTCTCATTTGTACACCGGCTTTTTCCAAAGCTGCACATTTGAATGCGCGTCACATGTTTACGCTACCTGACAGCGAGAAACACGAGAGACTCCAATTTACCCTTCGTACGTATTTTGACTCTGCTCGTGCTCGATTGGTGCAAACTGCGGCTCGCTTGCACCTATTGTATAGATATAGCCCGAGTCGGGTGCGAATCGAGTGCTAAACGCGTACGGATGCACTGCCGACGCTCTCGGTGCGTCTGCACTCGCGACGCCCAACCCCATGATCTGTCCCTTCGGTGCACGTGTTCTTGAATGTTCTCTTCGTAGTTGGCTTCTTTTGCCTCGTGCATCTCTGACTCTCCGCTTCAACCGGCCGGCCGTCTTGGCCCCTAACTGCATTTTTTCTTAACGTCTTTGCGTTAAATAATATCTGACGTATTGATCTCCAACCTAGAATCTTTCTCCATGTGTTTTGTTTCTTCAACTTGTCGGGATAAATAAGCTCGATTTTTTTAAATTAAATTCAAGTATATGCGAATGAATCGTGCGCTCGACTGACTATTTAAATGCCATTTGCGATAACATCGCTTTCTTTATCTACTATGGCTAATTTTTGAAAACAAAAAACTACACGATCAAAGCTACGTTGATTCCGACTTTTCGGTTTAATTTCATTCACCTCTATGAGAACATTGGCGGGTGTAAATACTGTAACAGCATTCGACCTTGGCTGTAAAATGTTTTTTCAATTTTGTTTAGCTGCGAAAAAATATCGCGCTCGATGACTGGACGTATTATTGCTGCAAATTAAAAAAATCTCACAAGTCATTAAAAAGAAAATAATCAAAAATGTTAAGATAAATTATTGGCAAAAAAAGAAGCAGAGGTATGAAAAATAGAGACGCGTACTTTTCGGATGAATGATTTTTTCGGTCAAGAAGATGGCATTTGCTAGTGATATAGTGTACATTTCCTTTCTATTGTATGCCTTGCTCGTTTGACGTCTGTGCGCACGAGTGTGTAACAGCCAATGAAATGAGTACGTATAGTCTGTCAACGTTCATTTTTACATAATACGGCTTATAAATGCGATTAGCATATCTAGTGTGCACTTGATTCTTTTTTCTCACTCTTTGCTAAATTGTGTATTGAATTTTGAGGAATTAGTCATCGTCATTGTTCTTTTATTAATAGTCGAACGATTGATGCAATATGCTCGCTTTAGGACGTTTACGAGCAACAATTAGCCGAATTCAATAAGCCATCGCATCATCGCCTAATCATATTACACTTACGCGGCAAATCGCAATTAACGTCACGTCTTTGCTTTGCAACATTATTACAGCATCCAATCAGCTGTACATTTACAGTTGAAAACATTACAACCGAGGATAGAAAAGTAAAGCAAAAAGTCGCGCTGCGACAACGTAATTTCGCTCGCATCAAGAGCATCGTCATGCTGCGTAGTATTATAAAATATAAGAAAGTGTGCCGGGCCACTAAACTGCACACATGCTTCAACTGCGCGAGGACGAAAGCCGCAAAGGAGCCTTTAATAAATGACCGATTCTATGGAACTCGGTGAATTCGTGCGTGCGTTTTCACGTACACATGCGGTGCCTATCGGAGCTCTGTGCGCACTGCAGCCCGAGCGCACGCAGAGCCAGCATTATGTAATGTATTACGCTGCTTTCGCAATATTAAGTGTGTATGTAGCAAATAGCACACATTAATACTGCTGCTGCCGGCTAGTTTTCTTTCTTAGGTGCGTCAGCCGCGCGTCCACTTGCATGGCTCGGCAGCTGTAAAATTCTCTATGCTCTTGTAATGCATTTTCTGGCTTATTTTTCACGTGGCCATAGGCGTTGCAACTAACTCCATGATAATCGCTCGATCATGCATCTTGAGACTCGAGGCTCTGCGTAGTTTTATGCGAGCTTTTTTTTTATTTCCACGGAATTTATACAAGAAACTTTTGAGACATGTTTACTTTTATAATCGGCAATTTTCAAACGAATATTTACTCAAATTATTCTCTATATCATAACATGTTGGCATCACAAAAAGTTTCTAGGTTCGCTTGTTATCATATTTACATAACTTTCTGCAATTCATTTTGCATTATGCGACGATCTGGCTAGGCTTCAAAATTGGCCATCTTTTGCAGCAGTCACTTTTTTGCGCAAAGCATCATGTATAGTATAAAAGCGCATAATCAAGTGACCACAATTTTAATATCATGTTTACTTTTTTCTCGCTGTCGGCGTGCGACATCGTGTTTCTTTGTACTTTTCCTCGAGAGGCGATGACAAGAAGCACTCGAAGCTCTACCTGTACGTCTGTCACAAGTGCATCTTGCGCGTCGATTCCATTTTCTTCTTCATCAAACGGCACACGATTAAACAAACTTGAAATTAAATGATTTTTCACCTGACTCCCGATCGATCAGTTGCACGCTTTTTTCTCGAAATGTTTGCATTTGGCATGTTGAATTTGTGTTGTCGGATCACTCGGTGACGAGCAGGTCATCTCGACAATCTGACGCTTCTCGTTTCTCTGCTGCGGTTGGTTTTTTTCTAGGTCGTTGTCCTTTGCACGTGCCTGTGAAACTTTTAAATGCATTTGAATTATGAAGGAGTTAATGGCATTACAACTTTTTATACATATTGGTACTTTGAAAATTGAAGAAAGCAATGCGTTGGAACCGACGATGCGCTGAAGCAATGATCGATATATTCCCGTAGAAATACCTAGTTCACAATCGATTCGTGCAGTATCGCAATTTTAATTATAGGGGTTTAAATGTCAACGCGAAATGCCGCTGCGATCAAATACGCGCGAATTGGCAAATATTCACGTGCGTGCGCGGTGATGAGTTGACGCGCGCATCTACGTAATAGAGCGAAGAAAACACACGAGGCAATTTTATCGGGCAATTGATTTATCGATGAACGTTAATTTTGTAGGAACATGATGGTGCTGCGAGTCCACGGAGACGATTTGATGTTCGGTGGTACGAACGACGTCATGGGACACTCGCCCCGTATACCACAGATGAAAATGATGAAAGTCCACATACCGTTCACGTTTAAATTGCACGAGAGCCTCAAAAGCACATACAGTGGTGAGTGTTTCTTTGCTTTTTTTTCTTTTAAATCTATTAGTAACTTTCAGACGCGCTTTGCGCGCATCAGTTTTTCAGTCGTCCTTAAAAAAAGTTATTTTGACCGTAGATGTTCCTTTATCCCATTTCAATTAAGTCAAAAGTCCGTCGACCAATCATAGGCCGCATAACATGGCTTTACTTTCAGGTCCATTATAATTTTGAGAGAGGAAATCATAATCGACTAAATTCAGTTTGAATCAAGTCAACTGAATCAAAACGTCAATCAAGTCACGTCGATTATTTTTGGCGTAGAGAGTTTTTATATAGAAATTATCGGTTGATAACAATTTTAATGAATACATCGTGAATGAAATGAAACTGTACGATTACAGCCTCTGACGAATGTTGAATGCATTAGAGAATTCTAATTATTTTCTAAAATCGTTCATTTCAAGAAATGTATTTTTGATTTATGCGCGCGTTGACGTTTTCATGAACTTTATCCATTATTCAAGAAAAATAAGGAAATATTACGCATTGAGCGAATCAGAATTGAGTTTTTATTTATGATTTTTGGCAGAAACTTTAGAAATTTGGGTTAAAATTAAAAGCAACAAAAATTTAAACAATAAATACGTGGGAGGTGGCAAAATTTTTTGCAACCAAGTCCATCGACTTGTACACGCGCGCAGCGCACATCGCCGTGTGTGTATTTCGAAGGTTTGCGCAAGCTATTAATGTCGTGTATAACGCACGTCGTATTCTCGCGCGGGCGAGCGACTTCGACTCGAGGAGGCATGAGCATTGCCTTTCGAGTTAACGCGCTCCGAGACTCGTTTCGACATATATAAACTCCTCTGTCTTTTATAACTTTGTGCGAGTAAAAAAATGGATTCTTTTTTCTTGTACTGGCTCTCTGCTTCAAACATGCGCGAAATGTCACTCCAGTTGATCTACTTTGGAGCAGAAATATCACGTGATTTCAGCGAACGATTTAATTGTAATGTTTAGGAGTGATTTAACTCATTTCTTCACGAGTTCAAGAACCTCGACTTTGACGTTACCCCACACCTATCGGATCCTAATGCATATCATTGACTGATTTGCAATGAATATTTTGTATTCAAATTTCATCGGCTTTTCATTTGTTGAGAGACACTCGCCAAAGTACGGCAGGAAATTGATTTCGCAGACCTAAAACTTGCCTGAATAAACTTTTATACCCGATATTATATTGCAGAAACTTACGTGCGAGGAAAATTGAGAAACCTCGACGAAGCCTTGTAAACATATACACACATCCTTTTCATCCTTTTATTATATTTACCAGTGAAATTGCATCACACTGCGGCTGAGCCTTCGTACGAGTAAATTTATGCTCGTTGGAAATCTTATTTTTACGAAATTCTCTCGTACACGGGATATCAAAAGAGAATCTTTTTTGTTTATGGATATGCAGATGTAGCCAGAGGTTTTTTATTCCTTCGTTGATTTCGCGTGCTTGGTCAAGGCAAAGACAATGACGATGAACTCTTGACTTAGATGCGCTCGGATGGTTGCTTAAATTTTCCCTCGTTACTTTATTCATCTACCAATGAATTGGACGATATAAAAATTTTAATTTGTGTGCAATAAGACCTTAAAATAAGTCTACAACATAGCTGCAGCAAAGCAATCGGGTAGCAGCAGCTGTGCAAGAGGAAATCTCGATCGATTGACCTTGAACAACGGCAACATATTGACATTTTTTCCCCAATGATCCATTCGTTTCAACTTTCTTTTGCATTAATTTCCAGATGTATTTTTAAACATTTCAAACTGGTTTTCAACGGCAAACGATGGACGTGCACCAGCCAAGTGCACAGCACTAAATTTCCTAATGGAAAAATAGCTCTCTGCTAAAATTGGCTTGTTAAGGCTCGCTTCACGTTATATGCAGTAGCTTGTGTGATCAACGAGATAATTTCGCTCTTTGCTTGTAATTTTTGAGTTGCGCAAAAATTAAACCGACACAATCCTGATTTTTTTGATGAAGGGGCTCGTGCCGAGCAGCGAGTTAAACTCGACGACCGTGGCTTCGGCTGACTTGCGCGCATTGCCCCATATGCTGGGCGCAGATTAAAACTTGGCCTGCCTTTTCAATCCCTCTGTCAAGTTAGACGAGTGATTTTCTGTCGAATTACTCGCGCCTCTTTGTAAAGCAGTAAATTATGTAAGCTTCAACAAGATAAATGAATCGCTTCTGCAGTCGTCTCTGAATTGATTAATATCGAAGAAAGTAATGTCTTGGCACACATTGCGCTGGTACAGTTGCCCCTCGAAAATTCAATGTCGATCGCTTGCTTGAAAAAATCATGAGGTGAGAGAAAAGATAACGAGGCTAGGATATTGGAAACCCAACTAGGTTGAAAGAGCTAACGAGAAATGACAAAAAAGATCCAATTGCTCGGCAAACTGTAAAATTTCCATTGGCAAACGCGATCACGACGAGTTCATCGCTTTCAAAGAACTAGCAATAGATTCGGTACGTATTTTTCTGCTCCAAAAATACATTGTATCGAGCGAAAAAAATTCGATCTAAAAAAATGATGCATAATTTAACAAAGTGCACAGCTGACGCGTCGATGATGATGCGTAACAATGGTCTAATGAATGAAGCAAAGAAAGCTTTTGCATATCCATATCGAGCACAAATAATGATTCACTCTTCGTAATACATGTGTACACATTTCAGAGCTATATCGCGTAACTTGAGTATAACCGAAGACTTAAAAATGAAACACAACTCATTTATAATCTTATCATCGAAAATTCAATCAACAATTCCTATGTTTTTATGTTGAAAAAAAGTGGACCGTTCAGAATGAAACGTTAATACCATTTGAAATGAGCTTTTAACAAAAAAAGCATTAAATATTCATCTTTCTCTAACTATGATGAATTATTAGAGAACATTACGTTTGCGCAACAATTATCTAGTAATAACAGCTCTAATGTGAGGTAGTTAAATTTTCTAACGATGAAAATCTTTGAAAACTCTCCGGTGTACTCACCGGAAATGATATTATAAGGCAAATTAAATCATAATTGAATGTCGATTGATTTTTAATCGACTAATTGCCAATCTGTTTTTAAAACGCTTTTATAGATTGTGAATTTAAATGCTAACAAAATACGCAAAAATAATACAGCTCACTGCGAGTACACTTGATTGAAATTAGTAATTTGTGTATTCTATTGATTATACTTACAAATTCACTGCATTGATTGCGTTTTTTTTCCTGAAAAACTAAAATTTCTGATTTACGTTTGAAATTGTTCTTTTATTTTATTTGTAAAAACATTTTTTCTGCATTGAAAAAAAAAAAAAAAAGAAAAGAAAACTGGTTTTGATGCGTGAGCAAACAATTAGCAACGCGTATACCACCAGAATAGAGAACAGAAGTTGGGAATTTTTTTGTCGAAGTTGACACCACGAATGCGTCAACGCAATCTGATACAAATTCAACTGAATCTCTTTTTTCGTTTAAAAAACATTGATTCTTTCATTTCCGTTACCATACCCAGTGAAACAATTGGATAAAAATTTACTCGGGAATACCAAAATAATCTTTGTATTAAATCCGAAACTAAATTTTTGAAAGATATGCTCAATCAATTAATAGTCTGTTTGAACTTCACTGAGAAATAATCAAGTATAGTCTATATTTATCATGCGTGCTTTGACATCGCTTGGGTGCAATTCGACTTTGTGAGGGAAAAAAAGGAACTTTTATGAGCTCACTTGCAAAAGGTATGACACACTTTGCGTCGCTGTCTTTGCGGAGAACGCGAAGCAATCTCAAAAGCGTGGTTCATTTGTACAGCGTATAGGGTCGTGCGAGTACTCGAAAAAACTCGAGTACTCGCACAGCCCTAACAGTAGATGCGTTCGTGTATTGTACTCGAAAGAAAGGGTTTTTTGACCAAAGTCGAGATTATTAAAAATCTTATAAACTCATTAGAAACTTTCAAAATATATAGCAAGATCTATACAAAAAAACTGAACGGATGAAGTAAAATAAAAATAAAATCTCAATGAGATTAAATTCTCGACAAAATTATTGATGTATACACAAGTAGAATTCGTATTCATGCACGAGTATGTGTCATACGCGCGATCTCGTGTGCACGTGATTGAGCTATAGCATGTATACACGAGCCACACACGCTCTTGACTACGTTATTCTCTCGAATATATATTGACGCCAAGTCGCGCGACTCGAGCGATTTTACTGACGTTTAATGTCAGCACAATTTTTTCTTTTTTTCCGGCTCCATCTTTGAATGAGAGAGAGACGACTCGAGAACCGAATTCGTGATCGGAGGCAGCGTCGTGCTGGTCGTTGGTAAACAGGAAGACGCGGCAAAAACGCAAAATATTGAACGTCGGAGCTTGTATCGCTCCATATGCATCTGGATCGCCATTGCAACATTATTAACATTTCAACGCATCACGCACGTTTGCTAATCGTGCGCGAGTTTCTCCCCGCTTACGAGCTAATTGAGCCAGTCGCTTTTTACATTTTTTTCTCTTCTCTTGTGATGTAGCTTCGAAATTCGGTCGAACGATCGCGTAGGTGATGTAAAAATATTTAGATGAATCCCTCGTATAGTCTTGACCTTCGCACGTCACAACAAACTTTATCTACTTGCAAGCACCGGTCGACGACGTGCAAACGAGTTCGCCCGAATAAAAATTATATAAAACCCAAATCGGGTTTTGTCGTCGAGGAACAAAAAGTTGGGTATTAAAAAGCTGGAAAAAACAGGAATTCTCTTCCAGCCCAGATCGAGGGGCTGACACACGCATAAGTCACATGATCCGGTTCGCACACACGTCACTATTGCATTTCAAATATAAATTATATTGCAAATACAGATTTTTTGTCGTCGTCGTTTGATATGCCCTCTAATGTCGTTGCCCAACTGCAGCTTGCGCGTGCCGCGCGATAGTCTGTTAGAATGAACGTTTACAGGCTCATTAATATGTATGGGAATATTTTCCGCGAATTTCATTCGACTTTATTTTTGTTTCGTCTCCTAGCACTGCAGCAACTCAAGCGCAGCGACGTTTCTTTTTTTCCTTCTAACATTTATTACGTCAAATAGTGTTGTAATATCTTTTGAATCGCTCTCGAGTGATGTCAACAAACTCTCAAGTGTATTCCGATATTTTACCGGGCGCGCAAAATTACGATGAAAAAAAAGAAGAAAAAAAAAGAAGAAATAGACGTGTACGTAAGAGACAACTGTTAGCTCTCTCGAGTAAAGTGTGATTTATAAAGTAATCGCTCAGGTTGTGACCTCTACTATATGAATAACATGAAAAAGCGAAGACAGACATGGGAAACACATTGTTTGATTCACCGCTCAAATGCACGTTGTTCATTTCTCTGTCTTTGAGCGCGTTGCAGCTTTGGCCCTCAACGGCCAGTTCTCTCCTTGGCCTCTATATCGGACGACTTTTTATACGTATACATACTTACTTACACACACTAACTTGATAAGTAAGAATATAATTCCCCGCATTTTCAATTGTAACACGTTTTATTTTTATACAAATATTTAAAAGTAATTATTTGATTTTTTTTTCGTGTTTACATCTTGGTCGTTCGGGAGTTGAAATTTCAAGGATGACGAGGATTCAAGTCTTATCTCTGGTTTTTTTTCTCCAATCCTGTTACTTTTAGCATGAATATTTGAATGTGATATAATTAGCGAAATAAAGATAGGCAATGGACCTTATTAAGATTGTTATTTAAACGACGTATATCCAAGTCCTATTTGATACGAAATATTCTTCTAAAATGATTGATGAAAGTATTTTTAATTATCTTGGGACTTATTACAGAAATAATTATTAATCGAGCACTGCAATTAATTTTCGTATCTTTTAATGAATATCAAGGCTCGCTGCTATAAGTCTTGAATGTAACATAATCCCACGCAGATCCAAATTGCATTTACTACTCGTTGGTTTTCATCAAAAGAATTGAACGACATCATGAAATCAGAACTAGTCTCTGGAAAGAACATGCGCAAGAGGAAAAAGGCTAAAAAGTTGAAATCAAGCTACAAACAACGCACACACACACACACACGCGTAGAAGCATGTATGCTCGGAAAGGTTGCATATATACTACCATGAAATTTAAATATTTCCAGAGCATGTGTGTATGCGTGCGTGCATGTGTCTACGTGACCGGCTCGCGCGCGCATGCAATCAAGGTCGCGCACTGGCTCGAGCTGCACATAACTCCCGAGAGAGCTTGCACTAGATATATGTATACTCCGTCATATAAAATAATAATAGCACGCGGCGATCTTGCAAGCGCAGCTCTCAAAGCTGTAATTACAGGTGGAAATATTTTTTCCCTGACTATACTTGCTCAGCCGCTCCTGCTACGGACATGCCGTCGATCACGTAGACCATCGCGCCAAAGGGTTCGTTATTCCCGCCTTTTTCCTCCTTTTCCCGCGCAAAAAGCTTTCTCGCAGCAAACTATAACTTTTTCCTCGTTGCTAGTTCCACGATCTGCAACTTTTTTGATCAATTTATAAATATCCATTCGCTCGAATAATCTCGAATAAGTCATTGAGATGTCACGATTAGAGGTGTAATAACGCAGCTTTTATCCTCTTTTCGTTGAACGTCATTACCATTTCAATGGCGTTTTTTATGATATCTGATGCGATGAGATCGTTTACAAACTTGACTTTGTTGAAAAAAGTTTCAGCGAGAGAAAATAATTGTAATAACGACCATAAAAAGCTGTGTGCCCAATCCTGACGAACGAGCAAAATGAATTCGCTGATTTGCGTAAAAATTTTTCTGCATCGTGTGCACGTGAATATGTTGCATCTTAACCGTAAGCGGTGTTTCTGTGGCAGAAAAAATTGCCCTTCAGAATTGGTAAGTTGCAAAAGTCGTTGAAACGCGTCCATCGAAGGTCAGGCAGAGCGTACTGGGTCGGGTACTTACTATCCAAGGTCACCCTTTCTCCGCGCGTAGCATCTGGTCCCCGAACGTTTCTACAAAAATATAATTAATCGAACGCCAAAATAATGCACGAATAATTTACGCAACGAAGCGACGATTTGACGCTATACTGGATGTGTGTAAAATGAGTCGAGCGAGACCACGTGCATAATATACTTTGCTCCGATACAAAGAGAGAATACGGCCGGCTCGATGCAGCGACGTACACGCGATATGTTTCGCCATTGCAGGCGTTGAATTTTATAGCCGAGGCGGGATTAGGTCTGAAAAATTGCCGCTATATACGCGTGCGTGCGTTTCGCGAAATTTCGCGCCTCACCGTGTCAAGGATCTCGATTTCGGAAAATTTTGAACTTACGCTAGAAAAACGTGTACGCGTCGGCGCCGATTGCCTCGAAGCAGATCGATGTACGCGAGAGCGCGTGTGCTCATTAAATTTGACGCGCTGCACACTCGATATTTTCGATCGGATGAAATTGTGCAATTGGCTTCGTTGAATCGCTGCTGCATGTGCGCGCGTGCACACAAGAAAAATCGTTAGATCGGTGCATTGACTCTTAAAACAGATCATTGTGGAACTAAGAATGCCAGCTCGAGCTCCGGGCTATTGCGTCAAATTGCATAATTCAATGAGGCGATTCGCGTAAGAGAATATGAACCCCCTCGAGCCTAACGTG
Organism: Trichogramma pretiosum; assembly: GCF_000599845.2. NCBI lineage: Eukaryota > Metazoa > Arthropoda > Insecta > Hymenoptera > Trichogrammatidae > Trichogramma > Trichogramma pretiosum. Next base: position 554,460 of record NW_019641694.1, read on the forward strand.
CACGAATATGTAGCCCAGGACTCTTTCCCACTACGACGCAGACTGTGTGCAGCCTATAGCCAGTCCGGTATATAGTAACGTTGCCTTTTGCGGCTTCTAGAGCCTTTCACCATGCGCGCGAGCTCGCCGTGACGCTGCCTATGTATGCTGTCTATATATGACCGACTTGGGTCGACTGGAAGCATCTCGCGAGTCGAGCTAGTCGCGCTCACCCGACAACTAGCAACAGCGCGCCAGACCCGGATTCTTATGGCCTTATTTCAAGAGCTGCTGCACGTATAAGCGGAAAAGCAATATCGCTCTTCTCAAATGAACCGTTGGCCGAGCCTAAAGCGCAGCAGTATACGCTTACTTGGACGAGGTTTCGACTGCATTAGCATACAATTTATCCCACCGAAAAAAGAAAAGATACTTTCGAAAAATATGCTCGGCCGAGCTGTGCGTGCTCGGCGACTAATCGAGACTGCACTCGAGTGCGTACGTCGAGCAGATAAGACTCGTTTTATTATCTCTCGCAGTTATTCCGCTGCTCGCTTCGAGTCTTCGAGTGCAGGAAAAATAACAAGAGCTTGAAATCTTTCAAAACACTCGAGCAAAGTCGATTTAAGGTAGTAAGGTCGTTGTACGCTCGTACGGTCGCTCACTTGCACACCCGCGCTCGTATTGTCTTTTGCTCGAAAAACGTTTCGTTGACCTTAGCCGAGCGCGCTTCTCGCCTACGTGATTTTTTTTCAATATCTACATCCATTATCGAGATTTGTAAAATTAACAAGCCAGCGAATCGTGATCAAATACAATCGTACGACGGGCAAAACAATTTCGAGCGAGCAAAGTACGCACGATTAAAAAACACTTGTACACAAATTACGCGTATATGATATAAAATTTTTGATTTTCAAAACTCGCCGACGATCGTGTTGACAATGTGCCGTTTATGGCTTGACGATCGATATTGCAATATCGATCGAACCTTGAACTAGTTATTTACGCGATCGCGCAAACATGTGCGCGCAAAAACGCCGCAAACACGCGTCATTCCAAGTCGCGATGCACTGATAATGCCCCATGCTCTTGTCACTTTTTTGTGTCCTTATAAACAAAGTGCAAAACTTTTCTAAAATTCTAGCTGCAGAGCTATTTCGCCTGCCTGTATAGCACCGATCGCGGATACAAGTAGGTCGAGAAAAAGGAACAGTTTGCAATGCTGTGCGGCGAGAAAAATCTCCGCTGTTCTATGGCCTGTTTTTCTTTCTCTCTCTTTTCAACGATCGGCCGCGAGCGTGCACTAGAGCACATACATTTTTATCTCGCATCCAATTAACGACATTTTTTTTGTTTCTCGTTGCAGAGGTCGAGTGCGAGGTATCTAGCCAAGTGGAGTACTCGCTTCAAGCCGTCTGGGGCGTGAGCATACGCGAGCTTCATCTGGCCCTGTGGCAGCCTTGGAGCACGCTGAGGGATGCCGCCAATAACGGCACTCTGCTGCAAGGCCACGCGCAGTACTACTCCCAGCCGAAATCGTATGCTTTTTCAACTATTATTTCCTCCTACACGCGAGTGTTCTCTATTTTCTTTGCATTTTTTAAAAATGACTTTTTTTTCTTTCGAATTTCTTCAGTCGATCGAAGCACAAGGAGGAACGGCTGACGCTGTCGCTACCCGGCCCCGCATTGGAGCTCGGCACACCTCCGCGGCTCTGCTATCCTCTCGTTATATTCCTCACGCGAACGGATACGAAAGACCTGCATCCCGATGAAACGGTAAGACCAGCTCATTATCACGCTATATTGCAATTATGTTGATGCATTTTTTCTCTTCGTTTGCGACGTCGCGCGAGTCGAAGAAAAAAATACGTATCGTGTAATTACTCGAGCTAATTTCGAGATATCAAAGCCTTGCGCTGCTGCTGCTGCTGCTCATCGCCACGCGGAATTATAATTTACACGATCGTCGCTCATAACGCTTACAAATTGTGAACTTCCAGGTAGCTCTGGTGAATGTCGTTCATATAAAGGATGGCGTCTGTACGTTGCCAACCTCGGTCCTCGCTCAGTATCTCAAACAAGCTAACGGACAGTTGTCCTGCCTCAAGGTAATCTCAACATTTTTATTCTCGATATTGCTTTACTATTTTTTTTTTTTTTCGCGCGTAAATTCAGACGAGCTTGGAGTGTATCGTGCCTCTGCGAGACAAAAATGCGGAAACGGGACAATATAAATATTATAAAAGCGCGTCCTGCGGTGCCCCGGGCTTTATTGGACTGAGAAAGAAATTTAAATATTTATGTAAGCGCGCAATTTGGACGCGACGAAAACGACGATATTTTTTCCTATTTACATTCATTAGAAAAATGAACGAACTCTGGCGCGCGTGAGATTTTGCAACTGAAAAGTTGGTCTTTCAAAAAAAAAAAAGAAAAAAAAGTGAGTAGCGCCACTTAAAAAAGCGCATGTAAAAAGGTCTCGTTATACAGCGCTAATAGAACTGCCGGGCTGTTTGGCGAAATTACGACGATTTCTTCAGTGGTGAATATTGCGCGAAAAGAGAGAAGCAGTCTACTTTCGGCTCGCTCTCTATTGCAGCACTTGTACGCGGGTAACAAGGTAATTGTTCGCTCGGCTGCACAATGGCCCGAGCAAAGGCACTCGGCCGCTCGAATTCTAGCCCGAAAATCGTCAACTGCTTCGTTTGCGCGAACAAAATGAAATTCCGATCCGAGTCGACCTTGCCGCTCGAGCGAATCGGCGTCGGTTTTCGCGTTAAATTCAATCCTGAAAAGAAATTAAAATTTCAAAAAGTCGGAGGCACGCAGCTGTAGTCGCGCTCTCAATGCCAAGCAACTAATCAATCTCATCGTTTTGCCCACCTGTTGTTTCTCGCTCGCAGCAACTCTACCTGGCCACGGGCAATTCGACGAATTACGACGAGGCCGGAGTGTCGACGGGCATCGGGCCCCTGGCCCTGGCGGAGCCCTGCCCGAGCAGCAGCAACGACTCGACCTCTCGGGACGCCATAGTCGCCTCCGGGGCCGGCGACTCGAGCAGCGAGGGATCCCTCTGGAACAGCGCCGGCGAGCAGCTCTGCGTCGTCTGCCAGTACTTCCCTCTGTCCCGGGCGCTGCTGCCCTGCCGCCACACCTGCATCTGCGCCGTCTGCTTCTGCAAGCTCGACCGCTGCCCCATGTGCCGCAGCCCCATCAAGTCCTACTTCTGCATCCGGGGCGAGGAGTACATGCCCGAGGCCCAGGAGACCAACTCGTGCAAGCAGAGACAGGCCGGCGGCAGGGCCCACGAGGCCAATAACGCCGCGTCCCACTGGCTGCACGACTGGAACGATCGGCTCACCGATTTTCTCGGCTTCACTCGATGAGATTACTGAGCGATGCATCTTTTCCAATTCATCCACTGAAGCAGCGACGAGTACGACATTTTTCGTTTGCGATGACGAACGAAAGACGTTTTTCTTACTGACTCGTCTCTGAGCCTACTTTTCTCCGGTCGAAAGGAAAAAAAACTGACTTGTGAAACGATGAGTTTTTTTTTCTTTTTTCACGAATACATTAACAAATTGATTGTCAAATTTATATCTTTCAAGTGAATGTCGTCGCCGTGTGAATCGTCAAAGACTGCGTGACTTTACTGATTATGCCATGTTTTCTATTTATGAGAATTTGTGTCAAGCAAAGTAGTGTTTAAATAACAAGACTTTTTTCTGTGTATTTTTTCCTTTCCTTTTCTTACCGTGTAACTTTACTCTGTGTCAATTTTTAAATATGATTAGACGATATTACCGTCCGTCTCTAATGAATGTTTAAAAAATCAACTACTTTGTATGTATTTGTATGAATTATTCGAAAAATATGATTTTTATTCAACTGACTAAATGAAAAGATATTGCGTAACAAAACATTATGGCAAGTTTATATCATCGTACAAACTGACATGAAGCACACGAATTTTTGATTTAATCAATCGTGCCAAACTCAATGTCATTTAATTCTGTACGATTTTTTACATTAAAAAGTAATGAATAAACTAGCAGCACTGTAAATACATAAATACGTGGTAAACATTTTTTTTTTCGTTTTTTTAATCTATTTGTAACTATTTTTCAATGCAATCATAATATCGTAACGTTTTTGACATTTTATATTCGCGCTCGTACTCTCATACGAATATAACTACACGATATAATACAATTAAATTATGAACTTATGAAGCTCGTATGATAGTTGTAATGAAAAATAATTGCGATTATCAACTAGAATAGATTTTATGACGATAAAGCGACATTTTTTGTTTTTCACAATTACATTTATCGTAAGAAACATCATAAAAAATCAATTCGTATGTACTCTATTATCAAGTATTTTTACTATATATATAATTATTAAGGTTTAATGAACTATGAATGCAACAATGTTTGTGAGGTACTTTTCGTACAGTTTTTTTCGATCTCGTTGCCTACTTATGAGTCACGCATGCAAGTCGCAAGATCATCACATTTTTTCTCAAGAAATAACGTGTAATCTAACAAAATATAAGATGAAGGAAGGAGACTAAAAATTAAGTTGTAAATACACAGTCTGTGATAATCCTGATAATATCTGTATAGCTGTGGATTGTTTGCGAATGAGAGTTGCTCGATCAACGCAAATTTCCGCTGGTCGAGCATGTAATTTAGTTGAGAGAAAACACTTTTACTCTCGATTCGAATAGTTAAAAATGTATTGACATGAACTATCAACTAACTTTATTCGTATAATCAGCAGTAATGTTTGCAAAATTTTATTACGTATCTACAAGTAGTAGTGACATCTCAAACAAGCCATTCAAGTTTGGCAATTTTGTATATACATAATTATACATTCGATGTAGCAGCTAAGGCCTATGAAGTCAATGTATTTTAGTAGAACAATTTAATAAAAGGAACTATTAATTTATGCAGTAGGCATAATACCAGTGATCAAATAAAGAGACAATTCCTGTATATAAGGATTTTAGTACATTTTATTTTTTCTATTCACACTTATGTAATTCTTATCTTAATTTTCTAATGTAACAGTTGTTTAAATGATTGCTAATTTGAAAATACTACGTATAACATAATTCAGTCTTTGATTAATCATTCAACGAAAAAATCACACCTGAACAGCACTCAGCATAACAGAAAAAGTTATTTTGTTCAATCTTATTGATCAAAATTCCATTTACTTAAATACAATTTAAAACAAAAACAAGTACATTTATGATCAAAACATAAACACAATACATTTTTTATAATCACTATTATAACTATTTACTCTTCTTTGGTTTCATAAACACGTATAATCACAATATGAATAGTTGGTAATATTCTTCAAATATGGACACAATCAGATATACCATTCAGGACACACATCAATGTATTTTCCAAAACGGCTCTTTTTTCTTGCAAGTTACTGTTGATTGATTCAAAATCATTTATAGTTTCATTTAAACATGTGTTAACTTCTGTCAGGCACTTTTGAACTCTTAAAAGTTTTGAAGGACAATCCTCTATTTTAACAACGATCTTTGAAGTATGATCATGTTTAAAAGATTTTAATTTTCTTTTTATTACATGTCTTAATAAATAAATAAATTTAATCAAATTATCCTTATCTTGTTCATCACATTCAAAATCCTTTTCTTTTTCATATTCATCCATTACAGACTCCTGCCAAAATGTAATTTATGTAATGAAATTCTTTAGTAAATTCATAATTGTAATAATATCTTGCAATACTTACCAACCAAGCGTAAAAAATTGGTTTTTTCTTTGGCCACTTCATATGAGTATCCAACAGTGACGCAATTTTCTCCATTTCTGACAATTTTTCAGAATCGTTGCAAGATTTTTGTTTACTTGTGGCCATACGCTTTATCATGGCCATTTCAGCTGTGCTTAAATGTGGCAGACCACTAGTAGTTATACTAGCAGTATGAATTTTTGTCATTAATTTTATTTTTTCTGCAGTAAGCTCAGGGATAGCCTTTAAATTACCACTTAGTTTATTAGTCTTGTGTAGTAAATTGTTTAATTGGTCTTTTGTTGTTTTGAACTTTGGCTCATTACCAGTATTAGCCTGAAATGATTTATAATTATAATTTTTTTTTTCAAAAGAAAATTATTTATAAATGAAAAAGAAAGTTCTTACATCAACATGATACTTGGAAAATTCTCTTCCTAATGGGCTATTTAATAATTTCAATCTTACTATGTAGTCTAATACACGATACTTAGTGATCAACCAGGACAAAGCGAGCAATAAATATCTACATCTTTGACTAGAATTGGTTTCTGTGAGATAATATATTTCTAACAGAGGGAATTGTAAAAATGCCAAACGCAATTTAGTTCTGAGGCATTTGTCTACAAACAAAAGAAACAAAAAATAAAAGGATGAACCGAACATAAAAGTTAAGTTGCACATATTTCAATTTACCGTAGCTGTCAAAATTCATTTCATGATTCATCTCTTTCAATACGTAGTGCGTGAGTATATCCAGCGTAGTCCAGAACTCATTGGCCTAGATAAATACAATAACAAAGGTGCGAATGAAAACAAAAGGCATAACCTAAAAAATGTCATGCATTGCACTTACAACTTGGTCGGACTCTTGATTGTACTTGGCCATTTTAAAGTACTCGGGATTCAAGTTAATTCCAATCGCATCGTGCAGATATTTGCAGAAGTGCTCCATGACCTCCTTGATGTGCAAGACCATGTTGAGGGAAGCAAAAAAGAGTTTGGACGGCGTGTTTGGGTCAAAAATTTCAAATCAACAGCCCCGAGTGTACCGGATACAGGTGGTGTCTGCTACATTGAAGGGTGCGTGCAATACGCTATCATCTTATCGTAGACCGATCGTAGGAGTTGGAAATGATGAAAAGTTGCTGTTTTTTTGCAAAACATATTTATTAAAACCGCAAAAAGTACAATTGCAGCTAATAGATTTTACTTATAAAAATAAAAAACATAATATTAGTATCAACATTCGAGGTAACAATGGTAGTATCAAAGGATTAAATGCACACATGGAAGATTACAGATTGAAATACAAGAGAGATACAAAAGATAGGTACCAGCCTAAAAGTGAGTGTAAAAGGTCGAGTAAAGTCATTTGGTCATCGACTAGCGATTTTAGAGACCCGATTTATCGTAACGTTGCAGACGGCCTCGAGTGCCTCGAGGAATTTTGGTCAAGTGACGGGGGCCAGATTGTCGCTGGCCTGCACGGCCACGAGGACGTTGTCGACGACCCCGAAGGACGAGATGAAGACGTTGAGTATCGTCACGAGGAAGACGCAGATGACCGTCCAGTTGTTGGCGCGATTGGCTTTGCACATCTGCTCGTCGACCTTGACGTTGTAGCGGCTGTTCCAGATGAGGCCGATGCCGACGACCACCTGCAGAAAGAGACTCAGGCCGATCATGGTGAGCGAGGGGTAGTAGTAGGGGTGCTGGCCGCTCGACTGCAACACGTAGCGAAACTGATTGGCGTTGGCCGAGATGAGCGCCAGATCCATCATGCCCTGGGCTATGGTCTTCTTCTGCTGGTAGACGTTCATGTCGGGGGTGGGCGCCGTCGTGCCACCCCCGAACGCCGGGAACGCCGCGGGGTAGTCGTTGCCCGGACGTAACCGGGGAGACGACGGCCCATGCTGCAAAACAAAAGCCAATTACGCACTCGGACAATGGACATTACGTAGTTTCTCTTAGTTGCCACTAATCACGCTTCGAATTTTTCCCAAACTCTTTCCGCATTATTTAATGCCTTTTTGATAGCGGTATAGTCACTAGACTACTCGTATAATTGCGCTTTGGAGTGAATCACTTCACTGTATAACAATTGATTGTCCGTCGGCCAGTAGTAACAATTGTCTTTCCAGGAAAGTAAGATTGTGTAAAGTAGCAGCAAACTCACCAAACGCCTTTCCTCGTCGTCGTTGTCGTCGAAGAGGCCGTCGTCGACCCCCCCGGATGGTCTGTTGTTATTGTTGCGGTGCGAGCCGTCGTCCCTCTTGCCGTCGCCGTTCTCGTCGAAGATGTACTCGGGATCGACGAGCTCGGCGTCGTGAGTCAAGTCCTCGTCGTACTCGGAATTCCTCCGTCGGGCGATTTGACCGTGGAGGAGCTCGGCCTGCAGGTGGTGGGTGTCGTAGGGCACCAAGCTGCGCTCGGACACATGCGGATGCAGCTGGGGATGGGATTGCGACTCGTCGAGGACGACGGGCGAGGCGGGACGCGACGAGAGACGGATCGAGGGACTGGCCGACCTCGAGGCCGGTGAGCGCGACCTCGAGTGGCCGCTCGTCAACTCGTCCATGTAGATGACGCTGTCCTGGCTCGGCTTGGCCATGCGTTCGCTGGGCGATGCCATTGCCGGGGCGTCGATACTCCGTTGCACTCGATCGGGGATGCGATGGCGGGTTCAGTTGCAGCGGCGCGGCGGCTCGTGCACGCGGCTCGGCGGACACTCGACTACTGCGAGTCGAGTCGAGTTGTACAAACGACGCAGCCCTTGTTGTTTACGAGCGCAACGCGCGATCATTATCTCGGTTTGGCGCGCGCGGAAACGGAGCGACTTTTGCCTCGTGGACGTGGGGTCGACTCGTGGTCGCTGCCGCGAGGCGAAATTAGCAAAGTGCGCCGCGACACTTGCGGAGATTCCCTCGTGGACGCGGCCTTCGCTAGGCCATTTTCAAGTACACTTATTAAATCTAAATAATCGATAGGTCACTCGGCCGAAGCACGCGAGCATTAATTAGCAATTCGTTAGAAGGGGGGAAATTTTCGTCTCGCCAATTCCGCACTCGGCAATCATAACGATTTCTTTGTGCTTATCTGTTTCTTTGTTTTGCTCTAACTCGGACAGGCTGATTAATCGCGCACACGCGCGAGCGTCTATTGAGTAATAGCTGAGTATGGAGTTGCACTATGCACCTCGTGAGTAAGGAAACTGCACGGGAGCTTCGGTCTATTACGGACTATCGACTCGACTTCGCTCGATGCTTCGTCTTCACTTTTTCGGAGGCTATGCTGCGACTCGCCAGTAATATGTTACACTGACCGATTCGCGCGTAATACGGATCTCGCTGAGGCGAGACGAGCTGCCTCGCTAGCGCCGCAGCTGCTCTAAACGCGCGCGCGCGTGTGTGTGTATGTGCAGTGTGCAAGTAGGTGTGCGAGCGCAAACAATTAAGACATAAAAAAACTAATACTGTACTGGTGCATCTCTCGGGCTTTTTTTTCCAAGTAAAGCGGTAACAAAGCACTCAAGGTGATTCGGCCAATCCGAACACGCATATCTCTCGATCGAATCGCCAGGGAAACGAGCGCATTTGCCCGCATATGGATTTCTGTTTGGTGCATTGTGCCGCCGCCGATGACGATGCATCCGAGCCATGCATACACAACGCTATAACACACGGGGCTTCTTTAGCTTCGCTTTTATTTTCGTTTATTTACGATTCGTCTGCTTGTGCGATCTTTAAGGCAGAGACGCGCACACGAGAATGCGGCATTCGAATGCGCTAAAATTTCGCCAAGGTCGGCCGCCTCGGCACGACACTCCCAAGCCAATATCTGCAAAAAAAAGAGCAGCGAAAGGAAAAAATGCGCCAGTGACGTAGAAAAAAAGACAGACAATTATAAGCGAGCCCGCAATAGAAATCAGCGAGTCGGTAGGACATCGGAGTTCTAATTTTCTCGCATCACGCAACGACCTACAAAGATTCGTTGGCAAATAATCCTGTACACTTTTCGCCGCTCTCGTGTACATCCCGTATATCCTCCGAATCCTCGCTAAAGTCTACAGAGCGAGCTTTTTTGCCAATCCCAACGACGATATCACGCGAAGCTTACGTAAGCTCCAAGCTCTGCGGAATGAGAGAGAGAGAGAGAAAGGCAGTGGGTGCATATCGAGCTCAACACCACCCGCGCCCGGTTGTCAAGCAAACAAGCAAAGCTCCGCAAGCTCAGACGCTTGGCTCGAAATATAGGTGAAATGCCCCGAGCGATGGAATGTATCTGTGCCCATCCCAGTCGGATATCGCGAGCATCGTCGCGCCGCTCGATGCCGCCTCGAAAAATAGCCCGATCTTTCGCACGCTGTCACAAACATGTCGTTGGGATGCCGATGGAGCGCACCAAAAGCAGCAGCCGCGAGTGGCGATAAAGCTCGCGATACACGTTTATCGGAGAGGAAGTAGTGGCTTTGGACGGAGCTTTTTTATCATCGATACGAGCGGTCGAGCGGGGGGGCAGCAGCGATGCAACGGAAGTGTTGCGCGCATTGCCCAGGAAGCGTGACCCGCACTGGCGATCCGATCCGCGAGCACGACTGCGGTCTGCCCGTCTACGTCTCGGGCAATCTGCGAGTCAGGTCGGTGCTCGACGACCACGACGGCCACGACGACGACGAGGACGAGGCAGCCGATCGCGATCGCGAGCACCGCGACGAGCCGAGCCACGCTACCAAGACGACCGTCCTCGGCTCCTGCTACGACAGATTCGCCACTGCCAAGAAATTCCACGCTGAGAACTTGCAGCACCAGCCGCTGCCCGATCGAGTCGACGATGCCATCTTCACGAGGCAGAGGCCGGCCCTTGATCCCTCGATGCGCGACATCGTCAAGAGGTATAGTAGTCCTTTTCCACATTTCCTTTTAATTATACGGCTACAGTCATCTGGTTTGCCGCTTGTTTCGTTCAGATGCCAGAAAATAGTCCCGAGGAGGCAGGCACTCTTGAGGAAAAAGGAGCAGCATAGTCGAGCGCACAAGTACGCGCCGGCCCTGGGCTGCAAGAAACCCAAGACTTACATGGACTTGGCCATCTGCTGGGAGACGCCGATCGACCAGTCCTACGAGCCGAAGAAAGCGAGCCACATCGACGGCTCGGAGGGTGGACCAGCCCCGGCTATATTCACCCTCGTGTCGCACGCCACTTCGCAGACGGACGTTCGGGACGGCTGCATACCGGCTATGAAGGCCGACGACGACTGCAGTTGCGAGCAGGGCCAGACCTGCAAAAAGTGTATCCAGGTACGACTGCTTAGCTATTCTCTCTGCATTTAGCGCACGAGGAACTTTGCGCCGTGATTGCAGAAGCAGCAGCAGCATCAGCAATCGGTAGACGGCGAGGACCTCTGCAGGAACATGGACTCGATCCGTCTGAGTAACGAGCCGGCCCAGGCCAAGAGCAAACGCGCCATGTTCAATCGGCACTGCGCCACCTGCAACAAAGGCAGCGCGGCCAAGCAGCGGCCTAGCCTCCATCGAGTGAGATCGACAGCCTCCCTGGAGAAAGTCGCCTGCGGCCAGGTCGTCGCTAAGAAGACCAACGGCCTGCCGACTCACGCGTCGCACTCTTACCCGAAGCACGGGACTCAGGTGCCGAGGCCTCGGACGCCGTACGCGAGGCGCTCCTTCTGCATCGACACCCTGGCGCCGCCCTTCAGCATAGTGCACGGCTGCAGGGACGCCGATTACCCCGAGCACTGGCGGCTCACTTCCATTTATCAGCAGTCCTATCGCAGCCCCGTCAAGATGAGGGACGCCAAGACGATTATCAATTACGATCGTTTGTAATCCAAGTGTAGTCAATTCTTTCATTGATCTTTTCTTCTTTACAAGAAGCTCCGTTGTGAATTTCAAGTCGAATATGTGATAATCATAGAAATGCTTCGCTATTGGCTTGATCGATTAGTATGATTGTTAGATAGAGAATAAATAAACGTCTTTACACACTGATCCTTTTAATTTATAGTACTATTCATTAAACTACAGACAGCCAAAATCGTCATTTCAGATCAAAGCTGTAGAATTCAAAGCATTATTTTCTCAAGAAAAGATTCGTTTTTTCAAAATATTTTACATTTGTTGACAATTTTTTGTGGAAAAAGAATAATTTTTTTTCAAAATAACATAACTAGACATGATAGATTGCAATTTCATTGCTCTCGTCAAAAGGGAGTTTGCTGATGATTTAAAAATAAAAATGTGAAAAAGAAAAAAAAATCAAACTTTGTCACCCATCAAAATACTGATGTTAAAATACTTTGGATTAGGATCTTCAGCGATATAAATTTCGTCCATGACCATCACTCGATCGAGCTTTTTAATGGCGATCTTTTGCAAGCGACCCATCAAATTCGGATACCTGACGACGATCTGACGAAATCGCTCGCGAGGCACGATGAACATCTCGCAGGTCTCGATGGCCTTGACGCTGGCGATGCGCTGCTCGTGATCCAGCACGAGGCAGACGTCGCTGAAGTAGGCCCCGTCGTCCATGTGGCACATTTCTTTGCCGAGGCTCGTGTAGACCGCTACGGTGCCCGAGTGAATGAAGAACAGGTCCTCGCCCTGAGTACCGGCGCTCACGATCTCTTGACCGGCCAAGTAGATCTGGACTTTTACGTGATCCACCAAGGACTCGACGGCGGCTCTCGGCAGTTCACGCAAAAGATCCACCGTCTCGAGCAGTTTCGTGTAATTGTGCAGATTTAGCTCCTGTCGGGACGCAACAACAGCAACAACAACAACAACCGATGGCAAATCGTTTCGTTCGTTTAATCTACCTCGCGAAGTGGCTCGGATATCTGCGCCAAGATGTGCTTGTCTCGATAGCAATTTTTTTTAAGCCAATAAGTGCAGTAAACGATGAGCTTCTTTTGCGTGACTCTAGGCAGTTCCTTGTAGTGCATGTAGTCGTGAAGTTGCTGCAGCAGCCGAACGTTCTCTTTGTTCGACGCACTGAATATCAACATTACTTGACCTGAACGCGACAAATGAAAAGTAAATTCGTGACTTTTTCGTTCGTCGATCAATGCCTTCGTGGCGCACTTAACATAGCAAATAGATGAAAAATATTTTTCCGAGGATCGACATGGTGAAGTTCATGATGATGTCGTCGGCGCTCTTGATGTCGATGAAGTGCGCCGAGCTCACGAGAAACGTAACACCTCGATTCATGCAGAGTATGTACTGCGCCGTTTTGGTTTTGCATCGTTCAAAGTCGTCGCTCAATATCCACGATGTGCTGCAAGTGCGATTCCATGATTTAAGCTTCTTTTTTTTTAAATTATATTGTTCACTTGTGTTGGGATTTTACAGAATTTAGAAGCTTTTTTCGTGGGGAAATGAGTTAACTTACTTTTCAAGTTTTCCGTTCTCTTGTAAGAGTAGAGGAACGTAATAAACCAGACAGGCACACCAATGAACACCGATGCATAATACTATTATTATTTGTACAATCTTCATGGTCCGAAAGGATAAGTAGTAAGCCTGATTGGAAAATAATTCAAGAGTCATGATAATACGATTACATCGAATTGCTAATGAAACGCCTTATTTTTCTCGCCTTGTGGAATTTATGAATATAATTAATGGTGTTTCTTAGTCGCAATATATGCATGAAGTTCCAAATGGCCACGTACCAATCGATGTCTTCGTTAAAATTCACTAAATAATCAATGAGATTGTAAGGTAAGGCCGCCAAAACGTCGAGGATGAAAAATCCTTTCACGTAATCCCTGCGATGACGAAAAACAAAAGACTAAATATATTCGACCATACTTATTCGTTTTTTTTCATGAGGACGCATTTGGCCACGTACCAGGAAACGACCTTGGGATTGAGATCGACGCTTTTGGTGCGTTTGTCGTATATTCCCGTTAGAAAGGTCAAGACAACGTCAATCATCAACATGAGCGATACGATGCACATGTAGGGCAGACTGTAGACCTCGTTTTGGAAGAGGAAGGTGTTGACGAAGGGCACGAGAACGAGAGTCGCCAAGCCCGTAATGGTCATTATCAGCTCCCAAAAGATCCTTGGAAAAAAGCTCGACTTTTCGCGACTTTCGATCTTTTCACGATCGATACGAGGTGCGACATAGGTACCTGAAGCTGCTGAAGGGATGTATCATGCGGGGATGCTGCCGCAAGTGGCGCATTATCTCGTTCCTGATGGCCATTTTGCTCTTGAGACAGGTCTGCGAGTAGTAGTGATTTTTAACGAGGATGCGCTGACGGGCTGACCATCGTTCCAATCGAGCGCACCAGCCGTCGCCTTTGATGAAGGCCTCGACTTCGTCCTCCTCGGCTTTTTGTCGACATTCGTGCTTGATGATCGGCTCGCGCTGCCCACGATTCGCCGGTTAATTTTTTTTTCTTTCATCTTCTTTACCTTTAATTGATTGATTAACGCATGCAGACTGACGTCCTCGTGCTCTTTTCCTTGCGGCATCAACCCCATTAAATCCATTTTTGCGACAACCGGCAACGACTCGCGTATACTTGCTGCGCTGCAGGTTACGGTTTACCAACTTGCCACTGTAGTTAAATAAACCATGCGATGTGACTCGAGCTTTCGAATATTCGCGCTACATGGCGCTTCGCTCGGTGTCTTCGCCGCCGGGCGCCGAGCCGCCGACAGATGCTGTCTACCGGCCGCTTAACATTTTCGGCTCGCGAAAAGAAGAGGGAGAAAGTGAAACGTGTGTTTATGTTGTTCGCCGACAACAGACCATCTTCCAAATACGGCCAATGGACCTAGAGCACTAATCATTTTCGATCATGACAGCCGCGTAGCAAGACCCCAATTTTTTTTAACAGTTATAGAGTAGTAGCTCCAGAATTTTCGGATGTAGGAAGAATATTCGCCAAAAGCTTCCGCTCGCGCGTGTCAGTGATTTTTTGAGCAAGCAACATCAACGAAAAGATGTAAGTTTTTTACACGACTCTTGAGGTAGTGATAGATTAAAAACCCTTCGTCATTTTTTAGGCGTTTCTTGAGACTTGCTGTTTTCTTTGTCCTGTTGTCTTTGGCGTGGGCAGCCGAGGATTACTACAAACTCTTGGGTATTGAGAGATCAGCTGATCAAAGAGAAATCAGAAAAGCATTTAAAAAACTTGCTGTCACTGAACATCCAGATAAAAAGACTGTAAGTTGAAAGTTTGAATGACAATCGTATAGGCACTATCATCTACCCTTTTCTACTTTTTTCTATTCAGGATGATCCTGATGCTCACGAAAAATTTATCAAGTTGACAACTGCTTATGAAGTATTGAAAGATCCAGAGTTAAGAAAAAAGTATGACTTGTGGGGTGAAGAAGGCTTGGATAACAACAAGCGCCCGCAGTACCAATCCTACACATACTACCAAAACAATTTTGGCATTTATGATGATGATCCTCAAATTGTAACATTGAGTAGAACAGATTACTGTAAGATACTCATTTTATTTATTGCAGAGTTCCAATTTTACAATTTCACTAAAGATATTTATTATCAACAGATGACAGCGTAGTTGATTCAGATAAAATGTGGTTCATCAATTTTTATTCACCTCAATGTAGTCATTGTCATACTTTAGCCCCTGTGTGGAGAAAAATAGCCAAAGCTCTTGAGGGGGTCATTAGGATTGGTGCTGTTAATTGTGAAGACGATTGGCATTTGTGTAATGAGATTCAAATTCGATCTTATCCTACTTTGATGTGGTACCCATCTGTAAGTATTTTTTTTTAAATTAAAAGAAGAAGAATCAACTTTATTTATTAGTTTGATTTTTTAATTAAAGAAATCAAAGGAGCACTATGGACATAAATATAATGATGCCAAAGATTATGAAAAGTTAATGAAGTTTGTCATGAGTAAAGTAGAAACAAAAATTAAAGAATTGAATGTTGAGGCATGGAAAAATCTTCAAAATGGCAATGAAACTATCAAAAAACCAACATTAGTATTAATTTGTAGAAAAGATCATTATTGCTTTACATGGGATGAAAGAAAAAGGGTTGCTTCTATTTTTGTAAGTGGTAGATTATAATTGATATTAATAAATAATGTCCAAATTTTTACCGAACCTTTTTAAATGTAAATTTGTAATGTAACTAATGTTTAGGATACCATTGTTGATGTAAAAGTTTTCAATTGCAAGGATGATGATTGCGGCAGCTTACTTACAGATACTACTACTAATGCTGTGTATTTACCTGCTCAAACTACATCAGAGTTTAAACCAGTGTTATTTGAAGAACTTTATGAATTAGAAGATTTAGTCAAAAAAGTTTTAGATCAATTACCAGAACCTAAAGATATCAGCGAAGAGAAATTTTGGGTAATTTTTAAATCCCAATTCAATGTTGACTAATTTTTAGAAGAAATTTTGAATGATAATTTGTGTTTGTAGGAAATAAAAAGTCAACTCGAAAAAAAGAGCAATGGGGGATGGTTAGTCTGTTTTTACATTGGACATGCAACAGAGTTTGATGTTACCTTGAAAAAGCTTCCTACATTATTGAAAGATGTTAATTTAGGTATATTAACATTCTTTAGTATTTTTAACTGTACACTTTATAATTGTGTATTTTAATATTTACTGTTCTGCAGCTAAAGTCAATTGTGGGCGCTATTCATCGTTATGTAAAAACCTCAATATCAACTACTATCCTCTGTGGGGTGTTTTAAAGCCCGGTGGAGCGTTTGAAACAAGTCATGGAAAAAGTAATCTTAATGAAGTGGCGAATTTTGCCAAAAGTAGCATGAAAGCTACAAATCTATGGGATCTTTCCAAAGATCAAATAGACTCCATAATGAGCTCGGGTAGCAGTTAGTATATTTGGAATAAATTTTAAATTCTTTTTCAAAAATTTTTCAATTTACCACTACAACTATGATTGGTTTTACAGATGAGCCTTGGTTTCTCGACTGGTATGCTCCATGGTGTCCTCCATGTATGAAATTTCTACCCGAATTTCGCAGAGCATCGTTACAATTCGATCCTTCAGTAGTACGTTTTGGAACGATTGACTGTACAAAACATTCAGATACATGTAGACAGTATAATATTAGATCTTATCCAACAGCAATGCTTATAAATGGGACTACTACTACTTACTTCTCAGCAAACCAAAGAACCTGGTGGTACATTACGGAATTCATTAAAGAAACGATGAATCCAACAGGTTATTATATAAAAATTAAACAATTTATAACTTTTTGATGAGTAATTCAAAGTGTATCGTTTTAGTTATTCGTCTTACATCCGAAAATTTTGAGAAAAAATTAGTCAAAAAGCTCATACGGGACATTTGGGTAGTCGACTATTTCGCTCCTTGGTGTGGACCGTGCCGTCAATTAGCTCCAGAATGGAATAAAGTAGCGAAAGCTTTAAAAGAATTAAGTTTCGTAAAAATTGCCAGTGTCGACTGCGAAGCTGACAGAACATTATGTCGAGAGCAAGCAGTTGATAGCTATCCAACAATCAGGTTGTATCCCAAGAACAGCGTAGGAACTAAGAAAGTCCTGTAAGTATTTTTAAAGTACTTTTGAAATTAATTTACGATACAGAGTGTAAACTATTGATGATTTAACAGAGAGTACAGTGGATCACGAGATCACGTGTCAATGCTCAATTGGATCACGAACTTTTTGCCCGTTGAAGTTCGTGAAATAGAAGATTGGCGACTGGACCAGGAAGTTCTCCAATCGGACGATGCAGTTTTAGTAGACTATTATGCGCCTTGGTGCAGTCATTGCATCTCTTTGGAGCCCCAATTCGCCATTGCCGCTCAAATGTTGGAAGATAAAGTACGTTTCGTCAAAGTCAATTGTGATAATTATCGGTTCGCTTGTAGAAAAGCTGAAATACGAGGCTATCCAAGTCTCAAGCTTTACGCATTCGAAAAGGATCGCAAGTCGTTGAGCGCTGGTTTGCGATTGCAAGGCACGACGGCTGCGCAGATCCGAGATGAGGTGCTGAATATTCTTCCGGAAAAGTATCTGGTGGAACATGACGAGCTGTAACGCTAGTTTATGAATAGTTTAGGTGCCTTAGTTTAGGTAGCTAGCAATCGAATTTCCTTTTTTAGGAGGTCGTTATCATTCATTTTTCTTGTCGCGCAACGAAACGAACAAAATCATGGATGAATGGTCCGTAGAGTATATCAGCGTATTGATTACGAAAAATGACTTTTTGTTATAATTATTTTTTTTATGATAAAGTAGACTGCGCGCTGATGAAGCTTCACTCTTAGCTCTTGCTATAATTTTTGAAACTATTTTTGAACGATCACAAGTAGTTTTATATGATATGCGCAGGACTTGACCAAGTATTTTTTAATGAAATTTTTTACGAATCTCGCAAGACTGAGAAGGTGCAAGGATCAAATTTTTCTATGTCTTTTATTGCAATTTTGTAAGATTTATATTTTTCTACGTTATTGTATACACGTCTTTTTTACGATTATATCATCGAATTTGTTTATATTGATGTACACCAAAAGTTTTTGTAGGATGGATTTTTTCGACACGGCTTTGCGCATCGGAGCATAATAAAATAATGAAATCATTTGTATATATGAAAAAAATTTTTGTCGCATAATGAAAAATATATATCAATGCATACAAACGCAACAATAATGTAATTGTTATTCATTGCAATGTGCGAGAATACGTAGTTTTCATTTTTTTTTGCTGTATCGTCGCTCGTCGTTGGGTTTACGGCTGCGTGACTGATTACAAGCGCGATGATGTCAATGGTCTCTTTTGCGTGCAGCGGGCATGTAATGATACGCGCACGCAGAGTAGCTGCTCCGTCTATTCACAGAGAAATCGAGAGCTCGACACGGCGCTTTGACCGCCGTAATTGATACGTGTCATTTGGCGGATCGTTGAATCGATATGCCAATGTTTTGCTTTGAGGTAAGAAAAGGTGCACATTGTGTGTGTGCATGGAATAGTAGGTATATGCTAGCGGTGAATCGCGAATCATAAATCATGATCAGCCTTCCGCGTGTACGCGAGTCTGGCAAGTCATGAATGCACATAGAAAGGCGGCGATTGCCGCTGCCGTTCGCGCGCTTCTAAACAAAAGTGCAACAGTTTAACAGCGGCACTTTGAGCTACCGATAGTTGTCTCGACTCGCGTATGTAATGCAGCGTTTACCGGCCGCAGATGAGGTTCGCTCGGTGGCTGCTCCATCGACTTTCCCTCAATTTTTTGCGGTAAAAAATATATAAGAAGTAAAGAGATTATCCGAATAAATATTAAAGTTTTGAAAGCTGCCGGCTGAGAAATCGTTAGCCACTAGAATGAAATATGCGCTCCGATAGGATCGTTCGGGACGGACAAATTGCTCCATGGAGTATTTGGGATCGCTTAGCTCCTGTAGCACCTTTACAATCTATAATCGCGATCCTCTTTTTGTCCGGCTTCGTTTCTCTTTCTCCTCGCCTCCTCCGCGCGTTACATAGCTGCTACGGATCGCGGCGGCGAAGGAGCAGAGCCGAGTCGAGCTGCGAGCCAGCGTATAATACCTTTCTCTCGAGCCGTTCAATGCACACAAACGTATAGTTGTATACACCTATATGTGCGCCATCTTGCTCCGAGTCCGTGTCTCTCTCTCTCTCTTTCTGTCCATGCTCCTTTTTCCTCTCTTTTTCTCGCAGTCATCGTGGCAGCTCCGCAGCACAGCACTGACACCGCCGCACACGT
The DNA here is from genome assembly GCF_000599845.2 of Trichogramma pretiosum. Taxonomy (NCBI): domain Eukaryota; kingdom Metazoa; phylum Arthropoda; class Insecta; order Hymenoptera; family Trichogrammatidae; genus Trichogramma; species Trichogramma pretiosum. Next base: position 573,990 of record NW_019641694.1, read on the forward strand.
ATATAGGTAGCGTCGTCGTGAAAATCTGCGATGCTGTGTTGAGTTTTCCGCGATCGGCACCGATGCGAAAATAACCCGCTGCCTCGGTCCCGCGGCAGAGCAGAGCAGAGCAGCACAGAGTGGGTAGCCAGCCGCAGAGAGTAGAGGAAAATTTTCGTCGCTCTCGGGCTGTCGCGCGCGCGTCTCTCTCTCTCTCTCTGTCGGTCAGCAGCATTTGTGTATATTTATCGCGGCGTCAGTCGATTGGCGAACGCTGCCGAGTGCGCGATCCGTCGTACAAGCAGACTTCAGCTCGAGGCTCGCCAAGAGTTGGAAAATATGACCACCGGTTGATCCTACTGCTCCAAAGTGCCCGAATCGAGACGAGTGCAAGTGTGTAGACTCGTGCCTTGTGCGTCGAGTTCAAAAGCAGCAGCAGCGAGCACAACGATAAACATCCCGATCGACATAGTTATGAAGTGAAACTTTGCAGCGTCCCAAAGATCCAACGCACGCATTACTCACCCAACTCGGCGTGTCGTGAGTATATCTTGAATTTTTTCTGCTTCCCGTGTAATTGGCCAGATGCATGTGCATCGTATATAATATAAGGAGCTGAGTCGTACCGTTATGGTAAATACACGAGCGCGTCTATATAGCAGCACGTACACGTCGCTGCTGGGCCGCTTTTCATTGAACTTCCTGCTCGAGCGATGTTATACACGCGTTTCAATAGTCCCGATGACAGACCAGAGCCAAATGACCACAATTCGTGCCCCTTTGACTCGTCGCTTACGAGATCGTTCCGTCAAAAAATATTCGAGTAAATAAAAACAAACCAGTCTCATCCGTCAAGCTCGATTAATTGTCAATTGCGTAAGCTATGTAGCGCTATGCAGATGCATATCGAGAGGTGCGACGCGAAATAATGCCAGAGATATATAATGCACACCCATGCCAGTGAGCTCACAAAGGCTCCGCGTGTAAATCATTTTCAATAGAGAGAGAGCGATTACAAAACAATAAACTTTCGACGCGCTCACACACGCGGCCGCGCGCAGATACCATCTCAAACAATATAGCATTTGAATATAGCTGCTGCTACATTGAATCGAGCCAAGCTAGAAAGTAGCTGGCGAATAATCCTGCGCCGCACATTATGTACATATTGGAATTATGCAGGTACAGGCGGAACCGAAGCCCGTAATAAAATAAGAAGAAGACAGGCTCCTGGAACAATCATGGGCTCGAAAGTCGAGTACGTCGAGTCGTCGCACATGTACGCGACGAATTACATACGAAATTCCAAGGCCATAGCCGTGCTCTGGGGCATCTTCACCATCTGCTACGCGATAATCGGCGTCGTAGCCTTCATCACGCCCGAATGGCTCGGCGATCTCGAGCACGAGAATCCCGGCAGATTCGGCCTCTGGATGAGATGCAGCTTCGCCGGCACAGGTAACGATCTCGTTCGAGAGCTCCAAGCTCCATTGTTTTTATGTGTCCGTTGGTCGTTGCAGGCGAGCTGGTCGAGGAGTGCGTGGGACGCCTCGACGAGCTGTCGTCGATCTCGAGCGTACCCTTCAGGGCCAGCACGATCCTCGTGGCGATAGCCGTGCTCTTTGCCCTGCTCTCCATCTGCGCCATGCTGCTCTTCTTCTTCTGCCAGACACCGACGGTTTTCCTCGTCTGCGGATGGCTCCAGGTTGTTTCCGGTAAGTCTCGACGACTCCCTTGACCATATCGACAAGAACAAAAAGTGAGAGGATATTTCGCGTACGCGATCGACGCTCGAGATTATTTTGCATGAGCATTTCACGCACGTCTGGCTTTGGTGTTTGTAGTGGCTTGCGATCGTGAAAATCGTAAATTGCTCGCGAAAAAAGTCTATAAAATAGTTTGGTCGGTAAGCCATAGCTTCTAAATTCTCTTTCTCTCTGTGCTCGCGAGAAATTGACCGATAACAAGCTGCTGCAGCTTGAAAGTTTTTAATGGAAAGTAGCGAATGCCGGAAATAAAGTTTACAAGCGCTCCAGCTCGTAGGAAAATGAATCGGCGATCAAGATGCAACGACGGCCGATTTGTCCTTGAGCCGCGTCCGGTTAATTAGCTTACGAGCGGCGAAAATCGAGCAAATACAACGAAAAGCTGGCAACAATTTGCGATCTAGCGAAACGGCCGGGATAAAGGAGCTCTGTACGCATGTACAGCTCTATCGGATTAATTACACGCGCCGCGGATCGCGTGGCTTTCGATATAATCATAATGCATAATAATTTTCACACTTGCCCGATTAGATAGATCGGTTATTAATCTATATATGAAAATTGGAAAGTTCCGAGTATACACTTACGAGACAGGCGTGCGGGTACGCGTATTTTTTGAAAGTACCCAACTAGACAGCCATAAACTGCGGTGAAACTGCCGTAAACGACGAGTTTAGATAAAAAAATGCGTGTACGCGCTGTGTTGGAGGGGGAGAAGGGAGCTCGCTGATATCTCGGGCAATTAGTGCGTCGATTGTTTCTAAAGGCCCGATCTTCCCAGCCTTAATGAAAAGAATATATAAGGTTCGCACAGGCGTACGAAACAAGTGCAGTGAACTAATTAACTCGTCGCCGCTTTTCTCATAAGGTCGGTTTCGGAGCTGAATCCAGAAAATAAGCGTCCTAATGCGCTCGGTGTAGATCGCGATCCGCGGCGTGTCTCTGCGGTTTTGTTCTCTCCCGCTGAAGTGGCTATCGTTTAATCGAGATATAATTCCGCTTAATAAATTGCACAATCTCGTAGCAGCTCTCGCGTGCATTATGCAAGATATAAAAAGGTTTTATCGCTGGATCGAATCGAAATTCGAGCGTACGGCTGTATACACGTGCACTTTCGCGCGAATTCCTGAGAAATGGCAAATATATTTAGCGTATGCACGCGCCTCTCACAGTCTGTAACAGCTGCTGCTGCTCAAAGGATGCATGTATATATACCGCTCCTATATAAGTGCGTCGCGCGGACAGAATTAACCGTTACTTTGCGCTCGACTAGATATGCCCATATAGACTGCGTTGGCCTCGCGCAGATGGCCGCGCAGACTCGCTCGACGTACTTACTCCACGTCCGCGCATAGAACAACAAAATATACGACAAATAAATAAACTGCAGCGACAAATCTGCACTCTAGTTCAGCGACTAATCGTGCGCATAGCTGCATCGAGCCCTCGATATCGATTGCGTAACGATACGCCAGACCTATTTCGATTGTGCAGCGCACACATTATTATCGGCTGGAAGCGATCGTTATTCAACGCTTTGCTCTTTCACCTACATCGAGGCAGCTGCTGCTCCTGTTGCTGCGCGTTTTGTTGATGTTTTTCCTCTCTTTCGCTGGCAAAATGTTCCTACGCTCTGATTCGCTTACTCTCTCGCTCCGGCCGCTGCCTTTTTTGCGCAGCTATATGCCCTCGTGCGTACAGTCGAGTGCGGCGCGTCGAGAGCGAAAGTATAGATATATATGTGGTTCGCATAAGTGCACTCGTATGCGCGCGGCCGATACGAAAAAAGTCGATGCACTCGAGCCGACTGACTGGCCAACTGCCGACGATACAGATATGCGCGCTTGGACAAAAAGACGCGCGCAGTCGATTGGCCGCGGACGAGCTGCTCTCTGAGTGGAGAAAATCCCGAGACGATCGTTCGATCTTTTTTTGCCACTAGACCGGCTGCAAAGTCACAGAGATCGCAGAACTCGAGTAGCGAGCCGACGCAGCGATCCTAGTACTCGAATGCTCTTGGCTAATACACAACGTACCTCACGACGACCGATCGTGAGAATCGCAATTCCAAGCGCCAGATAAAACTTGTCGGCTCGACGCTTCCGAATCGACGGCTAAGAATATGCAACTCGCTGCCACTCGCTGCCAGACGTGCATATTTTTGCATTATTACAGTTAGTAAAGGTGAATTAAACGGCGCATAGATATAGATAGACGCGTACATAGGCTATATAGCGGAGCAACAATGTGCCCATATATCGTAGCGCCTTTCACTCGCTCGTTCGTCGCGGCTCCTATACATATATAAGCCGTGTTGTACGTTGCGCTACTCGGGCCTCCACGCGAAATATTTACTTTTAATCGAGAGCCCATGCTAAAAATGCATTTCTATTTTCAGCCATCTGCATGGGCGTAGGAGTTGGCGTCTATCCACTCGGGTGGGATTCACCGGCCGTTCGGGCTATATGTGGTGCGGCCGCTGCGAGGTGATGATCGTAACAACGAAAAGAAAAACATCGAGTCGTTTTATTAATTACTTGCAACGCGTTTCTTTGGCAGATATAATCCAGGCGGCTGCGCCATCAGATGGGCGATACCACTGGCGGGTATAGCGGCCCTCGACGCGGCGACCCTCGCCGCGCTGGCCTTCATCCTGGCCACGAGGCACGTCAAGCTCCAGGCCGAGCCCAGCTTCAACAACGGATCGCTTTACAAAGGTGAGCAGTCGTACTATCCCGACACGAGCAGGGTCCACGCGACCTATAGCTCGCCCTCGCCCTATGTACATTACGAGAGGTACGTCGATTTGGCGAGGCAACGCCAGAGGGCCGAGCGCCTCAAGCCGCCCCCGCCACAGTCGCCGCAACGTATCGATTATTATCAACCCTGCTTGGATCCCGATCAACCGAGTATCATTTATAGCCCCCTCAACGAGGGCTGGTATGGTTAGTGGCTACACTTGTTTTTTTTTACCTTTTTTTTTGCTTGTCTCTGTTTCTGTCTTGGTTCCTCGTTCTTGTTGTTCGTTGTTTTTGTCTTTGGTATTGGTGCAGGTGAGTAGACGCGACCGCGGACTGATACCCGTAGGCTCGTTCGTGTGTGTCGGTTACTGGTATAAAACATGTATACTTTTTCCTTCTCTCGAGCACTAAATTATGAGGCTTGATCGTTGTCCACAGGCGAAGTGAATCCAGGCTACGTGAACGAGGCCCAGAGCGTCGCCGGATCGCGCAAGTCCCTGTCGATGCGGCCCGTCCTGCTGGTCTCGGGGCCGCCACCGCCGCCTCCCGAGCAGGACCGCTACAGCGAGCTGTCGCGCGGCAAGTCGCACTCGCATCATTCGCTGTTCGCCGCCGGGCCTCATCCCTCGGCCATGCATCATCATCATCACACCAACACCCTCAACCACTCGCAGCACAATTATCAACTGTGATGATCGCGAGGACGAGCATCTCGCAAAGACTGCAGATCGTTTGGGATTGTCGAGCTCTCGGCTTACTCGCGACTTTTCGCGTTAGTGGCCACGCTCTCCTCCCCTAGTTTTTATTACTGATAAATACGTATTTATTCGTTGTATATTTACAGAATTCAATCGTGTAGGATTCACGATGCCACTTGTTCATGTACGATTACTAACAGTCTGTGTATTGTGTTGACAAGGGCCTTTGCGCTCGATCGCGTGACTAATTTTTGTAATCGCGCCTAGTTCTTACGTAACTACTTCTCTTTTAGCTTTCCCAATGATATCAGATATAATCGTTCTACGCCGAAAGTGCGACTCTTAATTGATTTTCCCCCTCTCCTGCTCGAGAGACTACGCTCGAGATTACTGGCTGCAGCGGGGAAAATTGCAAAAGTGCCTACGAATGATTGATGAGCGGTTATGAGATAATCCTTTTAATCAAAAGCTTTTCACCACACAAAAGTTTGTTGAAATTTAAATGTTGAATTTTAAATTTGAGATTTAAATTTGCAAAAATTTTTTTGAAAAGTTTCCAAAACTTCGAGCTAAGCACTTTTTGTTGAAATTTGCCACAACGTGCATGTCCGTTTGCTCCAAGTCCGCACACGAGACTTGATATTATTTGTATTTTATTGAGACTTTGAGTAAATGATGTGTTAAGCGCCTGCTTTTTTTTGAGTATGTGTATGATTACAGTTTATTATTTTGTAAGTGTATTTATTAATGCATCAGTGTTATTCCGTCGATATATATATGTATATTTAATATGTTTACATATAATGTACACATATGCACATATATTCAAATATACATATGATATATTCGATAAAATCTGTCATACAAATAAGACAAAAGAAAATATAATCGAAAATTTTGTTTAAAAAAATGAAATGACAAACCAACATAATTTTGTTTCTTTTTGACTAGTATAATATCATTATATCTACATATATTATATTTTTCATATTATGATACATCATTAATATCACGACGAGTATTTTCTTGTTTTGTTGTTAACATTCAAATGGCTGGTTCAAAGCGTCACGAGAGAAAAACAACATGCGACGATTTTTCAACAGCTGCGGCAAGAGATGATACACAAGTAGAGAGAGAGAAAATTACAAGTAGAAATTAAGTACATGATAAATGGCTCTAGTTATTATGGCTCATTAGGGATAACAGTCAACCTACTTATTGGCTAAAAATCGTGTTATACTACAATATCGACAATCTAAACGTGTGTGTTGATTTTTTTTCTACATTACATATCAGCCTTAAAACACATACGACGTGAACAACCACAAGTTGATAATAGTCGTTCGTACAAGTGGAGAATGCAAGAGAGACAGAGAGAGAGAGGGAGAAAAAAAACGATTAAGCTCTAATATCATACAAATCGCTCCTTTGGAAAAAAGGAAAGGCGATTATTTGGTCGTCTCTCCTCGGTGAGATCAAGGGGTAAAATTTAACGCTATAATGGAGAATCGGCAAAAGGAAGTGTTATTATTTTACGAGCTATTAAAAAGCGCATGTATTCACACCCTCTGGAATTGCGAGCGCGCGTGTAACATTGCCGGGCAACAAGTGCTTTTATTGCGGCTCAGCAGTTGGCAGTCGTAAAGCTATAAGCTTGTCGCGCTCTCGCTCGAGGATGCACACCATGCTCCTTTTTCCTTATCGTATAACGTATTGGCGCGCGTCGACGCTTTAACTTTTACAATTCACAGCTCGGTTTTGCCCACGACGACGATGCCGCAAGGCTGGACGACTCCGGCTACGCCGAGTCTCGGCCTCTTCTTGGGGCACGCGTCGTCCTTTTTCAGCAGCTCCTCGATCGAGTACGGATTTCGTTTTTTGGCTTGCTGCTGTTGCTGCTGATGCTGCTGCTGCTGCTGTTGCTGCGTTTGTGGCCGATGCGGCGTTTGTCGCTGCTGTTGCTGCTGCTGCAACGACGCCTTGATGAACGTCGAGGACGGCCCGTCTCGATTCGGTGTACACTTGTTTGTCGGCGTAAAGGCGCTACACTTGCCGCCGAGCTCCAAGACCGTCTGGGGCGTCCGGCTGGGGCTTCTTTGGTAAGGCTTGGGACGCTGAGCGTTCGCGAGCGAGTCCGGGATCGTGGCCGACTCCTCGAGGTCGCTTTTGTCGAGCGAGTCCTCGCTGCCGAGGGTCGAGCTGGCGCTTGATTTCAGTTCGAGCAGCACCTGCGACTGCGACGATTCGGGATTGTCGTGGAGCCGCTCCGATTCCAGCGATCTGTGAAAAGCAACAAGCAGCTATGAGCGAACATTCATAATTCTGGGTTCTGTCGAGTGTCGTCGCATCTTCAGGTTTGTACCTCGCTATGTTCTGGAGGGTATGTAGGTGCGGCGCCTGGTAGAGCGACGAATAAAAGGAAGAGTTCCAGGCTGCCGACTGGGCCGTGGCGGCTTCGCTTCCTACGGACGAGACGCTCAATGGACCGAGGCCACCGCTCGCAGGATAGAAAAACTGGTAATCCGCTCGTACGAGTGTTTCTGCAAATGCCAAAACGTCAGCCAGACGAATACTACTATGTGTTATAATACAATGAAGCAGGGATGGGCTGCGTGCGTGAAAGCTACAAGTTCCGCGAAAAGGAGCCACCGTTGGGCTTTGTGCGCGCAAACTCGGAAACAATGTACTCGAGAGCATGTCTGTTCTAGGCAACATGCGATACAGCGCGATACACAAAAGGGTAGATGGGCTCGCGTGACGGCCATCGTCTATGATTGCCAGAAAGACGGCTCAATTTGCGCCGATCACGCACGTAGCCAGAGACATATCACTAGCCAAGAAAGAACGTTTTCGTACCAGTTTGAGCAGCTGCGGCTGCGGCTGCGGCGGCGGCGGCGGCCTGATGCACGACGACGTTGCCCTGCATCTGAGCCTGATAAGCCGTGGCCGCCGCCGAGGAAGAGGAGGTCGCCGACGACATGGACGAGTGCTCTAGGGACGGGTGCTGCTGGTCGGTCTGCAGGCCGCCGCCCCTGAGTATCCGATTGACGGACGAGACCGAGGGCAGGCTCTGGGGGTCGCAGGCGCCCTGACGCACCAGCTGCTCCCTTATCTCCCAGGCGAACATGGTCGGCTGCTCCTGCTTCATGCGCAGGATCTTCTTCACGACGCTCGGCGTTGCCACTTGCTGTAAGCATACATTACGCGTGAGACGGAGGCATTAGCGTGACAATTTAGATGGATGCGTACGCATTTATATGGATACTTTTGCTAGTTTAACGTGTATAGTCGTGTGCAGGGGTGGAGCTGGGCTCGGCTGGCAGAGGACTGCAAAAGGGCGTGTGCAATGCTAGGCTGACGCGTGGGTGGGTGCGCGTGCGCTCTGCGATTCGGAACTGCCTCGGGACTGCTGCTGCTGCTGCTGCTTATCGCTCGTTAACACTGTACGTTACAGTGTCGATGAGCCGATGCTCGCCAAGTCCCCGGGGACAATTGCAACGGCTACCCCCCGCTCTCTTCGGCTCTTATCGTTAACGCAGAGAGCCGCAAAGCTGCCGGTTCCTTTTCATATGCACGCGTCCGTATACAGTCGTGCTTCTGCCTTGGCTCCGAAGGGGACAGCTGCCTTTCGAGGCTTACTGATCGCCACCCTCTCGAGTAGTCGGGCCGGGCCATCGATGGACAATAATAATTGGCCAGGAAGTGTCGCGCGCTCGTGGCTCGCCCGGCTATGAATGCCAGTAACCGACAGATACAGATTCTTATCTCTCTTGCTCTTCGAAGCCGTCTTTCGTTGTCCGACGTTTAGAGGCTATATATACCACGCGGCTGATTTTCACTTTTAAGCCTCGTGTACGCGACTGACACGAATGACGATCGTCGCTGAGCAAAATGAAGAAAAGGCTCTTGCGCGAGACGTCTGCACGCTCGTATTGAAAATTACCGATCCAATTGCTGCCGCGTTTTTTCGACCTAGAGCGACACGACCATTTTCTCCAATTGAGACGTCGTAAGAGCGACACTTATCCAGGAAAAGTCGCGGCTGATTATATGAGTAGCAGTAATGAGACGTGTGGACGTTGCCGCGCTCGAGGCGAGGCCGGAAACTTTGTATTTTTATATAAAACATTTCTTCATAATTTATCATACGTACGTATACTCGCGCAAACACCCTTTAGACATTCGACAGAGATTCGTTCGCTCTCGAGCTCATAAGTGTTATAATATTTTCGAAATGGCTTCATCAGCCGCAGGTATCGCTCACGTCTCGCTCGCTACAATTTTCTCAAAAGTATCTCTAAATAACTCGCTGAATAATTGGACGCTTACAAAAAGAAAAAAAAGAATAAGAAAAAAAAATAAAGCAAGTAAACGACAATGTTTTCGTGTGTAAAATTGCGCGCACGCATATAGCTATACCTTCGTAATACGGTCAAACGTCCGACGAGCGGAACTGTCCTGCCTTGTTATTATTGCCTACCCTGTTTTTTCTTCTCTCTCTCTCTCTTTTCTGCTTTTTATACACTGTATACGTGTAGTAGCCAAGGATTATTATTATATGTATCTATACGGCGCATAGGCTGCACACTTTACTGTCTATGTTTGTACTTTTGCCGCGCGAGCTCGCGTGAAAAATCAAGCATCGAAATGTAAATACGCGAGAAAAGGCGCGCGCGCGTGTCTAGTATATAGGCAAGTTGGGACGCGATCTTAATTGGATGATAAGGCCTTGCTGCTGCAATGTTTGCGCTCGAGAAAATCGACTGCGTCTTTCGAGTGAAAATGCGATTCTGTGTTTGTGCATGCTATATAAGTGTGTGTGTGTGTGTGTGTGTGTGTGTGTATGTGCTTCATTTGTGCGGGCAAATTATTTGCTGATTGAGCGCTCCATATGCGTCGGTCGCACCAGTGGACACCTGTGAACGAGAAACTATTGCCTCTGTTTCTTTCATTGCTCTCGGGAAATCAGGCCTATGATTATATATCGTCGGAGCGTAAAATATAGCTCTATAGAGTGACGAATTTTTCTCGAAAATGTTGAAGCTCTCGACAACTCTGCCGATCGTTACGTCGCTTTCGAGTGAAAATTAGCTCGTCCCTCTGTGTATAATGATTTTTAGGAATGCGCCGGCCATTATTAATAATTATAAAAGTGTATATAAGTAGTCGGTTTTTGTCGCGTAAAAAATAATTTTCGCATTTGCTCGGCGACGCGAGCATAACCGTAAAATTGAAAAGTGTCATATTCGCAGGATGCACGTACGTATGCTCGAGCGCAAAACGAGCCGGCCGAATCTTTCGAGCCCGACACTTAGACATGCAAATTTCGCATGCTCGCCCGGGTGCATATCGCCTTTTTCAAAGTCATCATCATCATCATCATCATCGTCATCATAATCACCATCGGCATCGCACGATCGCCGAGTGTTTGCAAGCAGCGCGCGAGCAAGAGTCGATAATCGTCATTTTCGATTCTCCGTGTGCGAGTGTGCGAGTGTGCAGTGTGCGCTGCAGCTCGCAACGACAATTTGCCAACGCCGTTTTTGCATATTTTATGAAGGCCCGAGTACACACACGTACACAGCGCTGGCCATTTTTTTATTTATTTTCTTTTTTGCGCGAGAGCCTGCGTGACCAGGGCTCATTACACGTGTGGCTGCGGCTCGCACACTTGCATACATATACATTGTTGTTGTATTATTTGCTCGGTTATAGTTGGCGTTACGCGCATGGTAGTTGGGCCGCCTGCATTAATCCAGCCACTGGGCTACATCTATCGAGAAAAGCAGCAAAAGCGGACGAGCTACGAGTTGCCGAACGAGGCGCGAAACAGATTTTCGTAAAAGTAAAACGACGACCTTGGTCCATAAAACCTTACGCGCAACTCACGGGCGGCAGATTATGATTTTTAAGAGGGCAGTTGGCACCTCGTCCTCTTTGCATGATATCTTATAGCAGCTACTTGGCGCGTTTCTTTCTCGCGCTCGTTCCGAGTCGGCCGACGAAAATTATGCTAATCATCGGGTAGCTGTAGCCGGGACGCAGGAGTCAGGCAGCAGCAGCAGCAGCATAATGCACGGTAATTGCGCTGCACACGCGTCGTCCTCCTCGGGATCCTCTTAAAATCGCATCGGTAACGCTACTGAAAAACGTGCCGATCGCAGGCTCGTTTTTTGAAGGGCCTCACTTCTCGCTCGCCTGCCCAATTATCACGGCAATAAACTCGCTGCAGCTCGCGCCAAACTATGTACTCTCAGCTTTCGTTTCTTTTCACCCTTTTTCCTTTTCTTTTCTTTTTTCGCCTGCTTTTATTTTCTCTTACAAAGAGCCTAAAGCCTGTTTAAAGAGAGAAATTTTTCGTGTACATCTCACACGCGAGTTTTAAAAAAGTGGGTGCACACACACATAACACACAGTACACACAGGTACATATAGATTTTTAGCCTCGGGGCCATTTGCATAATTCTGAAAATGCCGATCGCTACTCGAGTCCGAGTGCAGCGAGAGATATTTGTGTCCGAGGTTTGCCACCGAGAAAAGGAGCGCACGCGAAAATCCTTTAGTCGCTGCGGTACGCTCCTTTCAATGGGCACATAATAAAAAATATATATATCGTGTATGAATGTAGGCAGGCAGGTAAGAGCGCGAGAGAAAGAGGCGGCAATTTACGGCGCGAAATTTACAAACGACGAGCTGCAGCTCGCGCCCAATGAGGATACACATTTTATTTTATTAGGTGTTGCACACACGCGCGCGCAAGTGCTCGATTTTTACGAGTTTTCGCAGGTCGGGCTTCCGCGGCGGCGGTCGAAGCACGCAGAGCTCCTACCGTTAAGCGAAAAAAAAAGACAAAGACTGGATGCAATTGGCTCAAGTTTATATGGTTGAAGTGCGAATAGCTCGAGTTAGAGAATGAAAAATCGGTCGATCACATACGGTGGCTACCTTGGTCTTGCTGCCGCCTATGCTGCCTGGCCTGATGCTGCCGGTCTCGTAGAACCTCGTGAGTATCTTGGAGACGCAGCCGTGCGAGACGAGCAGCTGCCTGGATATGTCGCAGGGCCGGACGCCGACCAGGGCCAGCTGGACGATCTTCTGGCGCACGCAGTCGGGCAGCGGTCGCCCGTTCACGAACACGCCGCCGAGTTGGTTCACTCCGGCTTGACCTAGGCAACAAAAATCACTCGCGTTAATTGCTGTATATACTTTCGACGGAATTGAAAGAGAGAGAGAAAAAGAGAAGGGGGGGGATTTTAAGTAAGTTTTACGACGGCCGAGCTATGTTTCTAATTCTCGCTTCTCATAGGGCCGTAAATATTTTCTCGCGGCTCGGCACGCGCTTGCCGCGACTTATTAAGTGTTGACGACGAGCTCGAGCGAGGCGCATCATCGCTGCTCGACGCAGCTATAATGCTCGGCACTCTACGCGTACTCGACTCGTAAATATTACTGCCCGCTGCATTCCGCCGCCACAGACATTTCGCACGGGGGGCAAGTAGGTTGCATTTTCACCTGTACGAGCTACATTATATTCTCTATATTATATTCTATATTTCGCATTATTGTGTATTGTATATCATAGGTCGCGCTGGACGGAGCGAGCAGATCTTTGTCACGGCCCGACGACCAACGGCTTAATGCATGTATAATATAATACGCGCGTCGCTGCTCGGACTCGGCAAATGCAATTTGTTAACGAGATAGAAATGTCTTTTCGGCGAATCGCGCCTCGCTCGATGACTCGCACGCAATAAAACATTATACTATCTCGCTCTCTCTCGTACAGCTATATACGTGTAAGCGTGACGAAGCTGGCCCCGTCGAATAACGGCCATCGCTCGAGATTCTCGTCGTCTTTGGGATACGCAGACCGTGGCTCTTGTAGCGCATGGCCGACTCGATATACGTATAGCTGCGACGCTGCACGATTCGCGGGCGGATCCGATCTCGGCCGCTCTGAGAAAAAGCCCAGCTATAAAGAAAAAGAAGAAAAGGTCTGCGTGGAGGCACGCGCCTTCACGTGCAGCGGCTAATTACCCCATCCCTCAGCCATCCTAACAACGTCCATGATAATAATGTCATCAAGTCCAATTATCGGCTACACATGCGCGCCACGGAGTTTATTGCCTCAAAAATACATCGTCGTACGTACGAGCGAGCGAGCAAGCCGCGCCAGCCTGACGGCCGATAAAAAATTGCTTTCTCGAAAGTATATCGCGCGCCGCTTAATGTAACACAGAGAGAGAGAGAGAATACTTATCCGCCGCTGACGACTCGATTATATTATTACCCTTCGCCTGGGAATTTATGGGCCAAATTGTCAGCATCTCGTTGATCACTCGATGCGGCCCCGATCGATGCGCCTCGGCAATTTGCACTTTTTTAAATGCCATTTTCGTTGCTACATACAATCGGCTGCGTCGGTCAACTTGGCTTTCCGGAAAAAGCACGGCTAGTTCCGTCAAAATTGATTGTTATATAGCACCTAGCTAATTAAAATGCGCTTATTGCGACCGACGCGATCGCAAATGACAACGTGGATCATCGTATGCAAAAAAAGTAGGAAACGCATTAAGATCCCATTTGAAGCTACCTCGACCCATTCTTTCGTCTTTTAGCCGTCTTTTAGTTTTCGGGAAGGTAATTTAAGGAGAATCGATTAGTCAAGGTGAGAAAAGCAAAGGGACGACAGTCTGTGGTCAGCTCGTCGAAATTCCTGTCGCAAACTCGTGTTATACAGCGAGAGCCTAAATTATTATTAATTGTGCTATAAACGGAAGTGCGAGCTCAAACAAGTACCAAGAGAGAGGGGCGCTTATTGCAGCGTATCAGCACCCCCTTTTTCGTCATTTTAAACAATAAAAAGTTCAGACTGGTAAGTAGATGTATATAACGACAAAATGAAACTCGTAAACAGCCCGTAAAACAAACAAAATTATGCAGCCCAAAGACGCAAGAGAGGAAGGAAGGAGTGCGCGCACAACGAAACACCAAGAATGATACGAAGAAAAAAAAACGAAAACAATGAAGGAAGGGCCGACGGAGAAAGAAGAAAGGAGAAAGAAGAAAAGAAGAACAAGGCGAAATTAGTCGAAATCAAGATTTGCTCGATTGTCGTCGTCGTCGTCGTCGTCGGGGTATAAGAACGAAGGTAGGCTTACGAGAAGGAAGATAGGTGCAGTGCGCACCTCATACGGGGCTATTTAAGCTCGAGAAGGGGGCCGCCGAAGCGCTGCGCGAAATTAGCGCCGAATGGCCTTTCGATGCCTATCGGACCTTTTGCTCATTTAGACCCCTCGACGCGCAGAGAACACGCGCCACCTTACACGTGTATTTGTACACCTGCTGACGAGCGAGCTGCCTAAACGGATGCGTTATTGTCTCATCTCCTTCTTTTTTCCTTCCTCTCTAATAGAGGATGTGCGAAAATTTGGCCCCGTCGCTAATAGACTTTATATATACCTATATCGTTGGCGTTTTATTGATTTTTCGACTAGAGCCGCGGTAATTGATTTTTTGCCTCATCGATCTACTAATAGTAGAGTGGACCTGTTCACAGGTGCGTATAAATATACACAAGGCAGATATATTAAATATATACGAGCGCGTGCGAAAGGAGAAGAAGAGATGCTCCTCTTGATCTCGACCAACACATACTACACGCATATCTCGATACACATAGGTATATAATTTATACGGATCGGCATGCGACCAGATCGATTTGTCGATGACGTCTGTGGTATTTATTTTTATAACGACGAGGACAAATCGAGCCAACGAGGCCCGAAATTCGAAACAATTCGTCCGATCGCGAATGACACTGACTCATTGGTAAAACGGGAAGGCATACTATCGCTGCCTTTAATTACCGTGAGGGGAATTTATAAATTCGAAAAAGTATAGCGGATCCCCGAGATTTTTCAACTATTCCGCGGCTTTTTAATCGTTCGGCAGAATCGACGGCTTGTCGCGTCGCTCCGTCTCTGATGTTTTGCCGAAACGGTAGCATAGTCGTCTTCGTCGCCGCGCGTATCGATTAATGTATATAAACGATTAGCATCTTCCTCTCTCTCTTTTTTTTACCGTCCCCAAAGAGAATTCTCTCTCGTTCTCTCTCTCGTCATAATACATTAATCTAATTTTTCACTATTGATGCCGCGAACGAGCGTATACGCTTTTTTACGATTATGGCGAGATGTTGGATGGAACTTTTTTGCGCGCGCGCACGCCTCTCCCGCTGAATTTTTCGTATATCATCGCGTGCAGACTGTTGCGAGGCACTTTATAAAAAGGCAATTAAAAACGATAATTCAAAAAGTCGTCGAATAAAAGTGCCCAAGCCGGAATATAGGCGAAAAAGGGTTTTGTTAGAACCGCGAATTATTGCTCGATCTCGAGCCGAGCAACTATTAATTTTTATCATCGATATTTTATTTACAATCGTTCATAATTCGGCATTAAAATGGTTGTATCTCAAGTTTGGTCCTTACCTGTATGCGGCATTTCTGCGACTGCTTTGGAACTCGAACTGCAAAAAGAAATCATAGCGACGATATAAATATCATTAAAGTGCATATGGAACTGCGTATACGAGGCATCATCGGGCGTTATTTCAGCGATTATGATAATGAGCCTAGCGTGAATCGTACACACTGTATATATAGCCTAATGAATTTTAATGCTCCATTATAGGCGAGGGGCGAGCATGACACCGTAGGACGCGTCGATGTGTGCGTGTGCCTCGGCCGTCCGCGCGTATATAAGTGTGCCTCGCTCTGCGCTTGTGTGTGACCGATAACGGGGGTGTGCATATAAAATGTGTTACGAGCGACTAGGCCTAGCCGCGTGACTCCTCGTCGTTAGATGCCAGCCCGCTGCTTTTTGCTGCTGCTCGATATTTTCCACTTTAGCGCTGAAAATTTTCACGCGACTCTACGACAATGCGCGAGTAAAGCAAGAAAAAGCAGGTAGGAAAAAGGAGCCAATAAAAAACCGGTACTATTACGTATCACGGTCAATTAATCAGCTTCGGGCAGCTTTGGCCGTAGTCCACTCGAGTCGACTATCCGAGCCATATCGCTAAATACAGTTTCGGCGTAAAACTGGTATTAATTGGCCGACTAAACTGCCACTGATAGCCGATGCTGCTCCTGATTGATTAATCATCTGCGGCTGGCGGTCGCGCGGGCCATCCCGAAATTTATGGCCGTTCCGTGAAATCGAATGTTGACTAATTTCAGCGTATGCTAAGTAGCAAGTAGCCAACAGAAGCAGCAGCAGCATCTTGCGCGAGTACATTTTTCATTTTTCAAAATTTGGATTTTTATATACTTTTGCGCATATCGGAACGTCGACCGGACTTACAAAAGTGGTATATAAGGTAGCAGGTGGCTCTGGGCACTGGTCACACGATAGCGCGTGCTTAGCGATGCAAATTAACGCGCGATTACCGAAGCATTGGCTGCTTTCTTTTTTTTGCTCTTTGAGCTGGCACGGTATATATCGCGGCCGATTTAGGCCGTATACTCGAAGCTCTGACCCCCCCGCTCGGTATCGTTTGTTGTTGTTGTCGCGTAGGTACACATACGTGCGGGCTAATCTTGATTTAATTACCAGACATTATATGCGCGCGACCTCGCGGACACGCTTCTCGACTTTTTAGCATAAATTGATTTTTCTTCTCGCACGCGTCATACTCGTTGGCTCGCGAGCTTTGCTTCGCTCGTACTTGTATAATTGTACCTATATAGGCGCGTACTTTTATTCCTACAATATTTGTAGCGCATGTTTTTGCCTGTGAGTCCGGCGTTGCCTAGCGATAATGAGAATGAGCTCGGATAATTATATCGTTTATAAATCAGTCGGTGACGTCTTCATCCGGACGACGTTCCGCATGTCGCGCTCCTCGAAAATTCCTCCTTGTACCACTGTATACACGTTGTGTACGTCGCGTTCTCGGCGCGATCGCGCAATTAAAAAGCCATGGGCGCAGATCTGCTCAGGTCGGCATTCCCGAGGATCCCGAGCCGAGCCGCCAAGCAGCACTCGTCAATGTAGCCTGCATCCATCAAGTTCGCGCAGCTTCGTACGCTTTTTAGGCCCAGAACGCATGTGTACGCAGCAAATACTTAATCGTCCTTTGAAGTGCTTTTTGTGCTCTCCCTTATTATATACCCGCTACCTCTCTCTCTCTCTCTCTCTCTCTCTCTCTGCCTCGACAAAAATGAAATTTCATCTACAATATGCTGTAGGGAACGTATTTACGTCCCTTTGCAGCATATATACATGGCGTACACACGTATAAGGTCACGCTCTTGCGTGTTGGGAAAATCACCCGATTTTTCGTTGTTTATTCATTAGGTTGCGGCTGCTATACCGAGGCACAGTATATAGAGGTGTATTATAATAGCATGATCGCGCTTGCAAAAAGGGGGGTAAGTTCTCGCATACATAGGCGTCGCCGGCGGATCTCCGAGCGATATGCACGGCTCGACAGCCATAAAAATCTGAATACATTAGCGAGCGAGACTGCCATGTGAGCTTTTGCTCCCGATAATGCCGCCGACCGCACGATGCCTATCATGCGCGCCGCTAACCCAGCCGCCGACCTATACCTGTACCTGTCGACGGCCAACTTTCCTCCCCCCCCCCTTCTTTGCTTTTTCTGCCCCCGTACGGCTTTTATTTTTTTTTAGACGCGCAATATTTCAAGAAAATTGGCCATTCCGCAGTGTCGCATCGGTCGTGGGCCGTTGAAAGCCGCGAGAAACGATACTCCACTCTACTCCTTCAGGATGAAACAATGTGACTTTTCGCGATTCTATCGGTGCGGCCTCGATAGAGCTATTTCGTGTACGAGTGGCGTGTAAATTTCGCGGCTAATTTCACCTTATGAGTCTGTCTAGATCGCTTTTTTTCCTCCGATAATCTAGCTCGGTCGACGACTTTATTCCGTTAATCTTCGGCCAATGAAAACGATAACAGAAAAAGCTGACATTTATAAAACGCCCAAGTATATGAAAACGTTTGCCACGATATCGCCGATAAGGATCAGCCGGAACAGCATCGCAAGTATAGCAGCAGCAGCAGGTTCGCCTTTAAGCGCATTATCAGCGTGTACAAGCGATGACGACTGGGACGCGCCACGACAACCTCATCCTCGCCACCAAGTTTGCATGGAAATTCGAGATTTTCTTTCACGCTGCGGCCAATGTACACAGTTGTTTTTATGCTAATTTTCAGAGGCCGTCCCTCCAGTGCCTCGCACCAGCAGCCGAGGAAGAAACGAATCGCAGCCGATGTCGGGCCGTTAATTAAATTATTATTATGACGCGCTAAAGGAGCCAAGTAGCGGAGCTAAATTGTAGTCGTAAGCTTATTAAAGGCTTTTTTCTCCCTGGGCCGCTTGTTTACGAGTGACTGGACGATTTTTCAGCGCAGCGCGTACCAGTAAGTTGGAGCATTCGCGATTATTGGTCGGACGGTGGATAACGAAAGTCGCCTAGCTGCTACTGCTTCTTTGCCTTCTTTTTGCCCCTATTTCAGCTGATAAAGACATAATATTTACGCGTGATTAGAATTAAGAATTTCGCACCGAATTACAGGATACCGGCAGCCGAGGCAGATAAGCTGCGAGGAACTTACTTTTACAGTTAAAAGTGGCCGATTTTTTTTATTCTCGTTTTTGGTTGCTTGGCAATGTAGCACTTACCCATTCAAACGAATCCATAAATTTGACACATGATCGGACGATTCACGCTCGACTTAAACTCGCGGTAACTTATGGATGCACTGCGCGACACAGAGAGTCAGAGATGAGGCTGCGCAACGTGCAGGCCCCATCGCGCGTCGGACTCGCGACTGAGCAACGTGCTTTTTTTCTTCCCTCGAGTCGAGGCTGCTCGAGTGGAGGACGGAGGGAAAGCGCCTCGGTCATAATTGGAATAATTTGGTCGGCCAGTGCGCATGACTTACCGTGTATGTGCCATTCGTGCGTTTCACGGAGCGCGAGCGCGACGAAAAAAATTTGCATTTTAAATGAAGCGATAGCGTGCGCGGCGGCGGCGGCCTAGGTGTACACACGGCTACAAAGCAGTAAGCAGCGAGCTCGAGCCCGCTGACTTTATGGCAAGAAAAATCTTAACGCTTTTATCAGTCTTGAGCGCGATACGCCGAGGGTAAAAAGCGCGCCGAGCTTTATACGCTTACGCGAGCTTGTGTGTGCATATACATACAGTGTGACGAAGCGAGGCGCGATGTTGCTTTTTTGCCCCTTAGCTTTACCGCGTACTTTATTGGCCGGCAAACTTTTTACTTTCTTACGGCTAGGAATATAACGAGTAGGACTCACCGGTAGAGCGGTCAGCTCCAGGTTGCGCTGCTGCCGAGCCTGCTTGCCATCGGTCACAAAGTCGACTCGTCTTTCGGGGAAAATTCAACAGCTCTTTTGGCACGACAAAAATTGATTCACAGCCACGATAAAACCTCTTCGATGCAAAATAACAACGCGTGAATTTGTCTGTGTTGGTGTGTTGTTTCGGATGTGCTTCGGCCTACGTAAATGCGTGTGTATCGTGCGATGCTATCCACGCGATGGACACTGCGTGTCTGACAGCAACCACTTGAGCGAGAGCGATAGGATGTGTGCGAGCTGTTGCTGCTCACGTACAAAAGCGGGGGCAGTATATAGCAGAAGAGCTGCTGCTGCTGCTTCTTCTTCTTGCTGTTTCTGCTCTCTCTCTCTCTTTCTCTTCCTCTCTCTCTCTCGGTCTTTCTGCGCTCTATACGGCCCCCGGGCACGCATACAGAGACTGCGCCAAACGCGGAAAAGGAGGCGGTAACACTTTGCTTTGCGCGCGCGACGCGTGTCCGGATCGACGCCGCGGCTACGATTAGCTCTATATATTAGAGCAAACTCAACGGGAGGAAGAGGAGTTGGAGGAGGAGGAGGAGGTGGTGATACTTGCGCTGGTAGTGGTGGTGGTGGTGGTGGTTGCTGGACGCGGGTGGATTATTACATAGCACCTATAAGTGAACAGGTTGACAGGATGAATTAGAAATTGAGAGTCGATGCTACTGAGAGGATTGCGCGATTATACAGCTATTTAAGCGAGTCTCTCGATGTGGTGGGCCAGCAAAAAAGTTGTCCTCGTATAGACTAGGTGGCCGGATTTTTTTCTGCCCGTTAATTGATTTTTACGCCGTTGTTTTGCGCACACATGGACAAATCGACTATTTTGGCTTAAAACTGACTATAAGCACGCGACACACGCGCGACATGTAAATCACATTTTACTTTGGAATTTATACGAGTAACGAATCCTCTGTCGGCAAAAACTATTAGTAGTATATCAAATTTCTAATAAACGTACGAGATAGGCAGTTGGTTCGGTCGCCGAGGCCTCTTTAATGGATCGACTGACAAATAAACCGCAGCGCGGGTATCACATGCAGCCCTCGATGTTATGCCTGTACGTACGAGGTAGCGAGTAGCATCGGTGGCAGCAGCGAACGCGGACACGTTTACAGCCCCCCACGGAGTAATTGTCGGCGCTGTAAACGAGCTTACATAAGGTGCGTGTGCAGCCCGAAACTATCTTTACGCTTCGTTGAGTTTCGCCGACTAGCGCCAAATGCTTCAGCTCGAAGGACGAGCTGCTATTTTTATTTTACAACTCGATGATCACCGACGTCGCTGCTCGACTTTTTTCTATTCCAATGATTTATCGATTCCTACTTCATTGACGTATCGAGTCCGAGGGCGATCCCTGCCAATATGCAAATCGACCAAACTAGCCGCATCGTAACAAGGTCGCGAATGATAATTAGCTTTCGAAACATTGTACATTGTATCTATTATCGCTGAAAAATAAAAAAAGTTTACTCGAGTAAACGCCAACTTTTCGATTGGTATAGAGATAGTAAACGTATAGAAAACCCTTGAAATGTCCATCGAAGCGTAACCACGCCAGCCACCCCCGCAACTATAGTGTCTGGGATTCATTGCTGCATCCACGCAACAGCGATCGATCAGCGCAGCAGCAGCAGCAGCAGCAGTGGCGAGGGTCAAGCCTCGAGTTTTTGCGGTTCGGCCGGTCAACTTTTGCACTTTTTCTTCTCGTGGAGCGAGGAGAGAGCGAGAAAAGATAAGAATCCAGAGTGTAGCAGTGGATGGCCTAGAGCTCATAGGTCGCGAGCTCATTGGCTCGGCTCGAGCGCGGATACTCGCCAACCCCACCAGAGTAGCTCGGCGCCACGCCCAGGAAGGATGCGCCCGGCGAATCCCACCGTCAAAGGGATGATTCCGCCCCCAATCCCGATGCTCGACAGCTCCCACGTACACGGGGTACGAATCGCACCTTCCTATGCGCTCGACGTCCACGAGGGCAGAAACGACACGCGTTCGGATCGAGTACGTGCATGTTGCAATGCGTTGCCGGATGGATGCAGCCTCGCTCATTTTTTGTAAAATCGTAAAAATAATCACTCGCTAAGAGATTTTTCTGTTGGCCGGTCAAAGCTGCCGGGCGAATCGCGCGTATTATATTCACGGCGTGGCGTGCGCGGAGGATACGTTCCGAGAAGCGCAGCTTAGCGAGGCGCTAATCAAGATCTCAGCTGCGAACTGCAACCCTTTCCTCTAATCCAAGCCGCAGACTGCACAAAAGCGTGGATTCCCGAAAACTCGGCCTAAAATCTCGCAGCAGCGTCTCCACCGCAAATTTGCTGCTCGCTCACGGTCGCCGCTTCCGCGAAGTCGCTCTCTCTCGGCTGCGATAAAGCGACTAAGCGACCGAGTACCGAGTACGCGCCGAGGCCCGCACTTATAGCCCCGCGATAATTGTATGAAATTACTTCATTTCTTGCGCGCAGGTGTCAATGATATGGTACGCGTAATGCAATGCTGTAGAGTGCGCCCAGTCGACTAAGCGCACTTACACTTTAATATTATCCTAATATTTGCCAAAGTTTCCGCAACCGCAGCGCTGAAAAGTCCCAGTCGACTCTGTCATTAGCCATTGGCTTAATTATCAATTGGAGCGCTCGGCGATCGACGCGAGATCGGGAAAAGGCCTCGAAGAGCCTGAAACTACGTAAACTTTGCAAAAACAAACGCATCTCGGGGCAGCCAATTGTCTCGGCTACGTGCGTTCGATCAAGATGTTACGAGGCGCGTGCCACTTAGCTCATGCTCGAGTCGAGCTGGCGCAGATGCAGTTCGCTCCTACCTTCGTCGATCCGCAATCCTTCTTTTTCTCTCTCTGTCCAGTTCACCTGTAGGTTTAGGCAGCAAACGAGCTTCATTTCGCTCTCGCCGTTATTATATTTACGTATAATATAAAAATCCTGGGCATCGCGAGGCCGAGCTGCGAGTCTTAATGAATTTCCGTCCGGCGGAGCGCGTTTCGTCTATCCGTGCGCGCGCGAACACGCCCACAGCCGCACGCAGCCTGTACCTTTTGATGACTCCAAAGACGGAATAGAACGAGCTCTTGATGCTGCCTCTGCTCTTCTAATGATTCGAACAATGAATAAATTCAATATCTTAGAATAGCCATAAAAATTTCACGCTAAACAAGAGCAAAAGACGAGTGCACGAGCTATATAGCTGCTCGAGCGCTCAGTTTTTATGTGCTTTTGTCGCTCTTTCTCTCTCTCTCGCGTTTACATCGCATCACGATCCCGCATCGTAAGCGTTGCCATCTCATTAAAAGTAAATGATCCGACTTTTTCGGGCTCGCTGCCGCTGCAGTTTCTCGTTAGATCGGCCAAGTAACCCAAGCAACCTGTAATTTTAATCGTATTTATAAAAGCCAGGTTAAGAGTTCATGGCAATTATTATTATGCATCGAGACACACTACTACTAACTACTAACGCTGCAGCTGTGAATATTGTTTTTGGATATACTGCATAGAGTCGAGCATAATAACAGAGTATGGATGTTTACGAGGCTCGCCAAATGATATAGTTAAAATTCAATTGCGAGCAGTCGCAACGATTCTCATTAGCTGTAACGATAATTGTGGCAACGTCTTCATTCGAGAGCCATCGTACGAATTTATAAGAAATTAATTCATCCGCTGCAGTGGCGCTGCTCTTTATCGGTCAGTCGACGCGCGCGCGCAAAGTGCAAAGAGCAACGCAATAAAACCGCCTGGCTAAGTATCGCCGCGCCGGCTACGTGACACGATCTTGACCGAGCCAAGAGTGTGCAAAGCGCGAGGAGCGACGATCGGGCAATTAAAGCCGCTTTGCATGTTATAGGTGTACTCGACTACGTCGAGTCGAGTCGAAGTAGCGATTTTATAGTCGGCATTATGCTCGAGCCGTGCATGAGCCGAGCGCCGCGCATAGAGACAGCAGCCCGTTTACGACCGCGCCAACTATAGAACAAGTTAATTAGACTCGTGAATACCTTTTCGTATACGCGCGCAGCTCAAGCGCAATTGAAGTAGCGCGAGCAGCTTATGCTAATGGCTAATTTCTCATGCGAATATTATGTACCTCGTGAATTTTCCAAGCCGATTTAATAACAATGGGCCGCGAGCCATCCAGCGAGAGAAGAAAAAAGCATAATGAAAATTCCACGCTTAATAATATCGTGCCAGCGCGGCAACAGCAGCCCTACGGTCGTTTCTATTATTTACGAGCGCGACGCTCGGCGCTCCGCAGCCCGTGAAAAAGCGCTATATTTTCCGAAAAAAAAAGACTCACGGCCGAGCTGATTTTTGAGCCGCTCGTTCGACGCGGCGTCGTCGTAGCCCGCATAGAGCCCTGCAGACCTCACCGCGAGTTTTATGCTAAGTAGACGCTGCTGCGGGACAGGGAAGCGCAACTCGACTGCACCGGCGGCGCCCGTACTAATTGGAATGCGCGTGCGGCACGAGATCCGTCGCGCGGATGAAGAAGTTATGCCAGTCTCTGGCTCTCTCGGCGTGGGTGTTGTTTTGCGCGTCCTTTTGTGCGCGCCGGGCAAAACTGCCGAGACGACAAAAAACGCTCGTCGTTCGCTCGACTCTATACCGTATATCCAGCTTTGGGAGAAATTAAACGGTTTCGAGCAGTTGGTCGGGATCGGGAGCTGCGCCTTATGGCCCTGCGTCGATCGATCTTGGCGCGAAACTGACCACTGCAATCGAAAACGGAGGAAAAAACCGAATCTTTCCGTGTTGAAGGAAGGACAAAATATGTCATAGAATTAGATAAAAAGAAAAAGTCACTTAATCATAGCTGATGCATAGACTCGTTCTTCTGATGCTGCTGCTGCCACTGACCAGCTGTAGGGTTGACGCTTTGGCCGATCGCGTGCGCAGATGCGCCAATGTCACGCACCAACTATCCCCCCTGCCTACATGCTAGCCGTAAATTTGTCCATCGGATGACGACGCGTTTGTCTTTTCAACACCCCCGGATGGCTGGTGCTGCACTCGTACGTCACGTCTGTCTCATCGACTCTACGAAATACTTAATCTCTCTAGGAAGGAATTACGAACGTGTTATACATCTAGCTGCCCTCGCGAGGATTCGACGCGATACAAAGTATCGCGACTGGCTGATCGCCTGCGGATCGGCAACCCAACGCACGGCCGAGTCTCGACTGCGGAGCAGCTCCGAGCGAGGACCCGTCGATATATGCTTCTACTTTTATGAAAAATATGTGCTTTAAGGGAGAGAAAGAGGTAAAGGCAAAGATTTTAATGAGATCCGTCCGTGCAGCAATTACCATGATCCGAGTCGATAAATCTTGTGCACATGCGCGTATTGGACGTGGCGATATATGTATCGTCGACTGGACGATCGGCCAAAGCGTCCCAAGGGATATCAATTAAAGACCTATACGGACACGGCGCGACGTCGCATATTATGCCGTGACCGCGCTTATGTATGCTCGCTGGCTGCCGTGTCCCTACTAATATAAGCAGCAGCTCCATACTCGCGGATGTATAAATATTTTCGTAAAAAGCAGCAAAACGTCGCGAGCGGAATTATGGCAAAATTTCCATCGATATCCAGCAACGTGTCAATTTGTATTTGATTTACAAACGGCATATGATCGTCTTGTATCCGAGCCTCGAGGATCGTACGACATAGGTAAGTTCAGTTGTTTGCATTTCTCACGAGTCAGATTATGCATGTTCTCGCGGCTCGTTCCCCATGAAAATGATCCAATTAGGACAATGGGAGTCGGTTATCAATCGGAGATCGAAGAGTCAACGAGATCGAGAGCGAGAAACGGAGCGAGAAAAGAGCGGGAGAGACAACTGCGCCTTATCTGCGCCAGCAGTGCTGCAATGTAATCCCTATTGTGCGATGCAGAGACGCGCACGAGCGTAAGGGCTTACGCGCAGACACGCCGTAAGTCGCCGCCGCTGCAGCTAACTCTACATAATACGAGGGGGGGGCATAGGCTACGAGGGATGTAATCCCAACGTGTAATTCCATGACTTTATGACCACGCCGGCGTCCTGTAAACACGAGTACGCGACACTTATTACGACAAATATTTGATAATAATTGTTACGCATCCTCCGCGACGCGCCACGAATTTTCTTTAATCACATAGAATTACGGCTGAAGTATATGGATATGAAGCAAAAGTCCAAGCCGAGCATGACACTTGACACATGTTCCGAGCTAGGAGACATAGCGCGCGACCACCCACCTGTAAAAGTCCACCATTAGAAATTGCGACAAATGAAAACCGCAGCCGAGCATGTACGCGCACATATCGCTCTTCCACCTGGCCGTACGACTTAATAATGTAGGCATTCGTGTCGTGTTATTCGGCCGATAGCGGAGCATCGCGTGACGCGCCTACGTCTTGCACCGAATTCCGTTTCTCGCGTCGATAAGGATTTTCGTGACGAACAATTCGACTTTTTATGCATTATTATACGCTCTTCTGTCTTAGCTGTAAAAACTTCATGAAAAAGCCATTTACATGTCTGCCCGAACGACGACTTTTCAAACTGCTCGATAATTAGGCCCTTTATGCGCCTTAAATACATTGTTTACGCAAAATTACTCAATTATTTTTTTTCAAAATCTGCCCCATTTTTGTACTCCGCATCGCGCAGCGCTCGTTGGCATCGATGCGCCATAATAAGTAAGCTCGTTGAAGCCAATAATCTACAATACATAATACTCGTTATAGACGTCTCTGTTGCTCTCCCTCGCTGCAGCCGAGAAACCACATGGCCAATAACACATTCGACCGGGCCTCTGCAGTCCTTCTTCCTTCTTCTCTCGCTCGCCTTTTTCGTAATATTATATATATTTTTTAGCCGAAAATAAGGAAGCTAGCCTCGAGGCGCGAGCGAAAGGCAAACAAGCGATAGAGTCATTTTCTTCCATGTGAAATTCCGACCATCTCGTGGGTATTCGGATCTCAGTTCTCCGATCGGGAAAAGTGATATTCATTGTTGTGGCATGTGCGACAATTGTGCGCAATGGATTGTACGAAACAAAAGAACTACTGATGTATACTCACGTGCTTATTTCATTGGCGAAAAAAGAAATATTAAAAATCCACTCGTTTTATTAAATTCCAGAGCTGAATGTCAAATGTCACACCTCGACGATGTTGGTTGGCGAAATTACGCAGACGATTGCGCGCCGAACGAGCGAAGCCTCGAGCTGCGTTGCACGTATACCGGGCCGCATGAACATTGTGTATCATGGCGTGCCGCAAACGGATAATTCGCCAGAAAAATTATACGCTTTCTGAGCAGATCGCGCGATGCATAAAGGCGATCGTGCAGAGGAGGCGAAACAGCGGCCGTGTCGATACGTATAAGCACAAATCGATATGTGCTGCTGATGCTGCTGCTGCGGGCCTGCGCTTCCCGAGTGCAGCTACTTAAGTAGCTCGTGATCGGCTCGGCTCGAATTTTTACGTCTGTCTGTGAATTTCTCGAGGTGCCCAGCGCTCATTCTCTGTAATCAGCCCAGCGAGATAATGCGATGTTTTTTTTATTTCGCGTCCCGCTGCAAGTAGGCGTAATTTGGCTGCCGAAAACGACGTGTTACATTTTTTTGATGCGTCGTTGCACATTACGTATATCGAAGGAGCAATAAGCCTCGAAAGATGTGCATATGCTGAGCCACGCCGAGAGGATCGATTCTAAAAAATCAAAACCACGATCGATGATCGCGCGACCATTATCTATTCGACCGCGTCAATCGACCGCATTATCCGGTTAAGAAGCTTCTCTTTCTTTCAATCTATAATAACATAGAGAAAGAGAGAAACGAGCTGTAACCTTCTGCTCTATTTTCTAGTTCTCGCAGGCTCGCGTCAATTGGCGCTGCAGCGGGATAGCTCGAAAATTGCCTCGTTGTTATTTCTCGCGCGCTTATGCTACTCGCGCTGCATTCGGGACCGGAACAGAATTCGTAGCCGTGGCACCGCCGCCTGTATATATAACTGCGATTTTTGAGAGACCACGAGAGGAACAAGGAGAGATATTCCCTTTCCCCCACCAGACCTACCTGCCTGCCTGACTGCTGAAGAAACTGGTTGTCATATTATGTATTATATACACACACACAATCATATATATGAGCAAGAGATTGTTCGACGTTTGAAAGGTTGCGCAGTCGCCTCAGCGAAGGACATTTGCCTTTGTGTAAACGTGTGTATACGTTGGTTTTTTTATCCGTAATGGGCAGCAGCAGCGGCAGTGCAGCGTCGAGTTTTCAAAAATCTGCACTGCTGCGACTCGACGAACAATCGAGCTGAGAGATGGCGACGTGCATCGACTGCAGCTTCTGCAAATGGACAATCGATCACGCATGTAAATCTAAAAATGTAGAAAAAGCTGCGCGAGCTGTGCACGAGGTGGCGGCAAAAAAAGCCAGCACGAGAGCTGCAGCGCATTCCAGCCATAAATATATAAGTTTAATGTATAATATGAGCGCTTGTGCGTGTATATATAAGCGCGCAGGGAAATGATAATGCGAGGAATAATTTCGTCCACACATAATGCCGCACACAAATCATTGATTTTGTCGTTCTCTAAGTAAATAACTGCGCAGCATCGGCTCGAGCTTCTTTTTTCCTCTCCTCCCGCGCGCCCCCGACGACGACGACGACGACAACCCGTCTCGTTAACTCGCGTGCTTAGCTTGCCAAGTGTATTACATTAATATTTATAACGATCTGCACCGTACACGCATATATGCAGCAAGAAAATGCACTTGCAAAGAAATGTACTCCCCTTTTCTCTCTCTCTCTCTTTCTCGCTCAGTTTCTCGTTACGCGTCCAGTCGTTTTTTCGGCAATGTAACCTGAATTCGGAGCGAATTAGCGAACAGCGATTAAGTAATATCAGCATCAGCTGCGCTCCAATTTCTCGCTCCTGGCCTGCGTATGTACGCGTGCATCGAATATCGCGTTGTGTGTTGTGCATACATGCGCGAGGAAAGTCGTCCGCCTGGGCCAACGCCTATTATGCCAAACAGCCACAATTAACCGGCATTTTTCCTTTTTTTTCCTTCTTCTTTTCCATTATATTACGCTCATCGATTGCGCAAGAGCTTACGCGACATATCCTGCGACGTTTATGTACACGAGTCATAAAATGTATTAATATCGACCAAAAATTTCGGTTACATTTTATTGAAGTAGTATATCGAAACCTATCGTGTAGGATATGTGTCGGTCATCTGCATAGATAAATTTATTGACACGTCGTCGCGTGTACCTAGATAATTGGACATGACCAACTTCAGCGCACGTTCAGTTTCCGAACGTGCGAGATGAGTATAGTAGCTCGTGTACGAACGTTAATTTCGCCGTACAAGGCAAATTCGACATCAATCGATTTCATCCCTTGCTAATGTAACTGCGCTCGATCTAAGGAACCATGTATCATAGAATTGCGTCTGAATTTTTTATACTCGCGCGTGAGAAATTTCAGCAATTTTTTCGTTGTCTCCTTTTTCTCTTACACAGCCAGGTACACACACGTGTGTGTGCGGTTAAAAAACTGTCGAAACTCACTTCTGCGTACACGTAATAGTTCAAAAACGAAAATTCATACAATCCGGTTGCGACGTTGTGCGAGGCTCCCCCCCGCCCGAGCCTGAGCACGATATAATGTACAAGTTGCAATTTTGTAAGTCGCCCGTCACACCATGTCCCCGCGATAATTAGCAGCTCGCTGTGACTCTGCAGTATTATATACACAGTACATGCACGCACATACGAGTAATAAGTATAACGTTGGGCAACACGTGAAAATTCTGCGACAAATCAAACCAACGAGTAATTGATAAAGGTAACACAAGAGCTACAATGTTTGAAAAATATCGGGGGGAATCAAGAGGAAATGCAAAGAAAAGAAATCTTTGCTATTCGCATCCTCCGAAACAATAGAAAGTGCGTCGACCCCGCGCATAGCTTAATGAACTTGTAATAATAATTTTTATTGGGCCGTGGCACGAACGAGGAGGCCTTTTAATTCGTGATCGAGATTCGCTTTCGATGATCTCGCGAGCGACTTGCACGAATGGAATCGAGGCGCAAAGTGAAATTTCTCTCGCTAAGACGCCACGCGCGTTTTTCCTATCTATAATTACAATTTTTTTTCTGCCGTACTGCGAACTTGGCCAAAATACGGGACCATTAGCGCGCGTCGTCTCGTCTCTTTTTTTCCTTAAAAAGCACCAAAATATATGTAAGATGACGTGACTACGGGGTGCGAGCCGGAGGTAGAGGTGTAGTCAGCAGCCGCAGCAAAAGAGAAACTTCAAAGAAACGCGCGCTAGGCACACTGTATACTTTGTTGTATATCATAATGAATCTCTCTCTTTCAGTTATTATTGCGCGCGACAACAACGGCAAGAGCAAGAGCGACTTTGAGGACGACGGGGACGACTCTGGACGGCGGCGGCGCGCGCAGGCAGTTAAAGTGCAATCAGCATTAGTCGCGTGAAAAAGATGTGCTCGTCGCGCAGCACCTGCAGCACAATGTGCCACCTTACGCATGCGTTTATATTCCTACTACGCGTCGTTGCTCGTCGTCTTTTTTCCCTCTATCAGCGCCGCTGCGAGAGGGAGAAGCGTCAAAAATCTCTCGCTCGCTCGGTGACTCGGCAGCTGCTGCTGCTGCTGCAACGCGTCTATGTGCGAGATCGTTATTAGGAACGCCCTTCTATTATGCTACATTGTCTCGAGTCGGGGCGCGCGACATCGGAGCCCCGTGCAGTTGCAGAGACGAAAAAAAATTTAATCATTTCAGCGGGTTTTCGGTCGACGAAAACAGCTAAAAAACAGCAATAACATCGGCTATGAGTAAACTCGAATCAGCGCGAATATTAGAAAATAACTTTATTGCTCTTTACGATATTGGTCGTAAAATTGAGCTAGTTTCTGCTATAATATGCTCTCTGTGTATTTAAATGATTTCTTGCGAGTATGCGCGAGCTGCGAGCGTGTTACACAAGCGCACCTGAGCAGAGCAGAGAAATTGAATTTTTCAAGTCATACACATACTTGGAAATCTGGCTGAACAATCAGAAAGCTGCAGCTCAAAACTGCACCAGCTACCACTAGAGCCACGTACGTAGTTTATAATATGTTGTTTATAATATGTTTGCGGGCCACAGAAATAATATGTAAAATGAATTTATTTCTATAATATTAGCTGCGCGCGGTCATTAGCATCGAGAACGAAAGGAGCTCATCGCGCGCTACACGCCCAAGTATCACGTAGCATCGCGCGAATTATATACCCGTTTGATTTCGAATTATTCGCGTTTTAAAGTCTGCGGCTGTACACGAGGCGGCGAATTAATTGCAGCTATTTAACGTCCATAGCCGTTATTGTAAGTGTTAAACAAGCAGACAATATAACGCTCGTATATGCGCGCCTTGCTGAGTGCATCGAGCAGCTAATTGACGCAGGCGCGATATTTTCGTCCAGTTTATGGATAGCCGAGGTGACGCGCGCGCTCGTCGTTAAGAAATGCGATTTACGTCGAGGTGCTCGCAAAGCTCCGACGACACGCGTAATCGTCCAATTGGAGCTGTCTATTTATCTCGCGCGTGGCAGCTCCGACTAACATCAAACAATGCCGTTATGTGCCGAGGACCGATCGACAGCGCCTCGTTAATTCTCGCCGCACGTCCGACCCGAGCTATATGTACACACGCATTGAGTAACTGAGTGCGCGATTGAATCGCGATTGATCGACTGCACATGGCTCCTGACGCAGCTATATAGCCTATATAATGTAGGTATACCTACCTCGTAGCTAAACGTACAATGCGCAGAATTATATATGATTTGCAGTTTAATCGTGCGCGAGAAGTCAGAGAGAGAGAGATATGATATATAAGATTATTGTCTCAGCCTTGATGATGCAATGCTCGCGCGCGAATACATATCTGCAGCTGCAAAAGCTGCACAAATGTAAATATATAATCATCGCTGAAAAGCCGGCGCATACATTATGTATCGATTTTTTTCATAGCTCGATTTAATAAAACTATGTATAAATAATGAAACATAACGCACTTGCAGCTATACACGTACACGTTTTCTCTGCGATAGGCCAAATGTATTCTTTATTATAATGTATATATGAGAAGGTAATTTATGGACGTTACGTCTGTCCGAATATAAAGCTTCCTCCTGAACACGTTAACAGCTACCGTCGCTATAAATAAACTCATTAGTTGCTCGCGTGAAAGTGCGTGGGCGGCTATCAGGATCGCCGTTTGAAATCTTTTATTGGGACACACGATCGACGCATCCAACATACGCAGGAGCAACCTAGATCGCGGCGCTGAATTTCCGCAGCAGCTGCATCGTTTGGCCACTTTTCTCTCTCGTCGACAGGTAGATCCTTATGCGGCTAGAATGATTTTCTCCATTTGCTTATAATACGTAGCAGTGCACTTCATCCGTGCATTATATACACGATGCATATGTATACACAGACGCGCGCGGCTGACTACGTTCTTCGCTGTACGTATGCACACAGATACATACGTGCAGACCGTATAACATGTAGTGCAAATTCACTTTTACTTTTACCTGCCGCTGCTGCTGCTCCTACTTATACCGCAGCAAAGGTGAACACCTTCCGTTACTCTACCTCCACACGCGTTCATATCCATGCGTACTGCCTTTTTTTCCTTAAACTTGTAGTTGTTGTTGTTTATATAGCCATGTGGATATTTTTTGAGCTGTCTTGGTTTTAGCTTTGCTCTTTTTCTAAAGCCTGCACATGACCGTGTAATATGGCTTCGGATCTGAAAAGAAAAGTGCGTAATAGTACCGGCAGCCAATGGTCCTTGATCGGCTTATTAAACGCGTCGACGCGAATACATTTCACTTTTCGCCGTAATTCCTGTTTGGCACGTGTTGCAGTTTTACTTTTTTGACAGAGAAATCGATTTGGCCACCTAATTTTTGGCCGTGCTCGCGCGACACTTTGTTACGTAGCTCGATTTGTCAGAAACAGGATCACGGCCACACCGATACACGTACTACTTATCTCTGTTTTACAAAAGTTTCGTGCAATCGTACGAAAATCATGACACGCGTCAGAGTCTTTTTGTAGCCACGCCACACTTACGAGCCACCGATACGATGAAATTGATGTTTAACCCTGAGCCTTTTAGTTTGTTTTACTAATATAAAACGTTCAATTAAGCGCGGCAAAGCTGCAACTTCCTGGATCCTTTGTACTGCTGCTTGCAGCAACTCAACTGCTCGCTTGGCTTGATCACGGACACATTTCTCACGTCAAAGTTGAAAAAAAAAAAAAGATTACTCGATTTCACGGATAAAAAAAAAACAACAGAGCGACTGAAAAATGAAACAACCCGTGGCAACTGCTATCTGTGGCTGGGCTCAAACAAAGGGTCGCTCTCGCGCGAGAAAGGTGTTCACCTTCGCAAGGAGACTCGAATTTCGAATGTATAATAACGTGCATAACCTCATTATTCAGCGGCAACAATAACAACAAAATTCACCTGTGCAAAGTGCAGCTGCGCAAAAACATATCTACTTATAAGTAACGAGTACAACGAGTCTATTGAGGCTGCCTATATGACAGGTCTTGGAACAATAGAGACTCGCTGAGGCACACACAGAGTCAGTTTTTCTACTCGCTTGGCATCAGATGTGAGACATGCGCATTCGATCTAATTAAGCTCGCATCCATAGAGAGAAGCAGGCAACGAAAATCTCTGTCTGACTTTTTGTTTAGTACGAACGGTCAAAAAAAAGAGCAACCCTGCGCCGCATGTGAATCTTTCTCAAGTTTGGAGGTGTATGTAACGAAAGCATATATATTACGCAAGCTCTTACAAAACTCCTTAGCAGCTATATACACGGTCTCGTCCGCGTCTCTCTCTCTCACTCGCTTGTGCTTATGTGTGCATGGGATCGTGACTCTTGCAAACTATACTTGCCGATCGCGCAATAATAAATGCCCCCGAGAGGCGAAAAGAGATGCGAGACAATTTTGCGCTGCAGCAGATAATAAACTCGGCACGATCCTTGTACTTTGCGATTTTTCGCGCGCAAGAAGGTGTTACAAGCAAATATTTCATAGGCGAAAAGCAGCGCCGGCGAAAGTGATTATCCTTAAGTACGATCCGTCTCCTTCTGTCGCTCGCTCGTTCGCTCGAATAATATTATACAGCCGGTGATTAAGGGTGTCTTCACGATTTTAGCCTCTAATTGGGATGCACTACTAGGTTGCAGCTAGACTAGCGGCGTTTATTGGTTTTCTCGCGTGCATCGCTGACACACACACGCGGCTCAGGCCCACGTCTGTGGTGCAATAAAGGCCCGATTCGATTGTGCACCTTTTATGATTGTGTTTCGGTAATGCGGCCGAGCGAACGACGCGTTATGTCACCGGTGCGCGCGTACATGTAAAAATCTCTCACGTAATAGACACCGTTCGACTGGTTTTTTTTGGCCGCCTTCGCTGCACGCTCCAATGTCTGCGCCTACCACACAGGGTCTTAATGTCAAGATAAAGCTGAAAATAAATGCCTCAAAGGTCGAGTATACATAACGCGCAGCTCGCTGGACCATGATGTATAGCTTTTTAATGCACCTTCCAACTGCATAATGCACCGTACATGCAACATAATTGCTGTAGCATATAATACAACGATCCTATATAGCTACAGTTCGAAAAGCGTATTTCGAAAAAAAATCCGGCAAACAATGCACGTCTCTCGATGTCGTATCGCAACGGATTGATTGTTTGAGTTCTCATCGTTTGCGCGCTCGAGGTGCATAGGTGTACGAAAAAAAGAACCTTTGCCAGAGACTCGGCTATGATCGCTGCCTCGCGAATACAAGCGAGCCCTTTGTAATAGCCGTGTTGTACGTGCGTGCATACATCGGTACGCGGGTCGACGGGAGGGAGCAGGTATATGCTTTATAGCCGCGGCGCGGATCGAGAGCGTAATAATGTGTAACGCTGCACGCGCTCGCGCTGGAGTGGAGGGAAAGTGTCGGGCCCCCATAATACACACATAGGCGCAGGCAACAACATTCGCCTGATCCCGATCCTCTGGGGTATATAAGGCTCGCTGCGGGAAAACTCAAACAGTTCACTCAAGTGGTTCCAGCGGACCACGATCTTTTACGAGTGCGCGCGGATACGATCAGAGATACCTCGCATCGGCCGTATCATGAAGCTGAAGGTAAGTCTCGAGCTTCGCGACCAGCGACCGGCCTGGACGACCAAGACTCGACGCAGTGACTCTACTCTACTTTGTACAACTCACGCAACGCTACGATCAAGTGCCTTTAACTGCATTATATGTACGGAATTATTAACAAACGTGCTCGGACTTTATTCTTCGTTACGTACGTTTGCGCGATCTTGTGCTGCTGCTGCTGCAGAGAAAGTGAAATATTTAGGCACTTTATGTACTGGCTCGTGAAACTCCGAGCTCCGAGCGAGAGAGAAAAAAACGTCGATTTCTCGCAGACACGCAATTCAATCGTAGCAAAGTACGCCGAGTGTGACTATACGAAACTCGCGCTGCGCTCCTCCGTGCGTGTGAATCGCAGATATGCGTGCTGCAGATGCTACGTATTTCGCACGTGTGAATTACAGTGCCGGCTAGAAATTTTTTTACGCGACAAAACAACAAACAACAACAACAACAACAACATGGACTCGCAGTCAGCCAGCTAATAATCATCAGGCGAGATACTAATGTGATTTTGTTTGAATTCGTTTGCTTTCAGATCTGTTTTTTCCTGGCGCTAATAGCGTTAGCGCACTGCGAAGAGAAGGCAGCGGAAAAGAAGTCGGACGAGAAGAAGCAGGAGAAGCGCGGACTCGACCATGGACTGGGCTACGGCAGCTTCGGTGACTTTGGCGGCCACGAGTCGCACCACGAGCACCACGAGCACATCAAGACCGTCGAGGTCGTGAAGAAGGTGCCGGTGCCCGTCGAGCACGTCAAGCACGTGCCCTACGAGGTCATCAAGCACGTCCCGGTCGAGGTCAAGGTACCCGTGCCCCAGCCCTACACCGTCGAGAAGCACGTGCCCTACCCGGTGAAGGTCTTCGTCAAGGTGCCCGTCCACGTGCCCCAGCCCTACACCGTCGAGAAGAAGATCCCCTACGAAGTCAAGGTGCCCGTCGACAAGCCCTACGAAGTCAAGGTCCTCGTGCCGCAGCCCTACACCGTCGAGAAGCACGTCCCGTACGAGGTCAAGGTGCCAGTCCCGCAGCCCTACACCGTCGAGAAGCACGTGCCCTACCCAGTGAAGGTCAAGGTGCCGGTGCCACAGCCCTACACCGTGGAGAAGCACGTCCCGTACGAAGTCAAGGTGCCGGTCGACAAGCCCTACCCAGTGCCCGTGCCCAAGCCCTACCCCGTGACCGTCGAGAAGCCCTACCCGGTCATCCACGAGAAGCACGTGCCCTACGAAGTCAAGGTTCCAGTAGACAAGCCCTACCCCGTTCCAGTCGAGAAGCCCTACCCAGTACCCGTCAAGGTACCGGTACCCAAGCCTTACATCGTCCACAAACACGTGCCAGTACCCGTGGAGAAGCCCTACCCAGTGCACGTCAAGGTTCCGGTCGACAAGCCCTACTACGTCGAGAAGCAAGTGCCCTACCCGGTCGAGAAGCCGGTGCCTTACCCAGTCAAGGTGCCCTACCCAGTGCCCGTCCACGTGCACAAGGAGCACCACTACGAGGAGCCCCAGCAGCACGGATGGCAGCCAAGCGGCCACTACTAAATCGTCCGGACTCGATTCTGCGACAAACAGCCAGGAGCATCGACATCGGCTCCTTCTTCTAGATTCGTTCCATCGAGCAATCACCCAAACGAAACACCTGAAATCAGTATAACGATCCAAATCCACGAGAGAAACGAGAGGCAAAGGAGGCTCGCAGCGACGATCGAGTGCGCGCGCAACCACGTCATCCGTTCCACAAGGAGGACTCGTACACCCTGACCTGCAGCTACATCGCGAGACAACGGCCTAGGCCGATTCCAACGATTGTGCAAGTCGAGCGTGTGAGAATCGCGACCCACTGCGCGGCACTTTCGACAATGGCACGTTTCCATTGCCTCTTTGCTGCTGCTTCGCGCAAACGTCTACATGTGCATGCGAGCACGCGAGTGCAAGCCCGTGCCATTTCGAAACGCTGCGCATATACCTATACTCCATCGATCAAATTTTCTCATCTCTCTTTCTCTTTCTCTCCCAGAGTCCCTGCGCGCGCCTAATTTGTTCTTGTACTTTTATTTTTCTTTAATAGAAAAATCTTATCTCTTTTTTTCTTCCAAGACTCGGCTTCTCTCGGAATTTGGCTCAACACGCGAACGCTCCGAGCAGAAAAAAACAACTTTTGCTCTCTTTTTCTTGAGCGCGGGAGTAATTTATCTTTCGAGCGATGCATCAGTGCGATGCATAGGCACGAATTATAACGCGATCATTGCTGCGTGTACATACACTTACACCTGCGCCTAGAAATTGAATGAAAAATAAATAAATACAACACCGATTCTTGCCTACCTTTAAAAGCTCAACACTATTTTTTTACCTTTTTTTTTTATTTTAAATAATTGCGTTTGAGTAATCTCTTTGTACGCATTGTAAATAATTAACATAAAATACGACGACGTATCCATTGTCTATCGAGTCAGCGAGAGAGATCAATTTCACGTCGGTCGGTCGGACGAACGAGCACGCCGAATGTTGGCAAAAAGTCGGTAAATCAAGACGAGCATATTATGCGAATGTTGCAAGTGAAACAACGACCGACCATGCGTAAAACTGATCGCCAAACTTCTCCGAGACAATTTTTTTGTCCGCGCTTTGGCGCAACTCGATGAGCATTTATTTTTTTATGCTACTCTACAACACATGACACACGCGCGCTGTACAAAATACTCGCGACAACAAACAATTTACCTCTTCTTTTTTCTATCATTATCAATATTTGTAATGATGAGGAAAAATGTCAGTAAAAATCGGCTGATCCACAGCCCGACAAAACAACTGCGTTACTTTTATGTATTACTATTAAGCAGATTCGCCGTTAAATGAGCGATCCTCTGTGTATCAATCAACTTTTTGTACTTGTAATAAAAAAGAAATGGAAAAAAAACTACAAACTTGTTGAAAATTATTCAATCCTTGTCATACGTATATAAATCTTATTACATGCTTAAGCAGGGATAAGTGAAAATCAACGAGAGATTTGATACAAGTCAACCTGACAGTTGTAACTAGATATACGCAACGATTACAAAAAGCTTTTCTACACGCGCAAATGGGATTATAAAAATAAATACAAGATTTGTCTCTCTCTCTCTTTCTCTCTCATTACACTCGAGGTTCAACAGCCTCTCGCGCGCTTGTAAAAAAAAATATCGTGGCGTAGAAATTATTTATGATCAAGGAACCCGTGATTAAAAATGAATACTCGCGAGAGTAAACGGCAGGCGTAGTCCGGTTGGCAAAGTCACGGTTTCGAGGTTGCAGGCGCGATGCATAAATCATCAATTGTAAAAAAGCAAACAGTTCCGTTTGGCACACGGTTTTCTCAATAGATTTCGGCCGTCAACTTGATTCAGTTCCGTTTGCGAATGGAAATTTTTCAATATCGAAAGGTGGCAAGTCCTACTGCAAACTCGACGGGCAGCTCGAGACAAGAGAGCTACTTGTGCAGCGATGTAATTGCAGTGTGCGCGAAACGTCCTTGGGTCGTTAGGCAAAGAAAAGAAGAGCGAGCGAGAAAAAGGAAAGGATATAAAGTTCGTTACGCAAGTTTATGCATACGAGGAAACTCCATATAGGCATGCGTGTATGTATAGCGAGTCGCTGCTATATACGAGCGAGTGTAAAAAGTCAGCGATGACGCGACACATATCGCTCGCGCAAAAGAACATTACGCACCCTATTTTTTCTTCTAAATTTCCGGTTTTCGGTCGGCTATTGAGAAGGCACATCGGGCAGGACTTTCGCGAGGCTTAATCGTTACGAGAAGGCAATTAAGACGCAGCTATAGGCTTACACACACGCACATACATACATATAGCACATAGAAGCAAGCAGGCACGCGTTGTGGGCACGTAGACAAGAAAGCATATTACACTTTCTCTGGAGTGCAGCTGTGTGCCGAGCTATGCAGTTTCTATATACAGCGAGCTGGCTCGCAGCTATGCGGCCTCAACACGCGTAATAGACCAACGAACTATCTGGAATATTGCGCGGCTGGACATTTGAGGTCGCCACGGCTGCAATGATAAGCTTTTCAGCTCGAGTCGAGTCTCGTCACCCTCGTAAATGCGAGCCGCGCAGCTGCGACAAAGTATAAACAATAGTTGCAAATAATAAACGGCCTGTATAGCTGTAGCGAGTCAATCGATCGACGCATTATTATATACACGAGCCGCGGACTGCAATGCACACTCACTCATACATACACACAGGATAGGTATCGATTCTCGCGTTTTACGCGAAACTTGCGCAAGCATCGCGCGCGGCAGAGAGCAAAGCGCGCGCAGTTTATAATAATCGGCGCTTTAATGAGAATTCCTTCGAGAAAATATCGAGCGAGCCCGAGTTTATTTCACGCGAGCACTGCATATATCGGCTCGAGTCGAGATACCTGAGCCGAGAGCGCCTAATAAGACTACTTGTAATAAATATTACAATATTATGCAGAGAGCTGCTGTATGGACTGGCGCTTGTATATACCTGCAGCTTATTGTGCTGGCTATCGAGAGCTGCGGCTCGGTCATCTCGCTCTGCGCATAGCTGCGGTTCGTGTGTGTGTGTGTGTGTGTCTAATACCGAGTGTGCGCGCGAGCAAAGCCGATTTTGTGAAAGTGAAAAAATTGCGACCAATCCACTATGCGTGAATTACAGGCTGCTGCTGCTGTTGCTACTAGTGCTAGTCGCTCGAGCTCTGTATGCGACTTCCTTTGAAAATTTTACCGACGCCGCCGCCACCGTTACTGCCTTATAAAAGTCCATGCACAAAGTTCCGCTTTCGAGCTAGATATATAAGGCATGTTACCACATTCGCGCTCGATGTGTGCGTCGAGACATTACGAATAAAGATGTAGATAGGGCTCGCTTGGACAATAATGACATTTTTCTTACGAGTCGGATGAGTCTAAAGGAAGGGGGTTGATTTCTCGCGAATCGGAACGAGCCGCGTAGCGAGTAGCCGAGAGAGATCGACCTCGAGGTTTTCGTCACTGCGACGATGCTTGGCGCGGGGGGAGTTTTGCACACTTTCGGGCTTCCGCGCGCCAAGCCGTTTCACTTGTAACGATGGCTGAACACAGAGCACTGCACGTATACACACAAACGCATTGCGAGCATAAACTTATAACATCCCCGGCTGCAGGCCGCAGCGGTCTTCCGCGCTACCTGCCGCGATATTATGCCGTCGCCATTGCGCAACGTCTGCGCACACACAGCCACACACGTAGGCGCACTCGGTAATCTTATGATGGAACTTTCGAATTTACGTATGGCTATATGTGTACCATATGTAATGTGCGCGGCTGGACGGCAAATTGAACAATTATTTAATGGCCGAAATCAAGAGGAGCAGTAGCACCTTGTCGACAAAGGATAACAAAATATATATAATATTAAAAAATACTTTTTTGAAAAATTGATTCTTTACAATAAATTGTTTGAAAATTGCTTTGAAAACATTTTTCATGATTCAAATTGTTTATAAAATAATTTGTTCTTTTATAAACTGCTTTTTATTGAAGGAAAAATCTGTTGAAGGATGGTAATTCGTTTTAAATCTGGTTCAAGTTAGGCTTATTTAGCTAGTATTTAACTAATATAATCTGACTGCTACCAGATAAGTATCTTTTGATACAGGTAAAAATCATGAACCCAAAAACGTTTTTTTCGCAATTTTTTCAAAGTTTTAAATGTTCTTTTTCAATTAAGGAATTTATGATTCTTTAATGACATTAATACGTTAATAAGGAAGAAACTCTGTGACAATATTTTGACAGTGATTTTTTTAGGTTTTCAAAGTAGATTATATTGATATTGATTCATAAATAAACGCATGTTATTTAAGGGTGCTACCTGAACTTATGTATTTATACACATTTGTGTTTATGTCTAAAAATAGAAAAATATTGTTGGTAAAAGTGAAAAAAATTCAATTGTTATGCTAATAGGTTTCTGAAAAAATCCCATTTCATCTTACTGCAACTTTGTTTGACCCGATAATCGGGAAAAGATTAGATCTTTGTCTTCGCAATGCAAGTAGCTACATTTATTTGTAGTAAATATAATATTTGGTGCTTACTTGTAATTCTGGTGCAATAGACCGATGGATTATTGAACGTACTAATTCTGTTATTTTAATATATATTTATTATTTAAACCCAAAATATCCGTACTTTTTAACATAACTTTCGCCTATTGTGCGATGAACCATAGTGTGACAAATAAGACATTGTTAAAAAAAATATTTTTTAATCAAAATAATGCTTCAATAAATGCTAAAAATTATTGAAAAGTGTTAAATTATTGATTATTACTCTTAATGACCTCTAGGAATCAAATTGACCACAAACTGTCCTTTTTCCATCATACAAACTCTGTCGCAAAGTACGTTGGCTTCACTGAATTCGCTGAAAATAAATGAAAGATAAAATGAAATTAGTTTTCGCTATTTAAATGAATAGTTCCAAATCTTCACGTACTTGTCAGTAGCCAACAAAATCGTACATCTGGTTGCTTTCAGCGATTTTATGATTGTCCAGATTATTCGTTTGCTATATGCGTTGCATCCAGCCGTGGGTTCGTCGAGTACCAAAATTTCCGGACCACCCATTAAGGTCAAAGCCATCATTGTGCGTTTTCTCACATTCGTATTTAAAGCACTACCTTGGCTTTTCAAGTATTTTTTGATTTCTGAAACCAAAACAATTACTCTCGGAATTTCAGAATCATAATGCATATATATTTTTGTAAAAATATTTACGGAATAAATTGCTCCAGTATTCTGTTTCAGCGGCTTCTAATTTCTCGGGAATTCTACGAAGCTTTGAGAAAATATGGAAATGTTCTGCAACTGTAAGTTTGTCGTATAAAAAGTTCCCTTGTGGACAGTATGCCACTTTTTCCAATACCTGAAAATGTTCATTTTTTAATAATTGATTGATCGAGTAACTAGTTTCTAAAAATCTCACTTCATTTTGTTTCAATGTTAAACTATTCCCTTCAATGAAAATCCATCCAGCTTCAGGAGTCTGAGCTCCGACTACCAATTCCAGTAGGGTAGATTTTCCAGCTTTATGTGGACCTACAATACCCAAGCATTCGCCTTTGCGAACTCTAAAACTAACGTCATGAACTAACTGTCCCCTGACGAACGGACGTTTGTACAGTTGATGGACAACGATTACTTCCTCGTCAAGACATGTAGCATTACTCGGTTTTTGTTTATCTGCGCAAAAAAATTTGATTATCAATAAATTCATGTGATGGTTTAGCTCGAAGGTTGTAAAATCTTAAAACTTACTATTTTGCAGATGTTGATTGGCAAAAGTATAATTTTTTTCACTTAATTCGGTAACTTTTTGAGATATAATATGTTTCTCTATAACCATAGATTCGCTTACGCTTTCAAGAGTGCGCAAAGTCGTTTTCGAACGGAGATGACTGAAATACAGATAACAAAATTTTCTTGGACTCTCCATCAAGTAGAGTACAAAGAAAATAAAAATTGGCAAAATCACAGTGTAAGAGTAGGGTATTAACAGTGGTATATTATCTCCGTAGAGTTTCATATAATTCAAAGGATATTTACATACTCCATCGTAACATTGCATACCTAAAAAAATGATAAATAAAAATTTAGTGCTTATAACTAGAACTACTCAACAAAAAACAAATTTTTAAAAAAACTCACGACAGCATATGTCAGATCTGTGTTTCGTGCAATTTGAATCTTGGTATTCTATCGACATTAATTTACATTTGT
The DNA here is from genome assembly GCF_000599845.2 of Trichogramma pretiosum. Classification (NCBI taxonomy): domain Eukaryota; kingdom Metazoa; phylum Arthropoda; class Insecta; order Hymenoptera; family Trichogrammatidae; genus Trichogramma; species Trichogramma pretiosum. The sequence continues at coordinate 616,666 of NW_019641694.1, forward strand.
TATTGATAGTGGCAGTTTGACAAATGCTCACAATGCTCATGAAAAAGGCATGGAACGGCGAGAAGTAACCAAACATATTCAACGTTTGAGCGACGTGTCTGTTACTGTCAGTCAAGGGGATCAAAATGAAATCTAAAATGCCTGTGGAACGAAATTAATGGTTAAAAATTTACACAACTGATTACAGCAAATTGAAGAAGTGAATCTAAATTAACTCACCCGTAATAATGATAGTTCCCATCATCATCCTTGCAACGAATGACTTATTCATTTTTATGCAACTGAAGACGTAACAGGTTCCCAATCCACTCATTAGGGCGCATAAGAAGCTCACCGATATCAGATCTAAAATCAAAACGACCAGCTAAATTTATTTCAATCTGTAATTACAAAAAAATTGAACTTACACCACCGTATTGACTTACTAATTGATTCTCGTGTATGGAAATGTGCTCCTCTGTAAATATCCAGGTAAAATATTGTACTCAATACAATGGCTACACAAAGGACGACTAACAACAAGTGATAAAGGGTCAAGTACCCCCAATACACCTTCCTAGACATACCCGCCATACACTGCAAATGCTTCATTCTTTTTACATTCTCCTCCAGCGGCAACAAAAAAAAGTTTCGCACCAGTATTACGAGATAGAAAAGAAGAAAGAAAGCCCAAGCGATGGGTACCCATTGATCATCAGCTGTAGTGGCGAAAAGAAAGTCCATGCTGGGTATGCGTTGCAGATGCACGTTAATTTCGTGCTCGAAATCGGTCAAGTACTTGAGCAAGGCGTTATTGGCAAGATTCAACGAGATAGGCATGCTGTACACGGGCTTCGATGTGAATATGGTGCTTCCGACGACATTGCCGTCCGCCGTTTCGACGAACTCGGCGGCTGCTACCAGACGCGTGCCGAATGTTGCCAATTGGTCCTTTGCCCTCTGATACAGCGCTAAGAAATGGACGATGGGTTTAGAACAATGATGTCAAAAACGCTCATAAATGAATTTGTGACATTACCATTTGTAAGATTGCCTCCAGCTAGTTTTACCGATTTCCAATTACCCGACGAATCGTAATTATTTTCCAAGCTTTCATTAAAAGCTGAGATGTAGGTTTCTGCGTTTCTGTACAAATTCGGAGTTATGCTAATGGTCTCGGGTACATTGATAACTGACCTATTTGATATTGAAATAATTTCCGCCCCTTCTAGTAGTAACAATCCCTGTTGAAAAAAAACAAAACAGAAATGGTATATTACTGCCCTATAGGCCGAGAAAAACATAAAAGTCCCAGGGCACGAGAAAGAAGCGGCCTAGATGAAGCTGAGGTTGATTAACACGAATGGGGTTTTTTTTCCCTGTATAGGCCAGTATGCTATTTGACATACCCCGTGGCCCGAAAACAGCAATATCCAATTTAGCGCAGCGGTTGGAAAATGCTACTTTCGGGCCGCTGTTATGTAAAAACATTGAAAGTAGCATAGAAGAATTCAAACAAGATTTTTACTTACTAATATTGTTGACATCAAAAATATCAATGAACTTCTGAGGAGGTGTTTTTTCAAGGTGTAACGCAGGGCATCTCTCAAGGACGCGTATTTCTTCTTTACATCATTATTGGCGTTAAGTGATTTTTTGTAGCTGGCGAATGGCGACACTATTTCCTGAATGTCAATAGGTTCGTATACGCTGCAAAAGATAACTCAATTATTTTCTATTTTAACGGAATCGATAGCACCAAAATCCAATATTACTCACCTCGAGAAAAAGTTTGTGAGTGTTGGTTTAACAGCGACCGTCGTAGATCTATCGAGATTTCTAAAGTAGTCGAACTCTTCGTCTGTTAAGATACTTTCCTTCCATTTGTCAGCTGCGGAACCGACATACGCCTTGGGCGCATAAAGTTCCTCCACGTATTTTCGAGTTCCGTAGCACTTGAGTTTTCCGTTTGTCAAGACTGCAATTCGATCGCTTATGACTGTCGCCTCCCATATACAGTCGGTACTGACAATAATGGCTTTTTTATAGTTTTTAAGTTTCTGCGAAAAGTGCGAATGATTTTTTCTACATTCGGTATTTGAAACACTTTTTTTCTTATTAACTGACTAGTTACAAACCTGAAGAGCATCCCAAATAATCCACTTATCCTTTTCATCTAAACCTTTAGTTGGATTATTTAACAAAACGAGCTGTACGATATTAAGTAGAGATAGCATTAAAAAAATTGTATAACTGTTCAAAATGAAAAATTTTAATATAATTTTAATTCCTTACATCAGTGCCTCCAACCATAGCCATTGCAAGGCTCAACCGCCTCTGTTCTCCTTTTTTAAGATAATTTGATGTGGTGCTGGTAAATCTGTGCGCCAATTGAAATGTTTGTGCGATGTCATTAATTTCCTGTTCAATTTCATTATTACTTCTTCCTTTAAATCTGAACTAAGATAAAAATATTTTATGAATAAAGGAAAAAATCAAAAAACAATAGACATTTTCATTGCATAAATACCTGTGCCATGAATCTTAGATTATCGCGAATTGTAAGATTTGCTATAAAGCAATCCATCCCATCCATCCCATCCATCCCAACCAGCTTAGTAAAAATTCCAGTTTTATGTTTCGGTATTTTTGTGGACATTTTAGCTAATTTTGGCTCTATAAATGGATATCATTAATAGTGGTTCACTAAAAAATAAAAAATAAATAACATTATTAATGTTACCTGATAAAGTTGTTAATAAAGTGTGATTGCTTAGGCCATTGCATTCTTCTATAATACTTGTTATTTCTTTTTCATAAAATTCCATGCTGATATTTTTCAAGCTTGCATCCTAAAAAATAGTCAATTTTAAAGTTTCAATTTCGATTGGTTTTTTCCATTGTCAACTTGCCTTATTCAAAACCTTATTAAAAACATTGACATTCTCAAATTTTATAACTGGTTTACTTTTAAGATTGGGTTCCTGAACATTAGGATATATTGAACTTGATTCGCTCTTTATTTGTACGTCCTGAGAAATGAAAAATTAAATTTTAGCTTCTTAATTTAAAAAGCGACATCTGATGGCGTATAAAAAAATACATTACCAAATAATATATGCTGAGTAGTTTTTCAGTAAGTTTTGTCGCAGAAAATAAGTATATTACAAACAAAATTGAAATGAGCATGGCAAAGCCCACAGCTACTTGCGGAGTGCTCAAGTTCGAAAAATTTAGCACATCTTTCCATAGCAATCCTTCTGCATTCATTTCCATGTACTCAGCCATTCTTAGTAATTTAAAATATACGGCACTTGGGAAAAACACTTCGAGAATAAAAAGTGTGAAGGAGCTAAAGTTTTTTAAGGGCATCAGTGGTAGTGATAATGTACTCACGGAGTAAGCAAAATAAATTACATTTGTCCAAAAAGCTGTTTTGATGGAAATGCAATGTCAATAAAACTTGAATTCTACGTGAATAAAATACAATTTTCGATTACTCACTACTTTTCACTACGAAGAATAGACTGATCAACAGCATCAAGTAATGGGCAGAAAAAGTTATAAATAACATAATCACTATAGATATGTCGCTTTGTATGAAAAATGATCCAGCAAGTCTACACAACACAGCTCCAACAATAATCACGAAGGACAGGTAAGCAATTGAAAATATGTATGAAATGAAATAATACATTGTTCTGGAGACACCAATGGAGTCAAATAAGATCTGAAAATAATGGTTCAACTCAATTTCGCATTTCAGTACTTCTTTTCGGCCACATAATTGAAATACTTACCCAAATGCCATTCTTATACTCTTCACTTGTATAAGAGACTTCAGAAGAAACTAACACCAACAAGGTGGTTAAAATCAACGCATTTGCCATTACTAAGCAATTCACGTATCTGTAATTTATAATTCAAGAGCTTGTAGAAATGCCAAAAAATAGAAAAATTTTTCAACACTTACAACGAGTACGCGTAATCGTCTTTAGAAAAATCCCTCTCGTTTGGAAGGTTCAGTCTCTTTAGCGTCATCTGGAAGAAAGATTAAGTTTTCGAAAATAATAAATATAGATGCCGATAGCATTTAGATATTCTCTGTACATCGTTATATTTACATTGTATTTTGGACAATTCGGGTCGTTCTCCGTCTTCAATTTGATGAACGACGCGTCCAAACAGGTCTGGGTCGAGAGTATCCGATTGACCTTGGTTAGGTAATCGTCACCGGACGACGACCACCAGTCATCAGACTGCTCGAAAAACAACTGGTCGTACCCGAGATTCATCGACTGTATCTTGTAGTCCAGAGTCTTGCTGGCCTCGCTGATGTTGGTGGCGAAGATGACACCCGCGTAATTGGTGCGCGCCGGCCCCACGTACAGCGAGTTCCACTCCAATATCTCGATTCTGCGATAAGCTTTCAGCAGCTGCGTCTCGTTGGCAAATCCCTCGATGCTGATATTGAAGCCCGAGCTCCGATCACCTTGGGGTATCCGCGGAAAGCACGCGTTGCGAAAATTCTGCATGAGCCTGTCGGTGAAGTCGTTTTTGGGCGCGTAGTAGACGGCGTGCTCGCCTTCGAGCTTCAACGGCCTCAGCGCCGAGATGTTGAGCGACTCGTCGCGGAACTCGAACCGATCGATCTTCAGAGGCATGTGATTGTTGCAATAGTGGTGCGCGACCATCCAATAGATCCATATTAATGCGGCGAATATTGACTTAATGATCCATTTTGAGCAGCGCGCCTTCCAGTGCACTGCGATTATCAGCTTGGCGTTGCTGAAAAATTCGCTCTTCGACATGCTTCTATCGGTCTTTGTCCAGATTCAATGGGCTACCTGTTTTGATTTTTTGGGTTTTACTCATTGAGTTACTCGTCGAGTCGGGGAAATTCGATGATCCGTAAACATTCGGGTACTCAAGCTTTTTTCGGTCACTCGAGTTTTTTTTCGAGTACTTGCGCTATCTTTGAGTATTTAAACTTTTTCTATTAAGCCATCGTATAACTATTTTTTATTATTTATATTTTCGATCTGTGTATTCATAATGTCGGTTTTAATTTTTTTTCTGTACTCGCAATGAAAATACTATACTCACGTATAACGCAAATAAAATGGGTGAATCGTGAATTTTAAAAAGTTACAATTATTTTCAGTTCACATAATTCATTTCTTATTGCAGTAAATATTTTTATGAAAATTTTTTTTCTTTTATTTAATACAGGCTTTATATAAAACAAAGTTTCAAAACTCGTGTACTCACATACCTTACTATATTCAAATTTGAATTGAATTCAAATAAAACTTTAAGTAAGTCACTTAAAATTTCCTCCAAACAAAACTGCAATAATTCGTTGGAATCGTCTTTTTGGACTGTCAATTAGAATTGACACTTACCATGCACTACGCCTCTCGGCGATGGTTCGCACGCAGCAGCAGCAAGAACAATCGTCTGTAAACACTTCAGCACACAGTTATTGTATTATTTTCTTGGCTTTTATTTAGTTTTTATTATATTTATCGCAAAATCACAAGTGTATAACCGATGCCGCACAGCATTCAAGTTTTTGCCTATCTACTCTGCGCATAGGATACGCACTATTTCGTATAGCCAAGACCGATTCATCGTTGTGCTTATTTTAATATTCGCCGCGAGTATTATAATTAAAGAGCTCTGATACATGACTGTGAAGTCTCGATGTTTTTTAGGGAAATCTATTTTTGACAGTTTAACGTCGTAATACTCGATAATTTGCGTCAGAAATGTGCGCGTGCCGCACTGTGCACTAGATATAAAACGATTCGACTTCTAAATAGAGCGAATTAAGGGCTCTTCCTATGCTAGCTCGTATAATATCGTTATTATTGCCGCTTATGTTGTACACACAGGCGGTCCTCTTACGCTGTGTTTTCGTTTTCTTTTGGGAACCGAATCGTTTTACATCTAGTTACACAATCACTAGAGATGAGCTTTACGCTGTGAATCCCTGTGACATAAAGCTGTTTTGCGTAAGAATAAGTGTCGAAGCGGCAGCCGGCGCAGTGTGTGCTCTTCCCAAGCGCTCGTAAAAGATTCGATCAAGTCGAAATTTTTTTCGAGTAACCGTAATTTTTACGAGTAATTGAGTTTTTTCGGGTACCCGAGCTTTTTTGAGTACTCAATTATTGAAGTATTGAAACTATGCTTCATAAGGCCTGAATAAAGAAACACAAAAAAGTTGTCAACAATGTTAATTGCAAATCTTCAAGAAATGAATTATGTAAACTGACAATTATTGAAACTTGTAAAATTCATGATTAACCCAATTCATGTGCATTACAAAATTAAATGTAGAATTTTTATTACGAGTACATGAAAAAATTCGAGTACCTATGAGCTGAGATAGCTTTCATGATCATTCGAAAATAAAAAGTGATAATTTAGTAAAGAAATATATGAGATTTTTTATATTGCATGGGAATTATATGAGTCTTTAATTAGTTGTATGATGTTTCAACAAATCGCTAATAAAAGAAGATAAGATTTTGGATTCCTCATAATCTCCCGAATCCGAAACTATTTTTAGATTTTTTTTCATTCCAAATTCGCTAGAAAATCAAATTTAGATCATTTTTGTTCACTTTCGTCCCACTGTGCGGTAGGTTGAAGCATAATTTTATTGGGAAATCAAGTTTGGGGGGGGGGGGGGANNTGGGGGGGGGGGGGGATAATTCAATTATTAAAAATGCGATAAAGCAAACAAACAATCAATATTATTTTGGAAAGTATAGATAAAATATCAACGGCTTTAATATTTAATGGAAAACAAGTCTCGAAATAAAGTATTCTAAATAAGCGCAATAATACTCCAACCGAGTATAATTGGAAAAATATTTTATCCAAGTACTTTAGTCGACTTTAAATTAAAGTTTTGGTGCTTATGAATTTCGCATAGCTTAAAATAACAATGAATGGCGCCTAATCATGTAATATGTTATAGGCGCATCGAATCGAATTTTCGCTGCAAAGATCGAGCCACCATATACGAAAACGCACTTTGCAATTGCTCTGTTTCGTAACTGGAGCCATCATCCTTTTCGTAACACAAGTAATTTGTCCGAAATGAATTTTCAATCGATCCGCAGTCCGAGCATTGCTCTCTCCATCCGTTTCTATGGTTTTTTTATCTTTTGCAGCGAGTGAGAGAGCGAAGAAAAAGAAAACTCGCTGTCTCGCTCTTACGAGACACGCTTGCTAGTCGAGTCTCCTGGGCGAGAGAGCTCGCAGTGGAGAAATCGATCCTTTGGCCCGCTCGCAATTTTCTCCGTGAATCTAAGTCTATTCACACTTTGCGAGCTATATAATACGCGCGTATATCTACGACACGACGAGAGAAGAGGGTAAATTCGTCGTCGTCGTCGTCGTCGTCGGGTATTAAGCGCAACTGCCAGGCAATTATCGCTATATATAGGCGAAACTTGAACGTCGGGTGAGTGTCGGCTGACTGATACGAAGAGGTCCAAGGGGGAAGCACGAGTCTATATACGTCGAAGCGTTTGTTATAGCTCGCTCGACTCTCTACCCTTGGGATTCGCCTACTCGAGAGTGAGAAAGCTTACGGCTTTGTACATGTGCAGTAGATATGCTGCGAGTCTGTGTGGAAGGCGAGCCAAGCTGCAGCTACCCAGTTAATTATCAAGAGTCCTTCCTCCTCTCTCTCTCTCTCTCTCTAACTCTCTCTATCTTATAAAAGGGGATGCCATCGTCGTGTCGTCGTCGCATCCCCTTGGCAGTCGCTGCGATGGCGAGAGATATGGGCGTCTCCGCGCACGCGGCGCCATTCACGCTTAGCCCGTTACCTCAGCCATCAGCCCGAGCCCTCTCGATCCCAATTTAATTTCCACTTCTTTTCACCGTGGCTCTCGGCAAAGTCTGCAGCGAGGCTCTTTTAATCTCGCTCCGCAGCGACTGGAAGCCTATTATCCAATTCAAGGGTTCGCCGTTGCGCAACGCCCGCCAAAATTGGGCCAGGCGATAATTTTTCCATTTATATTTTCACTCGTTATGCAAAAAGACGGCCAGAGAGCCCGATATTTTTCGCTGCTCGGCGTCGGAAAAAAAATCAAACAAAACAAAAGGAGCGTAAGCTCGCAAATATGTTACAAGTGCGGCTCGAGCCGTTGCGCAACCAGGGTCATTTTCCTTCCAGCTACATATTTATTAGAAAATTCAAACTATTATTACTCGAGTTATGTGATATATGGTGCATCGCACGCGCCAGCAATGCGAGAAAATATGTACGCACATCAGCTTTCACCGAGTTTTTTGTCTGCTGCACTTTGCGTCACGCAGAATCGCTCGATATTTCGACCACTATGGATGTTTATTATTATTTTTCCCTCGGGAGATGAATTCGCGAAGATGGCGCAGTCGCGGCGATTGTCAAAATGTGCAATGTGCAGCGAGCAATTAGCGCGCGAGCATTATGTAGGCAACGGTGTCTGCTGCGCCGACCTCTACTCCGCGAGAAATTACTCTCGCGAGAAAATTACCCAACTTTACTTTCGACGAATTTATCGTCACCTCAATTTTGCCGCCAAATCAATTTTGCAAAGCTATCGATTCGCGATTGGATGCCGAAGGTCGCAGCGATCAAAGAAAATAGACAAACAAACTTTAGTAGGTAATTAACGTTTCGTTAGGTAAGGCGGGAAAAGAATCGACCGCTGCTTTTTCATTTTGTTGACCGTACAAGTATTCAGTTGGATTCTTTTGTCGCCTGATTTAAAAGAAAGTTTAAGTTGAATTCATCGACTGGGATTAATAATATCGCATCCGCATCTGTTTGAATTGAAGCGAGGAAGGGAGTGGGAAGCCTCCGGGGAGTAAAAAGGGGTAAAAAAAGCCTCGGTGGCGAGCGAATCTTCCACACGTCTATATAACGTATTATATAGGTATAGGTATTGGCTAGGCAGCAGTGCGGAGCTGTCTCTCTCGCGCTCGCGAGAAATCCCATTTTAAGCGCAATCATCGGCTGTCAGCGAGCGGCGAATTCGAGCGGAGGCTGCGACAGCATCGGGCTCCGTCGAAAGCGAGCGAATCCTACTGAACGCTTACCGCCAAATGGAATAATATCCAATGATATCGCGGGCGCACTCGCTCGACTCCGCACCGCAGCTTTTCTCGAGCGAAAATTAATTATCGATTTCGGATACGGCCGCTATACATCGTACTCGTACTACCACTGTATATGCGGCCCGAGCTTTTCATCCTCGATCTGTCTATACAAAGAGACGACTGCGGGGGTGGGCAGATTCGCTCGACGCTTTTTACGGCTTAACGTCATTCAATGAGGAGAGAGAGAGAGAAAGAGACGATAGCAGCTCGTTTCGCATCGACGCGCTGCGCTGCTTTTCGCTCTTCGTTTTTCCTCTCCTCTGCTCCCACCGAATTTGTCCTCCATACCGTTGCTATAGATGCCGAAGCATTTTCGAGCAACTTGCGGCCGTCGTTCGCCCACAACCGGAAATTCTCTGTAAAACAAAAACTTCAAAACATATCTCTTCAATGGCCCGACGGTCTCAACAAATATACATACACGTGCGGCGCGCATAAATGCATGCTTGTGCAGGAAATAAAGTGGATAATCATTAAAATTAAGCGCCTTCATAAAACGACCGAGTGAAAGCTAGATCACAAGCAACGTTTCGGCCGAGCACCTACGAATTCGCTATTAAAATGCAAAGCAAGGGAAAAACAAAACATTATATTAAATCTTGCGCAAGCTCGCCGTTGCAATCTCGTCGCAGCATACGCTTTTTTCTCTCCTACATAATATATTACTCAAAAGTCATGCATATTTTTTTTTACTTTTCCGGACACATAGTTATTGGATGGGGGGCTCAACCCTCAAGGAACCGGGCCTAAACATTCGAAAAGAGTAACATCTCCGAATTCAGTTCAGCAATAATCGATCATTTTTATACTACCCACTAGACTGATTTGCTTCAAAGTGAACAAACAAAGTACATGCATTGCGAGTCAAGTAAAAGAGAGACTATGTTCATTTTGCCTCCTAGAAAATCACCAGTGACCAGTAGTTACCAATGTGGAAATGATCTATTCTCTTTTTTTTTGAGCTTCGAAAATTCAAACGTTTGAAATTTTTTCACACCTAGAGGCGCCACCAGTCGAGTCGTTTTATCCACGATTCCGCGTGTAGTCGGTATTTGCATTTTCTACTCGTCTTCTGCTAGACCGGCTCCGAAACTTACCAAAATTTCACGTTTTTCGATCGCTTAATTAAAACAATGAGTTGTGCTGTCAAGGGATGCGCATACAAAGTGAAAAATGGTGTTGAGCACGATCCAAACATTCAAATTAAATGGCTTGAGTCGGTCGACATGGCTTACTTTAAGTTACAAAAATGGCAAGGCCTTTGTGACTCACATTTTCAACCAAAATATTTTAATCCCAAAGGAGCGAGTACGTTTTTAATTCTATTCTTTCCCCCCTTCAACTTTAAACATCTGAATTCAATTTTCATTTTTTTTTATCAAGGTAATGCATTTAAAAAAGTACACGTACTGCAACCATTGATGCAGACCAGAGTTGTATTGCCAACCAAGTATCTTCAAGATCATAATTATTACTATGAAGAAGAAGATTTAACATTAAAATATCGCAATAAGCGTCATTTGGCAAGGTATAAGAGATTAAAAAGGAACGAATCTGAAATTGCTCATATTAATGAATTAGCCATGTTAGATGTGCAAGAAATAGTTATAGATTCTGCAGATCAACCCAAAGAAAAATCAAATATCAAAGAGCTGACTTTTGCCTTGCAGAGTAATATTAGTTCCCTTAAGGGTATAGAACAATTTAAAAATTCCACTTTAATTTCAAACACAATGGTACAAACTTTTACAGGACTGAATAATTATTTATTATTTAATGAAGTTTTCCAGACTGTATCCCCAATAATTAACACATTAAAATATAAATCAAAGAAAATTTTAACTATCTCAAATGAAAATAAATTGTTTTTGACTTTTTGGAAAATCAGAAGAAATATTCCAGATGCAGATTTGGCTATTCACTTTAATTGCACCCAAATGGATATAAAAAAAATTATTTCATCTGTGATTGATCTTTTGGTAAAAACTTGGGCACCAAACCAACAATTATGGCCATCACTTGATACATTAAATGATTGCTTGCCGCAATGTTTTAAAGAAAACTATTCATTACACAAAAAAAAATTGATTGGCCCTAAAGTGACAAGATTGTTTCCCAAAACACCTAATCAAAATATACTTTCATTATCACAAAGACCTGTTATAATAAAAAAAATGTCAAAGTTCAAGTCACTCAAAACAAAATTAGATTCAAACTATGAAAATTTAGCACCAGAGATAGCTGGTATTTGCTTTGTGTTGAGTTATTTTACTGCAAGAGAGTTAGACTGAATCATTGAAGATGTTTTAATTGAACAGATGCAAATTAAATAGATTTATTTTTCTGTTGATAGTGCCATCAGTCTAATTTTTGTTGATTTATGACTCGATAGCATAATATAATCAATAAGGATTTGTATTATTTTTGTTACATAAATAATATTTTTATTTTTAAAGATTCTTGAATTAAGGTCAAACTTAATGTTGGATAAATGATCTTTAAACATGTAGAATAAAATTCTATAAAGTGCCAGAACAAATGTAAATATAATTATTTTTTTAAATTAAACTATTTAAGAATCATTAAATTTTAAATTTTTCTGATATTAAAACTTGAGAAACATTTAAGTATGTTTCACATACATTTTTTATGTGAAATTTGTGTAAAAAAACTAAATTTTATAATGTTTGTAATAATTAATTTTGTATGAAATTTTAGAAAATAAAAACTATTAACTCTAAATTTTTATTTGAGTATTACTTTATAAATTGTGATTAGAATCAATAATAGGCGCAAATTTATATAATATTAAAATAAAACGCGAACATGACGAAATTGACACATAGCAAAACATAAATAAGAAGAAATGAAAAAAAGATAGTTAGTGCAATAACTTATGATCTGGAAGGTGATGAAGGATTGAAGGAATTCATTGGCTTTGCATGGATAACGAAGTTCTGATGGATGGAGTCATATTTGAAGTTGACCTTAATGAATCCTCTCTGGTTTCTGGAAGACTTGCAAGTACCTGTATGAAGTTTGATGGTAATAAGTTAGTAATGGAATATGATAAATTTGGTGGAAAAATTGTCAAAACCACAACTAAAAAATAAGATGAACAATAAAAAACTTGGATATAATTTTTTGTCTAGAGCATACATGATTCTTAATTGATAATTAAAATTAATGTCGTTGACAACAACATCAAATAATCCCAGTTCAATTACAATGATTAGTGTTTTAATATTTTCTCTAGAAAACATATATGAAAAATATGTATACTTGACACTGTGCCAAATGTTGACAATAAATTGATTAGCAAAAGTTGATTGCCGTTGACATGTTTTTTTCCCTGATTGCTGGTATGAACAAATTGATTTTAATTAATTTTAGGTACTTATGCAATATCTTTAATCACCTCTTGCAGTTCTTCTTTTGTGAACATGTGAAATTTGGCCTCTGGTGTCATTGACATAACTTCAATGTTTGTGTCATTCAATTTTTCCTCCATAACTTGTTTTAAAATCTTCAGTGCTGCTTTTGTTGCTTCTTTTAGAGTCATTGACTGTTGAACAAATAGAAATAATTTTTATCAAGAATAGATATTATATAATAGAGAAACTATTTTGATCATTCAAAAGCATCATTATATGCTAGTTTTTATATAGTGAAATTTAGATGCTATTAAATAATAATTAATTAATTATGCAATATATTGTCTTAAAAATTTTTTAAAAACATTTATAGTACCTTATGATAAACTTCTTGAAGAGATTGTTGTGCACCTTCACTACCAGAACCAATAGCTTTAGCATCATATTGTACAAAAGTACCTGATGGATCCAAGTGAAACAATTGGGGTCCTTTTTCATCAATTCCAGCAAATAACAATGCAACTCCAAAAGGTCTGGACATAGCACTACCGTCATCATCACTATCTCCAAATTGTATAGCAAGATTAGATACTGCTTGAGCTACTGATTCAACTGACATTTTTTCATCATATGTGAACCAATGATTTTGGCATTCAATCCTAGCTCTATCAATCAAGGTTCTTGAATCTGCCATGAGACCCGATGAAACACATCCTATGTGCTTATCGATTTCAACAATTTTTTCTACCATGGTAGGCTCCATCAACAAAGAAGTTGTGCGTTTTTCAACTGCCAAAATAACACCTTCAGATGTGCAAATACCAATGGCTGTCCAGCCAAGTTTGATAGCTTCAATGGCATATTCAACTTGGAAAAGCCGCCCTTCCGGGGAAAAAGTATTTACACCACGATCGTATTCGGAGCGAGTTAGGAACATCTGCAAAAATTCAACGTGATATCATTACCTGAACTATAAATTAAAACGAAAAGCAGGTTATACGGTGCTTATTTTTAAATATCACTGACTGTGCAACGAATAATACTTTCGGCATCAAGCTAACAAGTTCTGTTGTTAACAAAAGAAACGAACAATATTTTGTATTCAAACTTGACGTGCAATTAAAATATTTTGAGTAAGTGGAAAATTCAAAACAACTGTAAGATTCGAGGTTAGCATACAATGACAGTGCAAAAGTATTTGAAAATAGATCCTTTTACAGGCACAGGATTCATCCGAATAAAACGGTACAGTCTCAAATGAGTTTTTAATTAATGTAAACCTACCTTGCTGGATTAGCAACGAAAGGAGGCAAACAATTGATGATAAAAATTAACGTGCCGATCCTGTGTTTGATACAAACACGCAGAGTCACGACGGCTAGCGCTACGCGATTTAACTTTGCGAACTGCCTTGCAGTTTTTCTTGAGCCGGCAATGATATGGCGCCTGCGTGATTGCTACAAAATGTACTCAACCTTGTAAAGGAAAAACACACAAGCACACGCACTGTAAGTGTGTACACCCTATTTTACCTATATAAATCGCGTAAAGCAGGCTGCAGGAGTAGGATTCACGAGAAAGGAACTACCGGCTGTGGTCGTGTCTTGTACCTGCCACCAACATCGCTGATTTGCATCGTTTTGTGCGTAATAAGCCTACGCTGTGCATTAATTATTATGCTCCAAGAGCTTGTCGATTAATTTTCTCTGGATCATTTTTACAAACAGGTTTAATACGCGAGTTCTACTACGTTGAAAAATTTACGCTACAAGATATTTTTATGGTAAATTTTCTTTTAGATCTCACGCGAGTACAACACAAAAACAGAACAATGGATTTGTGTCAACAATGGTTAGACTGCATAGAGAAACAGGATTGGCATAGTTTAGCTGCTTTTGCTAAACCTGCAGATTTCGTCATTAAAACAATTCCAAGGTAATGTGTCAATTCAATTAAGCATATGTTTTTAAATGAGCTCTAAAAGTTAAAACCCATATCTATCATTTCAGCGATTTGGATAATTTTCTCAAAACCGTCAAAGCTGCAGAATTAGTTGTAGATGAGAGTGATAGCAAACTTCCTTTGAAAGCAAAAATCATATTTCTCAAATGTATTTCTAATTCTTGTCTCGATGGTTACAAAGATGAGAAATATAACATAAAAAGTTCCACAAACAGTAATAATTTTTATCAGAACTTGTATGAAGAAGCATCTGGATGGACATCAGTTAATAAAGAAAATGGTATTGAAAACGGAGGAAGCAAAGAAAATAGTATTTATCCATATACAAAATATTTTCCATATGAACATATTATTATTTGGGTTGTCAAAACTATTAGTGAATTTGGAGAGTTAGAGTCAAAAAAATCTTTGGTGGAAGAGCAAGTGGAATTATTATGCGTAGGCTTGAGATTTTTATGCAATTTTCTTGCATTTGCCATTAACTTGTCTTATGGAAATGACAAATCAGCCATACCTAGCTATTTCAATGATGAGAAATTCAAAAATGCTGTCATGTAAGCTATTAAATTTTTAAACTCTGTTCTGTCTAATACTTCAAATAATAACTTATACTTCTATCTTTCAGAGAATTTGTCAGCAATGAAAAAATTCCGATTGTAAAAGTATCATGTTGTTTTGTCAATAATATGATAAAAAACTTTGACAAGTCTTTCCATGATTCTATGGATATGATAAAGCTTACTAAAAAATTAATGAAATCAACCATATCTGATGTCTATGTAGCTTGGGATACATTATCAATCTTGCTTCAAAAATCATACTATTTGAGAGATATATACGATAAGATAGAAGAGGATAAAGATAAGGACAAGGATGAAAATAAGGACAAGGATGAGAAAAAAAAGGAAGAGTATGAGGGTGGGAAATTGCATTTACTAGATATAATTTATCAAGAAGTTAGCTCTAACGTTCATAAAGTAGGAGATGAAAAAAAGTTTATATTACATGAAGATGTTGTGGAATATTTGTCTGACAAATTTAAAAGGAATTGTGACATCATTTTGAATACAAAGGATGGCAAGTTAAAAAACATAGAACCAACAGAAGTATCCATAATTTTAGATATTTTGGGAATATTGACCTCCAATCCTAATGGAGACGAGGCTATAAAATTAAGAGATGATAGAAGCCTTTTGATAAGTAGTACCTGTATGTACATTTTCAACAAATGCATTATTTAAGTATTAAAACTTATTTCAACTGTTTTTCTAATTTCTAGATCTTTTAAAAGCAATTCAAATGGTCGGCAAAGAGCCGAATAATTTTTTCACTCCAATACAAAAACTTAGCGAACTATCCTTGGCGGACAACTACGATTGTTGTAGAGACGATAAAACAGAATCGGCTGATCACGTTTGTGCACGAACTATAAAAACTCATCCTGCATATGGGTTCAAAGTTGGTCTCATTCGTTTAATTGGAAATTTGGTTTACCAGCATGAAAAAAATCAAAATCTCGTGAGTCAGCTGTTGAATAAAAAAAAGATATTTTGCTATTTTAAATTACATAAAAGTTTTAATATTTCAGGTCCGCGAAAATCAGGGCATTCCACTACTTCTCGATTGTTGCAATCTTGATGCCAGAAACCCATGTAAGTATTCTATGATAATAAAAAGGAAAGAATTTCATATGGTTCATTTTTTCGTTCCTATTTTATAGTGATAATTCAATGGACAACTCTAGCTATACGAAATCTTTTGGAAAATAATAAAGAAAACCAAGAAATCATCCGGAAAAGCGTCAAAATCGGTCAAATTGACAGTGCAACCATGAGGGAACTGGGCTTGACCTTGAACGAAAATAGTGACGGTGATGCGATAGGGATAATTCCTTTGCCAAAAAAATCGTAAAATATTGGATTTCCGCAGCCAATCTTCTATATATTACTTGATACGTTCTCATGTGAATATTCAAAGTATAACAATAGTATTAATTATGAATATATCTTAAACGCCATTGCTATAAAATATGAAGCATAAATATGAAGACTTAAAAAAAGTGATAATGTTTTTTATACGTACTTTACACGTGCAAGATTGTGCACTAGACGATTAATTTTTAAATATTTTGTATTCGACACTTTACGTTTATTTGTCTTTGATATACAAAATAACCAAATGAAAGTTTAATTGATTGTTAATAATTTTATACTTGGTAATTTTTATAATCAAATTTTTAACGATAGAAGTTAGATATTAGTGCAAATCTACATTATCCTCTGTCTCACGCAGTAATAACTGCAGTACCTCTGCAGCGACTCAACGCAAGTTATTGCCAATAGATGTCCTCGACGTTGATAATATCGACGTTTGCCAAATGTTTTGATAATTTTTCTAAAAAAAAAGAAGAAATAATGTGTAAAACGATGTCAGTCCAATTTTGTTGATAACTTTATACTTATATATACACACATAAATGCAATAAGGTCATTTTATACGTACATATGTGTTACTTAATATATGAATATTTATACATCGTAACATCAAACATAATTGAGAGTGCGACGAAAGGGAGAAAAATTGAATGCATAATAAAATAAAAATGTGAAAGTAAAATGGAAAAGAATTTTTCATTGTGAGCATGTAAAACATATGGAAGGATATCTCAATCGACTCGTATAAATTTCACACGCAATTGGATCTGTTGGAGCTCGTTACTCTCGATATTGTGCGAACGTGCCCGAACTCGATCGCCTGACGCATGAATATACAAGTCACAAAAGGACGAAATGCGCGAGATGTTCATATATATGCGGTTATATAGATCATCGCTCCTTTCGTTGGCTCGCTCGCTCGTACATGGCAGGCCAATCGAAGGCAATCGTGTGACTCGGATTTCTCGTACGGCATGTTCGTTACTTGTTTGTTTTATTTGGCTGTACCGTTTATACACGTAGAGTAGTACACTTATACTCTGCACACACGCAGGCAGATCCGAAGCTCGACAGTCGGGACAGGCAGATTTATTTCACCGGCAATGGTGTATTCAATTAAAATATTATATACTCGGAGAGTACAATCATATAGCTCTATGTGAAATATTGAAAATGAAAACATTTGTAGGTATTTTGTAGACATCGCTGCGACGGGTAGCTTTCCAGTAAATAAACAATTAGGAGTTGATAGCGGCTGGCGTATCGTTTAACGATGCGAGGCGAGATAGGCTGAGAGAGAGATAAAAAAGATAGTCATCAGAGGCGTGATCGGTTCTCGATACCTGTTTACATTGGCTCTCGCGGGTGCTTTGCTTTTTGTTGTTGTTTGGGCTCGAGGTAGACAATATCGCTGCTTTCCAGCTGCTGGCATACGTGCGCGTGCATAGGTGTAGGCAGTGATTTCAACGCTCGAGCAAGAAATAAGCGAGTGAAACACGATGACGATGCACCTGACGACGCGAGCATCGAGCGACGCGATCAATTTTTAATCGACATCGGTTGGACGCGTCAAAGTAACGGATGTAAAGAGGCCGGCCATGCGCGCACATAAACTCATGCTGCAATAAAATATTAATGAAGCCGGCTCCGAGCCGAGACGAGCTCCGATTACAAGAAAGTTTCGCGCGTGCGAGAAACACTCAATTAAGGCAAAATTTATCAACTAATTAAGATTGGTGATTAATCGCGGCTCGCGCGCGTAAGTACGGGGCGTGTGTGCGCGGTGCAGCGAGCTGCTGCCTCGCTCGATTAAAAGCCCGGCATCATCGCTCAATTTTCCTGCCGCGAGAGTGAGAAATCCGAGACTGCGCGTCGATATCGACGAGCTGCATTATTATGGAAAAAAGCCAAGGATCGTAATGGCGCGGCTTTGATCGCGTCATCGGGATAAAATCCAATCTCTTCCGGCGATCGTCCCGAAAATAGGCAGCTCGAATGAGAGTCGAATCTTTTGGAAGCTCGTAAAAACAAATGGCCAAAGCAGCCGTGTTTTTATCGCGATCTCTATAGCCGAGCGAGATGCCGTGGGCTTGAAAAATCGTTTTGGTAATTTGTGCGGCGGTGGAGCGCGCGCCTGCAGTGTGCAGCTCCGAAATTCGCATCTTCAGTAGACGCGCCTGGACTTTTACGAGATCGTTACGGCCGAGGAAGAATTAGAGTCTCGCGGCAACGCAACGAAAGGTAAAAAGAATGAAAGATAATATAGTCGTCGTACAGTTGTTGTTGCTGCGTTGCAGTCGTTGTATAGTCCGAATGACTCAAAAGTGAAATCTCAATTGAGCATATCGTGCCCTTTCGCACTGCATACGCTCGCTGCTGCTGCTGCATATAATAAACTCGTTTTATGTGGCTTGTTTATGCTAATTTTCCATGCTTATATTAGCAGAGATACGCGAGTAGCCGTAAATGCAACAGCGAGCGACTGCTGCAGCAGAGGCACTTGTGATTATGTTGATTAGGTAGCGCTTGACAATTGGGTCAGCCGAGAACGAGAGAGAGAGAGATTATTAGCATTTGTAATGATGTGCTAATTGCAGCTGGCGAGATGTTTTTAGTGTGTAGCTGAGATGGCGCGGGCTCGTGTGCAAGTTAAGCGAGTGATTTATGTGTAGCTGAGCTAGTTGCATGCGATAGGGACATGCAGTAGGCAGGCAGGCAGGCACGCGTAAGTTATTATCGATCGATTCGTTAATTATTACACGTACGCGTGCAGCGATCCATACACAGTACAAAACACAGCCACGTCGATCGCGCTAATAGCTCAAAGCTTGTATTATCGCTGGCAAATCGATTGCCAAGCGATCGCGAGCCGATCACACCCTCGACCCGCTGATCGTTTATGCTCGCTCCTGAATCGGCATTCTCTCGGCGAGGCAAATCGCGTCGCGCTCGAGCTCGAGCCATTTTTCATTCTCGAGTTTGTTGTACTCGGGACTCGGTTGTTGACGAGGGATCCACGCAAACAGTTAGCCGTGGCAGCGGTCGACAGGTGACTGCAGCGGACTCGGAGTACTGTGAGTATAGCGACAATCGAATATCGTTTCTGCTGGACTGCGTGGACGACCAACCGAGAGAAAGAGAGAAAGAGAGAAAGAGAGAGAGAAGCTGGCTAATGAAAAGGGATACGTATATTGTATACATGCGCTCGTACAATGTATAAAAGAGACGTGATTGATTATCCGCTCATAGTTGTGTGCTCGAGCTCGAGTATAGTGTAAACGCCTTGTGAAACGGAATACAGCTGAATACTGTAATGTAAACGCGGCCTTTTGTGTTAAATTTGCATTTATGCCGTTGCTGCCGCACACTAGCTGGCAGCTCTGCAGCCATTATACGTATTGGCTGTGTACTTGCACGAGCTAGAGCAAAGATCGATGTATCGGCCGCCGTGATATTCTTCTATATTCTGCTATATATTGTGCTCCTGGCTGATTTATGTCAAATTAAGATTGATTATACATCTCGAGCTCTGCCGAGAGTACGACTGAGCTTTCGAGTCCGTGGTTTCTATCGACTTGGCTATGCTTAGGCGAAATAATTCATGCGGCACTGCCTCTAGCAGCAGCAGCACTTGTATAATAAACGTCGAGCGAGCCATTTTTAGACCCATTTTTCTCTGATTTAGGGATAATACGATTGGCGTCGATCGCACCACCTTCCTTTCTTGCCTCTCTCTCGCATGTACGTATGTAGCTGTTTTAATAAGAAATTTCTCATGAAGCTCGATCTCGCGAGCGTTGCATGGCCGAAAAATAATTGGCCGACATGCCGACCCCGTGATTACGAATAAGCGCCGTCTTTCATTTCGCGTATACATATACACATTATAAATGATATACGTAAAATTCGAAACGTCCTGCGTAGCTGGCCGCTGCAAGCATGACCTCGTGTCAGGTTCATTGCGTATATGAAGAAATATGTATCGCGTGCGCCTCCCGACGCGAGTAATACACTTTTTAAATATTTTTATTCATTACTTTTTCTTTTCTTGTTTTCGCTCGCTCGAGCTACGTACGCTTGCGTGCACGGTCTACATAACGTACGGATGTGTGTGTGTGTGCAGCTTGCACCGCCCTCTAATTATCGCGAAAAAAACGTCGGTACACGCGCGGCGCTTTAGAAGAGAATCGGCCATAAATGCCCAAAGAGAAAGAGAAGCAAGGGACTCTGGCCCACGAGCTGTACACTAGGCATGCATGTAGAAAAATGTGTCTTCAATTTGAGCCCGGCAAACGATCCGGAATAACAATTTAAAAAATCGTTCATTATTTCTCCTCATGGCGTTGCACTACCTGTAGCTACAGCCGCTTAAATTACGTGCGGTCTCGGGACCACTCGTGTAATTTAGGATGTGAATTAGGCGTGTGAGCGGTTTAATTGAATATTTAGATGTAAGTGACTATGCTCTCGAGTACTTGCTCTTTTGGCTCGAGTATATATACAATATACGTAGCAGCAATGCGATCGCGAGCGCGTGCACGGGTTACGCCCATTTTTGAGCTCGCCACTTGCTCCCTACTCGCAACTTCAAGTGTAAGGCGTTCCCCGCTCCAAAGCTGCATTAGACTGTCCGTTATTTCCCGAATTGCTCGAATCTTCGCTCTCACTCATTGAAAGTTCATCATTTGGCTTACAATGAATGAAAATCCTTGTCCGATCTCGATAAATTAACTCTAGATAGTGCCATACGCGTCAGCTTTTTCCCCATTTGAATAACATGGAAAAATTAAAAAAAAATTTTAATTAGAGTTTTAAACCACTTAAAAGCGCCAAACCTTGTGTTTAGCGACGGGTTTCATTTCCTGTTAGACCCATTATAAGTAACCAATACTTGTGGTAACCCTTCGAACGGAATTTTGATACCCCTACCGATATACTCAAAAAATCAAGAAAAACAGCATAGTAGCGCGGGTTTTCGGTATTTTACAACAAAAATAAGCGTACTGGCACTGCGCTTCTTTTTATATGTATAAAAACGCGATTACAGCCAGTCAACTGGTGAACATACAGTCTTTTAGCAAAAGGAGTGATTATAGCACACGCCAATCGCCAGTGGGGTAACGAGTTTTGTTGAAAAACCATATCTGCACCAGTTGATGATACCATTTTTTCCTACGAGAGCCTAAAATTAGCGCAAAGTTGCGTATTTTAGGTTAGAGTAGGAAAATAGTATATTTCTCAACTGGTGCACATATGGTTTTTTAGCAAAACGAGGGATTATAGCACGAGCCGAAGGCGAGTGCTGTAACGAGTTTTGTTAAAAAACCATATCTGCACCAGTTTGAAATACTATTTTTTCCTACGAGAGCCTAAAATTCGCGGCAAAGTTGTGTATTTTAGGTTAGAGTGGGAAAAAAATATTTTTTGATATGCGAATCGTGGAATTAAAATAAAACAACTTACTACTTTTATTCCAAATTCAGCAATTTTATTTACTTTTGCTCGTCAGTTTATTGACAATGCTAATTTTTATAGAAATAATGTATCTTCCAATCTCTTTCCGTACATACATTTGACTACTTATTTTTTATTTAATTTTTTCATTTTTCTTGTTGCATTTATATATTTTTTTTATTAGAAAGCAGTGCGTATACTATGAGTACAGTTTTTCATAGTTCGTTATTAAAGTCCGTATTTATGCCCAAGTCGTGGTACACTGTGTCCTTCGACTTTGGTATTGGTAAGTGTGGACCTGTAATTTTGGTTATTTGCCCATCCTTATGTAACTATTGAAAAAATTAATTAAATAGTCAAGTCAGCAGTTACATTATACCAAACAGACAAAGTGATTAAAACTGTACTCCAAGTTATACAATTATTTTGACTTTGCCACTTGCAGATTTACAAATATAAAGGTACTCGCCATCTAGTGGTGAAGGCCTAAAGTATTTTTATTTAAAGTGATTGAAGCAGATTATTGTCACGTTTTTATTACTATCAAATTAAAGGTCTTGATCTCTCTACTTTGAAGTGAACATATCTTAGATGATCGTTCACGCTTATTTTTGCTGTAAAATAACGAAATGCAGCGCTAATATAATGTTTTTCTTGATTTTTTCAGTATATCGTATGTACACATTCGAAATTCCGTTCGAAGGGTTATCACAAGTATTGGTTACTTATAATGGGTCTACCTGGAAGTGAAAACCGTCGCTAAAGCCAAGTTTTGGCGCTTTTAAGTTGTTTAAAACTCTAATTTAAATTTTTTTAAATTTCCCCATGTTATTTAAGGGGGGGGGGGGG